>NW_027611685.1:0-641000 GCF_964261635.1 Lissotriton helveticus | reverse complement strand
ATTCTACTCCAGACTTACCTGCTATTTCAGTACTACCAGTCAAAGGTGAATTATGTGTCCGAAATAATGGTTCCGTACATGTAGGACATAGTGATTGTACTACTATTGTCAAGTATAGTGACAGTGGGAAATCTATTTTCAAAGCTTCACGTCATTCTTATTTTATTTGTGGTCAAACCGCATATGTTCGTCTGCCCCTCGATTGGGAGGGAACCTGTTACATTGCCTTCCTACTGCCACCTGTTTTCCTAGCTCCATCTGATTATCATAGAAACACACATCTAGTACACGTTAGACATAGAAGGGAGTCCCCGATTGTCGATTATACTGAAACTGCTCTAGAACAATATACAGATTTCAATAGAGGTTTCTTCTTCTTTATAGGACCTATCCAGAACAGTAAGCTAATCCGTAGGTTAACCAGAACCCTTGAAGCAGTAGTGAATGAGACTGCCTCTGCCCTAGGTAACTTAACCGAAGAGCAATCTGCTATGAGATTTGTCGTGCTCCAGAATCGTCTCGTCCTTGACGTCATACTGGCCGATAGGGGCGGGGCTTGTAGAGTCATCGGATCTAGTTGCTGCATTTTCATTCCAAATAACGCGCCGTCTGTTTATTCAGCTATAACCAGACTCCATAAAATTGCCCATCTGTTACACCAAGATCCAGGCACCTGGACATGGTCCGGTTGGTTCTGGAATATAATTTCCGCCTGGGGATGGAAAGTAATGTCCTTTCTAGGTATTGCAGTAGCGATCATATTCAGCTGCTGCCTCTGTATACAATGTGGCCCTGCGATTTGCGGCATTTGTGCTACCTCTTGTATTCCTAGTCCCAAGTCCCGTTCTAAATCCCGTTCCAAGAAAATTCGAGACGAGCAAATGATACTGTATGAAATGATAGATGGTATCATGAATATTGATGTTTCCTGATGGAAACGTAGTGACAAGGAGAGAATGTGGAAAAGTAAATTTTGCCATGTTCTGTGTCCCTACGCGTCCTCCATCATATGTTATGTGTACATGATTAATATGCATATGTATTCCCTCTGTTCGATTAATGACGCAATTACAGTTGTGTCCATCTCTAGTATGCCTGTTTCCAGTCCTCGTGAATACTACGAATATCAGGCCTATGTAAAGTCACGTTGCCACGTTTCTCAGTGTGCACGTTATTTCATTGTAAAGTCCCCGTTTCTAGGCCTCAAAAGGGCCCAGAAACCGGATTCTCAGCTCCTGTCTCCTGAGCCTCGCTGAGGAGCGATACAGCCCCCACCTGTATCCTCGACCCTTCACTTACTTCCTGCCTCACAGTGCCCGGCTCAGCCTGGCTCTGCCTACGAGTCTGCCAAGAGTATGTTATGATTCTAGTTATCAGTCCAGCCCTCCTTCTCTGCATTCCTAAGCTACTGAACTGCATCAATAGTTTCCGTCATTGTCTAGCCTTTACGTCTCCATGTAAGAGAAATATTGTATTAAATGGTCCTTTAATATTCTTCATCACGCACTACATGTAGAATAATGCATGCTCCAGTCTTAGAGTCTGTTAGCCTTTACCCCGATAACTTTTGGATTCTATCAACATGTTCTCTAAACATCAGATACTAGATACTGTTTAGGTACATGTCGCCCTGACTCTCCAGACTTCAGTCTCTGCTCCTAGCACAGAGTTCATAGCCCCCAGCTTCTCCTAGTAACACGTCATTGTCAGTTTGCGCACACCATTAGGTTAGAGGTCCCGGCTCCTTAGGTAGCCCCCTCCATGTTTCCGCCCCATTTATGACATATTCTGTTACGTTTGCATCACATGTCTATGTATACGCCCCTGTTACACCCATTTTCACCCTTATCTTTCGCGACTGCTATTGACCACACCCACTGCTCCGCCTATCATATGTACTGTAATGCAACTGTTTTACTATATATGCTTGTGTATTGTTATTAAATGTTACGCCAGTCCTTTCCCCAGAGCGCGCTCATCCCAGATCCTGCCCGGCAGCTGTCGGGGCCCCCCTGTCAAGAGCTGCCATCCTATTCCTGTGCAGGTTGTCCTGTTCCTGTCCTTATGCTGTATTAAACCTGCAAACTCCTACTACCTCGAATCTTGACTCTTATTTATTGAGCTATCTGTTATTGCTATGCCTAGTCAAACCTAGATCCGGTATTATTTATTTATATACCACAAGGTAAACAAGCATTGGCATCACCAGTAGGTCTCGCCTTTGGGACCATATACATGTTTAGTTATCCAGCACAATATCCTTGGTGCAACAACATCAACTGTTGTATGGCTAAACACTTATAAGGCGAGACCTATTGGCTATGCCAATGCTTGTTTTTATTGGTTCCTGTTTGTCCCTTTTAGAGATGCAAGGTTCTGTTTCGTCCTCATGTCTAACTACTCCCGCATTTTGTTGATCTAGGTCATGGGTACTCACAAACATTTTCTCGGGGCCGCAAAGTTTGGTCTATGGTGTTACCGAGGGCCGCACTGATGCCAGCGGGGTGTAGAGTCTGGGATGGGGAAACAAAGCATGTATATCTAGTGGCTGCCTTTAAGAATGAAGGTGTTCCTAAAGTTAAAGGCCTAGTTACTTCCTTTTCCTAACTGCAATTAACCTTTAAATAAGTGTTTGCTGTATATGTACATTTCTTTTTCATGTTAGTTCTGAGTCGAGTAAACAGCAGCCCAGTGCTGCTGCTGCCCTGGGGTCCGCAAGTAAAGACCTGAAGGGCTTTATGCGCCCCCCGGGCCGTACTTTGAGTATCACTGATAGATCCTCCCGGCGACCACCCCCGCTACATGTGTATTTCCATGTTCTTCGAAAAGGGGTCGCAGTTGAGCAGACAGGCTTGTCAAGTCTTCAAGGAAGTGTGAGTGTGACGAGGCTGGTGTATTTATTCACTACTTAACTAATCAGTCTCCTGTCCCTCCGTCCTCACGTAAGCCACAATTTGTGACACATTTTCTATTTTAAGGATTGTAATAACATCACTTTTGTATATTTAAGTCCATACAGATACTGAAAACAGCAAACCGCAAGTACAAGAATGAAAAGTACAGGGGGCACGAGCCCTAAACAAAACAAAAAATAGGTTTCAGAGGGGCAGGGTTTGCAAATTAGAATAGGCAGTGTGCAGTAATGTCACAGAGAGGGACATTGCAAGTCTAATATGCCTCTCTTTAATGGTAATGAACCGTGATTCACGTAATATAAGCAAAAATTGAGCAGTGTATACCCTCATGTACATAAATAAAGAAGGCTTAAATATATTTTGGTACAACAATGTGGGAGAGTTTTAATGAAACGTGGGGGAACATGTTAACATTGACTTTTATTGGGCAGAGCAAGTTTCCAGTGGGAGAAAGCTAAAATATTGTAATGCATGATATAGAATGAATATAGTCCTCTCTGAATTTGACTTGCATATCTATGTTAGCTTATAGATGCCACTTCTTCAGCTATTCACTAATGGTGAGCATTTTTATTTTGGTGCCCGTGAATATTCTCTATCTCAGTGCGACCCTGATAGTTGGCAGCCCACTAGCGATTCATTTGATGTTTACTAAATACCAGGCAGTTGGGGTATACCTGCTACTTGCTACCAAATGGGTGTTTGGACACACAACAAACTGGAACAAGCATTTGCAATGCAATTGGTCTCACATTTACGCAAGTTTGAGCTATTGGCATTGTAAATGACAATGCCTTTTATTTATGTTTTGGTTTTTAAAACATAAATAAAATGCTTTGTCATTTACAATCCCAATAGCTTAAACTTGCGTAAATGCGCAACCTGTTGCATTGCAAATGCTTGTTATCTTCAGTCTCATGGTCTTTTTAGTAACATTAGAAAACTTAAATTTGAAGCTTTTGTGTCGGCCCTTATGGCCTTGGGCGCTGTACACACAACCATACATTTCTAATTCGTTGTCAACAAAGTTTGAATTTGAATGATTCTGCCCAGGTTTAACCGAAAGCTGTCAGTTACTGAAACATTTTGCATAGTGTATTTTCCTGTCAACAAATAAACATGTGTGTGGCATAAATGCCTCAGTGGCCGCTTACTTCCTTGAAGTACTATTGTCCTTATAATAAAGTCCCCAATTTAATTATATTCAAATGGCATCAGATTTATGGAATTCCCCCTTCCCACCCCACAACAGAAGCAATCCTATGGATTACCTAGATACCTGTGTGTGTGGATTGATTGCCACAGTTGTCCTTGAGGACTCCGGTTCTGGTGTGCATTACTGGGTCAATGGTGAAACATGAACATGAAACCTCAGTCAACGCGTTTCGTTCTAGACGTGAACTTCGTCAGGGCTGGAAGTAGAAACATAAATATAATACATAAGTATCAAATACATGCAAAGTGTACAATTCCAACGTACATATAAACAAAAAAACAAACATTCTTGGACCATAGATAAATACAAGACCTAAAGGATTTAACACCTAAAGAAATATTGCAAAAACACATTTTGTACATAAAGTAAAAGGACAATTTATACAAACAACAACAAAAAAATAATCATAATGAATAAAAACCTACACCCGAGTGAGTATACATGATACTAAAAAACTATTACAAATGAGCCTACGCAATAGAATTGCCCCAAGCGTGTCAGTCACCAGCTGGTGATATGGCGGTCCAGCAATTACATATTGCCAATAAGGCTCCAAGTTTTTGAACCATATGTTATGCAAAAATTGACGCTAACACAGCGATGGTGGGACATGATTAACCACTGTATGCATTATGAGAATGGAACGTAATGCGTCACTGTTTGCAAAGCTTGAAAACAGAAAACAGAAAACCACAAACCGTTTGGAAAACAAAAAAATATATATTATTATTGGTGAGCGAACCTTTTGCGAGTTGCCGTATAAATCAGAAAGATTGCAGTAATAGAAAAATGTGGCCAAAAGGCTGTCATTTTAAAACCTTATGTTGAAAGACAGTCACTTTAAAACATTATGCTGGAGTCACAAACCAGTGTGATACCTGAACATGGCCCCTAATAATTTTCTAACTGGAGATATACCTGCAAATTTGCGCCGATGTCAACAAGATCATTGTTAAAATGTACCTACCCCGGAATTTGGAAGATAGGTCTGAGTCACGGTACTGCAGACGAGGAAGTGATTTGGTCTCGAAATCCGTCAAATCATACATCAATTATTGTAGCCTCCATGATAAGGGCCAATGCGAGCTAGCAAAAAAATTAAGATCGAAAAATATAACCGTAAATAATCACACCACTTTTCTAAAACGCACGTCCTAAAAAATGCTTCATAATACATGCAAGAACAGTCCAAAAGCGTGCATAAACACCGTACTTTCGCCTAAACTAACACCGTGCTAGTGAGTCATCCAGTCGTTGACAAGAAAGAATAATAAGGCATGACTAAGTGCACACGTAGTAAGCTGAATCTTAAAAAGAGGGGCCGGCACAGCCACCCGTATGGATATCTGCAAGAGATGTGATGGGCACAGCGGTCACATTGTAACGATACTATATTACGAAAATAGAATGTAAAAGTGCCGAGACACTGTCTGCACTATAGTTCACCAATAGCTAATTGTTACAAAAGGGGCAAAGTGGAGGTCATAAATTCCTACCAATGAATCCCACATACCCCTACTCATACAGTGATATGCGCTTACCTCAAATCAAAGTGTTGGTATCTCGGGTCTTCACAGAGTGAATGGCGCACACAATCAGGCGTCTTAAATAATGCCTAGTTCCCGTCAAATACAGGGAACTGAAAAGATTTTTAGAAAAAAGACTAAGTTGGCCACAATCCAAGTTCCGTTTAGCGGAAAGACAGACAGACTCGTAATAGTAGAAACAGTAGAAAGAACAAGGGCATCACGTGTTACGTAACAGTTCCGCTTCGGGTATATTGATTAAAGTCATAGAACCCAAAAAGATAAAAAAGAAGAAAAAGTAAAAACAAAAAACACAATAATACCCAGTGTATATTATACGAATTCAGATGACACCTAACATATCCATGCAAACAGAAGGCCGCCGGATGTCCTGTATGAACCTACTAATGGTTCGAACTGTAATGGCCAACCGCAATCTAATGTGGCATATCTCAAGAATGGAAATTGTTCAAAGCGTATTAATTCAAAACTCGTGCCGTAGGAAGAAAAATAATAATAATTACAAACTAGTGCCAAACAGAATACATACATACCAATGTATTCTGAAGAAAAGAAAGAGAGAAACGATACTCTTATTTAAATCTCAAAAGAAAAAATAAACTGAAAAATTACAAACTATGGCCAAACGGAATACATACATGCCAATGTATTCTGAATCATTATTCCATAATGGGGAAAGAGAGTGGCTAGGAAAAGTCAGTATCTCCGCGGAGAGGTTAAAATTAGAAACTGGTGTCTTAACAGAGTATGTACTTTGCAGAGGGCAACGCCCATGGGGAAATACCAGAATAAAAATGTGTCTTATTAAGCAACAACAGTTGGGTAGCACCAAAATCAGTCAGCAGGAATAACTGCTGAAAAGTCCACAGTCTATACAGGAATCAGAACAGAGAACATATGATGGCCACCACGAACATATAAATTACATGCAAAATGTCCTAAAAGTGGACCGGAAGCATATAATGAATCAAAAGGGTGGGCAGACTGTATATATATATATATTGATGGAAATAGCCTGGAAATAAGCTAGGTTAGTCAGGGATGATTTCAGTTGAGGAAATGGTGGAATTCATGGTCCGTTTTATGACCTCTGTCCACGGCCCTCAATCTACAAATCCATTTAGCTTCCACCTGTCGCAACATGAGTTCTCTATCCCCACCCCTGCTGTTTGGTGGCACATGGTCAATCCCAAAAAAATTGAAGTTCGTATCCCCATTATGAGCATTGCGATAGTGATCAGTCATTGGGTATCTATTGTCTTCATGGACAAGTGCACGGCGATGTTCCTGAATTCTCTTCTTGAGATTACGTGCAGTACTGCCAACATAGATCATCTTGCATAGACATTCCAGAATATATATCGCATACTGCGTGTTACAATTAATAAAGTGTCTAATGATATATTTTTTACTGTCATTATATTCAAACTCCCTGCACTTATTGAGACCAAAAATACAAACATTGCACGTGGAACATGTGTAAAATCCCCCAGGAGCAGGTGGAAACCATGTGGTCGGCGGTTTGGTGGTAATGTAACTTAGGCAGAGTGTATGTCTCAATGTTTTACCCCTTCTATATACAAGTGAAGGTCTCTGGCTAATGAAGTGCCGCAATTTGGGAATGTCCACCAATAAATGCCAATGTCTCCTAAATGCTTGAAAGATCTTCTTACTATGTGCAGTATAGTTTGTGTAAAATGAGACCGTGTCTCCATGGAAACCAGTACCTCTGTCCTCTTTGGTATTTTTCGTTTGCAATGTACCTATTCTAGGAAGGTTTTGTATACGACGTTCTGCCTTGTCTAGTGTATCCCGTTCATAACCTCTCTTAGCAAATCTTTGTTTGATATCCATAACGTTTTTCTTAAATTCAGTCTCCCTACTGCAATTACATTGTGTCCTAACCATTTCCCCATAGGGGATATTGGAGACAACTGATCTGGCATGTGCACTGGTGGCGTGCAGAATACTGTTGCACGAAGTAGCTTTCCTAAACAAGGTGCTCTGAACCACCTGGTGGTGGTGGATGTGGTGGTGGTGGATGTGGTAGTAGTGGACGTGGTGGTGGTAGTGATGGTGGTGGATGTGGTGGTGGTGGATGTGGTGGTGGTGGATGTGGTGATGGTGGTGGACATGGTGGTGAAGTATGTGGTGTACATGGTGGTGGTGGACGTGGTGGTGGTGTTAGATGTGGTGGATGTGGTGGACATGGTGGTGGTGGACGTGGTAGTGATGGATGTGGTGGTAGAGGTGGATGTGGTGGTGGTGGTGGTGGACGTGGTGGTGGTGGACATGGTGGTGGTGGACGTAGTGGTTTTGGTGGATGTAGTGGTGGTGGTGGTGGATATGGTGATGGACGTGGTGGTGGGTGTGGTGGTGGTGGTGGATGTGGTGATGGTGGTGGTGAATGTGGTGGTGGTAGGTGTGGTGATGGTGGACGTGGTGGTGGAGATGGGTGTGGTGGTGGACATGGTGGTGGACGTGGTGGTGGTAGTGGATGTGGTGGTAGTGGATGTGATGGTGGTGGACGTGGTGGTGGTGGATGTGGTGGTGGTGGACGTGGTGGTGGTGGGTGTGGTGCTGGTGGACGTGGTGGAGGTGGGTCTCATGGTGGTGGAGAATGTGGTGGATGTGGTGGTGGTGCACTAGGTGGTGGTGGTGGACATGGTGGTGGTGGTGGTGATGGACGTGGTGGTGGATGCGGTGGTGGTGGACATGGTGGTGGTGGTGGACGGGGTGGTGGATGTGGTGGTGGTGGGCATGGTGGTGGACGTGGTGATGGTGGTGGACATGGTGGTGGTGGACGTGGTGATGGTGGTGGACATGGTGGTGGTGGTGGTAGATGTGGTGGACATGGTGGACATGGTGGTGGTGGATGTGGTAGTGGTGGATGTGGTGGTGGTGGACGTGGTGGTGGTGGACATGGTGGTGGTGGTTGTGGTGGATGTGGTGGTGGTGGATGTGGTGGTGATGGTGGATGTGGTGGTGGTAGTGGATGTGGTGGTGTTGGCTATGGTAGTGGTGGACATGGTAGTGGTGGACGTGGACCTGGTGGTGGTGGTGGACATGGTGATGATGGTGGACATGGTGGTGGTGGACGTGGTTGGGGTGGATGTGGTGGTGAAAGTGGTGGTGGTGGACGTGGTGGACATGTAGCACAGAATTCCCGGAAGCTATAAATACACGCTGAAGTAAAAATCCTTGCTTTATATCGATTTTACGCGTGGATGATCCCGTCCCACGCGGTACAAATTCTGTGCCCAGCCAGTATTTTGTGTGGGACCGACCGTTCAGCGTTACTTGCATCTCGGCAGTGTGCCAGATGTTTACTACCAGATTTAAGTTTTATGGGCATCACGAATATTGGCCTTTTCATAGATCAGGTTTTTCCCACTTGTACAACTTGAACACAGCAATCCGCCACAAAGAAACAATATTCCCTCAAAAAAGAGATACTTTCTCGCAAGTTCCCTTTAAAAACGCTTTCCTTCCCATTATCAAAGCTGGTGCGGGTTAATGATCTTTTCATATCGGAACAAATTAAAAGGTGCAGCATTTAAAATGTTAACATAATAACCCACAAGCAGATATCTTCGCAGACTAGGGTCCTTAAGCGCAGTATTGGCGAAAATTACAGAAAATCTGTGAGGGAACACAGACATTGACATTTTACTCTAGGGCAATCCCCACACACGCACGTAAGCACGCACACACGCACCATTCTCTGTTCTCGATCACAGAGCTGTCTTTGGGACTTGTCAAATTAAAGTGTGCGGCCTGCTGTGTTTTTCTGAGTGATTACACCCCTGTCCGTGTGGATTACCCATACCTTAGAATACTCATGAGCGGCAGGAGTAAACAGCTGCGGAATAACTGCCCCCTGCTGACTCATGGCATGCAATCCTACTCGGAGCCTCGTATACCACACATGTAATAATACAGAACAGAACAGCCTTTCGAGTGGATGACAGTGTAGGCCACATAACTTTCAAGCCAGTAACTCCCCCATGCATGCACTCATCCTGCACACACTTTCCTCAAAGCGACTTCCTAGCTGGTGACCCACATGCATGCACTCACCCTGCAAACACTTTCCTTAAAGCGACTTCCTAGATTGTGACCCCATGTATGCCTTCACCCTGCACACACTTTTGTCGCAATAACTTCCGAGCCAGTGACCCCCCATGCACGCACTTACCTTGCACACACTTTCCTTGCGGTGACTTCCTAGCAGGTATTCACCATGCACGCACTCCCCCTGCACACACTTTGTTGTAGTGACTTTCTGCAAGAAGCCTCTCTATGCACAATCTCACTGACACACTCCCTCTGATATAACGTCTGCACAATGGTTCCCGGTGCACACATTTCTCTGAAGACACGCGCCTTACACACACTTTCCATGAGGGGTGTCACAGCGATATATGTACCGCCAGCGCGTTTTCAGTGCGTTTTCAGGGCATTGGTGACGTATCACGCACTGCTGGCAGACAGTTGTTCTCAGACACTACCAGCACTCACAGTCCCCTCACAATCACGCTGCACACACCTTCAACGAGCAGCCCTTCATCGCTGCACACAGCCCTCCAGCAGACAGTCATAACACACACTGGTTCACCCTCTCCTTGCTTCATCACCACCTGCACGGATGCAACCTTATTTATTTAATTTATTTATTTAATGGTTTTGTAAAGTGCGTAGTAACTCAGAGAGCATCCCAGCGCTGACCTGATTCTCCAAGGGTTTCAGCTGTCTGAAAAGCTTATGTCTGCGGGAAAAGGAGGGTCTTTAAGGTTTTTCTGAACTGGAGGTAGTTCGGTTCTATCCTAAGTTTCCGTGGTAACTGGTTCCAGTGTTTTGCCGTGTGAACCGAAAAGCGACGGCCACCGGTCTTGGCCTTTCTGACTCTCGGGACTACGATAAGATTTTCTGCACCGGACCGGAGGTCTCTCTCCGCTTTGTATGGGATTAGGAGTTCTTTAAGGAGGGGGGGGCCGTTATTATTGATGGTTTTGTGGGCTAGGCAGAGGGCCTTGAAGACGACCCTTTCTCTGACTGGAAGCCAGTGGAGGGATTTAAGAGCCGGCCTGGGGGAAGATCTTCCTGGTGTGCTCGTGAGTAGGCGGGCTGCGGCGTTTTGGGCTTTTTGTAGTGAGTTCAAGGTGGCTTCGGGGGCTCCCAGGTAAATGGAGTTACAGTAGTCTAACCTTGCCAGGATTAGGCCCTGAATGAGGAGCCTCCTTGCAGTCTCCGGGAGCAGGGGGAAGACCTTCCTGCAGGCCCTGAGTAGCCCAAAACATGTCCCTGCCGTTTTTTTAGCCTGGGTTTTGAAGCTCATATCCTTCTCAATCCACACACCGAGGCTTTTGACCTCTTCCTTAGGTGTCGGAGGGTCACCTAGGCAACTAGGCCAGAGGTGAGATGGTAAAGAGAGCCCCTTGTGGCCCATCAAGAGGATCTTGGTCTTGGACCCATTCAGTTTAAGTGAAGAGAGGTTCATCCATCGGTGGACCTCGGAGAGGCAGCTGTGGAGATCTGATGGGGCGTGGTGGGGATGTGAGAGGGTTACGACCAATTGAGTATCGTCGGCGTAGTTGATAATTGACACGCCAAACGAACTGACCCTCTTCTCCAGTGGGGCCATGTATACGTTAAACAACGTAGGGCTCAAGGATGAGCCCTGTGGTACTCCGCACCGGAGGGGGAAGGTGGAAGAGCAGCTGTCATTTTCCCGCACCTGAAAGGATCGTCCTGATAAAAAGGATTCTAACCACTTCAGGGCTGTACCCTTTAGTCCGATCTTTCCCAGTCGATGGATTAGGGTTGGATGGTCTACAGTGTCGAAGGCCGCACTGAGGTCCAGGAGGATCACTGCCACTGATCCTCCTGTGTCCAGAATGCTTCTGGCCTTCTCTACCGCTGCCAGGAGGGCGATGTCCGTGCCCTGACCTGGACGGAACCCTGTCTGGGAGACCGCTAAGAGGTAGTTGCTTTCTAGGTAAGATGACAATTGTTTGTTTACCAGCTTCTCTGCGATCTTGCTGTTTCCAGGAAGGAGGGATATGGGCCTGTAGTTGGTGAGGTCCAGCGGGTCTAAGGAAGGTTTTTTTAATAGACCTTTGACGGCTGCCGTTTTCCAGCTGGAGGGGACTATGCCCTCCATGAAAGAGGAGTTGATCAAGGCCGTAAGGGTGGGGATGATGGTGCTCGACACTTTTTTTAGGAAACGGAAGGGTGCAGGGTCGAGGGGGGAACCACTTTTAATTGAAGCCAACGTTGCTCCTACTTCTTCCGTTGTTACGGGGCCAAAGGCATCCAGGAAGGGTTGGGGGTGATCTAGTGACAGAGCAGGATGGGTAGCGGTGGCAGTGAGATCCTGCTCTGTGTGGGTTTGATCGGGGGGAGGTATGGCGAGAAGAATTTTTTGAATCTTTTCGTCAAAGAAGGTGGCTAAGTTGTTACATTTAGTTTCAGCTTCTTTGGGGTCAAGGTATTTGAGTGGGGGGTCAGGGGCGTGGATGAGTTCTTTAAGAACCGAATAAGTTTCATGGGCCGAGCAAGCGGCATTTTTAATTCTGTTCTCATAGAAACTAGTTTTGGTGTTACGGAGCTCTTTTTTATAAGTTTTTATAGAGGAACGGAATGACTCTTTTTGTTCCATGGTTTTTTCCTTCCTCCAGATACGTTCATTCCTTTTGCAAATCTTGCGAAGAAGGTTGAGTTCCGGGGTGTACCAGGGTGAGGGATTGATTCTCTTGATGTATTTCAGAGAGTGAGTTTTGGGCAGAATGGCATCGAGCGAGTGGGTGATCCAGGTCCTGAATTCTTTGTCCCCTGCTAAGGTGTCATGGGGGGGAGGCGGGGCGCTTTCCCTGAGTTTGGCTGCCCACACGTCTGGTTCCAGTCTCTGCCAGCGTCTGGTATAAGTTCTGGTTTTGGAGGGTGGAGGAGGCGGAGTGAGGATGTCCCATACTAGGGAGACCAGAAAGTGGTCCGTCCAGGGAAGGGGGATATGGTCGAGCATTCTCAGATTGGGGATATTCGAAAGAATCGGATCAAGCAGTTGCCCTCTTTCATGAGTGGCCCGTGGGTTTTTGAGATCCAGGCCCATTGAGGTGAAGTCCTGGAGTAATTCACTGGCCTGCTTGTCATCGGGGTCCAAGAAATGTACATTCAGATCTCCTAGTAATAGGTAGTTAGTGGTGGTGGTACATTTGATGGACGTCTGGTCGATAATTTTGTTTGAAAAGTCTCCTAGATTGCCTGGTGGACGGTATATCAGTGTCCCTGACAGCGAGGTGACTGGGGATATTTGTATTGTATAATGGCAGCTTTCGTATCCCTTGATGTTGCCGTCAGATGTTTTGCAGGTAAGAGTATCCTTAAGAATTATCGCTAGTCCACCTCCCCTCCCTTCAGGTCTGTTTAGTGAGTACATGACGTATCCGGGGGGAGTGCTAGAACGATGTCTGGGCCACTGCTGGGGGTAAGCCAGGTTTCTGTTAAAAACAGAATATCTAGGGCATTGTTTATAATTAAAAGGTTCACTTTGTGTGCGTGTTTTACGAGTGACCTGCAGTTAAGTAGGCCTAGGTGCAAACCCTTGGGTGCCGAGTGTTGTTTGGCAGGGTCGCAGGTGTCACAGCCAGTGAAATAGGTGTCTCCCTTCAGGATGCGTGAGCAGGCGGGCTGTTTGTTGGGGTTTAAGGAAAATAAGTCCGCGCGAGTGTAAGTCCGGTCGTTGCGGGCCGATAAGGACAGAGTGCCTGGGCCTGTGGCCGGCTGGGCCCGGACGGGCCCAGACGGGCTTGCCTTTGGCGCGCCTTCGGCGCGCTGACGGCGCGCCCGCTGCGCCCGTCCGCTGCGCTCCCTATGCTGGCACATATTTTATGGGGCGTTTGATGGGCGTTGGAGGGGTGGGCGTGGCCAACAGGAGTGGGCGTGTCCCGTGGCTCCTCGAGGTGAGGGATGGTGGCGAGCAAGCGTTTCCTGCCCCTAACAGCGCTTAGATCGGCTGATTGGGTTTAGCAGGTAAGCGTCAGGGAGTGGGGGCTAAGTGGTTTAAAAAGCACAAAATACAATTTTTAAAAGTCACAAATTCAGTTTTTCCAGCACACAGAACTCCCGGCTTCCGCCTCAGGAGGATTAGGTACAATGCAGCTTCTAGCAATCAGACGCGCTTTAGTACTGGTGAGGGGTGGGCGTGGCCAACAGGAGTGGGCGTGTCCCGTGGCTCCTCGAGGTGAGGGATGGCGGCGAGCAAGCGTTTCCTGCCCCTAACAGCGCTTAGATCGGCTGATTGGGTTTAGCAGGTAAGCGTCAGGGAGTGGGGGCTAAGTGGTTTAAAAAGCACAAAATACAATTTTTAAAAGTCACAAATTCAGTTTTTCCAGCACACAGAACTCCCGGCTTCCGCCTCAGGAGGATTAGGTACAATGCAGCTTCTAGCAATCAGACGCGCTTTAGTACTGGTGAGGGGTGGGCGTGGCCAACAGGAGTGGGCGTGTCCCGTGGCTCCTCGAGGTGAGGGATGGCGGCGAGCAAGCGTTTCCTGCCCCTAACAGCGCTTAGATCGGCTGATTGGGTTTAGCAGGTAAGCGTCAGGGAGTGGGGGCTAAGTGGTTTAAAAAGCACAAAATACAATTTTTAAAAGTCACAAATTCAGTTTTTCCAGCACACAGAACTCCTGGCTTCCGCCTCAGGAGGATTAGGTACAATGCAGCTTCTAGCAATCAGACGCGCTTTAGTACTGGTGAGGGGTGGGCGTGGCCAACAGGAGTGGGCGTGTCCCGTGGCTCCTCGAGGTGAGGGATGGCGGCGAGCAAGCGTTTCCTGCCCCTAACAGCGCTTAGATTGGCTGATTGGGTTTAGCAGGTAAGCGTCAGGGAGTGGGGGCTAAGTGGTTTAAAAAGCACAAAATACAATTTTTAAAAGTCACAAATTCAGTTTTTCCAGCACACAGAACTCCCGGCTTCCGCCTCAGGAGGATTAGGTACAATGCAGCTTCTAGCAATCAGACGCGCTTTAGTACTGGTGAGGGGTGGGCGTGGCCAACAGGAGTGGGCGTGTCCCGTGGCTCCTCGAGGTGAGGGATGGCGGCGAGCAAGCGTTTCCTGCCCCTAACAGCGCTTAGATCGGCTGATTGGGTTTAGCAGGTAAGCGTCAGGGAGTGGGGGCTAAGTGGTTTAAAAAGCACAAAATACAATTTTTAAAAGTCACAAATTCAGTTTTTCCAGCACACAGAACTCCCGGCTTCCGCCTCAGGAGGATTAGGTACAATGCAGCTTCTAGCAATCAGACGCGCTTTAGTACTGGTGAGGGGTGGGCGTGGCCAACAGGAGTGGGCGTGTCCCGTGGCTCCTCGAGGTGAGGGATGGCAGCGAGCAAGCGTTTCCTGCCCCTAACAGCGCTTAGATCGGCTGATTGGGTTTAGCAGGTAAGCGTCAGGGAGTGGGGGCTAAGTGGTTTAAAAAGCACAAAATACAATTTTTAAAAGTCACAAATTCAGTTTTTCCAGCACACAGAACTCCCGGCTTCCGCCTCAGGAGGATTAGGTACAATGCAGCTTCTAGCAATCAGACGCGCTTTAGTACTGGTGAGGGGTGGGCGTGGCCAACAGGAGTGGGCGTGTCCCGTGGCTCCTCGAGGTGAGGGATGGCAGCGAGCAAGCGTTTCCTGCCCCTAACAGCGCTTAGATCGGCTGATTGGGTTTAGCAGGTAAGCGTCAGGGAGTGGGGGCTAAGTGGTTTAAAAAGCACAAAATACAATTTTTAAAAGTCACAAATTCAGTTTTTCCAGCACACAGAACTCCTGGCTTCCGCCTCAGGAGGATTAGGTACAATGCAGCTTCTAGCAATCAGACGCGCTTTAGTACTGGTGAGGGGTGGGCGTGGCCAACAGGAGTGGGCGTGTCCCGTGGCTCCTCGAGGTGAGGGATGGCGGCGAGCAAGCGTTTCCTGCCCCTAACAGCGCTTAGATCGGCTGATTGGGTTTAGCAGGTAAGCGTCAGGGAGTGGGGGCTAAGTGGTTTAAAAAGCACAAAATACAATTTTTAAAAGTCACAAATTCAGTTTTTCCAGCACACAGAACTCCTGGCTTCCGCCTCAGGAGGATTAGGTACACTATCCTATCACCCGTGCACCCATCCACTCTCCCCACAGTGACTTCTTGCAGTGTGCGCCCTATTCACACCTCAACCACACGTGTGCACACACGGTCCCGGTAGACAGGGACTTCCCCTCCCATACAAACTCACTCCTTTCAAGATCTCACTGTGACGGCTCACTACCAGACGCGCACCTCTGATCACTCCCTGAGTTACACCTTCAACCAGTGACGCGCTGCCCGGCCTCCCTCCGGGGGGCATCCAATCTCACACCAGAGGAGCGCCCGTTTACACACTTATCACACTATCTGCTCCATCCTTTTGTTGTTGTTAGCCACTGCCATGGCACTCCTCACTGTGGTAGTGCCCCCAGCCTCCCCTCTTCAATGCCCTCGATGAAGCCTGCAGGGATCCCCTCTCGTGCACAGCTCCCAGGTACACGTCAGTGTCCTTCTCCCACCAGCAATGTCCCCTCTCCCCCCTTGCAGGGCATCCCTTGCACTCTGCAGCCGCAGTCCCCGAACCCTGTGTTACCCTCCTAACCCCCGAATTACTGCTTGTCTACTACAGTGCCCTTTCGCTCCCTCTTCAGCACATCTGTTACCCCCACCAGGCCCTCTCTCGCTTAAGCAGTGCAGCTTTCACACCACCTGGAGTTCTTTCTCACCTCTAGCAGAGCCCCTCTCACCCTTAGTAGCGCCACTCTCAACCCCAGCAGCACCCCTCACAGCGTCCTCTCACCACCCCACAGCGCCTCTCACATCCTCGCAGCGCCCATCACACCCTCGCAGCACCCATTACACCCTTGCAGCGCCCATCACACCCTCGCAGCACCCATCACACCCTCGCAGCGCCCATCACACCCTCGCAGCGCCCATCACACCCTCGCAGCGCCCATCACACCCTCGCAGCGCCCATCACACCCTCGCAGCGCCCATCACACCCTCGCAGCGCCCATCACACCCTCGCAGCACCCATCACACCCTCGCAGCGCCCATCACACCCTCGCAGCACCCATCACACCGCAGCGCCCATCACACCCTCGCAGCACCCATTACACCCTTGCAGCGCCGCTCTCACACCAGCTACAGTTCTCTCACCTCTCGCAGCCCCCTCTCACCCTTAGCAGCCCCCCTCAAGCTTTGAAGCCATCGCTGTTGCATATTTATCTTAGCCAACTAACAACCATTGACAAAGCCAACAGTCCTGGCTTGTAGTAGATGTAATGTTACTTGTTGTATATGGATGGAATGGCGAAGCAGCAAAATACCAGTGGGGCGACACACTATGCCGAGCATGGATTTTCAGTTTGGGTTTTTAAGCCATGCCCTTCATTACATCGACCACGTCCCTCTGGGAGCCATCACAAGGTTTTTCATTCCACTTAAAGCCCTTTCTCCGGTATAGTGACTTCCTGCTGAACTGGGAGAACAAGTTCACTCAGACTTGGCAGTCAGCTCCAGAGAGACTAATCCATGCCCGGGCCCCTCATCCATTGGCACCTTGTGATTCTTACAGCGTTACAGTTCATATCTCATTCCCCCTATTGGATTTTGTCATTTTAGTGTTATTTTGTTCAATACATTTTACTTTATTATTTTTCTAATTCGGTTTGGGTTTTTTATTGTTTGCATTTTGACTTTTACTTGTTTGGTTTCTGCATAAATATTTTACATATTACCTTAAGTTAAGCCTGCCTGTTCGGTGCTTAGGTACCAGGGGGTTGATACTAGGTTAATTGAATGGCTTTGAAAGTTCACTCTGACAACGGTTGTGATTGTTCCTCATCTACCGCAAATAATAATTCAGTTTCTTACAGAAACGATCTGAAATTATCTGCAAAACAGGCAGTTGATAACCTACCAGGGTTGAAGCACCCTGTGGACAAATTAGAATATGGGACGAGTATTGTGTGGCAATAGAACCTCTAAAAAAATTCAGCTTGCAAATAACACAAGAATCACGCTTGAATGTCACAACTTTTAAAAACAAGGTAGTCAGGAAAGTGTGGCGAATATATTGCAGCTCTTTGCATTTTGGCAGCTCCAAGCAAATTTGAGAACAGAGTGGATGTATGTAGCAGAGACGAGTCTGTTCACCCAATGTGAGTGTTGATATCCGCTTTGCTGATCTGCCTGAAGTTATGATGCTGCCGACAGTAGCGTGTCTGCTAAAAGCGATGGCGTGATTGGTGGAACAATAAAGCCAAATAAGAGAAAGTTATCTTCTGACACCGCAGTCTTCGTGACTGAGACCAGTAATACTGAAGACTCTGAGACTCACAGCAGTAATTTCTCCTTTCAGAGCGTTATTGCTGCAGATGGAGTGAAGCCAAGAAGTAAGCACATTACTAAGGTACCAACAAAGTTTAATATAGTTTATTTGTATTAACTGATTCTCTTTTGCAGCATTTGGAAATGCATTTTCTAGTTTTGTTGCTTTTTGGTTAGTTTTTTATTGTAGGCTGTTATCTTCGGTTTAAAGGGAAAGATGTTGTAGTGTGTGACCTTAATGCTGCAGTTTGCATTTCATTACAATCATTAGCTTACCCTGGAGAATCTCCAGGGTGTAGGAGGTTTGCTATTCCAGAGTTCTTTCTTCAGCTTCTGGACAGTTGTCGCTCTGTGGCGATCTGTGGTCCTGTTTCTCTGCTCTTCTTGTAGCAGCTCCTATCAGAGCTTCATCCTCCCGCCAAAGATAATAAGATGCCAGGCATCACCCAGCCTACAACACAGCCTATGTTGAGCTAAGTCCATCTGCTCAGCGCAATTAGAGCGAGGCTAAAGTTCTTTAGACCCATCAGGCTGTGAATGTAACCTAAGGGCTTAAAATGAAATGTAGAGCTTACCTCCTTCCTGAGTGGCTCCAGACTGCTGTGTGCAGACCCGATAGCTGGCAGCACCCTGGAGTATGTATGTATAAATCAGATTATGTTGGAAGTAACCTGCAATATAGTGGCAGGCAGCCCCCTGCCATAGAGTAGGATTTGTCATCATATTTTATTTCCTGACACATTAATGGAGATTGTCGTTTAACAGGCAGAAGAACAACACTGACCATAAATTTTTCTGGGTTTGTCTTTAAAATGACGTACACATTAGGAATGGCATTTCGTTCTGCTGGAAAAATAACACAAGTTATCTTTCACTCTGCTATGATGTTGCATAGATTGTTGGCTGCAATGCATTCCATGTTTCATTCAAACGTGCTTTCTACAGGGCGCATACATGATTTACTGCTGTAGAGAAATAATGCTCCTGTGTACTGTGGCAGACTCCGAAAAACTTCATGATTTCTCTTTCAGCACTTCATAGTAAAACCTTTCAATTTTTGACTCAATCATTTGGCAGAAACATAACTTAGTACCATTAAAATAGTTGTGATGGGGAACATTCATGTGGGGTTAGGACTGGCTTGATCAGAGTGCTTGCTGACTTGGAGGAGTATGGAGTTGACCACCTTGCCTGGTCCGGTGTGGAACCAAGCCAGCGATGCTTTGCTGCAGGCTCATTTGCCCTGATAGCTGGTCAACAGTTTGAGGAGGAGGAGGTGAAGAGCTCGCTAAGTGTGCCATGAAGCTGGCATTTCAGTACATCCCTGAAAAGTGAGCTTTGAGTCAATGTAGTGTTCCTCTTATACAACGTGCAATTCATCCTCTCCAAAGCCTCAGGAATTCCTGGGTGTGAATGGCGGCTGATTCTGATTGGGTGCTTGATAGTTTTCCAGAAACTCATGTTCTTGATTGTTCATGTTTGTCAGTAGTTAATGAAACACACCCAGGCGTTTTATCTCTTCAGTTGACAGAAGCTACAATAAAAGTTTCTTTATCGTTGCAAAAAAATATGAATGGCCAACGAGCCTCTGTAGGTCAAAGAATGGAAGGGCTGAGGAACTGTCATTCATCTCACTGCTAAGCAGAGCAGTGTCATGCTTCACCCTCACTCAGGCCTCTGATTTTAACCAAGATCGCTTAGAACACTGAGACTTTAGAGCCCATCCTTTTAATGAGAAAAACAA
The DNA here is from genome assembly GCF_964261635.1 of Lissotriton helveticus. Taxonomy (NCBI): domain Eukaryota; kingdom Metazoa; phylum Chordata; class Amphibia; order Caudata; family Salamandridae; genus Lissotriton; species Lissotriton helveticus. The sequence goes on along the minus strand of NW_027611685.1, from coordinate 621,200 downwards.
AACTACAAGTCCCATAAGCAATAGTGGTGGAAGGTGTCACACATGACCTGGGACAACAACCAATTCAGCACATCCAGTTCAATTTTTTAAGTATTTGACACAATATTGAATTTATAACCTTTGTTTTTTATGGTCATGAGTCACCAAAATACTAAAAACGTGTCTTTTATTTTCAAGGTCAATTAAGTAATGGTCACCAGCTTGGAAGCTCTGTTAAATCTTCAGTATTTGTCATTGATCTCCACGTGTGGCTGGTTTGGGTCTGCCCCTGCATTGTTCCCGATAACTCGCACAGGTAAGGAGCTTGTAGCAGCAACATGATAACCCCATACTCGTCTGTAAGAAGTGCGCTCTGAGGCAGGTATCCGATCATTTTTGTGAAACAAGGAAGGGCCAATATCTGCAATGTACATTTGTTAAAACAAAACCGTCAAATGACAGTATACTGTTCCGGGGGTTCAGTCCCAGCGACATTATCTGTAACTAAAAGCAGACACCCTAGGAAGCATGTGCTTTTAAGACAAGTTGCGTTCACTCACCTGAAGGTGACATGCTTCATCATTGGGCTATACTTCTCACCAGGCCGGCGCTACAATGGCTGGTGGGTACCACAAGAGGGCACTTTGTTGGAGATCTTTTAATAAGTATGCCGGATGAGCATAGTAGGACAGAAGACGTTGTGTCATAAGATGTGAGATTGGTGAAGTCTGAATATAAGATCAACTACAGACCAGTTGCCGCAATATAGTTTATGTGATCTTCCTGGTCCATGGTGAGATTAAAAACAGTGGCAGAGAAATTGAATAACTAATGGCCCCTATCACTGTGTGAAAGTATCGATCACCTATGAACCTGCTGGTAAGCTGGGGTCTATACTTCAGGTCAGCTTTTTTCATGCCTTTTGTAGTCATGGAGCAATCTGTTGGCATTTCATGAGGACCAAATATGGGAAAATGAGTAAATGTGACCTAATCTTCTCCACAGCGTGAGGAGCTCTGTAACTCAAAGCCCTGCACCGTGCATAGGTGATAAGGTGCCTATTACCATCTTACTACCACAGGTGAGCGCTCCCTAACAGAGTGCACTAGATACGGTAACCCTCCTAAAATTCAGGAGATACTGACTTATCCAATAGCGAGGACGCCCATCAGAGGGCAACTGGTTTAAAAAGCACATGCTTCCTAGGGTGTCTGCGTTCAGGTAGAGATAATGTCTGTGGGACTGAACCTCCAGAACACTATACTGTTAGTTGATTTATATGAAGAATGTGTATACTGGACTGTCATTTTCCTTGTCATCTCTTGTGATATGTAAAATAAAACACAACACACCGGGAGGCCAACACATCTATCATACATTTAATGCAAAAATAGCAAAAGGCCAAGTAAACTAACTTGTGACAATGTCTTTGCAATGGACGAGAGCATCCACCTTAAAGCAAGTTGGAGTATATAATGCTAATGCTACACAAAGTATTTTTATACACTTTTCTCCTAATACAAGAAATATGAACATGTGACAGAAACAGTTACGGAAACGACACTCATGAGTAGGAGGCAGAATCTTCTCTCGAGAGGAATGTGAGGAGTCTGTGAGGTGTAGATAAAAGATACACAAGCTGCAGAATTCACTGTTTCTGGAAATAACACTTCCGTTTTAGGTCTCGTGGTGATTACAGCGCAAAGCGATGTCTCACCAGAGACCTATTGTGAGCGACTCTGCTTTCCAGGAGACAGCACCTGGCCGCGCGCAATTCCTCTCCGAGAAGGCGATCGGAGCGGGCCACGCTCGCTGTGGCCAGCTGCTGTCTCCTGGGAAGCTCCAACACCACACACCACACACGCATGCGCATACACAGAGACACACACACGAGCGCCCATGCACGCACGCATACATACATACAGAGAACCCCTCCCACCCCCGCCGTCGCACACATACACATGCGCGCACACATCCCCCTCACACCCCACTCACCACGTTCTTCTTGCGTGTCCCTCGGCAGCCAGCGGGTCATTCTGGGCAACAGGCGGGGTGCGCGGGGCTCTCCACGAGCACGGGAGCCCCGCTAGCTGAGACGCAAATCTTCCGGCGGGCACAGGAGCACGGGGTAGACTCCCGTCTGCTTCCTGTATTTGTCCGGCCCCTCCCCAGTCCCAACAAAGGTTGCTTGGCTTCCTGTTGAAGCCGGGCTGCGGCGGTGAGTTTGCTTGTTTTTTTGCTACAGCTAAATGTGCGCACAAGTTGAATGCTTGTGTTGTTTTAACTTTGTTTTGGACTTGTAAGAATAATTTGTTCTTGCTATGACATCCTTGGAGGTCTACATTTAAGATTCGCCCAATGCTCTGCTTTTCTTACTAGCATTTTTACTTATTGTAATGTTAACTGAGGATTATCTTTTCCCCCTCAAATTCCCTTTTCTGATTTGTGTAACTGTGTCCAAACAGTTCTTAAGAGAATGCCCAGCAGCACGTCTCCAACAGATGTTGGAAAACCTAACTCGTTATTAGTGTAAAGCCAAGACCATGTTTGTGGTAATTTCAGCTTTTGTATTCGTTGCCAGACTTCTCATACTGGTTTTACTTTGTACCTAACGGTGATGATGAGTAAAGGACTAGGAGCTGTTGTTCAGTGTGTAGGGTACATTTGGGGGCTGCAGGGCAGACAGGCTACTGGGCCCCAACTCTGGTGGTTGAGGTCATTTGCAACTTGTGTCCTGGGGTTTGTTCTGCTGTGGCTCCAAACTGGTCCATAAACACCCTTTCTGCAATTGACTCTTGGGGTAGCAGCTTTCAGTGGTCAACTGTTTTGTCTGGATGATGGTGTTGGGGTCGGGGGCAAGATCTCAGAACTCAACTTTCAAACAACAACCACAATTAATGCTTTGTCAAACCATATACTTTTTTTGGGTGGAAACAAAGCCTTTTATTATCACAGCAGAGTCTAATAGGACAGTATTCAATAGGTCTCAGCTGCAAGGTCGTAAATCCGAGTACGATGTCTAGTGAAGCAGCCCACCAGCTGTGTGGCGTTTTGAGAGTGGTTTTCGTGTCTAGATCTTACATTCTAATGCACTTACAAGCACATGTGCCATTCACTAGGCCATTAGTCATTCGGGGTAGTTCAGTTCAATGAACGTACCCAAATTAACGGGATTGCTTATGCAACAGTCACTATTTCTGCTGCAGAAATCTGCATGTTTAGTTCAGCCTTTTGTGAAATGTTCCGTTATCTGCTCACCCAATCAATTTAACTTGGCACTGAAGTTGGCGACAGGGAAGGAGCTCAGCAGGTGCCTGTCCTGGCCTATGCAGCCTACAGGAATGTTATAGGTAGGTGTGGACTCTGGCCTGCTTCACATGAAGGGTTGCTCCTTTAGGCATTTGTGGTCCCTGAGCTGTGATCTGCTTCAGCAGCAATTGCAGTTTCTCCTAGGGATCCTCCTGAGGGTCGGCTGCAATAGGACCAAGACTTCAGGCATCACATGGGTGTTTGACTGCACAGAATGACTACTTGGCTTGATTGATGTACCCGGTCGACTGTAGGGGCTGCTACTGGAGAATCTGCACGAAATGCTTTGGTTATGTCTTCGCTTCTAAGTGCAGTTAGCAGTCTCTGGGTGTTGCTCATGCCAGGAAAACTCCTCCTGAACATTTTCTCTTCATTAATGGCCTCAGCACTCTCCTTCCTTCCCCTGAAGCAAGGGAGGCAGGTGTCTAGAAGCTAGGCAGGTAGATCACCTGCTTCTCTAGCAGTTGTGCTGATTTCAGGTATTGTCCCTTACCCTCTGCAAAACTGCCTGGCATGCAGACACCTAAAAACGTCCTCAACTTGAACAACAGAAACTATAGTCCCGCCTCTCTACTCTGGTACCTACCAAATGAGCAGTCCTTTCCAATCAAGGTCCTCATTCAATTTCTAACTGAGTCCTGTCTCCATCCTCCCTCAGTTTGGTACCTGACCCTCCCATCTTCCATCCACAAGAATGCAGGCAATCTGCTTCACTGACTGGGGAAGCTGTCCTCCTCCATCTTGTGCTATGCTAACCCAAGGGCATTCAGAATGGATCCCACTGGTCCCAGAACTCAGGCTTATACCACACACTGAATCTTACTACCAAACATGTGATACACACTTACTACACATACACTCGGTCAACATGGATAAGGAATGCCAAAGCAAGATTTTGGGTTTCACGCAATAGCAGAACTTTACATTAGAGGGGTCAGAAGTCCGCACCCTTTATAACCATAAGGTTTGGTCTCACTAAAGATTGACCAAACATGGTACCCTGCCAGCACCGCTTTATGTGATGCACATAGGACAGTAATAGTAGTCCAGAGCTATGTGCATCTCTCCAAGTCGCCGAACAGTTTCTGGACCTTGCATTACTGGAGATAGGCCTATGCCTCTGTGGACACGTTAGGATAGCGTAACACTAGGGTCATGGTAAAAAGTTGAGATACCAGTGTTATAAGCAGTCGGGTATACACCCATTAAGGGGACAAACTTTCAATTACAAACTTTCTCAGAAACTCTTTGATGAATGAGTCTGCTGGGATAGCACATATTTTGTTCCACCCATGTTCCACCTCAAACTTCGCCAGGTACCTGTCAAAGCCACAATACCCTTCCCCTCCAGGTTTCTGTTCACCCCCAGAATAGCCCTCTTCCTTGAAAGTGCATGAAATCATCTCTGGGCTTAGCTTGGAAAATAAGAGGAGCTGTTCCTCCTCCATCATCACTGTGCATTTTTTGATAGTCGCTGATAATTCTTTGTGCAGGTTCACATTTTCCAAGTTCACCATCTCTGTTCCCACAGTGACCATATTGTTTCCCAAAGTATTGTGGGGAGGTGTATACATTTGCGCCACTAATGGTAGGAGTTCTCGAACTCCTTCCCAACCAAGTTGAATTTTTCTCAAAGTGTCAGCCTGGATTCATGATGAGACTCGGAGTACTCACAGCTGCTTTCCTCGTAAAAGGTTATCGAGATGCTCAATCTTGGCATCCAGGACCTTCGCCGCATCGGTTTGAAGTTTCCCCCAGGTTTGGAGTCACTTCTTTGCAGTCTTCTGTTCCTTCTTCTCGGCCTACATTGAGTTGGCCAAGTCTTCCATCTGGCTTTCTACAGCCTTAACTGCTTTTTTGGTCTCGTGGCGTTAACCGCGCGAAAGCGAGGTCTCGCCAGAGACCTATTGTCACTGGCTCAGCTTCCCAGGAGGCAAGAGATGGCCACGCGCATCTTGAAAAATCGGATCGGAGCGGGCCGCGTGCGCGAGCACGCGCACGCTGTGGCCATCTCCATTCTCCGGGGAAGCGCAAACACACACAGCCACACCTCCCCCTGCTTTCAAACACGCATGCGCACACAGAGACACACACACAGAAAGAAAAAGGGAGGTCACCTATCTGGTAGACCCTGGCTCTGACAGGAACCAGGAGAGGTCGTCCATCTCAACCGCCTTACACCCTACTATGAGATGGCAGATGTGACCATTCTCATGGTTACGGATAAGGATCAGGAAGCAAAGAGTGAACCTGTCCCTGACCTGTCCAACAATCCAAAAGATGGGTCAGTGGAAGGTGTGGTCTTGTCAGACAACCTACTTGCCCATCAGGAGACTGATTGCAGGGAAGTCCTAAATCAGTTTGCTGAGCTCTTCTTTTTGACCTCTCTCCAGACTAGCTGGTGTATCCATGATGTAGACGCTGATGAAAGACTACCTTTCGAGAATAAAACATGCAGGCAGACTGAAAATGTGAAAGAGAGCATCAAAGCTGAAGTAAGCATGATGCTGGAATTGGGAGTTCTAAAGCATTCTGAGAGCCCCTGGACCTGCCCAGTTGTCTTAATCCCCAAGCCTCATAGCCAGGATGGTAAGAAAGAAATTAGGTTTTGTGTGGACTATTGGGGCGTGAATGCTGTGATCAAAAGCGATGCATACCCAATTCCATGGGCAGATGAACTTATTGACAGGTTCGGAGCAGCCAAGTATCTGAGTACGTTTGATCTCACATCACAGTACTGGCAGATAGGTCTGACGACTCCAGGAGAAAAATAAATATCTGCATTTTCAATCTCAAATGGGTATTATCAGTTCACTGTAATTCCCTTTGGTTAGAAAAATGCATCTGCCACTTTTCAAAGGTTGGTGAACTAAGCCCTTGGTGTATTGGAATCCTTGAGTGCAGCATATCTACATAATATTGCTACCTTAGGAAAGTACTGGAGGCTCTGAGAAGTGCCGGCCTCATTATCGAGGCATGCAAGTGCCAGACAGGACTGGGAAAGGTTGCATACTTGGGTCACCTTGTTGGTGGAGGCCAGGTTCAACCCTTACATCCCAAGATCTAGACCATTCTGGACTGGGTGGCTCCAACTACCCAGACTCAAGTGAGGGCCTTCCTTGGCTTCCCTGGTACTATAGGAGGTTTGTGAGGGATTATGGCACCATTGTGCCACCCCTCACAGAACTGACTTCCAAAAGAATCCCCACGAATAGTGAACTGGACTTTGAGCTGTCTAAAGGCTTGTGACACGCTGAAGGAAGCAATGTGCTCTGCAGCTGTTCTGAAATCTGCAGATTATGTCAAGCAATTCATTGTGCAGACTGATGCCTCGGAACATGGTATAGGAGCAGTGCTATCCCATCAGTAGAAGGCTAATCCCCAGGGAGGGGGGCGTGGCCTGGCGATCTGCAAGATGGCCGCACTGTAGTGTTGCTCTGCCGGCCGCCGATAAATATCCTTCACTTATCCTGCCTTCACCACGCCATCCATGGCTTTTGCCGCTGGAGTTGTGTTTTGAGACATGATTAGGGTCTTATTTTATAGCAGTTACGGCAGCAGTTTATAGAACTATTGTCTTTTGTTGTAGGGTCATCTATCACCCCCGGTTGCCCCTCCAGTTTTTTGTCCTGATGAAGACTCGCATGGCCAAGGCTTAACTGACTGACAGGCCGTAAAGACGAGTCGAAACGTAATAAAAAACCTGGACCATTTTGTTTCTGTATATTGATGTGCAGACTTTACTGTTGACACTGATGAGTCATGAACATTTAAGAAAAAACATTTGAGCAAATTGATTTTTACTTTGGCCAGGTTGAACAGTACGATCAATTAATTTTTCGTATGTTATATAGGAAATTGTTATGATTAGTTTATGTCACAAATACTCTCTGTGAATTCCTTTCCATCTTAATCTCTCACACACTTTATCACCTATAACTTTTTCTATCTGCACGCTCTAATTGGGGCAACCACTGTTATTAACTATAATAATGTTCAAAATGATGAACTTGTTGACCTAGAAATATTAAATATTACTCTGGGTCGAATACAATTTTTTCTGCCGCTTTCTTCGAATTGTTTTGAATTTCTCATGTCTTGTAGAATGAGATACATTTATTGAGTTGAGCTGATCCGTAATGACAAGCCTCGGAGTTTGTTGAACTGTAAAATTTACTGATTAATTCAGGTATTGCAAAAACATAGAGGTCTTGGACCATTTTTCTGTATCGCTGAAGCTGTGTAGCTGATGTAGCGACTGATCGGCTGAGGTGATTTTTGATCGTCACGAATGCCCGGAGGAGCGTTAGGCAGTGAGAGGGGTGAGCCGTCTGCACGGGTGTAATGGCACCATGACTCTCCTGGCTCAGCCGCGCTGTGGTCCCTTACTGCCGGTGGCAGCGATTTGGGAAGGCGGAGATTCATTTGGGACACAACGGAGTATCTGCAGACTGCAGCGGTGCCGGGACCACAGATAAGTGACCAGCCAGGGGGCGGCGGACACTAGTGTGTGGTTGTAGGAAGGTAGATCCCTGACTATGGTTGCCCCCAACTTTTTGCCTGGTGTTTTGCTGGTTTTCTGACTTAGTTGACCTGGGGCCCTGCTAATCAGGACCCCAGGCCCACTGCTCTCTCTGTTAAAATGGATTCCATGTACCCTAGGTACATATCCAATTGGCACTGGGCCCTCTCCAAGTCCCTGTACCCAGGGCTGAGGTGCACCCAGAAGTCTCCCAGGGGCTGCAGCATGTATTATGCCACCCCTGGACTGACTAACTCAACTGACACAACTGGCTGCACGACAGCTGGGGCAAGGTGGTGTACTCACCCTTTGCTTTAGATATAGTATACCTATATCTAACCCTAAAATGGACACACAGATCTCCTATCAGTCACTCCTATGGCAGGCCTTAACAATCCTGAAGGCAGAGTGCTTGGAATCGTGTGAGATAGTGCTCTGGCATGAGCTGAGCCTGTCTGCGGCTTTCGGGATCTATCCCTTAGCCGTTTCCATGATATCGCATACCATATACTCTTAAGTGCATTATAATCCTCGCGGTTATATGCCAACTCTGGTATCGCTTTATCAAAACATGTCGAGTAAGGTGTCATACGAATTGGAATACTAACCCCGCGCCAATTCTGGCGACGGGGTTAGCATTCCACCCTTCTAGAGGGACACGACATGTATGTAACCTGTAACCCCGGTTAAAGTCAGACAGAGCCTTAGCATCCACAAAATGGATGCTGCCACCGAGACACAAGTCTGCCCTCCTGCTGCTGGGAGTCCTCCCAGAGCAGGAGGCAAGGACAAAGGGTTTCCTGCCAGGGGCGGTGCCAGCACCGTCCCAGACAGGGTTTTGTGTATTCCAGGTAGGCAGGGCTACAGAGGAAGGTGACTGCAAGTGGCACCCCGGTGCTCACTGTGCATAGGCCGGCTTGAACCAGTTCCAGGGGCACACCAGCCCCTGAGCTGGGGAAAGCCCGCCAAAGGAGAGGGGTGTAACCACCCCCCTCCTGGTCCCACCCATAGGGTAGGACTTAGTCGCGTGCCAGCCCCCTTTTCCCAGAAAAAGGTAGGAGCAGGCCCCCTTCCAAATTAGATCATCTTTGGAATCAAGACACGACTTTCTACGAAAGGACATCAAGATTTCTTCTTCAAGATTCTCCCTTGTGACTAAGGAGTAGTCACCCTGCATCCGCAGGCACCATCTTAAGAACACTGCGGTCTGCTGCAAGTCCTTCCTCCGGAATCTGACTGCCCAGCTCGACGAGAACCGGCTTCCCTGGCACCTCTGACCTCTACCCACCTCTACAGCCAAGCTGAGAACCGTGGGTGCGACGAGACCTCGAGGGACCGGCCATCTTCAAGACTGCACGACTTCTTTCCAGCACGACCGCCGAGAGATCCTCTGGTGAGTGCTTTGGGGTCCCAGAAGCCCCGACCCTGAGCAGCCCCAGCACCAAAGTCCAGCCTCCCAGCATCTCCACGATCTGCGTGGGGCCCTTCTGCTTTTTGCTGCTCACCGCGTTGTTTGGCTACTAGCCCGCTGGCTTGTGGCCTTCTTAACGACGCCCGACGACATCACTGCTGCTGGTCTGGTTGCTCCAGACTGGCCCTTGCTCCCTTCCAAGAGAGGAGCACCCCGGACCCTCCTGGTCCACTCCAGACGCCATTTTAGGTCCACCGCGTGGGCTTGAATTTGCCAAGACTTGTTGCCCCAATCCTGGGTCCAGCGACGTCGACAGCATCATCCATCGTGGGACAGCTCGTACCTCCATCCTGGTCACCGACAACGCCTCCTGGTCCGTGAGACTGCAGAGCCCAGCGCCGCCCACTCACCTAGTCGAGGTGACTACCATCCGGTGCCCTCCTGGTGCCACCTGACTACTGGCTAGTAGTCACGAACTTGGTCCCCTCTGCTTTCAGGTGTCATCCATCTTCGATCCAGGCTTGGATCACTCGAACAATCTTCACTGGTCGCCTGCCAGCAACTCCTTTCCTTCAGGCTCCTGGTTCGTCAACGAAGAATCCCGACGTCTTTTCAGACCTATGCAGCTGCAGCCCCTGGGCTAGGTAACTTCGGCATTTCGGTGCCCCAGCATAGCCTCACTATCCAAGGGTCCAGATCCACTTTCGTTTTTGACCTACCTAGTCGGGTTCGCCCGAGAACACTAACTTTGTGAATACTAGCTTCCATAGGCTTTTTCCCGCCCTACGCGTGAGAGTTCCCACTCTGCACGTGGTGTCCCTAGGCCTCCTGCTCCTAACCTGAGTGTTCAGTATTGTAGGCCTAGCGTTTCTAAAGCCTCTGAGAATCGTTACTTACCTGCTAGTAATTCGCATTCCACTTTTAGAGTATATGGTTTTTCGTGCCCCTCGGGCATTTGTGTAAATTGTGCGACTTAAAGTATTTTTATAAGAGTTTTGTTGTGTGCTTAGCTCCCTGTCTCATAAAGAGCCAGGGTAGTCTTGTTATAAATAAATACACTGTTTATTTTCATAACAACTTGTGTGGTGTCCTTTCACTGGGTGTTCAAGGGGTAATGTGATGGTAAAACAGCTGGCTTAACACGCCCTCTAGAGTCTTAGCCTTAGACTGCTCGTATCCATGCTACTAGGATAGCTGGTCTATAAGGTTGACTTACAACCAATCATCAATAAGGGTTGTTTGGACTGATATATAGTGATCACTAGAATAGTGAGCACTGCACATCAGGCCAACTTCCCACATTGGTGAGCAGCGGTTGGGATTTGAGCTTGCTGTTGTTTTACCACACATATCCTAAGAATATCTTGTGAAAGATCACATAAGTACTAAAGGTACATATAACTTAGCTTAGAATACTCTGAGTTCTACTGAACCAGCTGTTGTAGCTCCTAGGGCCTAGCACACCCTAAACTACAACTCTAGCAAGGGATCAGTAGGCAAACATATAGTGTAGGTAAGTGCACCACTTACACCTCACTAGAAAAGCATGTCTACCCATGGAGAGTCTTCAGAGACTCCCCTTGTGGTTATTGACCCTCCACAGGTCACTTCAAGATATGCAGCTCTCAGTTTCCAGGAGATGAGACAGGTGTGTACCTCCAGGAAACTGAAACAGGGGTCTAACCCCACCATTCCCTTTCTGATAGGACTCTTAGAGACCTATGATGCGAGAAAGCTTTCTCAGCTAGATGGGAATATGCCAGCCTTAGAGGGTACCACTGGGGATCCAGACCTCCACAACACTGTAAATGCAGTTGAGGAGGAGGATCCTGAGGAACTCTCTGGGAATGAGGCAGACAAAGGTCTTGAGGTAGTCAGAAGGCTAACTAGGGCCAACTTAGACTTGCTTGGGCTAGGATCTGGGGGACCCCCAGTACTGACCCTAAGTAGGCCTAACCTTGGAGTTAGGAGAGATAGATCTCTTTCTAGGGACTCCATTAGATCTCTGCACTCTAATGCCTCTTCTCAGGGGAGAAGGAACTCTCCCCAGAGGAGATTGACTTCCCCTCAGAGAAGAGAGCATGAAGCAAGGATGAGACAAGCTAAACTGAGGATTGAAAGGGAAGAACTTGCCCTGGCCAAAGAGAAGCTTGCCTTTGCTAGAGAGCAGCAGATGAGTGGGTTAGCTCCCACTGGTGGCAGCAATCTCCCAAGAGAAAAAGAGAAGGGTTTAGATACTAAACACCTGACAAAGATAGTGCCCCCCTTTAAACAAGGGGATGACATCCAGAAATGGATGGCTGCTCTGGAGAGGGCCTGCACTGTGCAGTGCATTCCCCAGAGTCAGTGGGCAGCTATACTGTGGCTCTCCTTTGATGGCAAAGGTTGAGATAAGCTCCTCACTACTAGAGTTGAGGATGCTAACAATTACCAAGTCCTGAAAAATGCACTGGTTGATGGGTTTGGCTTAACCACTGAGCAGTACAGGTTGCTGTTCAGGGATACCCAGAAAACTCAGTCTCAGGATTGGGCTGACTTTGTTGATTGTGCCACTAAGGCTTTGGAAGGCTGGCTACTGGGTAGCAAGGTTACTGACTTCACAGGATTGTATAATCTTATTATGAGAGAGCAAGTCTTAAATAATTGTCAGAACCAGTTATTACACCAGCACCTGGTAGACTCTGATCTGACCTCTCCACAAGAATTGGGTAAGAGGGCAGACAAATGGGTCAGAACCAGGATTAGGCCCAAGAACCAAGGTGGTGACCAGAAAAAGGAATCAACCAAGCCTCAAGAGAAGGGTGGGAATAAATCTCCAGATCAAACCACATCAGGGCCCCAAAAATCCTCTGAGGGGGGTGGGTCCCAGAATCCTTCTAATAACCAGAAGAAACCTTATTGTTATCCCTGTAAACAGGTGGGTCATTTGAAAACTGACAGCAGTTGCCCAAAGAATAACAATAAGGAGAACATACCCCCAAGTAACATTCCCAAACCTCCTGTTACTACTAGTAGTAATCCCCCAGGTGGTGGGAGTGCCCCCAAGAATTTGGGTGCATTTACTTTGGGAGTTCCTGGGGACTCTGGCCTAACCAGGTCCCCAAACTAGATACTCTTGTCTGTGAGACTGGCATGGGGTTTGCCAACTTCACAACTTGTCCCAACACTTTGGGCAAGTACAGACAGGAGCCCCTCATCAATGGTATAACAGTTGAGGCCTATAGAGATACAGGGGCTAGCATCACTATGGTGACTGAGAGTCTAGTCCCCTCAAGGCAACTTTTACCTGGTGCCACATACCAGGTGACCAATATTGATGGAGTACAGCGAGATCATCCCATGGCAGTGGTCAATCTCAGCTGGGGAGGTGTCACTGGCCACAAGAGAGTGGCAGTGTCACCAAACTTGCCTGTAGATTGCCTACTGGGGAATGATTTAGAGCTCTCAGCCTGGGCTGAAGTAGAGCAAGAAACCCATTCTAAAATGGTAAACATCCATGGTAAGGTTAGTGGGGCAGTGATAGCCACAGCCCCAGTCCAAGATGTCCTCCCTGCACAGGTCAGGAGGGCTGTGCCAGTCACAGCCCCATCTCAGACAACTTCCTTCCCAGAACAGGTTGTCAAGGCTGTGATGGTAACAGCCCACACCCAAACTGAGCCCCCTCCTGAAAAGGTTGGGAGAGTTGTGATGGCCACAGCTCAAACTCAGACAGATGATAGTGTTGTGAAGCCTGAAACTATGGATCACTCCACTCAGACAGGGAGCATTGAGGTGGAAGAGAAATCTCCCTCCCACCAGACTTTAGGAAAGGATCAGCCTCCTCAGGGAACTGATCTGACCCCTTGTGAAGAAACTGCCACAGAGGTAGTCAGGCCTAGCCTGGCAGAACCCCTGATGTCAGTGGACCCTTCCAAGGTGGGACCCAGTCTGGAGCAGGTAACCTGCCCCTCTCTACCCTGCCTCAGTCAGCCCAGGGCTGTAGAGGTCAGGGAGGCCAGTGTTGGACCCCAAAGGGCCCCCTGTCCAAAAGAATTCCCCAATCAGCAGATTAAGGGCACTGAAGCTAGTAATCCTAGCCAAGTGAAAATAAAACAGACTCCTGAGGGATCCCCCTTAAATTTAGTTAGGGACCTCCCACAGATGGACACTGTTGGGCACAGCCAAACCTGGGACCTGAGGGCCCCAAACCTGACCTGTCCCTCCAGTAAGCCAAACAGAGGGACCCAACCTCCAGCTGTAGGTAGCCAGAGGTTGACCCTGAGAGCCCAAAACAACTCAGTCTTGGAAAGAAAGGCCTCTATGGTAGAAAATGATTGGAGGAAGCTGAGCCCAAAATTAGTGGAGCCTCACTTCAGTACTCCACTTCAGCACCAGCCTTTTCCTTTGCCAAAACACACCACAGGTAGAGATTCCCTATGGTGGAGACCCTCAGATACCCTTAGGGTGAGGGATTGCTTAGTGGACCATGAGATAGGGGGTAACCATGCCAGTGCTGGTACTTCCTTATATGGCCACTCAGGCAATATAGGCTTACCTGGCAAGGATAGCCTTATCTCCTTTCGTTTGGGGGGGGGGGGTTATGTAGGAAGGTAGATCCCTGACTATGGTTGCCCCCAACTTTTTGCCTGGTGTTTTGCTGGTTTTCTGACTTAGTTGACCTGGGGCCCTGCTAATCAGGACCCCAGGCCCACTGCTCTCTCTGTTAAAATGGATTCCATGTACCCTAGGTACATATCCAATTGGCACTGGGCCCTCTCCAAGTCCCTGTACCCAGGGCTGAGGTGCACCCAGAAGTCTCCCAGGGGCTGCAGCATGTATTATGCCACCCCTGGACTGACTAACTCAACTGACATAACTGGCTGCACGACAGCTGGGGCAAGGTGGTGTACTCACCCTTTGCTTTAGATATAGTATACCTATATCTAACCCTAAAATGGACACACAGATCTCCTATCAGTCACTCCTATGGCAGGCCTTAACAATCCTGAAGGCAGAGTGCTTGGAATCGTGTGAGATAGTGCTCTGGCATGAGCTGAGCCTGTCTGCGGCTCTGGGATCTATCCCTTAGCCGTTTCCATGATATCGCATACCATATACTCTTAAGTGCATTATAATCCTCGCGGTTATATGCCAACTCTGGTATCGCTTTATCAAAACATGTCGAGTAAGGTGTCATACGAATTGGAATACTAACCCCGCGCCAATTCTGGTGACGGGGTTAGCATTCCACCCTTCTAGAGGGACACGACATGTATGTAACCTGTAACCCCGGTTAAAGTCAGACAGAGCCTTAGCATCCACAAAATGGATGCTGCCACCGAGACACAAGTCTGCCCTCCTGCTGCTGGGAGTCCTCCCAGAGCAGGAGGCAAGGACAAAGGGTTTCCTGCCAGGGGCGGTGCCAGCACCGTCCCAGACAGGGTTTTGTGTATTCCAGGTAGGCAGGGCTACAGAGGAAGGTGACTGCAAGTGGCACCCCGGTGCTCACTGTGCATAGGCCGGCTTGAACCAGTTCCAGGGGCACACCAGCCCCTGAGCTGGGGAAAGCCCGCCAAAGGAGAGGGGTGTAACCACCCCCCTCCTGGTCCCACCCATAGGGTAGGACTTAGTCACGTGCCAGCCCCCTTTTCCCAGATAAAGGTAGGAGCAGGCCCCCTTCCAAATTAGATCATCTTTGGAATCAAGACACGACTTTCTACAAAAGGACATCAAGATTTCTTCTTCAAGATTCTCCCTTGTGACTAAGGAGTAGTCACCCTGCATCCGCAGGCACCATCTTAAGAACACTGCGGTCTGCTGCAAGTCCTTCCTCCGGAATCTGACTGCCCAGCTCGACGAGAACCGGCTTCCCTGGCACCTCTGACCTCTACCCACCTCTACAGCCAAGCTGAGAACCGTGGGTGCGACGAGACCTCGAGGGACCGGCCATCTTCAAGACTGCACGACTTCTTTCCAGCACGACCGCCGAGAGATCCTCTGGTGAGTGCTTTGGGGTCCGAGAAGCCCCAACCCTGAGCAGCCCCAGCACCGAAGTCCAGCCTCCCAGCATCTCCACGATCTGCGTGGGGCCCTTCTGCTTTTTGCTGCTCACCGCGTTGTTTGGCTACTAGCCCGCTGGCTTGTGGCCTTCTTAACGACGCCCGACGACATCACTGCTGCTGGTCTGGTTGCTCCAGACTGGCCCTTGCTCCCTTCCAAGAGAGGAGCACCCCGGACCCTCCTGGTCCACTCCAGACGCCATTTTAGGTCCACCGCGTGGGCTTGAATTTGCCAAGACTTGTTGCCCCAATCCTGGGTCCAGCGACGTCGACAGCATCATCCATCGTGGGACAGCTCGTACCTCCATCCTGGTCGCCGACAACGCCTCCTGGTCCGTGAGACTGCAGAGCCCAGCGTCGCCCACTCACCTAGTCGAGGTGACTACCATCCGGTGCCCTCCTGGTGCCACCTGACTACTGGCTAGTAGTCACGAACTTGGTCCCCTCTGCTTTCAGGTGTCATCCATCTTCGATCCAGGCTTGGATCACTCGAACAATCTTCACTGGTCGCCTGCCAGCAACTCCTTTCCTTCAGGCTCCTGGTTCGTCAACGAAGAATCCCGACGTCTTTTCAGACCTATGCAGCTGCAGCCCCTGGGCTAGGTAACTTCGGCATTTCGGTGCCCCAGCATAGCCTCACTATCCAAGGGTCCAGATCCACTTTCGTTTTTGACCTACCTAGTCGGGTTCGCCCGAGAACACTAACTTTGTGAATACTAGCTTCCATAGGCTTTTTCCCGCCTTACGCGTGAGAGTTCCCACTCTGCACGTGGTGTCCCTAGGCCTCCTGCTCCTAACCTGAGTGTTCAGTATTGTAGGCCTAGCGTGTCTAAAGCCTCTGAGAATCGTTACTTACCTGCTAGTAATTCGCATTCCACTTTTAGAGTATATGGTTTTTCGTGCCCCTCGGGCATTTGTGTAAATTGTGCGACTTAAAGTATTTTTATAAGAGTTTTGTTGTGTGCTTAGCTCCCTGTCTCATAAAGAGCCAGGGTAGTCTTGTTATAAATAAATACACTGTTTATTTTCATAACAACTTGTGTGGTGTCCTTTCACTGGGTGTTCAAGGGGTAATGTGATGGTAAAACAGCTGGCTTAACACGCCCTCTAGAGTCTTAGCCTTAGACTGCTCGTATCCATGCTACTAGGATAGCTGGTCTATAAGGTTGACTTACAACCAATCATCAATAAGGGTTGTTTGGACTGATATATAGTGATCACTAGAATAGTGAGCACTGCACATCAGGCCAACTTCCCACAGTGGTATACCGGGGTTCGGCCGGCCGTGCTTGGCTGCGGATACATGCTTGCGGCTGGCGTGAGCTGGCAGACTAGGCCGCGCCTAGGCCTCATGAGGGGCGGCGGTGTCAGAGCGGCCGTTCGTTGCTGAGGCGCTCAGACAATTAGCCCCCACCCTCATCTACATCTCTCCCCGGTGTTGTATACAAGCAGCGCTGCACGCGTTCACCTTTGCCCAGTTGGCGTCCTCGGAGACCGATTTCTGTGCAGCAGGAGGTGGAGCCTTCATTATCCGGACCTCTTGGGGGACGCGGAGTGGCTAGCGGTGCTGGGACTTGCACGAGGATGTGGTGAGACGGCACTGGCCCCCTAGGAGCGGGTCCCCTCTTGCAGTGCTCCTCGCGATATTGAATAACAGACGCTGCTTCAGACAGCTGGATTGTTGTTGTGGCTTTGCAATGCGGGCGAGCGCTCCGTACTGGGATCGCGTGGCACCTTTGGCTGTTGGATTCCTCACACCCTTCTGGCCTGTTTGTGTGGTGCGCAGTGTTCAAGTGTCTCACTCACAGTCTCCTGCTGAACATTCCCTGCTGTTGTGGACTGATTGTGGGGCAGTTAGTAGTTGGGGCCAACTGGGTTGCATCACTACTCCCTCTGACCGGCCTCTAGGAGTGACTTGTTTAAATACAACAAGGGGCAGTACTTGTGGTCTGCAAATTGCCGACTGTTGAAGGGTGAGGCCATAATGGGAAAACCAGAGAAGATTCAACCACGCCTCACCTTTGAGCTGCGTAAGGGGGGCAAACCTACTCAAAACGCGGCCTCTGACTCGGAGCTGGAATCGGCCTCCCAGGGACCCTCAACACTAGAGAAATCGCTAGCTGCCATTCAGGCCAGTCTTCAAGCTAATGACGGTAAGATCGAGGCCCTCAATGGGAGAATGGATCACTTTTCGGCCAAACTCAACAAACATGCGGAACGCATTGGGGAAGCGGAACAGAGAATATCAGACGCAGAGGATGGGCTGCAACATGTAGCGGCGAAGACTACAGATATCAAGAAAATTCTCGCTGTCATACAAGCGAAGAATGAGGACATTGAGGCGAGATCGAGGCGCAATAATATTCGAGTTTTGGGTCTGCCGGAATCAACAAATGTGGGCCGCCTTGAAGAATACATGGAGGCGATGCTGTGGGAGATATGCGGCACGGATGACTTGTCGCCTATGTTTGCGGTGGAGCGGGCTAATCGCTCCTTGGCGGCGCACCCTCCTCCAGGTGCTACACCCCGCCCCATAATCGCTCGATTACTCAATTTTAGAGACTGGGACACTGTCTTACCGATCACTCCCCAGAAGGGAACGATCAAGTGCCAAAACAATACCCTCTCGTTCTATCCAGATTTTACGGCACAGGTGCGGGCGGCCCGGAAGGAGTTTCAGAATGTCAAGAAGGTGCTACTCAAAGAACAGATATCATATGCCATGCTTTACCCAGCGAGGCTACGCATTGGGGAGGCAGGCAATGGAACATGGAGATGGAACATGCAAGATCCCTACAGAAGCGCCGCAAAGGGCCAACTCCCACGTCTGACGTTGATGAGTAAACTGTGAGAAGTACATGGGCCCTGTGTTGTTGTGTACTACAAATCGGTGGCCCCACTGGCTTGGTGGGGCAACATTTCCATTGTGCACACTGTTAATTGTGTCTTTCCTTTATTCAGATGGTCTATGTCCTAGTGCAAAGGTTGGCAGGCATAACTGTTTTATGGACCTATGATGGTGGGTTTTGGGTGGTTGATCATAATTCGATTGCCTGCTGCGGGAGGGTGCAACTACTCAAATGTCAGCTCCTTACTATGCTACTCTTACTTTCCTGAGGATGGCTGAGTGGTGGGCTGCTTTACCTCCTGTTTGACATTAAATGTTATGTTAAAAATACTTATAAAGCGCACGCACTCCACAAGGTTTCATGGCGCTGCGGACAAGGGAGTCCTCCAACTAAGTGATTCATTCATAAGCCTGGCGAAATAGCCAGGTCTTTAAGAGTTTCCAAAATTGAGGATATGATATCATCTATCTAGTGTCCTGAGGGAGAGAATTCCAAAATTTAGGAGCCAGGACCGCAAATCTTAGTCCCCCCCCCAATTTCTAGCATTTAAAGGACGGATTAGCTAGGGGATTTAAATGGGAAGACCTAAGATCCAGAGTGTGTATATATCTCTGGACCCGAGTAGTTACAGACACTGGGCAGTTGGCATGGAGCGCTTTAAAGAGGAGGCATCCCATCTTGAATGCACTGCGTTCGACTACCAGAAGCCAATGTAACTTTTTCATAAGAGGGGTTACATACTGCATTCTTGGCTGGCGATAGATTAATCTAGCAGCCTGGTTTGGTACTAGTTGCAGTCTTTTAGATTGATATGCCGGAATGCCAAAGTAAAGAGTTAGTGTAGTCAATGTGAGAGACGACAAAGGCTGAAGCAACTTGGGTAAGAGCTTCAGTATTGAGAAAACTGCTGTTCTCCAGTAATGGGGTATCTTTCATAGATTCACATGCTTGGATTATTTCCCGTAGTCGAAGTGTGATTCCCACGGTACATAGAATAGCAATATAGCAATAGCATAGCGAAAGCATAGCTAAAAGAGCAATAGGAAGTATTGCAACATGGATGTTAATAGGAAAAAACTTGTCACTTTAATAACTTGTCCAAGTCATTAGATGTGGTACAAACTCCAGCCAATTAGGCAACAGCACCCTCTGGAACCTTCTCCTCAGAGGCTCAGGCTCTCAGATTTTCTACTGCACGTTGTGTGAAGGGAGCCTCCCTGAGCTCTGCTCAGTACAACTACCCTTTCCCTTCAGAAACTCTTCAGAATATCTTCACTGCTTTGTCTACTACAAAGAGGTCACTCATCAGACACTGTGAGTCTTGTGGGAAATTCCGGCTTCATTCTGAAGACCCCCACAAAAAGTGTATCTACTGCCTCCACCCTGAACATCAGGTGAGAGATTGTAAAATCTGCAGGACTTTTCCTCAAAAGACTTTAAGAGACAGAGAGGGACGTCTATTTCTGTGGTTACAGAAACTCAAGACCAAGGATAATCCCTTATCAGATGTTGAGAGTGATTCCTCTCTCAGGACTGTCATCTCTAAGAAGAGGGCTAGTGAGGCGGAGATGGTATCTGCTAAGGTTAAGATGCTCAAGAAACACCACACCTCTACTCATGAAGGCCAGACTTCTTCCTCAAAAAGGGCTCCTGCTCCTTCTAAGGGACTACTTATGCCCTCTACGCCTCCGAGATCTGCCTCTAAGTCTCAGGCGTCTAAGTCTCTTCCTGTGACAAATTTGCCTAAAAAATGGGTTCCTCGTCGATGATGACTTCCGTCGCCACTGCTACAACGACGACTTCCACCTTCTCTTCTCCTCAACCTACAATGATTATGTCGTCAGTGTCCTCTCCGTCAACGTTTGTCATGGTGTCGGTGAAGCCTCACTCGTCTGCCACCTCCCTCACTTCGTCGTCGACAAAAAAGAGGCCTGTCTCCGGTCAGTCATCGACGGATGCCTCCTCGCTATACGAGACGGTCGATGACTGTCAAGGCTCCACCTGCTTCGTTGACGGTTGCCTCGTCAACAGCACAGAAGCCTTTCCTTACGGAACTTCAACCACGCTCTTCGTCGTCGACCGCTGAGTCGGCGGCGGCATCCTTGATTCCACCTTCAGCTTTGATGTCTCTAGTCCCCTTGAAATCTTCAGCAACACTTTTGCCGCCTTCAGGAACGACGGATGTTTACCTACTTCAATGTCAACGTAGGAACTCTTCTTTGGATCTATTGCCAATTCAACCATCTCCAAATCTTTCTGTGGAGCTTTTTGACTATGGGGCTAATGAGGAGGTTTCGGAAGAGGATGACCGGTTCCGTGCTGCTCGTACTCCTTCCGAGCTTCTCATCAAATGACAAAATATTGATGATGACCAAGGATATGATTATTACCCTGAGCCTAATACTCAACCACCACTTGAGAATCCAACTGTGCAGATGCCCATGTCTCGCATCTCTAATTTGCAACATGTGCTTGATGACTACTACCGCCGATTTCCTCCCTCAGAGTCGGCCTCATCTGTCCCACAGATGCCTCTTCCTCTGCCTTCATCGATCATCAGGCCGCCCCCTCCGGTGGCATCGATGTCTCATCACCTGGAGGATACACATACAAATGACCACAACAGAGAAGAAGGGGAGTGGGTGATAGATCCCTCCTTACTGAGTGGGACAATTATTAAATTCAGACTCCGTCACCTACTGACAAAACTGAAGAGCCGACCTGGCACACATCCCTGTGTGCCATTCCCATGAACACTGCTAGAGGGGTGTCTTACACATATCTCAGGCAGTGAGTTAAAGTTCGCAGATTTATATAGTGCGGCTCATCACCTGTGAGGGTTTACAGACTCTGTCTATGGGCACCGGGAGAGACAGTGATTTTCCCAGAATCACAGGATGTTGCGCTGAAGCAGAGACTTGAACCCGGATCCCCAGTTCCCGAGGCGGCAGCTCTGACTGCTGCACCACATCCTCTCCCCCCTGCTAAGGCATATCTGCATGAAAGGCCCTTGATGCCCCTGCAATATCCTAGTCCAGTGGTTCCCAAACTTTTGACTCCTGAGGACCCCCATTGAGTCACCACTGGAAGCCGGGGACCCCCAAGTTATTTGTATTATTTAAATTTCAAACATTAAAACAGTAATTCAAAAACAATAAACACACGTGTGCACACAAAACAAGTACTCAAATTACTAAGGATTTTAGTATTTTATATTGAAAGAATTTTCAAAAGGTTAGTGCTGCATCTCAGTGACTAACTTTTAAATGGTTGGTTTTATTTCGCAGTACGCGGTTCCTTCCAGGGCCAGACTTGAAACCCAAAGCAGCCCTGGCAAATACAGTGCACACCATGTGCAGTGAATGAGCCTGACCTCTACAAAGGGGGCTTTGGGAGGCTCTGCCCCCAAGAAAATGTAGGAAACAATGGTTCATTCTACAACATTATATATTGAATTGTATCAGCTTTTAAAGAATAGTAAATGATGACCTGACTATGCACCAGGATACGACAATCTTTGTTGGGATTCTTCAATGATTCCCTTATTGTCACCCTCCATCAGTGCCTCTCATCTCTCCATAGCCCCTCTGTCACATGTATTTCATTTGCTTTATAGCATCTCTCATACCATTGAAGGATGTCAGAGCACTTTACATCACACAGACAAGCTCCTTGCACCACGGGTGCGTCACAAAAAGTGACGCACCAGTGGCGCATTTTAGTGCCCCATATTTCCAAGCCAGGAAAAGCCACCCTGCGTGACTTTTCCTGGTCTTGTAAATATGGACCATTTGCACAAAGCACTTTGCGTGAAAGGGGTGTTCCATGGGTGTTGCTGTGGGTGTTCCCACGCAACACCCATGAAACCAGACACATTTCCAGATTTACTAGAAATTGTGAATCTGCAAATGTGTCTGAATGCTATGCTCCCCAGGGGAGGCGTAGGGAGGTGCAACGAGGAGAAATTTATTCATTTCTCCTTGTTTTTTTCCTCTTTCTATGTAATGTAATGTAATGTAATATAATGTAATGTAGTGGTACTTGTATAGCGCACGAATCACCATGAGGCATCTCGGCGCTTGTACGAATACCGCTGAGGAACCCTTCCTGGCTTTCCCTGTGAAGTGCCCACTTCTGGGCACCCCCATGGTGAAGCCAGGCATCCCAGCGCTGTTGGGGCCGTTGTGGAGATTAAGCAAGCTATTGCCCAGAGTTGCAGAGTGGGACCCATGATTAGAATAGGCACCGAGGCGAAAATTATCAGGTCCGGGGAAATTGAGCCCAAGAGCCGCCGAGGCGGAAATTGAACCCTGGTCCCGGGCCAGACTTCTGCATCAGGGCCTGCGGCTCTAACCATTGAGCCACACTTCTATGTGTGCTGTATTCTGCAGCACGCATAGAAAAAGCATATCACCTCTGGTGATTGTTTATGTATATGAAGGTATCCCTTCCTGCACATAAACAATCATGAAAACAATGATGTTTTGCAAGTTCGATGTGTGCTAATGCAGCACACATATACGTTGAAAAACGCCATTTCTGATTGTTTATGTGCAGGAAGAGAACCCTACCTGCAAATACAAAATCTCCCCACGACGCAGGCATCCATGCACCATGGTGCAAATGTGCCTGTGCAGGCACATGGCAGCCGTTTGTGCGCCAGCACAGCAGGAAGCACAGAGATGTTACATATTGTTGTAAATATGTCACATCCCTGTGCTTTGAAAGTGACTCAGTGCGGCGCAGCCAAATGGCTTGCGGCACACACTGAGTCACTTTCGTTGTAAATCTGCCCCATAGAGACAATGATTCATACGTGTAAACCAGTGTATAGAAAATGTTACATAAGGCAAATGCGACTACAAGGTGTAGGATTCACATTCATACTGGTAGGCATTTTAAAGAGCCCTTGGTCTGGAGAATCACAAACTCAGAATTCAGAACATAACACAGTGGTTAGCATTGACTTTAACAATATAAATTTATTTCCACCCAAATAGACCTTTTTAGCAGCATCAGGATAATGAAAGACTTGGAACAAACATATGTTTCTAACTTGTACCATGCAGGTTGCAAGCAGCTCTTTGATGACAGTTTTTAGGTTACTGTGCTAGATTACGATCATCACTTATAAACTGCACAATAACAAAATAATCTCGGTTTCAAAAGTAGTAACCCACTAACCTATGCACATAAAAAACAGTTTTTTTTAAATGCATGGTACACATTCTTTGCAGTAGGCATATTAACCCTCTGTGCTACATTAGATAAGTCAAAGCTGCCACTTGACAAAACTCTCAACTCGCTCCAGCAGGTACATTAATCACAGACGTTATCTTGACACTTTTATTATTGCTGGAAAACTGCAAATTCTACAAGGAACTTTGTTGTGCTTTTAAAATTACAGCCTGAGGCCCCCCAGGGATTGTGTCACGGACCCCTGGGGGTCCTCGGACCACAGTTTGGGAATCACTGTCCTAGTCGATTCCTGGATATTGTAAGTGAACCAGGGAAGTCATAGTAAGTACATAGGCTGGACACTCGTCATTATGAGTTCGCCAGCTCCATGATGGCTTCACTGAAATATGTGATGTTTGGCACCAAGCATCTCAACATAATAAACTTGCACTGATTCCAGTGTCAATTTTTAAAAAGAATTGCACACAGAGGCCCCCTTAGGGGTCCCCTGAAACCTACCAATCCTTAGTGTGGTCATTGACTGGCCGGAGCCAGCCTGCTACCACCAGAGTGTGTTCTGACCTCAGGGGAGAGTGCCTGCGCACTCTGAGGCTGAGAACTATGCCTTGCCTGGGTGGAAGTGTTCATGTCTCCCACTGGACAGGAAGAGCCATCCGTGGTGGGGAGCTTCAGACAACCCCAGCCTCTGCTGTTCGAAGGAGCTGGCCTCCATCCTGTCCTCACCCCCTTTTTGGCGGCAGGACAAGTGGGAAACCTTTGATAGAAGAGGAGATGTGCCCCCCTCTGCCAACTCCAGCCCTCGGGTGCTTGAGGCTAGGTCAAGTACGCTTTTCAGTGCCCACCATCTTGAAGATGATGGGTCTTATCCAGTTAGGGCTAGGACTGTGTCCTCCTCTCACAGAAGGTGGGCATGTTAGAGGGGGTAGACACCCCAGGCAAAGGGCCCATTGGACACTTCCTGTCACTCCCTTGTAACACCCTTAAATCTAGTTTTCAGGTGGTATTCCCAGTCTCTGAACTTCAGTTCCTGATGACCTAAGAAGAGCCAGGCACTACCGATCTGCACCAGCAGAGATGATTGCAGAGAACTACTGTACACAGGTGTTCCAGGACCTTTCGTCTAAAGTAAAATCTGGATCCCCTACGGACTGCTGCCCACCACACCTCCTAAAAGAAGCCTTCGCCGGCCTCCCAGTTCCAGCCCTCTCTCTTCTGAATGAGTCCCTATTCTAGGGTTGTGTCCCTAAGGCCTTTAAAGAGGCAATTGTGATTCTCCTTATGAAGAAATCAGGGGCAGATCCCCAGATCCTGTTGAATTCCCGCCCAATCTCTTTGCTCCCGTACCTGGTAAAGGTACTGGAGGCTCATGCGGTGAAGTGCCTGTCCAATTTTAGTGAACAATCCAACTATCTCGACTCACACCAAGCTGGTTTTCGGCCTGCCCACTCAACGGAGACTGTAATACTGGCGGTATTGGACTTGCTGCGAGAGAGGGCTGACAGGGGTACTCCATAGGCCCTGGTGCTGTTGGATCTCTCGGTCACCTTTGACACGGTCAACCATGGGATCTTGGTGGACCATGTCAAGAAGGCTGGCATTCAGGGCTCAGCCCTTAGCAGGTTTAGCTCCTTTCTAGAGGATCGCTCCCAGTCAGTCTAGAGCGAGAGTCCACCATGAGCGGACCTCGTCTGGACTCAATGTTACCTGCAGCCTCTGCAAGGAGACCCCCTCAACCTTGACGTGCTCTGGTAAGCCTTTTCTGACACCAAAATGCACCCTTGCAACCATCCGTCCTGGGCTTTGGTGAAGAGGATAAAGGGTGTTGCTACGTTCCCGAGAATCGAAACTTACCATGACAGCTTTTGGTTTCCTTCGACCAGCCTCCTGGCCTGAGTCTGCAGACCTTTTCCAACTTGGCCTGTCTTTGATGCTGTGTTGGCATCTTGCACCTTGTGTCCCTGTGCCGCTGGTGGTGTGGTGTAGTCATGGTGCTGCCTTGGGCCATGTCCAGTGTTGGCCTCAACCCCCAGAGACTAGTTCCCCCAAGCCGCTGTTACCTACCTGTAAGCAGCCTCTGTTTGATTGCCCCAGTCCCCCTTAATTTGTATTGGGTTTCCAACCTTGAACTTGCACCTGCACCCGGGCGCCCAAGTGCCGCTGGTGGTGCACTGTTGGTTCTGAACTGAACCTTGTCCAATACTAACCTTAACTTCCGAAGAATGGTCTTGTAAGTAGGTCAGAGCTTTCCAAACTGTGTGTCCCGACACAGTACTGTGTCGCCTGCAAATGGTGGGTGTGTCGCGGGCACTTAGCACTGCTGCTAATTAAGAGGCATTCCTGGACACTCTGTTCTATGGGGGCCGGGCGATTCACAACGAAGCCTCATTAAAAAATGAATGGTCTTTTAAAGACCTGTGAAGTGCTCAGGTGGGCTGTGTGTGTGCCCGGAAAGCTGGGGTGAGGTGACAGAGGGTGACAGAGAGAGATGGAGGGAGGGAGACAGAGGGAGAGAAACAGAGGGAGGGAGACAGAGGGAGAGAAGCAGAGGGAGGGAGATGGAGGGAGGGGCAGGGGCGACAGACAGAGTGAGACAGACAGAGGGAGGAGGGCGACAGAGGGAGGGAAACAGATGGAGGAAGACAGAGAGAGGGAAGCAGGCAGACAGACAGAGGGAGGGAAACAGAGGGAGAGAGACGGAGGGAGACAGAGAGAGGGAGGGAAACAGAGGGAGGGAGACAGAGGGCCGGAGACAGAGGGCTGGAGACAGAGGGCTGGAGACAGAGGGCTGGAGACAGAGGGCCAGAGACAGAGGGCCAGAGACAGAGGGAGAGAGACAGAGGGAGGGAGACAGAGGGAGGAGGGCGACAGAGGGAGGGAGACAAACAGAGGGAAACCGTGGTAGACAGAAGGAGACAGAGGGAGAGAGACAGAGGGAGGGAGTCTGGGGTAGACGGAGGGAGGGAGAGGGAGACAGAGGGAGACAGAGAGAGAGGGAGACAGAGGGAGGGAGACTGAGGGAGAGGGAGACAGACAGAGATAGGGACAGATAGAGACAGATAGAGGCAGAGACAGGGACAGACAGACCGATAGAGGGGTAGACAGATAGAGGGAGAGACAGGGACAGACAGAGACAGATAGAGGGGTAGACAGGGACAGACATAGGCAGAGAGACAGAGAGGGAGAGGGAGACGGAGGGAGAGAGAGAGAGGGAGAGGGAGACGGAGGGAGAAAGAGAGAGGGAGACAGAGGGAGATAGAGACAGACAGAGGGAGACAGACAGAGGGAGACAGAGTGAGACAGAGGGAGAGAGACGGAGGGAGAGAGACGGAGGTAGACAGAGGGAGGGAGAGGGAGACAGACAGAGTGAGTGAGACAGAGGGAGACAAAGGGAGGGAGGGAGAGAGAGAGACAGACAGAGTGAGTGAGACAGAGGGAGACAGAGAGAGGGAAAGAGGGAGGGAGAGAGATATAGAGAGAGAGGGAGGGAGAGATAGAGAGAGGGAGGGAGACAGAGAGAGAGAAAGATGTGTGTATGCCGGGTCTGGTGGCTCAGTGGACAAAAGGCATCCGCTGCAGGGGCCTGTGTTCAACCTCATGGTCTCAAATTTGCTTGAAAATGCACCATTTGCCCATTTTTATTTAAAAATTTTCTTCCGCAGGAGAACCCCTCGAGCCCCCGTTAAGTGCTTTGGGCTCGCTCGCTACGCTCGCTCGCTACACTGCCTTACTGTGTCCCAAAATTATACATCTCCAAAAAATGTGTCACCAACATGAAAAGTTTGGAAAGCTGTGAAGTAGATGTTGCCTGTATGTATGTTGAATGTTTTCTTCACCCCATAGGATAACATTGCAAAGTCTGGAAATTGCACTATTTGTCCACTTTTTATATTGAACAGAATTTCTATTGCAAAACGTATTTACTCAAGATTAAATTCTGTGGTTCCGCAAAATGAATCTAACCAAGTGTCATTTTATAAATTGGTCTCAGATTTATTAATTGAGTGTGTGTCATTTATTACCACTGTGTGTACAACAGTGTGTGTCATTTATTGCCACTGTGTGTACAACAAATGCTTAAAACTACCCTCATATACGTCTAACTGCTCCCCCACACTACCACAAAAGAGCATTAATATTATCTACTTTAGCCTCTGTAAAATCTCTGGGTGATCCACTGGACTCTCTGCACACTATACCTCTTTTTGGTATAGTATAGTGAGAGCCGGCTCCCCACGCTCAAGTACTCACACACACTCAGACACAGACACACACACTCTCTCTCGCATGCATTCTCACACATACCCACCCTACCTCACATCAGAAACATATATTTAACTTCTAAATGACATTTTCAACTAGGAACATTAGTAAATCGGTTCATGCAGAATTCAAAAGATCCTACTTGTAAGGATATCTGAGCAGTCATCCCCATGACAGGAAAAAAGAAATACAAATGAATGAATAAAATGCTTTAGGAGGCTGAGGATGCATGTGGAGTTAGGGGAAGATCACAGCACCACTGATTGTGAGGCGTGCCAACTGTTGAAGCAGAAGTCGCGGCTGGAGCGCTGGAAGCAACTACTCTCGGCAGCATCTCTCAAGATCGGCTTCATCCCCTCGATCAGCCTCCGCAGACGGTTTCAGAAGCGGCCGTCCTCGTCGGCATCCTCAACCCTCTCCGATGTCGCACGAGTGTCGCTCCCCGGTGGGTAAGTGTCGCAGCTTGTCCCCGGGGGCTGGTGTTCGGCCTGCCGGGGGCGTGGGCTCTCCGCTGGTGATGCGGCCCGCGTGTCGTTCTCCTATCCACCGTTTCCCGGTGAGGGGGCGTCGAGAACCCAGATGGAGACATATACAGCGGCTTTGCAGGCCTCGTTGGCGTCTCCTCCTCCTTCCCCTTCTGGGACGTCGGCGAATCCCTTGCATTGCGCGGGGCCCTCCGCTTCGCCCCAGTGCCAACTGGCTCGGCTCCTTCGGGGGTCCCTCCTTCAGACCACAGCACCTCTGCCTCGCCTCAAACTCCTGCGGGAGTCCCTGTAGTGTCACGGGAGGTCCGCGGGGCTCGGGTCGCATTCCCGAGCCCCACTCGGCCCTCTAGACAGGCGACGGCCTTGTCCACGGCTGAGCTGCGCCACAGGTGTCAGTAGACCCCCACGTCTCGCTCTGGGTCGAGGCTGGACGGGGACCCTTTGATCCCCTCTCGGCCCTCCACGCAGGCGGCTGCCTCGACGGAGGTCTATCAGCCCTGGCGGCGCCACATGGGTCGGCGGACCACCTACGTCACATTCTGGGTCGAGGCTGGCGGAGGGCTTCTTGTCACTCCCCTGGTCCCTCTCGTCCCTCCACACAAGCGGCACTTGAATTACTCCTTTTGCAAGCATATATAGCTTTTGCCCACAACTATTGCTTTTCTTTCATTTTGTCCTTCCAGACCATTCTCCTTACTCCTGTATTTATCTTTTTAAGCTTTACTCTGTAAATTAAATTAACTGGGAACTTTTTTACCAATCTCAGGATTCTGTTAAATTTTTTTTTTTTTAATTGATGGCTTTCAAACAACATTTTCACCAATGAACATGCTGTTTTTTTTCCTCCACTGACCTTTATTAGCATATTATTGAGATTGACTGGTAATTAATTGCTTTGTGAAGAGAGACTATTTTTCGACAGCATTCGAATAATCTCCTTCGAAGTGAAAATCAAGAATTGCCTGCGCAGTGTTTGTAATAGAATCTTTGTTGTTATCTGACCAATTAAGTTTCTTATATTTTACTGTTGTTATTTCACCCGGAAATGTTGTATAGTTTTCATATCTTAGGCCATTTAGGTTTAACTCAATTATTTGTTGATCGTGGACGCTTATATTTATTCCCTCTATCTGATAAGACAAAATTTTATGAAATAGATTATGAAATTGCCTCCCGTTCACGCTACATTGTGGGACCTCGAGAGCTCTCCTAGAGAGGCAAGATGGACGCGGGCTTCTTCCGCGGTACAAGTGCCGAGCAAGAGAATCGTTTCAGCAACAAACAGAAGAAGCTTTTGAAACAGCTAAAATTTGCAGAATGCCTGGAAACAAAGGTAGACATGGTCAAGGTTAATATGGAAGTTATCAAGCCATTAATAACTAAGCGAATTACTGAAATTCTGGGATTCGAAGACAATGTGTTAATTTACTGGGTTTTTAAATGGTAAGAATGCCAGAGAATTCATGGGAGAGCTTTGGCCGCTTCTTTTGAGTGCTCAAGAAAATATTGCTGGCATACCCACTGCTTTTCTGGAACTGAAGAAAGAGGAAATTAAACAGAGAGAGATTGAGCAAGAAAAGCTGGCGTTTTTAAAGAAGCAAGATGAAGAGAAAGATAAAAAGGACAAAGAAGATCGAGAAATGAGGGGTTGGGACAGAAGATCCAGAAGTCCGAGAAGACGCAAATCCAGGTCGTCTTCCCCGCGGATAAGATCTCCTGGAAGAAGAGAGCGAAAACACAGCCATTCACGATCTCCTCGGCACAGATCAAAGAGTCGCAGTCCTAGTCCTATGCCTGAAAAGAGAGAACCAGAACCTCCCGAACCTGAGCCGTCTATGTTAATAAGGGAGCCTTCTGTTCAGGAAGCAACTTCAACCAGTGACATTATTAAAGTTATGCAACATGAACCTACCCCAGACATCAAGCAAGAACCATCCCCAGAGCAAAGTATTAAAACAGAGATGGAGAAGAAGCCCCGGGCCAGTTCTCGATCACGTTCTAAGTCCCGGTCAAGGTCACATTCACCTCCTCATTCCAGATCTCAGCGGCACCACAGGTCACGCTCCAGGTCCTATTCACTGAGGAGGCGCTCAAGCCCAAGACGAAGGTCGTCTCCTCGCCGATGTACTCCTCCCAGGCGCCCTCCACCTCCTCCTAAACACAGGAGAAGTAGAACCCCAGTCAGAAGAAGACGCCATTCATCAGCTTCTTTATCTGGCAGCAGTTCGTCTTCCTCTTCTTCACGTTCAAAGACTCCGCCTCCTCCAAAGAAACCATCAAAGCGAATTTCATCATGTCCTCCTCAAAAGCCCCGCGGGTCTCCTTCTGGATGCCCCCCTAGAAGGCGGCACAGGCCATCTCCACCTCCTAGCCCCCCTCAAAAAGAACCCAGATCTCCCTCGCCTCAGCAATCCAGTTATCAAAGGAAAGGTCGCAGCTCGGTGTCTCCAGGACCAAAACACAAAATCCTAGAAAAAAGATCTTCACCACCCCAAGCTCCAAAAACAAAAAGAGTGGAATTGTCAGAATCTGAAGATGACGAAGGGAGTAGAATGGCAGCAGCAGATTCTGTGACAAAGACGGCAGTATAAATGACAAAATAGGCAGTCTTCATCTGGTACAGATTCTGGTTCATCATCCTCTTCTGAAGAGAGACCTAAAAGAAATGAGAAAAATGGTGAAATGGCACATCGCAGACGTCATTCAGGCTCAAGGACTTCATCACCTTCACGAAGATGTCAAAAAGAGTTCTCTCCTACAATGCAGCAAATGGCAAAGAGGTGTCAGTCTCCTGTGCCTAAAAGACGACGAAGAAGCCCATCCCCACCTCCAGTAAGAAGGCGCCAAACTCCTTCACCTCCACCTCCTCCACGACGACGTCGATCACCTTCACCTCTCAGGTGCAGGACACCATTTCCTCCTCCACGGGGGTGCTCCCCTTCTCCAAGAAGGTATTCTCCACCAATACAGAGAAGGTATACTCCTTCACCGCCTCCCAAAAGAAGAACTGTTACACCCCCACCTCCACCACTTCTTAAAAGAAGACTATCTTCATCTCCACTTCCAAAACATAGCATTTCTCGATCTCCACCTCCAAAACAAAGAATTTCTCTAGTGGCAAAGAGACACTCTCCTTCGTTATCTTCAAAACATAGAAAAGGATCCCCTCCAAGCAGGTCAAACCGTGAAATGCGATCCCCACTGCAGAACAAAAGGCATTCGCCTTCCCCTCAGTCAAGACCTCCCCGTATCTCTCCAACTCCTCCTCCCCCTCTTCGCAGAGGACCTTCTCCTTCACCCCCAAGAAGAAAGCAATCACCATCTCCAATCACTAGGCCCATCAGGAGAGTGTCATGGACACATGAACCTAAGAAGATTAAAAGGGCTTCTCCTAGTCCGCTGCCTGTGAGGAGAGTGTCTTCGTCTAGATCCGTCTCAGGATCACCAGAGCCACCACCTAAAATGATGCTCCCACCCCCATCACCATCCAGATCACGATCTCCCTCGCCAACGTGGTCACCCGCACCACCAGCAAAGAAAGCTCAAAGTGCCTCACCAAGTCCGTCTCCTGTAAGGACTTCTGACCAAGAAAAAGAAGGTTAAAAAGCTAAAGAAACACAAGAAGCACAGGAAAGAAAGAGGTTCTAAAGCAGTGGGGGCACCTAGCCCTCCTGCTTCATTGTTGGAAAGAGGAGAAATGGACGATGATAATTTACCTATAAAGGATTCTGAAAGTGATGGTGAGGAAAAGCTTGATGATTTAGAATAACACCTGCGAGAAAAGGCCTTGAGGTCTATGAGAAAGGCTTAAGTTTCACCACAGCCTTAGCCGCCATGAACTGAAATATTTGATATAATGTATATTTTATTTGGTTTCTATTCCTCAAATTTCTGTTTCAGTGTCTAAAATGTGTTTCAGCTTTAGATTACAACGTATGTTGTAATGGGTAGAGGTGAACAATATTAAAAACAAATAATAAAATGGGCATGGATTTCCATCAGTGTCCACAGTGTACTAGCGATATCCTTTCACTCACCATAGTTGTAACTTCCATAAAATTAGGGTACTTCAAGAACCAAGGATTTATATGGAATATAAAAATGCCAAGGAGCTTGCAAAAACATTATTTATGAAGTCTGATAACAAGTTGGACACACATCGGAGTTTGATAAAAAATATAAAATGATTCTGTTGAACTCTGGTTCTTACACATGTTTGAGATTGAAACCACTGGTTAAAATTTCAAGTCAACAAACTATTTGAATACAAAATGTGTGTAATGTTGACTGTATTAAAGTGAATCAGGTTTGTACTTTCTGTTTATCATAAAATGAAAGATTTGAGTTTGCCAGAACACTGTGGGTTTTCTCTTTGTAACAAGTTGATTTGAAGCACTGGAATTTAATTTGTATTTGTATTTTTTAAAGGAGAGTTTGCTCGTTCCCAAAGGGACTCCTAACATTACATTAATCTGTTCACTACAATTGCTTTGTTACCTCCTCCATGTTGTTTGATTGCGGTTCTTTCAGACTATCTATGTGTCAGAGCTGTGGGATTTAAAGGGCAAATAGATGGACGTGAACAGTGAATATTGTTGCATTTTTTAACAGGAGCCGTATAAAACTGGCTTCGGGCTGTAGCGCAATACCCATGACCTCCTCCATCACTGCATGCACTCGACTCCAAAACACTACCACTTCCAGACACTCCCAAATTATGTGGAGGAAAGTACCAGTTAAACCGCATCCACGCTTACACAACCCATCCACAGAATAACCCATACGAATCAGACGAGGGCCAGTCACATAGATCCGATGCAGGATCTTAAGCTGCACGAGTCGGAGGCGGGCCGGAATCACGACCTCCTTGGGAGAGGATATCGCCGATTGCCAGTCCTCATCGTCCAACTCTAAACCGTCGCTGGTCCAGACCTCTCTGAGGTGCACCAACAGGTCAACACGATAGTTAATCAATTTCTTATATATCAAAGAAATAGTGCTGTCTGGGACATATCCGTCAAGCACCCGATCTTCGAGTGGGGATGATTCCGGAATAGCAACACCTGCAGGAAAAACCGAACTCAACGCGTGGCGGATCTGTACATAACGGAAGACCTCCTTGTCACTCAGCTCATATTCTACCTTCAACTCCTCAAAAGTCTTAATCCTATCTTTGGCCCAAAGATCACTCACCCCACAAATACCACTCATCTCCCACCTCTCAAAGCCTTTCATGTTCCATAGGCAGCCCAGTCTTTCAGACGCTTAGAGCGGAGTCGCCCGAGTCAGCCGATCCGTCCATCCCATTGCCGCATTCGCACACTTCCATATTCACACCGCTACCTTAGTAGGTCCCGAAAGTTTCTCTCCAGCAGATTTGGAATAAAGCGCCCTGTTATAATCTCCACCCGGTAGCTGCCACTTATCCATCTCAAACGCGGGGTTTAACGCAGGACCGTACATTCCATGATTAATCGCTCCCAGCTGGGAGGCCCAATAGTATCGCCTAATATCCGGAAGTGCGATACTGCCGTCATACCAGGGAAGCGTCAGCTTAGCGAGGGCAATACGCGGACGCCCACCCCATATCAACCGCCTCTGTAGACTCTCCACCACCCGGAAATAGCTCGCCGGAACGACATCAAATGTGTTCTGAAGCGCGTATAAAAACCGCTGCAAAGACATCATTTTGAAAAGTGCTGCGCGCCCGAGGGGGGACAATGGCAATCTCCGTCAGGCCATCACGTCAGATTTCAACCGTTGGAGCGGAGGAAGCAGATTACGATCATAACGGACAACGGGGTCTAATGTAATAAAGATCCCCAAATATTTAAATCCAATCTGCGTCACCTGTATGGGGCAACCGCGCGGTAGAGAGGGAGTGTCACCCGAGAGTACATAAACACAGGACTTGGTCCAATTAATCACAAGGCCGGAGTTCCTCCCAAACGAGTTCAGCACATCAAACAGTACAATCAACGACTTTCGAGGCGACGTGAGATACAACAAGATGTCGTCTGCATAGAGTGATATTCGGTCCTCAAAGTCTGGAGTCCACTGAATACCCCTCATCAATTGGTTTATCACTTCTTGATCTTTTGTTTTATCATCTATTTTTTCTTTAACAACAACAGTATTGTCTCTACATTTTATTGTATCTTTAGAGGGGCAGTCGGTCTTGATGGGTTGAATTTCCGCATTAGGCTAATTCCCTTTTACATCGTCAATTATTGTTTTTAAAATATCCGGAATGGTAGCCAGTTTAATTAGTGGGGCACAACTACACTCTGCATACGTAGATATTGGCTGAGATTGTGCCCTTACTATTAGATTATTTTGTGTTGTTATCTTCTGCTCAGTTCCGGCAACAGAGGATGCCGTAGCGCTCAAGAGATCTATTTGGACCTCCTTTTTGTTGGACTGATATGTTAAAGCTTCCAGAGTTAATTGCGAGGTTTTGAAGAATAATTCCCAAATTGCTCCAGCGTTCCCACTTCCTGGTACCTAAGTACCTAGGCTATGGTGTTGCCCATTTATGAATGATAGGTCCTTATACTCCTCTTTTTGTGGTCCTTGAAAATCATGTCCCTCGTCACAAGAATTAGTGAATTGTGGACTACTATTCAAAACTTCTTTTTGATACGTAGTACTCCAACGCTGCAGAGTTTCTCGGTTGCTGGTGTATTCATCCTTATTAATTTGAGATCCGTTATTTTGATTACATTTCGGCTGGTCCTGTTTCTGAACTGACTTTATTTTAGACAGAGTAAGATCCGATTTCAGTGGGGTATTGGCTTCCCTTATGATTTTCACCCCACCGTCTAGTTCATTTGGAGCTTCTTGGTCTGGTTGATTTATTTGGCCCAAATTAGATGGTTTCCCTATCCCGTTAGCTGTTCTGATTTTTACTTGCACTTCTATTGGCATTGGCTTCCTAAGTTGGTAGTAATTGCTGAGTATCTCCCATTGTTAGATTTGTGCATTTTGGGTCCTTTTGTTGTGAACGACCAGTAAGTGGAATAGTTAACATCTCTAGGTCCGTTATTTGACCCCAATGGTTGACTTGGTCCTTAGTTGAATTTGACATTCGTTCGACTTCAGCTTCAGACTCAGGGTGGCCTGGTTCACTTACTCCTTGCTTAGGGGATATAATATTTGTTCTACTCAGTGGTTAATTGGAGTTTGAAGATCACATGGGTTAGTTAGCAATGTTTGCTTAGCATCAGTTGGACCTTTCATAAAATCAAACTTTGACAGCGACTTTCCCAGTTTCCCAAATGAATGGACCTTAGATGATTTAAAGGACTATATGTCAACTGCCTGTTTTATTTTAAACGTATCTAATATTGGTGTTTGCTGTATTTTTCTTTTCCTTTTGACAGGAGGGAAAGGTGGCCGCTCCTTTACTGACCTCATAATACACCCTCTAAGGTGAAGAAGTCTTGCTTCTTTCAGAGAATCAAACGGGCCAGTGACAAGACCAAAGGGTGCTTTGATTGGACAAAAACACCACCAAACACCTCCAAGGGAAAACACCCACAAAGCATACCTCCGTACAGAATCCGCCGGTGCTGCTGGTTACTTATTTAATTAATTAATTAACCGATTGATTAACATCCGGGCACCGGGTAGGGCTGTAGTCTAGGCATGCAGAGTAATTCAGGGGCCGAGGGGTGCTTCAAGAGGGTCAAAGTCTATTGTCACTTTCCTCTTTCTCTAATTTCTCAGATTTTGTATTACAGACTTATTACAGATTCCAATGGCTCAGCGACTTACGGACCGATCAATCTTAGCTACTTGCCACACGCCACACACCTCTTGCCACTTGTCACTCACCACTCACTGTTCATTGCTTGTTCGTTGCTATTCATCGCTGTCACGAGTACAAGGGAGAATGCTGGCAATCGTTCAGGAGCAAGAGCGGAATCCACAGCCAGTCCCTCTACAGACGGCAGATGTAGGCACTTCCCTCCACTCCTCTACTCAGCTCTGCTCTGCTCAATGATTGGTGTATACGTAAAATCAGGCAGCAGTTCCCTGAGTTCTGAGGAATGATTGAAGCGTGCGATGTCGGACATAGATGCGTCCATTCCTCATCGGAAATTGGGCGGTGAATTAATTCTTTCCACATAGACATATACCGGGGGCGTGTGGAAAGCACTGTTTTAAGGAGGAAGCTATAGATAAATGAGATCACCCCTTTCATGTTAGCAGTCTTGGTGAGAAAGGCCTCAAATTTTGTAAGAGGTCGAGTAGCAGCCTCCCGTATCTGAGGTGTGAGGGCCCAGTGCATCAATTAGATATACTGATATCTTTCAGTGTGCTTCAATTCAAAGTCCCTTTGACATTGATCAAAAGTAAGGGGATCAAAATTGTGGAACAAATGTATTTGAGCTAAGCAGCCTCCCCTTCTCCAGGCAT
Organism: Lissotriton helveticus; assembly: GCF_964261635.1. Lineage (NCBI taxonomy): Eukaryota > Metazoa > Chordata > Amphibia > Caudata > Salamandridae > Lissotriton > Lissotriton helveticus. Next base: position 584,727 of record NW_027611685.1, on the reverse strand, counting down.
CAAAGGGTCCCTCATGTTGGGCCGTGGGGAAAGCTGGATTGAAATGGATTGGAGTGAATGGGGATGGAAAAGGAGACCACCTGTCGTCGCCTGAAATTGAGTCCCATACTTCAAGTGTGGCGCGTGTGGGGCAGCTAAGGTCACCCTGGCAGCCGCCTAGAAGAGAAGGGAGGCTCCAGCTATTTCCCTATGGCACTCTCGTCTTTGGAGACTGCTTAGCCTGGCTGATATTTTCAGGGATAATTGTAAGAATTTCGAATTTAAATGGGGCCCCCTTGTCTCCTTCCTCTCCCGGGGCCTTCCGTCTGTGGTGTGTCCCTCCACCATCAGTGCCCTCCATCTCTTCCAGTTTTGATCACAATTCCTGTGTCGACCAACCTCTCGTTAGTATTAATACGCCGCCACCACGGGTGGGGTGGGGGGAATGTTTTTTTCTTTTTTCTTTGTTCCTTGTTAGATTCATAATTACTTATCCCATGTTAGGATGAGTTTATCCACACTTTTTGGCTATTTCACATACAACACCTCGGTGGAGCAACCTGGAGAAATTACCGTTACAGAAGGCCGTTAAGTTTTCTTTAGACCTATCTGCTGGCTTAGCAAAGTTGCATGATTTTCTTTTTTATCTCCCTGTCTCAGCTCCGGGGCACTTAGAAGCTGTATCTTGCATTTGGCTTATCTAATAAGAGGAGGAGCTGGTTTATATTGATCAATGCACTTTGTCCACCTGTTATAATTCTGTTGAGGCTTTCTGATCACCTGCGTGGGACCAATTGATGAAGTAATTTTTGCCTGTGGCCTGTGGGGAAAAAAAATGATTAAACACATTTCTTTTATTTTTTTTATTTGTTTATTCAAAGTTGCACAGTCAGTACATTACAGTGGCATAAGCAATGAGAACTATAGAAGATCATGCAAAATCAGGATTTTACTCTGCAATGAAGGGTTCATAGGATATGATCATTTTCTAGTTTTAACCCCCGGTTATCCCCCCCTTTCAACCATTAAACGAAACCAATACAAACAAAACTCAGTGCTGTAAGTAAAATGGAAGCAGATCAGCGCGCGTAATCATTACATATCCAGTCTTTGCAGTCAACATTGCCATTATATCCGGACATGTGGCACAGTTCAATACAGCGAGCGAGAGGACATACAATTACTCGTCCAGGCAAATATAGAGACACTCACACGCAGAAGTGCACATAGTGTTCGGAAACATATTCACCACTGAGAGATTTCAGTTACAAATTCCTATACGACAAACATCAGACAGGGCCTCCCCACGTAGCCAAAGTCCCAGATATTACATCTACTCATCTAGGAACATCGTCCCTCACCTCAGAGGGAGATTGCTCAGAGCTGGGGGTGTTTACTCTAGCACTTGTCCAGTGTAGGAACGGTTCCCAAATGTCCCTGGATCGGGAAGCGGAGGGCATGAGCTCCCAATAATTATCTAGTTGCGTGTGGCCATAAGTTACGTCTGCTAACCATGCATCGAATGTAGGCAATGCCCTAGGACCCCAGTGTACCGCCACCTGTCTTCTAGCGTAAAGAAGGAGTAAGGCATGAAGTTTACGATTATTAGGTGCAGTATCAATTACATATCCCAACAGGCCAAGAGCCGGGGAAGGGTCATCTGCTCTAAGAAGGATCTGATTAATAGCAGAAAAATGGCGGACCAATAATCAGCACGCACAGGGCAGCTCCAGGCGACATGTAAGAAAGAAGCCTGTTCGGTGCCGCATGTCCAAAAGCTAGTGTCATCTTTCAGTCCCATACGATGCATAGACACTGGTGTGCGGTAAAATCTGTGTAAAAACTTGAAATGAATTTGCCGGAGCCTATAGTTAGGTGATAGTTCAGTGAGTTGTTTACAGCAAAAGGACCACTGATCATCTGTTAAAGGCTCCTCCAGTTCCGCATTCCATGCCTGCATGGATGTTGGTACCATAATAGGGGACTGCTCCTGCATACTGTTGTACAATCTAGAGACCAGTTTTTTGGGGGATGCCCTAGCGAGCACGCTTTGGAGCGCTTGCAATTGTGGAGGTTCTTCAGGAAACTGCCCCAGAGCGCCCTACAGGACAGTTTCAGCTTATGGTAGGTATCATTGAAAGTCAGGGGCTCGTCGTCGCCACCCGGTTGGGGGTCCTGAAACGTGCCATTCGGGTATAAATCAGCAAAGGTACGCAATGGTGCACCACGTATAGAGACATCCTCTCCACTGACAGCCAAGCAGGGCAACATAGGGTTGCATCTCAACGGGATAGCCGGTGCATACAGGAGCGGAAGCCGAGCTCTCTTCTGGAGTTCTCGCCACACCCACCTAAGCATTTTGGCTGTATCTATGTCCAGGGAGGGTCGTGTTGTTTTGCTATATAAGGCTACATTCAATGGTAGCGGGGCCACAGAGTCTGATTCCACTGTAACATCAGGCTGGTACGGCGTAGGATATACCCAAAAATTAACAAATTGGGCCTGCGTACACAATGCGTAAAGCTGCATGTCAGGAGCGCCCAATCCCCCCTGTCCGAGTGGTAGTGTCAGGAGTGCCCACGATACTCTGGCCTGACCTCCAGCCCACACCAGTGATAATAAGGAAGATCGCAGACAGGTGTGAAAGTGTTTTGGTAATGGGATTGGGGTATTCACAAAGAGGTAGAGGAACTTCGGCAATACCACCATTTTTGCCAATGCGATCCTCCCGACCAAGGACAGAGGGAGTGTGTTCCAAATAGCCACTTTGGTTTCCAGCCAGTGCACCGCTTTACCAAAGTTAAGGGCCCATATGTCCTCTATGGTACGGCTAATCCAAAATGCCTAAATATTTAACAGAATCCGCTTCCCAGTGTAGGGAGTAGTCGGACTTCACTTCAGGGATAGTGTCTGTAAGCGGGAATGCAACAGATTTAGACCAATTGATTGATACACCTGCCAGACCTTCAAATTTTACAAATTCGCGAAGGAGAGGATTAAGGTTTACAGTGGGGTTTGAGACGTACAGAGTGACATCATCTGCGTACAGAGATATCAATAGACTACGGGAACTAAAACTTATGCCTCTCGCCGTGTGGTGTTGTCTGATTCTTGCAGCAAGAGGCTCCATGGCAATGGCGAAAAGCAACGGAGACAGGGGGCAGCCCTGTCTCGTACCACGTGAGATGTCAAAGGGCTCGGATAGTAAACCGTTCACTTGTACCCTAGCTGTAGGGGAAGTGTACAACAGTTGTATTAAATTAATGAATAGTGGGCTGAATCCCATCCTGCTGAGGATTCTGAATAAATAAGGCCATTCTAGCGAGTCGAAGGCTTTTGTAGCGTCTAAAAACACGACTGTTGCTCGTACAGTTGGATGAAGGTAGTGCAACACCGAAAATATAGTTCTTAAGTTATGGAAGGTTGCGTGCCCCGGTATGAAGCCTGATTGGTCTGGCAGGGCCACCATCTGTAGCAACGGCTGCAGTCTGTCAGCAATTATTTTCGCGTAGATTTTCACATCCAGGTTGATGAGGGAAAGAGGCCTATAAGAATCTAACGACTGGCTGTCTTTATCTGGTTTTAAAAGCGTTATTATTAGGACTTCGCGCATGGACTTAGGCAAAATTCCAGTTTCAAGGGCCTCAGCGAACACTGCGTGCAGCCGCGGCGCCAGTTCCTCTGCATAAGTCTTATAAAAAGGTGTTGTGATACCATCAGGGCTGGGGGCCTTATTTAACGGCATACTCTTAATCACCTTGGCTATATCTTGCGCTGTGATTGGGACGTCCATGTATTGACGGTGTGCGTTGTTAAACCATACCAAGGCTATCGTGTCTAAATATGTATCGAGGGATTCTGGAGTCTCATTCTGTCTGGTTTTATATAGGTTAGAGTAGAACTCAGCGAAAGTGTGAAGAACTGCTTCCTGACCTACCACCATCTCCCCATCTGGGTCCCTAATGGAGTGTATGTATGTGGATTGTGGTCTGGTGGAGATGAGGCAAGCCAGGTTCCTGCTAGGTCTATCACCTTCCCCGTACCTACGGGCTTCTGCTTGTTTGCCCAGGAACTTTACCTCCCGTTGTGCCTCCTTGGTAAAGTCTAGGAGTTTAGCCTTCATTTGAACCGCTAACTCAGGCGTGGGATTATCGCAGAAACGGGATTCCATCGCCCTCAGTTCCCCTTCAATCTTGCTTAGTGTATTTCTAATGGCTCACAGCACCCCTGCCCTACGTGCAATACACTGCCCCCTGATTACCACTTTGAATGCATCCCTCAGCACAGACTCCGTTGATACTGAGCCCGCGTTCGTTTCAAAGTATTGGACTATGTCTGCTCTTATTTCTTCAGTAAATGCTGTGTCTAACAATGCGTGTGGTGGTAAGCGCCAGGTGAAGGCCCGAGTGGGAGCATCTGGTATTCTGATTTCCAGTAGGCATGGAGCATGATCAGATAGCGATCTAGCCTGATTACACGCCCACACTGTCCATGCAGCCACATCGGGCGACACCAGCCAGTAATCTAGCCTTGACCAGGCAGCATGGTGACTCGAAATACAGGTGCCCTCCCGCACATTCGGGTGTCTAGACCTCCATATGTCAAGCAATGAACCTTCTTGGAGAATGTCTAACAATGATTGCCTGGCATGTGGGTGCAGCGGTCTAGATGCTCCCTTGCGATCCAGATCATCGTTCAGTACAACATTAAAGTCTCCACCCCAAACGACTGTTGAGCAATCCATCAATGCAATTTGCGCCCATACAGATCTGAAGAATTCTGGGTCATCAGCATTCGGACCATACATCGCTACCAACACCAATGGCTTTCCCAGTAGGGTGCCGTAGATCACAACAAATCTGCCCTCAGGGTCACAGTGCACGGTATGTTCCTTCCAGTCTAGTCCTCTACGTATAAGGATAGCCACCCCACGGGCATAATTAGAGCAGATGGCAGAATAAATCGAACTGTGAAACTACCCCCCATCTGGAGTGTTTTAGTCTGTGGGGATGGAGTGGAGTTAATGTGTGTTTCTTGCAAAAAGCAAATGTCTATTTTGTGTCTTATAAGATATCCATGCATCAATCTCCCTTTTTTGCCATCACTAAGTCCGCGGATGTTCCAAGTTAACACCCCTGTTAATTCCATTGCAATGTTGATGCTGCATTACCACTATACAGTAATTGTCTAGTCGCATGTCCAAGACTAATGATCACACCGCACAATCGAGAATAATACTGAGCACTTGCCAAACAACCCAACAGCCCCGTCCCCCCTCCACCCACAGCAACCCCCCAATCAGGTTGTGTCATAGCCCTCCCTAAATTACGCATAGCGCAAACACAATGAAAAGTTACAAACATTGGGAATCACCCCTGGAGGGCGTGGTATCCTGAGCATACACCCCTGTTTGCACAGGGTGGCTGTGCATTTCAGCCTAGGTTGCTAGCCACCAATCTTGATAACAACAAATTTATGTGGCAGCCAACGCGCAGGGCACTCCGTGGAGATCAGCACAAGAGCCCAGCAATCTCAAGGGCACAAAAGAGCAACAACTGCAAACCAACAATGTTCCATAGTATGATACTCGTACAGGGAACCAACATAATCCTGTAACGGAAGTAAGAGCTCTCTATTTAAGTACAGAGGGTTTGAAAACGAGACTAGTAGAATCAATCATTGTCACTTAGGCGACCAACTTCATCCCCCAGCTGTGCATGTTTCCTCTTTGGCCTGGTACTGCAAACATGTTTTGCGAATTTCAAAGCAGACTTAGCGTCCGTAAAGTAATGAGTAGTACCATCATGCACCACTCGCAGTTTAGCTGGGTACAAAAGGGAGTACTTTATGTCGGCCTGCATTAAGAGCTTCTTAGCTGGGAGGAATTCCTTTCTGGACGCCTGCACCAGTGGGGTGAAATCTGGGTAAAACAAGATGGCATTGCCCCTATGCGTTATTTCACCCTTCTCCCTTGCAAGACGCAGTATCAGATCCCTGTCCTGATAATTAAGTAGCTTGGCAAGGATCAGTCTTGGCGGTGCGCCCACAGGTGGTTTCTGACCCAGCGCCCGATAGGCACGCTCCACTGTGAAGACCTGAGACAAGTGTGGATCGAATAGTTCGTGCAATAGGACCGTGACAAAGGACTCCATCCTGTCAATGGCGGTGGACTCCGGAATACCAGTTATGCGCACGTTGCATCTACAGGAACGCGCCTCTAAGTCATCAGCCTTGGCGCGCAAAAGTTCAACCTCTTTCTCCAGATTAGTGATATGCTGTTTGAACTCCTGCTGGAATTCGCAGCATTCCGTGTGTCTGTTTTCGAGACAGTCCAGGCGTGTTTCGTGTGTTCCGACCTGCGTTTTAACCGATTCAAGCTGAGACGTCATGTTGTCGAGTTTAGTGTCAATACTTCTAAGACTGGATCGCACCTCCAGCATTAGTGCCTTAATATCAATGTCTTGTTCAGTATCAGGCGCATTAAGCTCTGTATTGTCGCGAACCTTGTCATTTTGTCTAGCTTGACGTTTCTGCTCAAATGTGATCTTAGGTTGTTTCGGGTCGCCCTTGCCCATCGTTATTAATATAATAGGGACCCGGCCAGGAAGTAGTAAGTATGTAGGGGGTGATGCAGGCAAACGTGTGGCCGAGACTGTGGGCGCTATCAAACCCAGTCCTCCAATGTGTAGGACCAATGTTCACTTCCCCAGAGCCTTTGTAATGGGCCAGGTATGGGAAATTCTGCCAGCAGCTCACTATAAATCGCCGACCCCCCAGGAGGTCAATACTCGCCAGGCGAGATCAGCTGGCCAAGCGTCAGGTGCAATGCATCGCGCAGGCCCGGCACCAACGATGAGCAAATGATCCATATCCAAAAGGGTGTTCACCGCAACCCCCAGATGCGGCGAAAGCAATACTTTCGGCAGTTGAAGGCGGCGCAGACCACCTACCGTCTCTCCTGCCTGCGTCAACTGATCGAAGGATTATTCCGGGGTTCTCACCAGCACAATTATCGCACAGCACTCCCTCCGCCACTCGGGTCAGGTTCCCAAGCACTCACATCGGAAAGCGCGCGAAATGGCGATGTGTCTCTGTTTAGCCCAATGATACGGCCACGTTGGTATAAGGTCAGCTCAATCTCTGTAGAGGCAGTGCTACAAATCCTCCCCGCATGACCACTTTCTGGTCCTCCTGAGCGCAGATGTCCGGAACCCGCCGGTCAAAGTAATCAGATCTTCCCTCCGCTTTCAAGATGACGGTTCTTCAGGCCTCGCGAAGGTCAGGCAAACAGCACACACCACGGCCACAGCTTCACACCCCCCACGGAGATATGGTCGTCCGTTTATGCACGCGCCCAGCACACATCAGGCGGAGTGGCTCGCTCACCTACACGATGTCAGGGTCCCGAGTGTTTATCTCCGGTCTGCACAAATGGGCCTACCAGGCACCGGGCCGTAGTGTGACGCGTCCCCCAAGCAGGGCTCCGTCTCAGGTGGGCTCCGCACCTGCAGATCTTTCAAGGCCAATAACTTAATGTTGGTTCGCACCCGGAACGGCAAATCTTCACCTCAGCCGCCCCTCGCTCTCAGCAACCTCCGTGTCAGGATAGATGCGTGAACTTCGCATCCCAGGCAGGATTATGAACAGGATTAATAGCGCAGCCGACGGAGCTCGCTTAGAAAGCGACCATGTCGCTGCTCGGCCAGCCACGCCCCCCCCCCGATTAAACACATTTTTGACAAAAATCAGGCAGCAGGCCAAGGCTCCTCTGTGCCCCTCTGTGATCCTCGGTGCCCTGCAGCAGCCACCACACGAGCAGCACCAGCAGCGCCTTAGCACCGCGTGCCGGCAGCGGCTGTTCCTGCCCCCACAGCAGATCCATAGAACTTAAAGCGCCTTCGGGTGCGGAAACCTGTCACAAAACAAACCCGGGAGGCGTCTCAAGCTCCGCCCCGCTTGCTCATCAACTCCTCCTCGTCTCGGCCCCTCGGCTCTAACCGATATGCTCTGCACTCAACGCCGAATCACAGGCCGACAACGACTGTGAAAACCAACAGAGGGAAGAATTGTGTGTTTCCCCCAGTTATTAAAAAAAACCAGCATAAGTCTTAGCTGCTTCTGCTGCACCCAGAGTCTAATGCGACTTTTGAGTCTAATTTTTCTGTCTGGAAAAAGATTGTGGCCTGGTTTTCTGCACCCAGTAAATCCAGGTGCAGAAAAACCTAACAACTGATAATCAGGTGGAATAAAATGAACACATGAAAGTACGCCTTAATTTCATTGCCCTTGATTCATACTCTGGACCATAGTTGAGGGATAGGTCTAGGCATAGTCCTTGCTGCACACAATAGATTTGCGTGCGGCAGAGGCCAGAACTCAAAAGTCAGGAAACCAGATACAAGTAGGTGGTAACTCAGGGCAGGGGGAAAACGCCTGTTGTCCGTGGAGGAGTCATTCCCTTCCCAGAAATCTGCATTACAAATTAATTAATAGTATATATATTTTAAATATCTGTTTGGTGCCGGTCCATATGACTTTAATATCTGCCTTTGGGATTCTATGTTGCAACTCCATAGGGTACATGTATCCTTTGTGAGCTTAATAAAATGTTGAAAATTCTACAAATCCTCCCTCCTACATCCAAGTACTCTCATGCTACCATTCTACACTCTGCTCTGTCTGAAAAACAGCTCAACATTTTCAAAATTCTGCATTGATTTGGCTCTTAAGTTATATTTTTGGAAATGTACATGTATTAACTATTTAATTTTAATACAATAGGTGATTGAAATTACGGACGAAGAAAGCAAGATTTAGCACTAAGCAACTGAATGTCAGTTCCATAAGAAGGATTATTTTGAAAAACTGAAGGACATCCAGCATTATACGTTTAAACAATTTCCAAAAATCTAAGTGTGGCGAGGAAAGTACTATACCTGTAAGTGAAGTATCTAATTTTGCATTTCATTAACCCAGAGCAAAGCCATATCTGTGCACACAGCCTCAGAAATAATGTAGGAAGACCACTTCAGCATCCTCATCTAAAATATTATCAGAAAGACAAATTACCTAAGCATGACAGAAGAACTTTCATCTAAAGCATCATGTAATTCTAGAGAGGAAGCACACACTGTATAAAAGAAAGTTACAACTAAAGGTTTCTTCTGGATACCATCAAAGAAAAGACGCTGAAAGAAGACTCCGAAGCTGACACGTTAACAACCAAAAGATTGGAAAATCACCTTTGTTCAACAACCGTTTTTAACCAGTTACTCAAGTTTGCGACTATCTGCCTCGGGATATAACACCTCGACCCACTCTGCTCACTCTTGCGAAAACCTTAAATATTCACCACTTTATTGTGTTCATGACCATCTCAGATTGTTTCATTTTTATTGTGTACTGTTCTGTAATTCTATGTAAATTGCCTCAACATTATCTGTTGTGCAGGAGTGATATGTAAAACTGTTAAATATAAAATTGGATTAAAGGATCACCATTGCGCTACAGCTGTTGTAAATAAATCCTCGTCTTCAGAACTACAAACCTTAACCTTACACCAAACATAGAAAGGGTAGAAGGAACTGATGTTCTGCGACTAATGATCCACAATAGTACTCTGCACGTTCAAACGCCCTCAGTTACTGCCATTACATCAGTGCAAAAAGGTACTTCTCAGTTTAATCATTAAATATCAGACTAACACCTTATTACTGCATTGCTAAGAACCTATACAAATAGATTTGAGAAAAACTTCAGTCACAAATGAAGTTGCTGCCGGAGAGGCTATTACCTAAAGACTATTATCTGCTAGAACAATTTCAACAGGTGTTACAGGGCTGCTTCCTGACATTTTTTGCTCAATTCAATTTAGAGATAAGTGCTGAACATTATCTAAACAAGCCCAACTCTAAAATCGAGGCAAAATAACCGAAGTTGGGGAAAAAAGTTACCTGTGCCAAAAAAGATACATCCATAAATCTTATCTCACAGAATTTAACAGAATGCAAACTGGGGGAAACCACTCTCACTCTGTGGAAAAACCTTACCAGTGTGCTGAATGCCAAAAAAGTTTCAACCAAAAATCTTATTTCGCTGAACATATGAGAATCCACTCTGGGGAAAACCCTTATCAGTGCTCTGAATGCCAGGAAAGGTTTTGTAACAAACAGAGTCTTTCTCGTCATCTAATAACCCACTCTGGCAAAAAACCTTACCAGTGCTCTGAATGCCAGAAATGTTTCATGTACAAAAACAGTCTCACTCTGCATATAAGAACCCACACTGGGGAAAACCCTTATCAGTGCTCTGAATGCCCAAAACATTTCAACCGTAAATCACTTCTAACTGCACATTTGAGATTCCACACTGGGGAAAAACCTTATCAGTGCTCTGAATGTCAGGAAAGGTTTTGTAACAAACAAAGTCTTTCTCGACATGCAATAACCCATTCTGTGGAACAACCTTATCAGTGCTCTGAATGCCAGAAATGTTTCAGTATAAAAAGTAGTCTCAATCGGCAAATAAGAATCCACACTGGGGAAAACCGTTATCAGTGCACTGAATGCCACAAATCTTTCAGTCAAAAAAGCTGTCTCACTCGGCATACAAGAACCCACACTGGGGAAAAACCTTATCAGTGCTCTGAATGCCAGACATGTTTCAGTGAAAAAAGACATCTCACGCTGCATATAAAAACCCACACTAGGGAAAAACCTTATCAGTGCTCTGAATGCCTAAAATATTTCAAACTTAAATCACTTCTAACTGCACATTTGAGAATCCACACTGGGGAAAAACCTTATCAGTGCTCTGAATGCCAGAAATGTTTCAGTGAAAAAAGAAATCTCACGCTGCATATAAAAACCCACACTAGGGAAAAACCTTATCAGTGCTCTGAATGCACAAAAGATTTCAAACTTAAATCACTCCTAACTGCACATGTGAGATTCCACACTGGGGAAAAACCTTATCAGTGCTCTGAATGCCCAAAAGATTTCAAACTTAAATCACTTCTAACTGCACATGTGAGATTCCACACTGGGGAAAAACCTTATCAGTGCTCTGAATGCCAGAGATGTTTCAGTGACAAAAGCAGTCTCATTCAGCATATAAGAACCCACACTGGGGAAAAACCTTATCAGTGCTCTGAATGCCACAAATGTTTCCGTCAAACAAACAGTCTCAATAGGCATATAAGTGTCCACACTGGGGAAAAACCTTATCAGTGCTCCGAATGCCAAAAATGTTTCAGCCAAAAATCTCATCTCACTGAACATGTGAGAATCCACACTAGTGAATAGACTTATCAGTGCTCTAAATGTCAGACAAGATTCAGAGGTAGAGATGGTTACAAGCGCCATAAGAAAATACCATCAAAATAATTCAGTTCTCCGAATGCCAGAAAAGCATCAATTTTAAACTCAATCTCACTCTATATGAACAGCCTCACTAACTATAAGCGACTCCATACTGATGAAAAACCTTATGAGTGCTCTGAATGCCAGAAAAGCTGCCGAGAAAAACGCTATCTCACCATGAGAAACTCCACACTAGAGAAAATCCTTATGCCATAAAAAGTTGAATCTGAAAGACAGTGTTCTGCTTCATGAGAGATCCCAATCTGGGGAAAAACCTTATGAGTAATCGAAATGCAAGCAATGTTTTTGTTACAAATTATTTCTCACTTGACATGAGCGAACTCACACGGGGGAAAAAAGCCTTATGTGTGTTCTGAATGTCAGATAAGGTTTAATCTTGAATACAATGTCATTTCACGAGAGAATTCGCACTGGACTAAAGCCATATACTGGAGGGGAAAGCCAGAAACGTTATACTCAGAAAGGAGATCTCACTAAACATGAGAAATGCATCCACACCAGATTTAAAGTAAGGCATATCTTGAGTTGCAGAAAAGCTTCTAACAACCTGACTTTACATGAGAGAGCACATATTGTAGTTTCAATAGAATTCATCAAGAAACTCTTGCAGGATAACTTAGGCTTGCCGCATGCAACCTCGAAAGAAATTTCAGTCCTGGAAATATTTTTAATTGCAACAGAATCCACAATTTGAGTATCTGAAAGTTACAAAACTCTCCAGGTCTTTACTTTACACAGAGAAGTGTTAGTGCTTTCAAAAATCAACTAATTGCCCAACAAATCACAATAATAATGTCTTAAATTTTACTCCACCCAAAAGGTTTCTACTCACCCTTGTTTCTTAACATATGACTGATATCTATTTTTTCATGATAAGATTAAGCCTATGCGGAGATCCCTCTCCCTTCTCCAACCTGAGTTCACAGTAGTGACGGATGCGTCACTCCTGGGTTGGGGCAGCCATATGGGAATGGCAGAGATCAAAGGCCTCTGGTCTCTGGCGGAGTCCAGGCACCACATCAACCCTCTGGAGCTCCGGGCGATTCATCTTGCATTGAAGGCATTCCTTCTTTCTTTCAAAGGAAGAGTGGTGCAGGTGTTCACGGACAACACCGCGCCATGTGGTACTGCAACAAACAGGGCAGGGTGGGGTCGTGGACCGTATGTCAAGAGGCTCTTCGCCTTTGGACATGGCTGGAACATCAGGGCATATCTCTGGTAGTTCAACACTTAACAGGTTCACCGAACGCCAGGACGGACAAACTCAGCCGCCAGTGCATGATGGATCACAAATGGCATCATCACTCGAAGGTCGTGCTAGGTCTCTTTCAGTAGTGGGGAGGTGCCTTTGAATATGTGAAAGGGACACTGCCTGTTCTTCTCTATATTTTCATATATATATTTTTTATTATCCTCTCATAAGCTCAGAAGAAGATTACCTCCACCAGATTCCTGTAACAGACTGTCCATTGGACATGGTCCAAACATCCTACACTTATCCATACAAGATTGGGCACTCTGATTCAGGTGCACTGACCTCTCTATATCCTTAGACATATGGGACTGACCGCTTGCAACAGGATACATGCGTAGTACAAGGGACATGGTTTACACACCCATCACTAATTTCTACTATGGGCAATCTGGTTTTCGGGAGTGCTGATTTTCCTAATGGTTCTTTCGCCCTTGGGTATATGGCGCTGACCCTTTAAAAACACATGCCAGTATATCGTGGTATTTGCATTTAACTTCGATGGAGGCCCGTCTTTAGTGATTCTATTCCACGTGAAAAAGTGGCTGTGTGTGACAGAGGCAAGAAAGCCTTCAGCATTTAGTGCGCGTTCATTCACATTCATGCTGCCGGCATGGGACTACATTTCCCAAGTACTCGTGGTCACATGACTGCATCAGAGTAATACGATTATACAACCTGAGTCAGTAGCCACACACCAAATTCGGCTTTAGCTAGCTCCGGATCCTCTATTCGAGCAACAGCGATTACTCTGGACACCGTCCTCCATCTGCTGTGGTATAACGGATTGCTGGCTCACCGTATACAGTTATGGGTCTCTGACCCTACGTTTGTTATATCTGTAATTTTTTCTTCACCGAGTTCCCTGTATACAGAAATTGGTCCCTGAACCTACCTTTTGTTTAACTTGAATCTTTTGTGTATTGAGCGCGTCTTTTTATTTTTTTATTGTTATGAAAACGTAAAGAATGCTGTATTCATGTTAAAGATATGTTAAAGATATGGAAGTGTCAAAGCACACTCTCTCATGTCGTAGGAAAGTTCTCAGTGCACTTGTGGCAAGGCTTGTGTCTTGAAAACAAAGCACACTGCCCCAATGCAGAGGTCAACTATTTTAAGCCCATTTACTCCACTGCATTTGTTTGTGTTAGGCCAACTAGCTCTAAGTGTCTTTTTTTCCCCCACAACACCACATGTTTCCTTTGGAAGTTACTGCACTAGGTTCTGCCTTTGTTCACCCTGTGCTGCCGCAACACAAGCCTGTTATGAGGCAAGAGCCATCAAAAACATTGATACACAAACTTCAAGGCAGACACACGACTGCCTCCACGGTCTTGGCGTGTCTCCCCCTAGTGTTAACCACCATTACGCTGCCCGCTTGTCTCGATAAACCTTAGTGACATCTGAATACATGCTCGGAGAATGTATTAGGGACTTTAGAGCCATACGAAAATACCTCAGTCACTATTGCAGACACCACCTATGAGTATATGGACAGTTTTTAATCTACATGGGCACACTTGTTCTGAAATGCCTAGAACTGTTACAGCCTTCCAGAAGACTTATTTTCTTACCATGCTCACCTTCCTATAATTCTTTATTAGGGCGGAGAGTCACCCAGAGCCGCATGCCACGGTGAGTTGAGGCACATTTTCCGACGTCGGCGGATTAACCTTTTTAACAGTATATTATTATTGTAGTGAATCTTGTTGTCTATAAATTATTTTATTTTTCACCTATACTAAGAATAACAGACATTGACTATACAGTATATGGTTGTGTCCAGTTTATATGTATGTCCTGGACTGAATAGCTTTGAAATGTAACGCTAGCACAGTTGTTCAAATGTTTGACCTCGATTTTTTCAAACCATTCTTATATTTCCTATATATGTATTCTTTTTGGTACCACCAGTGAATTAACCACTCTATGTAGATTAATATGATCACTGGATGGTTTTGTATATTAAAACCCTTCTTTATACTTATATTGGTTCATACGCCATTTTTAGGTCTCGCCTGAGCCAGGCCGCATGCGTTGCTCTGCGAGGCTTTTAGTAAGGGCTTTAAACTCTGAACACACTCTTGCGCGTGTGCTTATTTATCCTTGCTGTCTCTCTTTATCACCTTCCACTTTTCTGCCTTTCCCTCTCTTGCTTTGGGACCTTTTCAATGTTTAACAAAAAGCTGTAAAACCTGCTGACCGATCTTTGTACTTTTAATAAAGCGTTTTTTTTAATCACCCTGTGCCTGGAAGCTAATGAAGATTTGGAGTACGAATAACCCCTGAAAAATTGACCTGGTGTGCCAGTTTCTAAGCATTAACCAAGGAGAAATGTATTCTGTGATAGCTTGGAGAGATGAACTGACCAGTCAGAGATCCCATGGCAGCTCTGTGGAGACTCAAATTCACGAGCTCCTTCTTGGAAGGAATTATGGGAACCAAATCATGGATGCCATGCCCTCTGACCTTTTGCAGGCGACATAGTTCATTTTAAATCCCTCCTTGCACAAAAAATTTCAGAATGCCTAAGAATCCATTCTTTTGAGGTCCAGAGCGTGGGGTCTGTCTTCTATATCTATGCGTTTTAATACCAAATAATGAAAGAGCCTAGATTTTTGCACCATATAGGTCAAGGTAGTTTACAAGAATGATGCGTGCCCCTTGCATCTGTTCCCTGCAGCGTGTGCATCATTCCAGGAATCCGACCCAGAGCTGGAGGCTCCCGCTACATTCCTGTGCCTTGGTAGCCTGGTTCATCAAATTGTTGCCTTCTGAAATATTTAACCCCGGTTTGTCCAAAATGCCTTCAGTATTGATACAGTGCCAATTTATTCCTTTACATTTACTTTCCAGTTTGCCCAATAACATTTTCTTTTTGGGAGGAGGTATGTTTTTGATAATTCAAATGTAACTCCTGTAAAGGCGCACATTTCCACAGAAGATATTGCATTCACAGTGTATCCTTCCTGGTATATGGGAGATGGGTGTGGACCGGAACGTTTTTCAATCAATCAATCAATCAAGACATTTATATAGCGCACTACTCACCCGTAGGGTCTCAAGGCGCTAGGAGGGGGGGTGCCGCTACTGCTCGAACAGCCAGGTCTTGAGCTTCTTCCTGAAGGCGAGGTGGCCTTGGGTCAGGCGCAGGTCGGTCGGGAGGGAATTCCAGGTCTTGGCGGCCAGGTAGGAGAAGGACCTTCCTCCTGTTGTCGCTCTTCGGATGCGTGGGACATCGGCGAGGGCGTGGCTGGTTGATCTGAGGTGGCGCTTGGGAGCGTAGAAGTTGATTCGGTTGTTGAGGTAGCTCGGGCCTTGGTCGTGTAGGGCTTTGTGTGCGTGGGTGAGGAGACGGAAGGTGATTCTTTTCTTGACGGGGAGCCAGTGCAGGTCTCTCAGATGTCCGGAGATGTGGCTGTTTCGTGGGAGGTCGAGGATGAGTCTGGCTGAGGCGTTCTGTATCCGCTGGAGTCTCTTCTGGAGCTTGGCGGTGATTCCGGCGTAGAGGGCGTTGCCGTAGTCCAGTCGGCTGGTGACGAGGGCCTGGGTGACGGTCTTCCTGGTCTCGGTGGGGATCCACCAGAAGATCTTCCGTAGCATGCGTAGGATGTTGAAGCATGATGAGGAGACGGCGTTGACTTGTCTGGTCATGGAGAGGGAGGAGTCCAGGATGAAGCCCAGGTTGCGTGCGTGGTCCGTTGGTTTGGGTGCGGTGCCCAGGGCGGGGGGCCACCAGGAGTCGTCCCAGGCGGAGGGCGAGGAGCCCAGGATGAGGACCTCCGTCTTGTCTGAGTTCAGTTTCAGGCGGCTGGTAGTCATCCACTCGGCTACATCTCTCATCCCTTCGTGCAGGTTGGTTCTGGCGGCGGCGGGGTCGTTGGTCAGGGAGAGGATCAGCTGGGTGTCGTCGGCGTAGGAGATTATGTTGAGGTTGTGTTTGCGTGCGATGGCCGCGAGGGGGCTCATGTAGACGTTGAAGAGGGTGGGGCTCAGCGAGGATCCTTGGGGGACGCCGCAGATGACTTCGGTGGCCTCTGACTTGTACGGTGGTAGGCGGACTCTCTGTGTTCTTCCGTCGAGGAAGGAGGTGATCCATTCCAGTGCCTTCTCCTGGATTCCGATGTTGCCGAGGCGCTGTACTAGGGTGCGGTGGCAGACAGTGTCGAACGCCGCGGAGAGGTCTAGGAGGATGAGGGCCGCTGTTTCTCCGTTGTCCATCAGGGTTCGGATGTCATCGGTGGCAGCGATGAGGGTGGTCTCGGTGCTGTGGTTGGCTCGGAAGCCAGACTGTGAGGGGTCGAGGGATCCATTCGTCTCGAGGAAGGCGGCCAGCTGTTTGTTGACGGTCTTTTCGATGACTTTGGCCGGGAACGGGAGGAGCGAGATGGGACGGTAATTCTTGAGTTCGGTGGGGTCCGCTGTAGGTTTCTTGAGTAGAGCGCTGAGTTCCGCGTGCTTCCAGCTCTCCGGGAAGGTGGCGGTGTCGAAGGAGGTGTTGATGATGTCCCGCAGGTGGGGTGCGATGACCACGTCGGCCTTGTTGAAGACGTGATGAGGGCAGGGGTCGGTTGGAGATCCGGAGTGGATGGAGTTCATAGTCCGGATGGTGTCTTCGGTGCTGATCGGAGTCCAGGCGCGGAGGGTGGTGGTGGGTGGCGTTGCTGTGGTCGTGGCGTGCGTCGGTTGGATGCTGAAACTGTTGTGTATGTCCGCGATCTTGTTGTGGAAGAATGAGGTGAGGGAGTTGCAGAGGTCTTGCGACGGGGTGATGTCGTTGTTTCCGGCGTTGGGGTTGGAGAGCTCTTTTACGATGTTGAAGAGTTCCTTGCAGTTGTGTGCGTTGTTGTCTAGCCGGTCCTTGTAGGCATTTTTCTTGGTGGCGCGGATCAGTTGGTGGTGTTTCCGTGTGGCGAGCTTGAGGTTGGTCATGTTGTCCATTGTTGGTTCCCTTCTCCACACTTTCTCGAGGGCTCGGCAGTTCTTCTTGGAGCTCTTGAGTTCGTCGGTGAACCATGGGGCTTTTCTGCTGCCGGGTCTGCTGGGCGGGGTCCTCAGAGGGGCGAGTTCGTCCGCGCAGTTGCTGATCCACTTAGTGAGGTTGTCGGCGGCCTGGCTGGGGTTCGCTGAACCGGCGGGAGGGTGCTGGCTCAGGGAGGCGGTGAGCTGGTCGGCTGTGATCTTGTTCCAGCTTCTTCGGGCAACCTGTTGCTGGTGGTGGTGGATCGTCGTTCTTCTGAAGGTGAAGTGGACGCAGCTGTGGTCCGTCCAGTGGAGTCCTGTGGCGTGGCTGAAGGCGATGTCTTTGCTGGATGAGAAGACGGCGTCGAGTGTGTGTCCGGCGAGGTGGGTGGGGGTGGTCACCAGCTGCTTGAGTCCGAGGTTGGTGAGGTTGTCGAGCAGGGTGATGGTGTTGCGGTCGCTGTTGTTCTCCAGGTGGAAGTTGAGGTCCCCCAGGAGGATGTAGTCGGCGGAGGGGAGGGCATGCGGGCTGATGAAGTCGGCGATGTCCTCGCTGAATCGCGTGCGTGGTCCTGGGGGTCGGTAGATCAGGGTGCCTCTGAGGGTTGTTCTGGGGTCCGTGTGGATCTGGAAGTGCAGTTGTTCGGCGGTGGTTAGGGTGTCGTCGGTGTTGGTCGTGATGCGGATGGTGTCTCTGTGGATGATGGCGATGCCTCCTCCCGTCTGGTTGGCGGTGCGGTCCCTCCGTGTGATCTTGTAGCCCTCTGGGATGGCGATGGCGATGTCGGGCGCTGAGGAGGCGTTCATCCAGGTCTCAGTGAGGAAGGCGACGTCAGGGGCTGTGGTGTCGAGGAGGTTCCAGAGTTCGATGGCGTGTCTGTGTACGGAGCGGGTGTTGAGCAGGATGCACTTGAGGTGGTTGCTGCTGGTGTTCGGCTTGGCGGGTGCTGGTGCAGGGTCGGTCCGGATGCAGGTGAACTTGCAGGCGTGGCAGCTGAAGGGTCCGTGGGTGTGCTTCGGGGTGGCTCGGTGACATCCCGGGATGCCGCCGGTGTTGAGTGCGATGAGTTCGGCGGCGTTGTAGGTTCGTCGGGTCGGCTTCCGTCGGTGGGGGCCAGGGGTCCTGGCACTGGGCGCGGTCCAGGCGCGGACGGGCGCAGACGGACTTACCTTTGGCGCGCCTTCGGCGCACAATCGGCGCGCCCGCTGCGCGTCAACGCTGCGCGTTCGCACGGTCGCCATATATGGCGAAGTGCGCGGGGGGGGCGGAGCAGCTGGGAGGCGGGAGCGGGGAGGGTACAGAATGTAAAAGGGGCGGGGCAATCGGCGGTGGCGGGAAGCGGGGAGGGGGGACGAAGGGCAGAAGCAACACCAGAAGGCAATTACAAAAATGGGGGAAAAAGATACAGGCAATACAGATTGGCAAAACAAACTGACAAAACAAAGAGCAGAATGCTGAAAGGCAAATACAACCGGGGCCGGTCAGGTGAGCACGGACCACGCCGTGCGAAGGCAGGGGGGCGTGGTCACGCGGAGCAGCGAGGCAGCAACGAGGCAGTCAGGCAGGGTGGGCGCACACAGCAGCTGGTGGCCGTGCGGCGCGGGGGTGTCCCAGAACTAGGACACACTCACCTGCGTCGCACGGTCGCCATATATGGCCAAGTGCGCGGGGGGGCGGAGCAGCTGGGAGGCGGGAGCGGGGAGGGTACAGAATGTAAAAGGGGCGGGGCAATCGGCGGTGGCGGGAAGCGGGGAGGGGGGACGAAGGGCAGAAGCAACACCAGAAGGCAATTACAAAAACGGGGGAAAAAGATACAGGCAATACAGATTGGCAAAACAAACTGACAAAACAAAGAGCAGAATGCTGAAAGGCAAATACAACCGGGGCCGGTCAGGCGAGCACGGACCACGCCGCGCGAAGGCAGGGGGGCGTGGTCACGCGGAGCAGCGAGGCAGCAACGAGGCAGTCAGGCAGGGTGGGCGCACACAGCAGCTGGTGGCCGTGCGGCGCGGGGGTGTCCCAGAACTAGGACACACTCACCTGCGTCGCACGGTCGCCATATATGGCCAAGTGCGCGGGGGGGCGGAGCAGCTGGGAGGTGGGAGCGGGGAGGGTACAGAATGTAAAAGGGGCGGGGCAATCGGCGGTGGCGGGAAGCGGGGAGGGGGACGAAGGGCAGAAGCAACACCAGAAGGCAATTACAAAAACGGGGGAAAAAGATACAGGCAATACAGATTGGCAAAACAAACTGACAAAACAAAGAGCAGAATGCTGAAAGGCAAATACAACCGGGGCCGGTCAGGCGAGCACGGACCACGCCGCGCGAAGGCAGGGGGGCGTGGTCACGCGGAGCAGCGTCCAATTTTCTTTTGTATATTTAGAAAGCTTTTTTCCTATCCTTGTGCTTGCAAACATGAATTGTATTAAAAATAGAAGCCTTGAATGAGCCAATAGACTCTTCTATAAATATTGTATGCTGTGTTTTTCTATGCCAGGCGCACAACATATAGACTGTTCACACACTTTCTGTAGGTTGCTCCGTTCTGGGCAGATAAACTCTAAGCCCCACCCTACTTTTATCCTTGTGTTAGTGCAGCCCGATGTAAACAGTAATTGTAATGTATTTAGATTTATATAACGCTTACTACCCCTGACGAATTTTGAAGCGTTTTTTCGGCGAGTAGCACGCTACTCCAGGATCCAAAAATGATTAGTGGTGAATTAGTATAGGGAAATATAAAATGTATTTGAGAGCTGGACATGTTGGTCTGTTAGTTGGGTTAAAAAAGATAGTGGGGGACAGAAGAGGGAAGGTTTTGCATTTATATAGCACTTGCTACCTGATGAAGTGTTGACGTGCTTTTTGGCGAGTAGCATGCTACTCCAGATCTCAAAAAGATGAATAGACAGGTCATTTATGGTGGGTAGGTTGTTTTACTGTATACACACAACTGTACACAGATTAATACAATTCCGTTTTAAAGTTGTATCCAACAGGCAAGTATAGTCTCTGATAATAATGTATACAATACTGATACGTTTTAAGTTGGCTTGCCATCAAGACTGATGCCCCGTAATGTTGATGGAAAGTCATCTGTGCTGGAGTATCTTAGAATCTTGTTGAATTGTACCATCCACCTTGTAGGTACTGCTATTTGTACCAGGTCCACGTTGTAGGCAGACACAAACACCTAAATTGTGCACTATTTATATTAAGCATAATGTAGGTGAACAGATGACAGTAAGCACTGTACAAGCTGTATTAGGTGCTTAGAAATAGAGTGGCATAGAGGGCAATAAACACTCCACTAAATCTTTTTTTTATTATTAACAGTGCTCATAAGACCATACAATTCAATACGATGTACAAATAGCCCATTGGGGAACAGTTCAGGCATCATCTGGGGATTACACATCCGAGAAACACAAGTGTCTTTCATGAATACAAATTGACTACTCCAAGGACTGCACTGTATTATTGACACGGGCGAAAAGGCAAACAAGTAGTCAGGAGGCGCATTGATTGTATACCCCCACCTGATATGATGGTGACAGACCCCAACCACCTGCAGGGGAAACGTGGCACCTCACTTAATAGCTGCCAGACGCTTTACTATGTAAGCAGACCGGTGGTTTACAACTGCGCCTACGTTGGGGCACCACATGTTTTTCCATCATAATCTGGTGTACTCCCCCCTGTGTGGGATGATAGCACCCACTGAAAACTGCACCGTTGTGTAGTCTGGGACAGTGCACCTTCCATGTAATTCTGAACTGGGCCTTTAAATACAGTACTATTTTGTGTGCCTATTTAATTCAGGTATACAAAGAATGTGGTACTACTTGTATACTAGGGTAGGACAAGGAAGATTGAATTTCTATGGTGGCAGAAATGTTTTTGTCAAAGAGCTTTATGCCCTAAATACTCTCCCGTACCCTGAACATAATGAGATTACGTAGAATACACCTCTGCGTGCCTAATGCTGCCATTTGTATTTCAAGACCAGTGATTAATGTGCCTTTATCAAGTTCAAAGCCATTAGGCGTTTCCGACCTGTCTGATACTTGCATATGGAAAAGATGGGTCATTTGAACCTAAAGATAGATAAACATATTCATAGGTCACGATTTATGTCTGCATCTAATATAAAACTGTAAATTAGGAGAGGTGATAAGTGAGAGGTTAAAAGGCAGCCGCTAATCGAACTGCATTTGTACATTGGCCTCCCTATATTACGAGATCTATTCCTGCTTCAGTCTTTAATTGCAATGAATACTGTAATACCCAGGAATGAAGTCATCGTCGAGCTGTTTAAATATTCCACCTGTCTCGCCTCCTCTTCCCACTCCATCCTTAACCAGTGGCCTAGCCAGTGTGCCCTGGGCCCCAAGGCAAGAAAGGAAATGTGACCTCTGCCGTTTATTTGGATTGTGGAAAAACGCAATAATCATTATTCTGTGGGCCCCTCAGGCCTCTGTTTGAACTGTGACAAACAACAGTTATCAGGGGTCAGTGGGCCTTTAAGGCATGTGGGACCTGGTGCCACTGCACCTGCTGCACCAATCGGAATTTAAGCCCCTGCCCTTAACAGCTTCTATTCTAGCCCCACCTGTGAACCGAAACAGCCAAGTACTGATCTGGCCTGATATGCAGGCATGCAGCCGCCTCTTCCACTGAAGGGATTTAAGGCGCATGAAAGCAGCATACGGGAAACAACCATTATCTGAGGCAAAGTCAACCAACACCTCGTCTGTTCCAACCTGAATCCATTTAAAACCAAGGACAAAAAAACGGTTCATCGTCATCCCTTGCTTATCAGAAGGGTAAAACAGATTCATCTAACAATACACTGTACCACATAAAAAATTGTGATTCTGTTTACAAATTTAAACTAGCATGCATATAGGGAGCCTTTGGCCAAAATAGCCATTTTCCCTACCAATACTTTTAACACATCTTATACAAAAAATGCTAACTACATTGTCATCCTGCAATAGTCATTAGCGCCTACTCATAAGCAAATGCCACTTTAAATTGTCATTCACTTCAAGCTTTCAAAAATAAATTGATCTAAAAGCAGTATTGAATTTTTTGACGTTGTGTACTCTTACCCAAATTTTGAGCATCAATTTTATGACACACCATAGAAAAAAGGAGTTGTTTATATATACTAAACCTACAGAAACTTTTAATTAACCAGTAATAAAGTCACGTCTAGCTTAGTTAGTTTATAGTCTTCTTTTTTTTAATAGAAATTATTTCACATCTAGATTTAGACCAAGGATCAATTCCACCTATGGCTTTTAAAATCTATTTATCAATGATCTCTATTAGTGTTATCGCAACTAAAACTGTAATAGAACTGATCTGAGAGATGGACCTTCAAGTATTATGCTCAGTCAATTTATTGAACAAACTATGGAGTTAAAATCTGAATCGATTAGATCCACAAGCATTGCCTGACCACTGTATTTTACATCAATAGATTACTTATCAGCACATTTTCTCTAAGTAAAATTCAGTCATCTTCTATTTTTCACGGAGCTCATGCTGGGTCTGTTAGAATTCTTTCAAAAATATGGCATTGAAATGTCCACAAAATCAGAAATTCTAGTTTCAAGCCTGGTCAAACCTTAATGAATGCTACACCAACAGATGCCCTTCTGTTCCTACATTTTATTGTGCACCATGATTCAGAAATGGTATGTTTTTGCTTTCGAAGATAACATTCTAAACATATTTATTGTTGTTGCCAGCCGAAAAATTATCACTAATTGGGAAGTGGTATTGTGATGCTTGCTGGAATGGTAAGTTTTTAATCAAAAAGTGGATGGAATTCAAGTTTAGGAGACAATTTTACAAAAGTGTATGGATTTTGTATATATTTCAAATTGTTGATCTCCAAAATGGCCTAAATCAATAAATTGAATTGAAATTCAAGTTTATCATTTGAATCCTATTGTTGGAAAAGATGTGATTTTGAACCCCATGAGGTGGTTCCTTCCCAGAAAGCATTCAGGTTGTAATCATGACTCAAATAATGCTGAGGAGGTTAAAATATTCAAATTGAATTCTAATTACATATGAAATGTTCATTGTTCAATATATTTCTCTTAGTATTTTAATGTGAGGACTTTATTGCTTAAGCAAAATCATTAGTATTTGTTTTTCTATATGTAGGAAGCATTACATTAATGAAATCCCTGTATCCTACCTTCTTTCTTTCCTTTCCTGTTCTTGTGAACGTTTCTATGGTTGAACTTTAAAGATTGCCCGGAATTAGGAATTGTGTTCTACATAACTTTGCTGTATTACAGTATGTTGATTTTTATGTATTACATTTGTCTCTTATGTGTATGGCAACTGATGTTTTGTTTTGCTTTAATAATGAGCTTATGTTTATTAGGTTTTATTATTCAATAAAATATTTCAAACACAACAAATGGTAGTTGATATGTATTTGCAACTGCACCATTTTTATTGTATGGGCAGTTTCAAAGCAGCCAAAAATATGGTCTGTGGGATGATGGAGGACCACATTGGCGTCAGCAGAGAGAGGTTTGGGCAGGTGATTAGGGGTACATGTAAGGTTGGAAGTAGGGGGAACAAAGCATGTACATTGTGTGGACTGTGACTCCTGGAGTAATTGTGAGGGATACCATGCTACCCTGTAAATGAATCTCCTAGTGATTATTATCAACAAACTTTATTCGGTTTTATAAAAGAAAAACATCTTCCAAGTTACAGATTGACAAATATAATATGTCCAAGTTAATCAAAACACAAGATATAAATTAATGAATTACAGCAGTAGGACTTGCGTCTTTGAGATCTCAATGAATGCCGTCATCAGAATCAGAAGCCGCTGGAGACCACACAGTGCATGGGCCGTTTCTGGTTCAAGCAAAGTATCAACATCCGTTGGCATGACTGATGGGAGTGTGAGACATGCGTCTAACACGTATTCTTCTCCGCATAGCATGCAGCGTAGAACAGGTAAGCTGCAATCTTGCCAAATTGGTCTGAATGACAGAAACCATGTGGTATTTAATTCTCTTAGACGAGGTAGTCCCAAAATTTGAACGATGCGCTCACGACACTTCATCGCCAGTAGAGTTCTAGCAATAGCAGCAAAAATAGTATTCCTGCAGCGAGTCCCAAAATGAGAGTCAATCCGCCAAACACAGAGTGCACAAACTTTGGAAATATTACTAGGACTGCTTCAAAAGGTGCTAACAGTCTAGAAAATACGGTCTTAAGTACATATACAATACCACTCGTATCAGACATGTTAAAGATACGACTTAACATTTCTGTGAAATGTATAGGGCAATTTGTAGTTAAGAGGGCATGTAACTCTGCAGAAGTCCTTGCGACTTGCAGATCATAGGTTTCTTTGGCCGAGGTCAGAGGCACAGTTTTTTGCAAAATTATGGCTTTCATTCTGCTTAAAGTTTCAATTCGTATAGAAGAGATGTTTAGTGAAGGCCAAAGTGGCAACTCCCGGCTATCTTGGTTTTAGGAAACAATAATTGCATTTCTAATATCCATCTATATTCTCCTAACTCTCTTTTTTGACTGTGCTCTTTCAGGTAATGTTTCATTGTTTTGCTCACCTCCAAACCTATCTCATTTCCCATTGATCGCTTTCCAGCAGTCTAGTCCCGGGATGTGCAGGATGGATATATGTCTGCAGCTCATTATCTCACAAATATTTGATTGCAGGTGGCAAAAGTTTATTTTTATTTATTTTTTATTCTTTTAAAACATCAATAAGAAGAAACTCATTGAGGGATACAGGTTACAGGGAGCATCAATGACATAATATGTGTGACATATGTAAACACATCATGGTTCAGCAGCATTGCCATTTACATCAGTGTCAGAGCAAGATCTACTAAGGTAAAGGGTGATCACAAGGTGAGGAGGACGGTGAGGACTATAAAACATGCCAATCCTAATCGCAGACAGTGCGTCAATAAAACAATAAATTGGGGAACATCCTTTACAACACGGATGTTACCCCGCAGTACCGTTACAACGCGTCTTTTACAACGCAAGTCGTAACCACGACTTGCACTGGAGGGCGCTCAAGGATAAGGAATAGTAGATTTACTATTCCAACACCATCCCTACTGTACGTAGGCTGGTGTTGGAATAGTAAATTTAACTATTCCTAAGTCCGCACCCCTACAGCGCAAGTCGTGGTAATGACTTGCATTGTAAAAGATGCGTTGTAACGGTACGCGTGGTAATACCACGCGTTGTACCGTCGTACATCCCAATAAATTATAAGGAAGTAGGTGTAAGGGGAATGCTGTAGGGATGACATAAGGGACGATCAACATGATGTGTAATCCATGCCATCTGCCGGTGCGGCTCCCGGCCCCACCGTCGACAGGGGAACAGAGATCACATGAACAGGAGGATATACATCATACTTCGGTACAATTGTACAGAAATTATGCATTCATGTGGTCCCAGACATAGGGCCATATGTATCATTACAAATTGCGATTGCAAATGCCAAAAATCGCAGAATTTCGGTGTTTGCAATCGCAATTGGGCACAGTGGTATATATGAAAGAAAAACTGCCACGCACAATAAGGAATTGCAAAATGTGCGATTCCCTATTTTGCGATTGCATTTAAGGAATCGCAAATTGCTATTCCTTAAATGCAATGTAAGAAGCACAGAAAAAGTGCAATTTGGCCTTAAGGAATCGCAAATTACCACCAACTTTAAATTGATGGTAATTTTCGATTTCTCTGAAAAATTCACTTTTTTGCATTTTCAAAGTTCCATGTGGCACACATACATGCCCTTAGGGCATGTATGTGTGCAACATGTGCACACATGCATATTTTAGGGGTGCAACAGGGTGTCCTTTTGACACCCTCGCATCCTTGAAATTACATTCTCAATTTGCGATTCTCTAATTGAGAATCGCAAATTGAGATCCTCTTCCCATTCATTCCTATGGGCCTCCATTCCCATAGGAATGAACGGGGAGGTATTCCTTAATTGCGAAGCATAATTTCCAATTCACAATTAAGGAATATGTAGGCTTCGCAAAATTATTTGCAAATCCTACATACATAGCATTTTGCAATTCTCAAATAGCGATTCGCAAAAAAACGCATTTGAGAATCGCAAAATCAGAGTTTGATACATATGGCCCATAGTTCCTTCATGTTGGTGGAATGTCGTTTTTTTGCTTCTATGTTAAGGATATACATATCCCAGTTCCCCCCCCCATCCATTCTCCCACTCCTCTAGTGAGTAGCATGTGTAGTGTGTTGGCCTCTGCTCGTGTACAGTGCAGGAGAGCATGCAGCCGCCTCTTAGTGTCCGGCACAGAGGCTGCTTTCCAAGACATTTCTATTTGGTGCTTGAAAAGTACGTATGAAAGGTCTATGGACCGGTGTAAGTGTTTGCCCCCCTTTGCTTTAGGGTGAAGGCCTAGCAGGCAGGATTCAGGAGTAGGTGACCGTGTATGGTCTGCGAGTTCCACTATGGTGGCTGTAACGTCGAGCCATGACACCTGTAGTTGTGGGCACTCCCACAACATATGTTAGAAGCTGGCATCAGCCAGTTTACAGCGCGGGCATTCTGGTGCTCGAATCAGGAAACATGCGCTGGATACGGTGGGGGGGAGAGATAACTGTGATGTGTGTATTAAACTGTGTGAATTGGAATTGAGGGTTCAAGTAATCCTTTGCAACAATGAAGTCTTAAAGTCACTTTCAATTTTTTTCGTCTTTCCCAAGAAGAAGGCGGCAGTTTCTTAGCGGTTAGGCTGCAGATTAAACCCAGAAAGCAGGTTGGAGCTGCCTGTTAGATTAAAATTTAACACGTTCAAACTGTTTTTTAAGTCTATTCCTGGCATTGTTTGGCTATTTCCTAAAGACGTTTGCTTTTGAGCTATGTATGTGTTTGTTGTTAATGACTCTTAGAGATCTCAGGTGCTGGAGGTGTTCGAGCGAGGAGGAGAATCTTAGATTGCATCTAGGTTGTGTTCAGATGTTTGGCTGAGGATAATCCTATTATTATAAAGCTAGATGGTTGCCTCTGCTCAGAAAATGATAGAGGGAGTTACAGAGAGTCTGAGACCATGGGGGGCTTTAGTGGATGCAGTGATCCAGAGCAAAGAACAGAGTGCTTTCCTTCATTGTGCTGGTCTTTTAATGCAAAAAATAAGGTCACTTATGGTAGCGCCTTTATGTGTGAAGACAAAGGGGGTAGAAATAAGGGTTTCTGGGAGAAATTTGAGAAGTCTATGTTTGAAGTTCTTGAACACGCTTTTAGATAGTTTATGGGGTATATGATAGGGTAGGAATTTCAGGCGTCTGAAACTAGTTTGGAGTCTAGTGATCTTCGAGAAAGGGAATCCATGGTTAAGGGCACCAAATTTCTAGAGTGGAGGGACCGGAGGGGAGGGACCGGAGTACTACATGCTCACGTACTGGGAAGCTCAGGGGCGTTGAGGAGAAGGGGGAATAGTCAGATGAAGGAAGGAAGGAAGGGATGGAGCAAATCATGGGGTGGCTGGAGGAAAGTTCCATGACTCCATTCTACAAAGACAGCTCGTTAAACAACAGCATCATGACAGAAAATGCCAAGAGAGAAGAAGGTACTCTTTCTGTTTTGGGCTTCCCAGCGTTATATGCATGCGATTACTAGGTGGAAAACAGCAAATCCTGAAGAGAGGGCCCAGCTGCAAATATAAAAAAGGGAAGTTGAAATACATTTGGTCAAACTATATTATGCAATTAGGAAGATAGAATCCGGATTAGAGGGATGGGGGATAGGATGAACAGTTTCCTAGGATGCACTTGGAAATTCGATAGACCGAGCCAGTCTGGAAATCTAAGCAGAATTAGTAAACAACATCATTCTAAGATGGGCCGCTACAGTGGAAATACTTTGAAGCTATAGAACATGATAGTCCTTCCATAAGAAGGACATGCTAAGTCCTATGTCGATATCTAGATTCCTAGAGTCATAGAGGCGCTGTCATTTTAGATTGGGCAGGGACTTTATATGGGCAGAGGGTTGATACATGATGCAGGGCCTGCAATGCCCAGATAGAGCCCCTTTACGCCACAAGAGCCCCAAACACCATCAGCGCACAAAAGGCCCCTGTAATCAAGCCTTGAGACAACAGTGAGGGGAACGCTCCTGAAAAAAGACTTAGTAGTGATTGAAACCAGGCACCCCCGTGAACAATAAGATTTGATATATGGCACAACATCCTACTGTCCACCGTGCTGTCTTGAGTCTTCCTGATCCATCTCTTACTCCAAGAGCTGTTTTCGTTTTAACAAAACCTTGGCCATATGCATCTACCTAAAGCTAGACTATGAGTGCTATGCGAGCGCCCTTTTTTTGTTAAGTTACTCTATGAACACCTTTGCTAGAATAAATAAGATGTGGCATATTCAAAGGAACTTTTATGCAAATATCTGTGTATGGTTAAATGTGTCTTAAATATGTCTTCATAAGTTTCAACAATAGTAATAAATGAGATGCTTTTACAATCAACTAAAAATTGAATATGCACATTCTGGTATTTTCCATTTAAATAATTTAAATCTCTTTACATCCGACAGAAAACAATCCCTGACAGCACAAAATGTTTAAGAATAATGAAGATAATATTGTAAATCTGCAAAAGGAAAGTACGAAACATTGAGTTCCAGTATTCAGGAAAACATAAGTCACGACAGAGGCAGCCGAAGCTGAACATAAACTGACAGATCTTTGAAGTACCGTCAAGGGCAATTCGGTGGTTCTACGAGTCTCAGCTGTGCACCTTCGTGCCTCAAGATGAAGAAATTACCTCTAGAAAATGAAGGAAACACTGATCAAACACTTCTTGTGTAAACATGTCCAATACCAACTCTGATCATGAGGTGGTTACACGAGTGCTCTGCTTCCTAGAGTGATATCAGACCACCATTCAGTGCTAGAGGTGTATTGTAAACTCCCTCAGCCCACTCCACAGCAACCAGCGAAAAGCACAGTTAACTGAAAGTTAAAAGAAATGGGGGTTCTGCTATATAAAACACAGAGTATATTTACCAAGCCTAAAACTGCATCAGATAGCACACACACAGGGGAAAAGCCATACACATGCAATGAATGTCTGAAGAGCTTTAGTCAATTATCAGGCCTATAAAAGCAGCAGCGAACACACACAGGGGAAAAACCATATAATTGCAGTGAAGGTGGAATTCGTTTTACGGAATCATCTAAACTCATGAGTCCTCAGCGAACACACACAGGGGGAAAACTATTGTAAAATAATAATAATAATAATAATACTGAAGTTTATATAGCGCGACAGCTACCTCTCACTGAGGTGTCCCGGCGCTTAGTGAGCAAGGGAGGAGGGACAGTGTATCAGGTGAAATAAGAAGTTAGTGATTAAAAAGCCATGTTTTTAGCTGTTTCCTGAAACACAATTCTGAGCTCGCATTGCGAGCATGTATGGCATTACGACGCAGGCTTTTACCCCACGTGCCATTACAACGCTGTTTTTACAACGACTTGCTCTGTAAGCGCTGGATAGTGGAATAGTTTAATTTTCTATTTCAACTTCCGCCCACGTTACAGTAGGGATGGTGTTGGAATAGAAAATTAAACTATTCCCTATCCAACAGCGCCCTCCAGAGCAAGTCGTTGTAACAACTTGCGTTGTAAAAGCAGCGTTGTAATAGCAGCGCGGGGTAATGCCCGCGTTGTTATGGCTGTTTACCGGGAAAAAACATTCAAGGGCAATGGATGTGGGAAGAGCTTTATATATTTATCATGCCTAAAATTGCATCAGAGAACACACACTGGTGAAAAACCATATCCTTACAGTGAATGTGGAAGTAGTTTTAGTGACTCATCAACATTAAAGGTTCATCAACGAACACACACAGGGGAAAAACCATATCATTGCAGTGAATGTCTGAAGAGTTTGCATAAATGATCGCACCTAGAGCGGCATCAGAAAACACACACTGGGAAAAAACCATTCAAGTGCAAAGAATGTGGAAAGAGATTTTGTGATTTATCAAATCTAAAACAGCATCAGCGAGCACACACTGGGGAAAAACCATACCATTGCAGTGAATGTGGTAGAAGTTTTAGTGAATCTTCAACATTACGGAATCATCAGCGAACACACGCGGGAGAAGGGAGAAAACCCATACCATTGCAGTGAATGTGGGAAGAGATTTTGTTGCTTATCATACCTAAAATAACATCAGAAAACACACACTGGGGAAAAACCATTCCAGTGCAATGAATGTGAGAAGAGAGATTGTGATTTATCAAACCGAAGACGGCATCAGCGAGCACACACTGGGGAAAAACTGTAGTGTGGCCTCTAGGGTCACACTATTCTTTTCTAAAGTTAGCCTTAGTTAGCAACTATTTTAGCTGCATGTCTTTTTATTTTTGCGCACGACACTCTGAGCTCAAATTGTTATAGTTTGCTCACAGCGTACAAGGTCGAAAATCAAGCCACTATGCTTTCCAGTTCTTGTCATTCCGTATTACCTGGATATAATATGAGGCACTTCTTGGCACGATTGAGAAATGCTTGCATTATACTAACACACAGCAGCTTCCTCAAGACAGACGGTAGATTTCCTTCTACAAACTAGAGCCTTGCTGAGCCTATGATGTAACCTTACTCCTACGTTCTAAGCTGAGGGTTCCCCAGAATTGTCCCAGAGATCTTTTTTTATATAATATACATAATTCTACCAGGGGAGGGTGGTCTAGGCATTATAGCCGTATTATCCACTGGTCATTCAGAATTACCTCCCCCTTCTTATTTTATGGTATTGTAACTTTGATGATTGTTTTAATCTTATGTATTATTGTGCTGGTGCTAGCTCGTTTACTGCATTATGGAACAACGCAGAGAGTTTGTTAGTTGAAAAATAAACATTTTAAACTTTACATAGACTCTGCATTATTTGGTGTGGACAAGCAAGGGTGAGTGAGCAAAAGGGTGTGCATTGCTACCGCGACTCTGAGAGGTCGTGAGTTCCGTGTTCTGGGTTTGTCTAAGCATTAGGTATCTTCAGAAGGTCTGGGGAGTTAATGAGACACTATAGCTAGTTGGTATAGGGATTGTGGGTTCTTAGGTGTAAGTGTAGTACAACCAATCTTGCACTAAAGGCCTATTTTCTTGTGCATATTTCTGTATGCGCAGAATCTCTACAATTAAACCATTCAAGTGCAGTGAATGTGGAAGTAGTTTTAATGACTCATCAACATTAAAGGTTCATCAACGAAAAATCACTGGAGAAAACCCATATCATTGCAGTGAATGTGGAAGTAGTTTTAGTTCCTCTTCAGGATTAATGTATCATCACCAAACACACTCTGGAGAAAAGCCATACCATTGCACGGAATGTGGAAGTAGCTTTCATGATTCTTCAATGTTAAGGATTCATCAGCGAAAAACACACAGGAGAAAAGCCATATATTGGCAGTGACTGTGCAAAAAGCTTTTGTCAATCTTCAAACCTAAAAATAAATCAGTGCGCACTCTACCATCACCATCAATGAAAGTGTCTATTCTGAGCTATTGTTTATTTCTCTACAGCTAGGAAAAACATGAAATATCAGGAAACCCCTTGGGAGACTTGCACAAAGTGGACAAAAAGTAAAGAAACATTGTTGGTTTTTATTCTGTGAGAGAGTTTTAAGTAAAGAAATCCAAGCACACCTGGCCATGTTACCTGTAAAATCAACACGATGAACAATGCTTGGACTAACAAGAGTATTTTCAGCTAATTTTAGAGATTAGTAATAAAACATATATAAACCCAACACACTCAAAACAATTTAACAAGCACAAAAGAAGGATTCTTCAGAGCTGTCTGTGGTTTTGGTCATTTTATGCATCATTATTGTTCTGTGACAGTGGCCAGAGAACTGTGTAGAAAAGCAGAAGTGAAAGCAGGAGAATGTGAGCTGCAGCTCGCCGGGTTAACCCTCGCAGTGCATGACATTTACCTCTGAATCAGGAGAATGTGAGCTGCAGCTCTCTCGGTTAACCCTCGCAGTGCATGACATTTACCTCTGAAGCAGGAGAATGTAAGCTGCAACGCTCTGGGTTAACCCTCGCAGTGCATGGCACTTACCTCTGAAGCAGGAGAATGTGAGCTGCAGCTCTCTGGGTTAACCCTCGCAGTGCATGACATTTACCTCTGAAGCAGGAGAATGTGAGCTGCAACGCTCTGGGTTAACCCTCGCAGTGCATGGCACTTACCTCTGAAGCAGGAGAATGTGAGCTGCAGCTCTCTGGGTTAACCCTCGCAGTGCATGACATTTACCTCTGAAGCAGGAGAATGTGAGCTGCAGCTCTCTGGGTTAACCCTTGCAGTGCATGACATTTACCTCTGAAGCAGGAGAATGTGAGCTGCAGCTCTCTGGGTTAACCCTCGCAGTGCATGACATTTACCTCTGAAGCAGGAGAATGTGAGCTGCAGCTCTCCGGGTTTACCCTTGCAGTGCATGGCACTTACCTCTGAAGCAGGAGAATGTGAGCTGCAGCTCGCTGGGTTAACCCTCGCAGTGCTGACATTTACCTCTGAAGCAGGAGAATGTGAGCTGCAGCTCTCCGGGTTAACCCTTGCAGTGCTGGCATTTACCTCTGAAGCAGGAGAATGTGAGCTGCAGCTCTCTGGGTTAACCCTTGCAGTGCGTGACATTTACCTCTGAAGCAGGAGAATGTGAGCTGCAGCTCTCTGGGTTAACCCTCGCAGTGCATGACACTTACCTCTGAAGCAGGAGAATGTGAGCTGCAGCTTTCTCTGGGTTAACCCTCGCAGTGCATGACATTTACCTCTGAAGCAGGAGAATGTGAGCTGCAGCTTTCTCTGGGTTAACCCTCGCAGTGCATGACATTTACCTCTGAAGCAGGAGAATGTGAGCTGCAGCTCTCTGGGTTAACCCTCGCAGTGCATGACATTTACATCTGAAGCAGGAGAATGTGAGCTCCAGCTCTCTGGGTTAACCCTCGCAGAGCATGACATTTACCTCTGAAGCAGGAGAATGTGAGCTGCAGCTCGCTGGGTTAACCATCGCAGTGCATGACATTTACCTCTGAAGCAGGAGAATGTGAGCTGCAGCTCTCTGGGTTAACCCTTGCAGTGCTGACATTTACCTCTGAAGCCGGAGAATGTGAGCTGCAGCTCTCTGGGTTAACCCTCGCAGTGCGTGACATTTACCTCTGAAGCAGGAGAATGTGAGCTGCAGCTCTCTGGGTTAACCCTTGCAGTGCTGACATTTACCTCTGAAGCCGGAGAATGTGAGCTGCAGCTCTCTGGGTTAACCCTCGCAGTGCGTGACATTTACCTCTGAAGCAGGAGAATGTGAGCTGCAGCTCTCTGGGTTAACCCTTGCAGTGCATGACATTTACCTCTGAAGCAGGAGAATGTGAGCTGCAGCTCTCCGGGTTAACCCTCGCAGTGCATGACATTTACCTCTGAAGCAGGAGAATGTGAGCTGCAGCTCTCCGGGTTAACCCTCGCAGTGCATGACATTTACCTCTGAAGCAGGAGAATGTGAGCTGCAGCTCGCTGGGTTAACCCTCGCAGTGCATGACATTTACCTCTGACGCAGGAGACTGTGAGCTGCAGCTCTCTGGGTTAACCCTCGCAGTGCATGACATTTACCTCTGAAGCAGGAGAATGTGAGCTGCATCTCTCTGGGTTAACCCTCGCAGTGCTGACATTTACCTCTGAAGCAGGAGAATGTGAGCTGCAGCTCTCTGGGTTAACCCTCGCAGTGCTGACATTTACCTCTGAAGCAGGAGAATGTGAGCTGCATCTCTCTGGGTTAACCCTCGCAGTGCTGACATTTACCTCTGAAGCAGGAGAATGTGAGCTGCAGCTCTCCGGGTTAACCCTTGCAGTGCTGGCATTTACCTCTGAAGCAGGAGAATGTGAGCTGCAGCTCTCCGGGTTAACCCTTGCAGTGCTGGCATTTACCTCTGAAGCAGGAGAATGTGAGCTGCAGCTCTCTGGGTTAACCCTTGCAGTGCTGACATTTACCTCTGAAGCAGGAGAATGTGAGCTGCAGCTCTCTGGGTTAACCCTTGCAGTGCTGACATTTACCTCTGAAGCCGGAGAATGTGAGCTGCAGCTCTCTGGGTTAACCCTCGCAGTGCGTGACATTTACCTCTGAAGCAGGAGAATGTGAGCTGCAGCTCTCTGGGTTAACCCTTGCAGTGCATGACATTTACCACTGAAGCAGGAGAATGTGAGCTGCAGCTCTCTGGGTTAACCCTCGCAGTGCTGACATTTACCTCTGAAGCAGGAGAATGTGAGCTGCTGCTCTCTGGGTTAACCCTCGCAGTGCGTGACATTTACCTCTGAAGCAGGAGAATGTGAGCTGCATCTCTCTGGGTTAACCCTCGCAGTGCTGACATTTACCTCTGAAGCAGGAGAATGTGAGCTGCAGCTCTCTGGGTTAACCCTTGCAGTGCTTACATTTACCTCTGAAGCAGGAGAATGTGAGCTGCAGCTCTCCGGGTTAACCCTCGCAGTGCTGACATTTACCTCTGAAGCAGGAGAATGTGAGCTGCATCTCTCTGGGTTAACCCTCGCAGTGCTGACATTTACCTCTGAAGCAGGAGAATGTGAGCTGCATCTCTCTGGGTTAACCCTCGCAGTGCTGACATTTACCTCTGAAGCAGGAGAATGTGAGCTGCATCTCTCTGGGTTAACCCTCGCAGTGCTGACATTTACCTCTGAAGCAGGAGAATGTGAGCTGCAGCTCTCTGGGTTAACCCTTGCAGTGCTTACATTTACCTCTGAAGCAGGAGAATGTGAGCTGCAGCTCTCTGGGTTAACCCTCGCAGGGCTGACATTTACCTCTGAAGCAGGAGAATGTGAGCGGCTGCTCTCTGGGTTAACCCTCGCAGTGCTGACATTTACCTCTGAAGCAGGAGAATGTGAGCTGCAGCTCTGGTTTAACCCTCGCAGTGCATGACATTTACCTCTGAAGCAGGAGAATGTGAGCTGCAGCTCTCCGGGTTAACCCTCGCAGGGCTGACATTTACCTCTGAAGCAGGAGAATGTGAGCTGCAGCTCTCCGGGTTAACCCTCGCAGGGCTGACATTTACCTCTGAAGCAGGAGAATGTGAGCTGCAGCTCTCCGGGTTAACCCTCGCAGGGCTGACATTTACCTCTGAAGCAGGAGAATGTGAGCTGCAGCTCTCTGGGTTAACCCTCGCAGGGCTGACATTTACCTCTGAAGCAGGAGAATGTGAGCTGCAGCTCTCCGGGTTAACCCTCGCAGGGCTGACATTTACCTCTGAAGCTCTCATGTAGAACAAATGAGGACACAAAATTCTTCAGCCATGAAAATTATGATTACGTTTTAACTGTGACAACAATTGAATTGATGTTACTCTTTTGGTCTGTCCTGACAATGTAGCAACTGTTATACAAGTATGTTATCTATATAGAAATAGGCAATGGATGAATGTGGAAGTATGCCTGTATATCTTCAGTAGGGATCATGGACCAACTAAGTGCTGAATATTGATCATCTCCATCGCAATTGCATTGCAAATGCTTTTTTGATACACTGTTTTTTATATTGAGTATCTGTCTCCATGACACATTGTTCTCTCAATTTTTGGAAACAAAAAGATAAAATTATATATAAATAATATTTAAAAAATAACATTGGTACAAATAAATATATTTTTGAAAACTCATTATACTTGGTTGTTCACAATTTGTCTTTTCTTAATTCAAAGGTCCACTTTGTTATTATATTTCCTACATTTTTTTTCACACTTGTAGAACAAATGATGATCGTAGTCGGAATTCCCGTCTACGAGCCTTACTCGTCAGCACATTACACAACCTCGCATTACATTAGCGACAAAAAAGTTAAAATCTCAAAGCAACTTGCCCCTACGCCTGGCTAGGAAAAACCCAGGCAACACAAGCTTATTTAACTACAAGCAAGCACAACAAGCCTTCAAATCATCTATATACAGGGACAAACAATTGGTGTGTGATCAGTTCTCCCTGAAGCTGGTTCATGCAAGCAAGAACTCCAACACAAAGTTATTCTGGTCACTAGTTAACAGGGGTCCTTTAGGTAGAAGTGGGCATGGTAGCGCAAATATAACCTCAGAAGAATGTGCTCCGTTTTTATCTAAACATTTCCGTGACCACTCAAACAGGGGCGGTCATTCTAGCCCCCCCATCAACTAATTTAGAGTTATACCTTTTGATGCCAAACGCATAGGTAAGACCGAGCCTAACAACTTAGATAATCATGCCCTGGAAGCAAAAACATTTGACGGAAAGGAGCAAAGGGAAGACCCACTGATGGAGACCTTGATGACACCAGAAGAGTTAAGAAACAACATTGCCCATACAATCAGGAAAGCAAGGTCAGAAGGAGCTCCTGGGCCTAACGGTCTTCCTCAAGCCCTGATTAAATCGGATGTAGATTTGTGGTCGGACATCTTGGCCTCCGTGTTTTCATACTGTAGGCTAAACCACTACATCCCAGAGTCCTGGAAAGGCACTATTAACCACCCAATCTAAAAGTGGAAAGAGAAATGACCCTAAGAACTTCCAAATGATAGCTCTCCTCGACATCGAATCTAAATACTATGCCAGTATTTTTCTGGAAGAGCTGTCGGCCTGGGCTGAATCAACAAAGCGCCTTCGCTTCAACCAGACCGGCTTTGTTGGGAACTTCGGAACAACTAGTAACCTACTTGCAATATCTGTTTTGATGGAGAAAGCGGGAGTCCAAGGTATCCAACTTCACAGCTGCTTTGTGGACTTCAAAGCGGCTTTTGACCGGGTGCCGCGGGGCCGTCTGTGGCAAATAATTAGAGACCTGGGGCATACCTCCGACCTATTTAAAAGCCATAATTCAACATAATTCGAAAACCTGGATTAGAATAAAGTTGGGAAATGGGTGTCATGTCTCAAGGAAGATTTCGACTAATAGCGGTGTCAAACAAGGCTGCGTGTTGGTTCCACTCCTTTTTAACTTTTTTATTACAGACTTATGTCCTTAACTTGCCAAAGTCCATTCTCACCCCCCTCAAATAGATAGATCCCATATTAGCAATCTGTTATATGCTGACGACCTTGTGTTACTGACCCATACAAAAGATAAACTCCCTTGAACTGAATTTGTCAAAAACTAAAATAATTTCTTTTCGGAAGCGCAAGCAGCAGAGAGGTGGGTTGGTCTTTAATAATAAAAACATTGAAACAGTATATCATTACAAATATTTGGGAATATTTTTGTACGCCAGAGGCTCCTTTGTAAAGCAGAAAGAGGCAGTAAGGGCAAAAGCCTGGTCACGCGAGGTTGCCTCTGCGAAACTTTCAAAACAACTACTTGGCCCAAGCCTTACCCCATTGCTAAAGGTGATGAAGGCAAAGATAACCAACTCACTATCATGTGGGCATGAGATCATGATGGGCGCATTAAGTACCCCTCTAAACAAATTAACCACCAACATTTTTAAACAAGCATGACGCCTGCCTAGATCCTCGTCGCTAACCCAAATCAGACTTGAACTTGGACTATTAGACCTTCATGGTGACGAGGCTGGCACGTTTATCAAGCATTGCAATAGACTGCGCAATTCCCGGGAAG
This sequence comes from Lissotriton helveticus, assembly GCF_964261635.1. Classification (NCBI taxonomy): domain Eukaryota; kingdom Metazoa; phylum Chordata; class Amphibia; order Caudata; family Salamandridae; genus Lissotriton; species Lissotriton helveticus. The sequence goes on along the minus strand of NW_027611685.1, from coordinate 546,489 downwards.
GCAGCTTCGAGGCTAGACTTTGGAATTAAATATTGACCAGCCAATCTAGCCAAAAACATCGACATCATCTCAACCATTCCTTGCAGCTACTCCGCGTCAAGGAATACTGGGGAACAAATCCATCACAGCCGGCATTAAAGACTGTTATTAAGAGAAGTGTCCAGCTATGGTCCTTTCATTCAGACAGGGTTAAACTGTCCAGAAGGAAACATGCCTGGGCGGGTATTTCTGACTTCAAACTGGGGGTTGAATCATCTTATTTATCATGCACGTTTGCACTTTTTTGGAAGTTAAAATGTATTGTCCTGAGATTTGGAAAATGGCCTTTTTTAGAGCATTTACGTAAATGGCGGCGCCCAAATGTCAGTACCGAATGTAGAAAATGTGGTTACCGCTCTGAAGCAATGGAGCACATAGCCTGCACGTTTCCCGCATTGCTTAATGTCAGAAGGCACTTGCTGTGTGATGCATGGAACAAACTCGGAGCTCGTACATGTCGCCAGGCAATAATAGCCACCATGAGCTCTGAAAAGACAAAGCTGAACATTCAGTTTTATTAAATTTGCCACCAGAGCGGCCAAATCACTGGGCAAATATGGGGCCGCAAACCTCCTTGTCTCTGCCTGCATCGTTATTCAGCCCCACAATGAACTCATGAACATTTGATCACCCAGTATAGTTTATTTGACCATTTATTTTTACCTAATACTAATTGTTCTTACTTTTTTTTTTGCAGAGTTTTTATATAGCGCGAACTTGACCCGATCAGAACCGGGTATCAGAGCACTTTACATAGCACCAGTTACGTTACACAAGGACACACATACATTTTTGTTAGGCACGGGGCGATTAAGTGATTTGCCTAGAATCACAGGAGGTTTGGCGACATTACCGAGACTCGAACCAGGTTCCCCGGGTCCGAGGTTGAGCGCCCTAGCAGTTAGGCCAACTCCTCTCCCCACTTGCTTACTTACGGCTTGAAAATGTATGTCTAAGTCTCCCTCTCCAGCTTTTTTTAAGTAATGCTATTATTGTCTTGTCAACCAAGGCTTTTAACTTTTTAGGCAATTGGTCATTAGCCGGACACTTTAACTACATCTCACTTTTTAGCAAGATTAACACACCTTTTTAGCACTAAATGTGTCTTTAAAAAAAAAATCCTTGTATACATGAATTACGCAATTTTAAAATTGAATGCTTGAAATGTATGTCTAGGGTGGAGGTGTTCAAACTGGGGTTGTGCCCCCTTAGGGGGGCCTCTGGTGATCCCAGATGGGGCGACAGGCTCTGGCCCAAAAAGATGTTATACTGATAACAGTGCTTTATTTTAAGCTGAAAATAATGAGCGGCATTAAGCTGCTCTCCAATGGGCCGTCACTAACATGTTTTGTCATTTATATCCTAGCTGGGAGTATGTGTCAAAAGGGACGGGCCTCCAAATGTTCTTCAAAACCTCCACCCCTGATTCAAATTAACTCACTGTGGGTACTTGTACCCGTTATTAGAACATTGGAATGTTGGGAGCTCCATTGAAGACAACCAAGTAGCTCCGGGCTTGTAATGGCTGGTATAAGTCCGGAACTCCAACATTCCAATGTTTCTCTTCATGTTTCTCCCTTTTTAATTTAGAACATTCTCCTCTCAGTGGGTGGAATGTTCTAATGGCCTTATAGCCTTTCTGCCTCAGGGTATACCGGTTGTTAAAGGCCCTGAACCTGTGTTTTGGCCCGAGCCGCAGGCCCTCGGCAGCGGGCTATTAAGCTATAGTAAGGCCTGCCTGACTAGAACAGTATGTTGGGCAATCATGCATTTGATTGCATTTTTAAAACAGAACTTAACTGCAATGCTTAAATAAGTTTAGACATATTTAAACATTGCCAATTTAATAGAATAATTGTGAAAAATTCGATGGGGCGCCCTATGATTGCTGGGAGGAAGGGGGGCTTGTAGTTAATACAAGGTTTTAAGACCACTGGTCTAGGGTGTTCTTCATCGGAGAGGTGTGACGGGCCTGATGTAACACTGTTGGTTAGGCAAATTTTAAAGGAGAGGGCGCAGAGACTCAAAGCCAATGGATTTCAATGTCGAACCCGTTTATAACCACTTAATCATCCTCACAATTGCAATAAGTGACTGGATCAGGCCCCCTCCTCCCATGTCCAGATGGGCTGCCAGCTAGGTATATTCAGCACAGGTTTGGAAATCAAGGTTTGAGATGTAAAACATGAAAGTAATAGAAACATGTACGCTGTACAAAGGGACGGTGATGGTGATGCCAAGCCCTATGTGTCAGTGAGAGTACTGCTAGCAAGAGTGTGTACATTTATCAGCTAACAGTGCTGCTCCATGGGAAAGGTCAGCCATCCCTCATACCTGTCAAACCCAACCTATTCTACACTCTCTCCAGCATCATCTGTAGGAGAATGGATAGGGTGTGGGGGACAGGAGTTGGCCTAACGGCTAGGGCGCTCAACCTCAGACCTGGGGATCTGGGTTCGAGTCTCGGTAACTACGCCCAACATCTTGTGATTCTGGGCAAATCACTTAATCTCCCTATGCCTAACAAAAATGAATGTGTGTCCTCATGTAACATGACTGGTGCTATATAAAGCGCTCTGATACCTGATTCGGGTCAAGTTCGCGCTATATAAAAGTCTGCAAAAAAAGAATGGCGAGTAACAATAAACTCTCTCGCATAAACCCACCCTATTCTACACCCTCTCCAGCAGCACCTGTAGGCGGCTGGTGAGTGAACACTAAACTCTCTCTCATAAACCCACCTTTAGCAGACATGGGGGTGAACACTTCAGCAAAATGCAACAAAACTAGGGCTGCTGATCGACCCCGATCACAGGCCCAGAGTGGCTGGTCCTAGAGACCCACGAGGACTAGTTTGGTCCTGTGTGGGGGTGAAACTTCACCGGTTCGTTACAGAAATGCTGAGTATTCACAGGGGGCAGGCAGCCTTTGTTCTGGAAGATCATGGGCATTGAGTGCTTATGACCAGGAGTTTCTCAGCCCCTTAATATGATTTATAGACAGTACATATAGCACTAGTAGAGCGGCTGGTGTCAAACTCTTGATGGGGGAAGAGTCGCGTTTCCCAAACCGCTGCAGTTTGAGCTGACCCTAGGAAACCACCCAAACTTCACACAACTTGGCCTCCACTGGTTCTTTTGGTATGGCACCGCCAGAACCTCCTTTAGGCTTACTTCAGGAAGTAGTGGGTTTGAAACTCTGTGACTTGGATTACAGTCCGTCTTTGTGTAAGTAGCCCTAAAGTTGTAGGGTGCTTCATAGGGTTAGCATTAGAGTTGGAATAGGAATGCCCCCTGCATTTTTTCAGAGTTTTATTAAGCTCGCACTCGACCCGAAGTTATCGGGGATCATAGTGCTTTATATGAGCCCCAGTTGCGTTACAAATGGACACATTTTTGTTAGGCACGGCGATATTGAATGATTTGCCCAGAATCACAGGATGTCTCACGTGGCGGATCATAGTGCCATGCCTGAATGTAGCTAAACCAGAACCCCTAAATGTGCGCTGCCAGCTTTGCTCAGTTTGACTTCTAATTATTATAGCAGCGCTCCAGCACTTGACAGCTCAGGAAGCCATAAAAATGTGTGACTTTGCATTTCAGTACAGTGATGCGGACCACCACATTGAAATGTGTTAGTCAAACCCCTGATGCGTGGTACTTGTCAGGCCTGTTCCCCTCAACGCAGGCACCCTTGCAGTATGTTGCAAGGCTGCCTGCATTGGCGCTAGGCAGCTACATTTAGCACCAGCACAGGGTGAAATGCAAGGCTGCACCATATTCTTGTAAATACGATGTAGTCCTGCATTTCAGAAGTGGAGAGCGTGACGTTAAGCCAAGGAGACCACTTCCTTGTAAATATGCCCCTTAATGACAGCAGCCTGACCTATTTTATCAAGAGACAGAAAATCCTCTCATTTCATAAGATGCACCGCCTTGATGCAGCATTGCTCCAGGACACACACCTGTCACCTAGTGAACATGATACATTCATAAGGGATTGGATGAGTACGGTACTACATGCCAGCAGGATCCTGACTACCCTTACACACCCATCTACTCCTTTGGAACATAGGGAGAGTAGGTTGGACATCTTATTTCACAAATCCCTGGGGGTTTGCATACTGCGGACATGCTGGGACCAACCTGGGCAGATATATTTTTGCCAAGGCTCAGATTCTCAAAGAGTCTTTGTGTGTGGGCTCCATCTATGCCCCGGCGGCTGACCAAACTCCTGCTCTCCTTTGGGACAGCCAGGGAATTCATGAGGGGGGGTGCTGGAATATGGCACCTTGACAAGTCCATAAACCCTAAACCAGGCAGCCCCGAGACCGGTTCATCCTCGCTGACATTATTGATGATCATGCCTTGATGGATCCATGGTGATTGACGCACCTGAGGGACGCGGACTATACTTTCACCTCCTGCGTCCATTGTAAACGTTTACGCCTTGATTCTTCCAAACAGTACCTCTGGTCATGATCTTCTGCTATTCGACCATAAACTTTGATTGTTGAAAACCCCTCAGGCCCGTTGGTGTATGTATACAGCATGGTTTAAAGCCCCTGAAAACAAACACAGACGGTTCCAATATCTGAGCCAGTACTTGGAGGAGAACGCTGGGTCCATCTCCTCTACACAGGTGCTGTGGGAGGGCAGGAAGGCCGATGAACGATTTGGCTGCCTATAAGTGCCACTGTGAGGCATAACAGCGTTGGTTGACTAACCTTGAGTTTCACCTGGCTCAGACGTATAACGCATTGCTGACCCCTGCTCTTCTCAAGGAGCTGCTCGGGGCCAAGTATGATCTGAACTCCTATTACACAGTGGAGGACCAGAGGGATACGATCTGTTGACGATATAGTTGGGTACGTTGAGTTGACCCCCTTTGCCACTCTCATGCGTGATTATGGGCTGCCACAATCGCATCACTGACAGTATCGACAGCCAATGCAGAGCCTGCGACTCATGCTTGGTGCTCCCCCTTAAGATCTTAAGACTGCCCCAATGTTGAGTTATACACTGATGTGGAAAGGATTCAAGGACACTAGGGGCCCGATTCTGATGCGGTTTGGAAAGCTTCCCGACCAAATGGGTTTGGGAATGGTTTCCAACCAAATCGGATTGGGAGAGTCCAACCAACCGAGTATGATGCGCCGGGATGCTTCCAGATATGATTTGGCTGGACTCCCATTGACGTCAATGGGAGGTTATGTTCCTAACCTCATCTTAATCGGGCCCGAGGTGGGAAATGCTTTCCTAATCGCATCGTAATAGGGCCCTCAATTGGTAAGACACGTTCCCGATCCGATTTGGACATAGCAAATGCCGTTACGAGGCCTTCCTAACCACATCAGAATCAGGCCCTAAGGTGGGATTGTATGTTACAGCTGTGGACAGCCTTTTGTAAAGCACTGCCGCCTACAATCTATGCTGTTTGCTGGAGCAGAGGTTGGGCCTCTCACTCTCTGAGCAGGACTTCCATGACCTTTGGAAAGATCATGGCAGTATACCTCAGGAGGTCAGGTTGAAATCAGTTATTTCAAGTTCCTACACCACTGGCACTGGACGCCGGAGTGGATCTATAAAGCACATATGGCAGACGATTCCAAGTGCTGGAGGTGCTGATGGTGTAGCGCACTCGCCTGTGACATTTTGCATTTCCTGTGGACTGTACAGTACTTTGTGCTACTGGGCTTCGTTTGGGATAACTTGATGACCAACCAAGGGGTGGCACCGCAATTCATGGCCCGTCTGACCTTGCTTCACAAAATGTCAATATTCCAGGATTTAAATCCCCATGGTAAGAGTAAGCTGGCTACGGCCTTCGTAGTGGGAGTTGGTTATTTGGGGGGCGACCATGGGTCCTGGCACCCTGACTTTTCTCTCCTGTTTCCATGTCCCTTCCCCTCCTGCTCCCCCTCGTCCTCCTTCCCTGATCTTCTGCGGGATCTTCTAGGACACATCACCTCTATCTGGAGATGGTATTTTATTTATCGTTTTTCCTGTTATCAATGTCGTCTCACCAGTTCTAGTTTACACAGTATCTTGGACTCTGCTGAATTGATAAACTTCAATCCCTGTTAAATGCTCATTGTGTATAAAAAGTCAATAACAAAATTAGATATTTAAAAAAGACACAGGGAGTGGTGTCACTTAACATTTGACTTTGACAATTCCAAAGGAAGAGACATTACTGAATTTATAGACATGATCAGAAGAAATGTAAAGTGATAAAATTAACAACCAAGTCTCACTAAAATTGACATTCAATTTAACATTCCACTGAACTGTGTGCAATACTCATGGTGAAATATAGGTTTTGCCACTAAAATGTGGGACAGAGGGTCTGCTCTGTGCCGAATAGTCACGTGTGAAGTTCTAGTTAATCCCCATATTTTAGAAAAATGAACCAGGTTTGAGTGACACTTCAGACCGACCTCCAAATGTGTGAGTGTCACTCATGATGGGTGAGGTTTGAGAGCTCTGATGTATGCACGTCCGAACTAATGTTGCTGTTGAGACATTTAAGACTGCTTGCATGACAATGCTACAAAGAGTTGACGCACTCACTAATCAATGGTGTATTGATGACGGGCGTACGATGATATAGGGGCCTATGTGAAGGAGTAGAATATTTTCCAGTAGTCAAATGCCCCTCCCCAGTTCTTCAGACCTGTAACACCCACTCATTTTTATGATACAATGCAAACTGTGTGAGAAATTTCTTGTTCATACTTTATATCTCTATCTTAGGAATGAGTTGTTTCAAAGATAAATTGCTTTATTTTTTGCCAGTGAATCTTTGTTGAGAGAGAATGGTGGTTACTGTAAACAAAACAACAAAGCCTGGAAGAGGCTGGTGTCTTAATATTTTAGGAGACAGTTGTGCTCTTAAACCAGAAACTCAAAACCTAATTAGAACCTACAATTCAATCTTATTCGAGGATATAAAACCGTATTAAATATAAGGAAAAAGCCACAGACATAGGAAAATTAGAAATAAGCTCCTTCAATTGTCGCTTTGACACATGACCTATGCCTCATTGTCACTGATCTGGTGTCTTAAACTCCATGGTATTTATCTCTGTTTACTTTGCTATCCAGCACGTTGTGGATTTGAAAAACTGCAAATAAATTATGTAAAAGAATAAATAAGCTGTCCAGTTTAATTGCAAAACTGACTGAAATACTCATATATTCATTAAAATACCGATATATTCATTGAAATACAGATATATTCATTGAAATACAGATATATTCATTGAAGTACAGATTGCCACTTCCAGTTGTCACCTTTCTGTAAACACTCTCAAGTCCTTTACATCAGTGTTTTGGAAGATGCTCACCTGAAGTGAAGCTATAAATATTTTTCTACAGCAGCAGCCAAGTGTGAGGCCCTGTACTTGAACTGTCTGACCCTTTAAACCATTCCTGTCTGTGACATCTGAAATCCCATGTCTTTACAGGTATAAATGCTTGTTTGTGTGAAATGTATTCACTCCTGGAGCCTGGAGGCGGCGGTTCTGTCAGCGGCCACCAGAGGGCGGTCCTCGCCTGCTGATGAAACCACTGAGCTACACATTGGCTGAAAGGGAGAAGGGTTTCCTCTTCCGGGTCAGCGGCGGCAGAGACAGCACCAGCAGCTGTGCTGACATCACTTCCGGCCTCTCCTGGTGTGTGCAGCCTGCTGCAGAGGAGGAAGGAGCCCTGTCTGGTGGGCAGTTACCTTCATCTTCAGACCCCCCCAGACCCCAGATCTGCCCCCCTCAGGTCCCCAGGAGGAGGAGAGAGCCCGACAGGTTTCTGCTCAGGTAGGAGAGCTGCCAACTCACTTGGCTGCAATTTATTAATCCATGGATCAGACCCCCCCCCCCCCCCCCCTGGCACTCACGGTGACATCAGGAGACCCCAGCTCTTCCTCCTGCTGAGCCTGAGTGGGGAGCGGAGGAGGGGAGGCCTTTCCAGGGGTGGGGCAGAGGAGGAGAGGCCTGTCCAGGAATGCAGAGGAGGAGAGGCCTGTCCAGGGGTGCAGAGGAGGAGTGGCCTGTCCAGGGGTGCGGAGGAGGAGAGGCCTGTCCAGGGGGGTGCATAGGAGGCAAGGCCTGTCCAGGGGTCAGAGGAGGTGAGGCCTGTCCAGGGGTGCAGAGGAGGTGAGGCCTGTCCAGGGGTGCGGAGGAGGCGAGGTCTGTCCAGGGGTGCAGAGGAGGAGAGGCCTGTCCAGGGGTGCAGAGGAGGCGAGGCCTGTCCAGGGATGCAGAGGAAGAGAGGCCTGTCCAGGGGTGCAGAGGAGGCGAGGCCTGTCCAGGGGTACAAAGGAGGTAAGGCCTGTCCAGGGGTGCAGAGGAGGAGAGGCCTGTCCAGGGTAGTGGAGGAGGAGAGGCCTGTCCAGGGGTGCAGAGGTGAGGCCTGTCCAGGGGTGCAGAGGAGGAGAGGCCTGTCCAGGGGTGCAGAGGAGGCGAGGCCTGTCCAGGGATGCAGAGGGGGTGAGGCCTGTCCAGGGATGCAGAGGAAGAGAGGCCGGTCCAGGGGTGCAGAGGAGGTGAGGCCTGTCCAGGGGTGCAGAGGAGGTGAGGCCTGTCCAGGGGTACAAAGGAGGTAAGGCCTGTCCAGGGGTGCAGAGGAGGAGAGGCCTGTCCAGGGATGCAGAGGAAGAGAGGCCGGTCCAGGGGTGCAGAGGAGGTGAGGCCTGTCCAGGGGTGCAGAGGAGGTGAGGCCTGTCCAGGGGTGCAGAGGAGGTGAGGCCTGTCCAGGGGTGCAGAGGGGGTGAGGCCTGTCCAGGGATACAGAGGAAGAGAGGCCGGTCCAGGGGTGCAGAGGAGGTGAGGCCTGTCCAGGGGTGCAGAGGAGGTGAGGCCTGTCCAGGGGTACAAAGGAGGTAAGGCCTGTCCAGGGGTGGAGAGGAGGTGAGGCCTGTCCAGGAGTGCAGAGGAGGAGAGGCCTGTCCAGGGGTACAGAGGAAGAGAGGCCTGTCCAGGGGTGCAGAGGAGGTCAGGCCTGTCCAGGGGTGCAGAGGAGATGAGACCTGTCCAGGGGTATAGAGGAGGTGAGGCCTGTTCAGGGGTGCAGAGGAGGTGAGGCCTGTCCAGGGGTGCAGAGGAGGTGAGGCCTGTCCAGGGTGGTACAGAGGAGGTGAGGCTTGCCAAAGGGTGCAAAGGAGGTGAGGCATGTCCTATTCAGGGGGGGTTGCAAAGAAGGTGACACCTGTCCAGGGGTGCAGAGGTGATGAGGCCTGTGAAGCTGGTGCAGAAGAGTTGAGGCCTGTTCCGTGGGGGTGCAGAGGAGGAGAGGCCTGTCCAGGGGTGCAGAAGAGGAGAGTCATGTCCAGGGGCGCAGAGGAGGAGAGGTCTGTCCAGGGGGGCTGAGGAGGTGAAGCCTGTCCAGGGGGAGCAAAGGCGGCGAGGCCTGTCCGGGGAACAGAGGAGGTGAAGCATGTCCTGTCCAAGTGAGGCCTGCCCAGGAGTGCAGAGGAGGTGGTACCTCTCCTGCGCTGGGGGTGCAAAGTCGTTGAGGCGTGTCCAGGAGGATGCAGAGGAGTGGAGGTGTGTCGTCTTCTGGTATGAAACATGCCCTGTAGGGGTAGGAGGTGAGGCCTGTCCTGTTCTCTTGGTATGAAGAATGTGGACCGCCTCTGCTGCTGCTCTCACCGCCCAGAGAGGCTCCTTTCCAGACATATCATTTTATTTTAAGAGCTCATAATTCGAGTTTTTGAAAAGTATCCGGAGTTACCAGAGAGCCTCAGATGGCTTCTGACAAAGGCACACATCTCCTCCAAGCATGGAGTTTATTTTTTAAACCACTGTCTTTAGTAAAGTAACCAAGACTACAACCCCCAGAATGCACTTACGTATTACATGAAAGTACAGGCATGAATATTCAGGGGATCACTCTACGGAAATATTTGGTACTTCCCAGGACATCGTGGCAGAGAAGAGTAGAACAGTTCATGTGCAAGGACGTTCATTCTCAGCCTCTTTCTGCAGATTGTGAGTCCAGTGAGATCTGTGATAATATGAATCTCTCTCAAGGAGATTTCACACAGTTTTATCTATTTCAGGGAGAAATACAATGAAAAACAGGGGGCGCCTCAGTCTCTGGTATCTTTGGATCTCTGGACTGACCCTTCCCTGGTCCTGCAAGAGATGACAAACCATGTGTTTAGTCTGGCCTCTCAATGGGAGCGAGAGCTGGCTCTGTATCCTGGTCCAGCAGGTCCCGTCTCCCATCCTGGTCCTCACAAGGCCCGGCTCATGCCCTGGTCCTCACAAGGCCCCGGCTCACGTCCTGGTCCTCACAAGGCCTCAGCTCACGTCCTGGCCCTCACAAGGCCCTGGCTCACGTCCTGGTCTTCACAAGGCCCCGGCTCACGTCCTGGTCTTCACAAGGCCCCCGGCTCACGTTCTGGTTCACACAAGGCCCTGGCTCACATCCTGGTCCTCACAAGGCCCTGGCTCACGTCCTGGCCCTCACAAGGCCCTGCCTCATGTCCTGGTCCTCACAAGGCCCTGGCTCACGTCCTGGTCCACACAAGGCCCCGGCTCACGTCCTGGTCCTCACAAGGCCATGGCTCACATCCTGGTCCTCACAAGGCCCCGGCTCATCGCCTGGCCTTCACAAGGCCCTGGCTCAGGTCCTGGTCTTCACAAGGCCCCCGGCTCACGTCCTGGTCTTCACAAGGCCCCCGGCTCATGTTCTGGTTCACACAAGGCCCTGGCTCACATCCTGGTCCTCACAAGGCCCCGGCTCACGTTCTGGTCCTCACAAGGCCAAGGCTCACGTCCTGGCCCTCACAAGGCCCTGCCTCATGTCCCGGTCCTCACAAGGCCATGGCTCACGTCCTGGTCCTCACAAGGCCCCGGCTCACGTCCTGGCCTTCACAAGGCCCTGGCTCACGTCCTGGTCTTCACAAGGCCCCCGGCTCACGTCCTGGTCTTCACAAGGCCCCCGGCTCACGTTCTGGTTCACACAAGGCCCTGGCTCACATCCTGGTCCTCACAAGGCCCTGGCTCACGTTCTGGTCCTCACAAGGCCATGGCTCACTTCCTGGTCCTCACAAGGCCCTGACTCATGTCCTGATCCTCACAAGGCCTCGGCTCACATCCTGGTCCTCACAAGGCCCTGCCTCATGTCCTGGTCCTCACAAGGCCATGGCTCACGTCCTGGTCCTCACAAGGCTCCGGCTCACGTCCTGGTCCTCACAAGGCCCCAGCTCATGTCCTGGTCCTCATAAGGCCCTGGCTCACGTCCTGGTCCTCACAAGGTCACGGGCCACGTCCTGGTCCACCAGACCCCAGCTCAGGTCCTGGTCTACCAGGCCCACGCTCACGTCCTGGTCCTCACAAGGCCCCGGCTCATATCCTGGTCCTCCAGGCCTCGGTTCACGTCCTGGTCCTCACAAGGCCCTGGCTCACATCCTGGTCCACCAGGCCCCAGCTCACGTCCTGGTTTACCAGGCTCCAGCTCACGTCCTGGTCCTCACAAGGCCCCGGCTCATGTCCTGGTCCTCACAAGGCCCTGGGTCATGTCGTGGTCCACCAGACCCTGGCTCACGTCCCGGTCTACCAGGCCCATGCTTACGTCCTGGTCTTCACAAGGCCCGGCTCGCGTCCTGGTCCACCAGGCTCCAGCTCACATCCTGTTCCAACAGGCCCCGGCTCATGTCCTGGTCCACACAAGGCCCTGGCTCACGTCCTGGTCCTCACAAGGTCCCAGCTCACATCCTGGTCCTCACAAGGCCCCAGCTCACTTCCTGGTCCTCACAAGGCCCCAGCTCACGTCCTGGTCTTCACAAGGCACCGGCTCACATCCTGGTCCGTCAGGCCCCGGCTCACATCCTGGTTCTCACAAGGCCCTGGCTCACGTCCTGGTCCTCACAAGGCCCTGGCTCACGTCATGGTCCTCACAAGGCCCTGGCTCATGTCCTGGTCCTCACTAGACCCCAGCTCACGTCCTGGTCCTCACAAGGCCCTGGCTCACGTCCTGGTCCTCACAAGGCCCTGGTTCATGTGCTGGTCCATACCAGGCTCAGACTCACGTCCTGGTTCTCACAAGGCCCTGGCTCAAGTCCTGGTCCTCACAAGGCCCTGGCTCAAGTTTTGGTCCTCACAAGGCAATGGCTCATGTCCTGGTCCTCACAAGACACTGGCTCACGTCCTGGTCCACCAGACCCCTGCACACATCCTCATCCTCACAAGGCCCTGGATTACGTCCCGGTCCTCCCAAGGCCCCGGCTCATGTCCTGGTCCTCCCATGGCATTGGCTCACATCCTGGTCCTCACAAGGCCTTGGCTCACGTCCTGGTCCTCACAAGGCCCCGCCTCACGTCCTGGTCCACCATGCCCCGGCTCACGTACTGGTCCATACCAGGCCAAGGCTCACGTCCTGATCCTCACAAGGTCCTGGCTCACGTCCTGTCCACCAGGCCCTGGCACATATCCTCATCCTCACAAGGCCCAGGCTCATTTTCTGGTCTTTACAAGGCCCCAGCCCACGTCCTGGTCCTCACAAGGCCCCGGGTCACATCTTGGTCTTCACCAGGCCCTGATCACATCCTCATCCTCACTAGACTCTGTCTCACATCCAGGTCCTCATCAGACTCCGGCTCACATCCTTGTACTCACTAGACTCCGGCTCACGTCCTGGTCCTCACCAGGCTCCGACACATGTCCTGGTCCTCACAAGGCCCTGGATTACGTCCCGGTCCTCCCAAGGCCCCGGCTCATGTCCTGGTCCTCCCATGGCCCCGGCTCATGTCCTGGTCCTCACAAGGCCCCGGCTCACGTCCTGGTCCTCACAAGCCCCTGACTCACGTCCTGGTCCTCAACAGGCCCTGATCACATCCTCTTCCTCACTAGACTCCATCTCACGTCCAGGTCCTCACCAGGCCAAGCCGGAGAGGGAGATCAATTGGTTGTTGGCCCACAATGCCACCTCAAACAGGAAGCAGACATATGCAAATCAGCTTTAGACCTCTTCCAATAGGGCAGTCCAGCCTGAAGAGCCAATCCAGATCCTTTCTGAACCGGAACACAATCAACCCAAGACCGGTTTCAGCCTATCTGGACCTTGACTGTAGGGTGCGGCTTCACTCCAGTGGTGCAGCGAGCACGGGACCCACATCTGGGCTCTGACTGTATGGTGCGACTTGATTCCAGCAGTGCAGCGAGCACGGAACACACACATGGGCACACCTGGCGTATTTATGAATAAGCAAAATGATGGGTGGGATGTTTGAGTTCATTCCGGTCTCTGGTAATTACTCTGGGACACATCCAAGCCCAACCTTCTTGTTCTTGCCCTCCGTTGCACCCCAGCGTGCAGCCAATCAGAGTGTTTTAGACAACATTACTTCCAGATGTCTGCTCCAGTAGTCACAGCAGTTCTAACTCTAAGGATCGGCCTGTCACTCGGCTCCCGATGTTCACAGAAGTAACTGAGGCCACCGTGAACAAGCAGCTCACCAAATACCTTGAGTCCCACCAACTTCTGCACAAAGTCCATCCAGGGCTCCAACAGAGCTAAAGCCACGTGGGATATTAGAGACATTATGTATGGGGGTGGGGAGGTGGGGCTCTGATCTGATTAGATCTATCAGAAGCCTATGACACCATCTCCCACTCCACATTACTACAGAGATTGCAGATGGTGGGTCTTTGGGTAAAGTGCCTGCTTGGTTCTTATCCTTTTTGAAAGATGCCAAGACCCAAGCGGTGGCATCAGCTAACTTCAGGTCAACCCCTAAGACAATTCCCCCTCCCCCGGCTGGTTTTGAGCCCCAATCTTTTCAACCTTTACATGGCCCACTTGGCCAGCCTGATCGAGTCATTCAGTATCACCTCTACTCGATGATACACAGATCATTAGATTAGAAGAAAATACACCTGATCGAGTCATTTGATAAATGATATCACCTCTACTCGATGATATACAATTCATTAGATTAGAAGAAAATACGCCTGATGGTGCCATTCAATATCACCTCTACTCGAAAATACACAAATCATTGGTTTAGAATTAAATACAGATAAAATGCTCACTAAGTTCAGGAGCTGCCGCCAGGAAGTCGCTGATTGGATGAGCTCAAACTCTTTGGCGCTAAACAGTGGAAAAACGGAAATAGTGGTATTTGGGACCGGAGCCTCATGGCACAAGGGTGGCAGCCGGTGTCTTTGGGAGCTCTGTCTACCCCATTCCATCAGGTCAGCAAACTGGGAGTTTGGGTGGATTCGCATCTGTTCCTAAAAGGATACATTAAAATAACCTGATCTACAGGCTTCTGACTGCTGAAAGTTATCAGAAAAATACTTCTATTAATCCCTGCTTTATCTAGGAGGGACCTGGTAATGGTTCTGATCCTATTGAGAATGAATTCCTGCATCACCTTATACGTAGGCATATCTGAATATTGCCTACATAGATTGTTGCTGCTACAAAGACAGCAGTTGGGCTTGTTCTGAGGTTTATAAAATCAAGGTCGATCTCCAACAAACTGGTCAAATTGCAACCGCTTCCTGTCCTGAAAAGATGTCAATATAAAGGACTGTATGTCATGAATGCTCTTCAATCAGGGGATTCATTCTTATATGTCCTCGCCTTTTGCCTGGTATCAGCTGGCCAAGTGGTGAGAGCCCATCATGCTTTGCTGCGTAAAGTCTCTAAGTTTATAAAAATCAGAATAGATGGCTGCTCTCTGCCTGTGGTGACTGCAGGTATCTGGAATGAAATGCCCTCCCACCTGCCCTGTGCGCCCAAGAAAACATGAGTTCTTTCAGGAAACAAATCAAACCTTTCTGTTCATGTTCAGGGGCTGTGGGATTTTGATACTTATGTGCTTATACTAGCACTAGGACACTTCTTTCCCGAACTAGTTGCTCAGAGCTATATTAATTTGCTCTCACATCCAGTCATAAGCCATCGATCTCTGGGCAACAGATTGTTGCAGCTATAGACACCCTAGGAGGACGAAAGGCTTTGGGATCTGAAGGTCAGGTGTGGAGTTTTACAAATCTTAGAAATAAATACTGGATGCATATCTGCTGGATATGTATGCCGAGTGTTGGACTTGGCCCTTCTGGCAGGTTTACCCCTGAACTTTTTGCCTTTTAGTGTTACATAATTATAATGATTTCTGGTCTTTGCGCACTTTAGCACTGTGGCACAGTGTAAAGTGCGTGCGCTCTCTGAGTGCGTGTGTGAGGTTGACCTGCCCTCCCATAGGAATGCATGGGGAATGTATGTGTCCATGTTAGTTCCTGATGCGTGGGGAGTGCAGGTGCGAGTTTGGTTTGTGCGGACTCGTGTGATTAAATGCTGCGTGAGGATGTGTGTGGCATAAATGTGTCTAGTGTGGAAGTGCCACTTCTAGAAGTTGGCATACCTGTGTAATTTATGTCTGGCGTGTGATTGGCTGGAGCTGGCTGGTGAGCCTGGCTCCAGGAGTCAGGATGGGTCTGCCCCAGTGGTGAGTGGAGAGATTAGCATGCTGATGTGAGGGAGGAGTGCACCTGGGACCTGAATAGGGCTGGGCTTCCCCACACAATGCTGGCTCCGCCCCCAGTGGTGCGACTGATGATCCTAGCCTGGCCAGTGAATAGGGAGAGGGGCTGAGAAAAACAAAGTGCTCCAAAACCAGCTGCGACTGGTTTTTCCCCCACCCTACAGACACAGACAAAGGGATTTCTCTGTATAAAAAGGGGCGGTGTCCTCTTGTAAAAGGTTCTTGTGCTCAACTTGAATCTACCAGGGGCGTGCTGCTGCTGGGGCCCTGGGGAATGCTTGCCCTCCTGGGCCCTGCCCAGCCCCTGGATGCCTGGAGGACCCTTCTACTTCCTGAATCCTGACAGAGGGGTCCTGGCTGATAGTGGGGCCCAGGAGGGACCGCCATGGGGGCTGTCTCCTTGCTGGAGTGCCCTGTGTGCTGGCCCCTGGGACCTACATGCCCCCCTGACCTCCAGGACCTTTTTCCTTGCTGTTGCCATTGCCCCAGGACTTGATGTTACCTGTTGGCGCCCTGGGAGCGCTGGGCTCCTTTCCCCTGTGGCCCTGTGTGAGGGAATCCCGAGCGTAGGGATTCCCCCTGTAGCCCCTTCATCGCAGGTGCCCACCCTGCATTATGCCCGTTGCAATATTTTTTTAATAAGGGTGCCTCCCCTTTTCAGATGCGCCTTAGCGGGTGCCTACCCCGCTTCTACGTTTATTTCCTTCACCGAGGGTGCCCACCCCTCATTTTATGCCCCTTAGTTTCACCTCCGCGGCACCGGGAAGGAAAATGCCTCCCAAACCGGAAGTCAGGCAGCCGGGCGCCCGAAGCGGTGTGGGACTTTCACTTGCTTCAAGGAAGTCCCGCCCGCTGCCGCACTAAAATTAGCTGCCCGGGGCCACTGCTGAGAAGAAGGAAGAAAAGCCGGCCAAGTCATGGCCTCCCCGCGGCCCAGGGCTCCCAGGAGTGAGGGAGAGCCCCGGGGCCACCAGCAATGCCGCACCAGTGTTGCGGGGCTCCCGTGCAGAGGAGGGAGCCCTGGTGATAGAGAGCCCTGCCGGCCACCCTTAAAGAAGAGCAGAGAAGCCCCGCGGAGACGCTGCCTCCTTGAGCAACCGGTGAGTGCAGATGTCTCGGTGGGCCCCCCCTGTCAGTGGTTGTGAGAAGTTGGCCTGGTAGGGGATGTTTCCAATTCTGGAACCACCTACTACCTGACCAAACAATCCCCTTATGGTGTCTGGTTGTAAGTCAACCTTATTAGACAAGCTATCCTAGTGGTAGCATGGACTAAGCAGCCTAAAGGCTTAACTTAAGAGGTCGTGTTAAGCGAGCTGTTTTACCACATACAATCCTGTAATACCAAATGAAAGGACACCACACAAGTATATATTATAAAAATATATGTGTTTATTACTAAAAACAATCCCCAGTATTCTTTATGAATAAAGGGGCACAAGCGTTAAATCAAAAGCACTGTTTAAACATACAAAGTTGCACAATTATGGATGAGGGCAGGGGGCCACTCAAACCATATACTAAACAAGTGGTATAAGAGAGGCCACTCGAACAGTGGTTAGGCCTAGGGCCTAGGGAATCGCTGGGAGCAGTCAGGACAAGCAATGCTGAAGTCGGGAATGGCCCTCGGGATTCGGGAGATGTGCGGAAAGCGCACGCATGCACCAATGTTAACCAATGGTGCGTAAAAGTCAAATAGTTAAAGTTTAAGGACACTTCCGCTGAACCTAGAGGAACAAAACTTAACACACAGACCCTAGAGGTGTGCACCAGTGTGGGAACACCGGCGGAGCAAAGTTACCTCACCCACAGGAAGTGGGTGCACAGGGTCGAAGTGGCGTCGGGTTTTGACACGCAGGCTCTTGGTGCTTGAAGCTGAAAGGGCTGCAGGCAGGGTGAAGACGAAGTGTCCGGTGGAGTCCAAGGGTGGACTCAAGTTGTAGAGTACCTGAAAGCAGAGGGGACAGAGTCTGGGTCACTCAGCAGTGACCAGGGTGGAACCAGGACGGAACCAGGCAATGTCGGGCGCAATCAGGTGGTCGTCGAGGCGCTTCTCTTCGCTGTCACGTGGGCTCTGGGGCATCTGCGACGTCCAGGAGCAGGTCACGATCTGTCCCACGCAGGCTCTCACCGTCGGTGCAGTCGGCTTCCGGTTTGGAGCAAACAAGCCTTGGTAAGAGCAATCCACGCGGGATTGGAAGATGGCGTCTTACTCGGACCAGGAAGGTCAGAGTCGGGGCTCCCTTTCAGGGGAGCTGGTGTGGATCTGGAGCAACCAGAATCACGAGTCTTCTTTTGTAGTTCGTCGGCACAGGGACCACAAGCCAGCTGGCAAGTGACCGGGCCAACGCGTTGAGCCAAATCGTGCCAAAGGGCCCCACGCAGCACTCGTCGAGTGTGGAGGGCTGAACTTCGGCTCAGGAGTAGCTCAGGGTAGGGGCTTCTCAAACCCCGGTGTACAGCTTCGAGGGTCACTCGTGGGCTGCACGGTCAGCGTCTCGTGGTCACTTCAAGATGGCGTGCCCCACGCTTCCGGTCGCCTCCACGGGTCTCAGCTTTGCAGGGACTGTGGATCGGGCTGTTAGAAGCTGGGCAGGCTTGATCTCGTCGATCTCAGTCGCTCGAGTTCCGGCGGGAACTGCAACTAAGTAGACGTCGAGGGCTGGATGGTGCCTGCTGCTGCAGGGTGGTCACTCCTTGACCACAAGGGAGATTCTTCGGGCTTCCACGTTGAGATGGAGGGCGAAGGGTCCAGAATATCGTTTCAAATGTTTCTTCCAGGAAATCTGATGTGCATTGGCACTGCTCCCACTCTTATTCGAATCTGGTGGGCGTGATTACCTGCTAGGTCCCCTCCTATGGGTGGGACCCAGGAAGTGGGTGGATACACCCCCTTCCTTTGATCCAGGCCGCCCTGGCACGAGGGCTGGAGTGCCCCAGAACCGGTTTGGCCGGATTATGCAAGGGGCAGCCTTGTGCGCCCCAGGCAGTGTCTGGTTTCTTTCAAACCTCCCTGCTACAATACACTATCTCCTGTCTGGAGGGCGGTGACACCCTCCTGTGACAGGAAACCCTTTGTCCAGGACCCCCTTGACTGGGTTTCGGTCAGCTCCAGGGGTCCAGACATTTGTCTGTGGCAGAGGCATCCATTTTGTGGATCTTAAGGCCTTTGGAGAAATCAACCGCATTAAAGCAAAGTAACATGTCTTACCCCTCTAGAGGGGTGGAATGCCATCCCCGTCGCCAGAACTGGCGAGGGGATGGTATTCCAAAGCGTATGACACCTTACACGACATGTTTTGATAAAGCCAAACCAAAGTTGCTAAATAACCGCGAGGATTATAAGGCACTTAATAGTATATGGTATGGCATTATCCTGAAACAGCTTAGGGATTTGTTCCCGACGGCTGCAGACAGGCTCAGCTCATGCTAGAGCTCCATCTCACATAAAAACCATGCACCCAGCCTCCAGGATTGGTGAGGCCTGTCTATAGGAGTGGCTCACAGGTTTACATGTGTCCAGATATAGGTTTAGACATAGGTATACTATATCTAAGCAAGGGGTGTGTACACCACCTTACCCCAGCTGAGTGATCAGCCAGTTGTGTCAATTTAAGGACCAGCCAGGGGTGGCAAAAGATATGCTGCAGCCCCTGGTAGGCCTTAGTGGCTCCTGTGCCCTGTGCACCTATAGTGCATTCTACAGGGGCTGACAAGGAGTCCATTTCCAATTGTGGTATGTACCTAGGGTACATGGAATCCATTTTACAGAGAGAGCAGATGGCCTGGGGCCCTGATTAGCAGGGAACCAGGTCAACTAAGTCAAAAAACCAGCTAAACACAGGCAAAAAATCTGGGGTAACCATAGTCAGGTAGCCACCTTCCTACATAACCCCCCCCCAAACGAAAGGAGATAAGGCTATCCTTGGCCAGGTAAGCCTATATTGCCTGAGTGGCCATATAAGGAAGTACCTGCACTAGCATGGGTACCCCCTGTCTCATGGTCCACTAAGCAGTCCCTCACCCTTTGGGTATTAGAGGGTCTCCACCATAGGGAATCACTACCTTGGGTGTGTTTATGCAAAGTTAAAGGCTGGTTTGGATATGGAGTTTTGAAGTGAGGCTCTACTAAGTTAGGGCTTGGCTTCCTCCAATTATCTTCCACCATGTGTGCCTTTCTCTCTTTAACTGAGTTGCACTGTGCTCTCAGGGTCAACCTCTGGCTACCTAAAGCTGGAGGCTGGGTCCCTCTGTTTGGCTTGCTGGAGGGACAGTTCAGGTTTGGGCCCCTTGGGTCCCAGGTTTGGCTGTGCCCAACAGAATCCATCTGTGGGAGGTCCCTAACTGTTTTTAAGGGGGCTCCCTCAGGAGTTTTTAAAGTTTTCACCTTACTAGGGCTACTAGTTTTGGTGCACCTAATCTTTTGATGGGGGTGCTTTATTTGACAGGGGGCCCTCTGGGTCTCACTGTCCTTCTTGTCCTCTGCAGCCCTGGGCTGGCTAAGGCAAGGTAGAGAGGGGCAGGTTACCTGCTCCAGACTGGGTCCCACCTGAGAAGGGTCCACTGACATCAGAGGTTCTGTCAGGCTAGGCCCAACCACCTCTGGGGCAGCTCCTTCATCAGGGGTAAGATCAGTTCCCTGAGGAGGCTGATCCTGTCCTAAAGTCTGGTGAGGGGGAGATTTCTCTTCCTCCTCCATGCTCTCAGTTTGTGTGGAGTTATCCATCATTTCAGGTTTCACAACACACATGTCAGTTTGAGTTTGGGCTGTGGCCATCACAGCCCCACCAACCTTTTCAGGAGGAGACTCAGTTTGGGTTTCTGCTGTTATCATAACAGCTTTGCTATTCTGTTCAGGAAGAGCTTTTACTAAAGATGGGGCAGAGAGTTTCTCAGCCCTACCAACCTTTTCAGGAAGGACATCTTGGATTGGGGCTGTAGCCAGTACAGCCTCACTAACCTTTCCATGGGAATTCACCATTCTAGAATGGGTTTCCTGTTCAACCTCAGCCCAGGCTGAGATTTCTAAATCATTACCCAGTAGACAGTCCACAGGCAAGTTTGGTGACACTGCCACTCTCTTTGGGCCAGTGACACCTCCCCAGCTGAGACTTACTACTGCCATGGGATGATTTGTTTGGATGCCATCAATGTTTATTACCTGGTATGTGGCACCAGGTAAAAGTTGCTTAGAGGGGACTATGCCATCAGCCACCATGGTGATGCTAGCCCCTGTGTCTCTAAAAGCTTCAACTCTTAAACCATTGATGATGGGTTCTTGTCTATACTTGCTCAAAGTATTTGGGCAAGCAGAGAAGTTGGCAAACCCCATGCCAGCCTCATAAACAAGATCATTGGGTGATGGGGACCTGGATAGGCCAGGGTCCACCTGATTTCCAAAAGTAAACCCACCCAGATTCCTGGGTGTGCTCCCACTTCCTGGGGGATTACTGCTGACAGTAACAGGAGGTGTTGAAGCTGGCTTTGGAGGTATATTTTCTTTATTGTTATTCTTGGGACAACAGCTGTCTGTTTTGTAATGCCCCACCTGTTTACAGGGATAACAATAGGGTTTTTTCTCAGTTGAAGAAGTGTCTTGGGACCCACCCCCATCCTTGGAGTTTTGGGGCCCTGGGGAAGTCTTTTCTTTACTTTTATCCCCACCCTTATCTTGAGGCTTGGTAGACTCCTTCTTCTGGTTACTGTCCTGATTCTTAGGCCTAATCCTGGTTCTGACCCATTTGTCTGCCTTCTTTCCCAATTCTTGGGGAGAGGTCAGATCAGAGTCTACCAGGTGCTGGTGTAAGAGCTGGTTCTGACAATTACTTAGGATCTGCTCCCTCATAATCAAATTATACAATCCTGTAAAGTCATGTACTTTGCTGCCATGTAGCCAACCCTCCAGAGCCTTAGTAGCACAATCTACAAAATCAGTCCAGTCCTGAGTCTGTGTCTTCTGGGTGTCTCTGAACTTGAACCTGTACTGTTCAGTGGTTAAGCCAAACCCATCTATCAGAACACTCTTCAGGACTTTGTAATTGTTTGCATCCTCATGTCTGACAGTGAGGAGCTTGTCTCTCCCTTTCTCTGAGAAGGAGTACCATAAGATTGCTGCCCACTGTTCCTCAGGAACCTGCTGTACCATGCAGGCTCTCTCAAGAGCAGTCATCCATTTGTGGATGTCATCCCCTTCTTTGAAGGGGGGCACAATCTTTGTCAGGTTTCTACTATCATAGGACCTGGGTTTCTCTTTAGGAATATTGCTGCCACCAGTGGCATCTAAGCCACACAATTTCTGCTCTCTTGCCAAGGCAAGTTTAGCTTGAGCTAAGGTAAGCTTAGCTTGACTCAGGGCTACCTCCTCTCTCTCTATCTGGAGTCTGACAGCCCTCATTCTAGCCCTATGCTCAGCTTTCTGAGAAGCACTCATGCCTCTCTCTGATTCTCTGGAGGCACTAGAAAGATGAGAGTCCCCTGAGGGAGATCTCACTCTTCTGTTGCCTGGGAGAATCACATGTTGGGTTCTGGGGAGGTGCTGGCCCTCTCCATTCCCCAGTAGGTCCAAGTTGGCCTGGCTAAGCCTACCAACTGGAACCTGGCTACCCTGATCCTGTACTTCTAAGTCCCCAACATCTGAGTCCTCATCCAAGTCATCATCATCCTCCTCTTCAAGGGGATCAACTGCAGGGGGGTTCCCTCCAGTTCCTGTATCTAGGGAAGCTGCTTTTGCCTTCTCTAAGTCATCCTGTTCTAGGAGTTCTATCAGGATTAGGCAGGTGGGGCTTCTGCCCCTTTTTAACCCTCTTGCTTTGCACAAGACAATCAAGTCTCTGCGGGTTAGTTTGTCATATCCAGAAGTTGCCTGGGTAGGGTCAACTGTCACAGGACTAGACCCTGAGGCCTTTCCTGTGTCGGACATGGTTACTAGTGAGGTGTAAGTGGTGCACTTACCTACACTAAGTGTTTTCCTACTGGACCTTGCTAGTGAGTTGTAGTCAGGGGTGTGCTACTCCCTTCAACCTACAACTACTAAGTTCAGTAGAACTTAATATGCTAAGCTTTTGATTTTATATGTACCTAGAGGTACTTGATGTGATCTTTCAATTTGATATAAAGATTGCAATGGTAAAACAACAGCAAGCTCAAATCCGCACCGCTGCTCACCAATGTGAGAAGTTGGCCTGGTAGGGGATGTTTCCAATTCTGGAACCACCTACTACCTGACCAAACAATCCCCTTATGGTGTCTGGTTGTAAGTCAACCTTATTAGACAAGCTATCCTAGTGGTAGCATGGACTAAGCAGCCTAAAGGCTTAACTTAAGAGGTCGTGTTAAGCGAGCTGTTTTACCACATACAATCCTGTAATACCAAATGAAAGGACACCACACAAGTATATATTATAAAAATATATGTGTTTATTACTAAAAACAATCCCCAGTATTCTTTATGAATAAAGGGGCACAAGCGTTAAATCAAAAGCACTGTTTAAACATACAAAGTTGCACAATTATGGATGAGGGCAGGGGGCCACTCAAACCATATACTAAACAAGTGGTATAAGAGAGGCCACTCGAACAGTGGTTAGGCCTAGGGCCTAGGGAATCGCTGGGAGCAGTCAGGACAAGCAATGCTGAAGTCGGGAATGGCCCTCGGGATTCGGGAGATGTGCGGAAAGCGCACGCATGCACCAATGTTAACCAATGGTGCGTAAAAGTCAAATAGTTAAAGTTTAAGGACACTTCCGCTGAACCTAGAGGAACAAAACTTAACACACAGACCCTAGAGGTGTGCACCAGTGTGGGAACACCGGCGGAGCAAAGTTACCTCACCCACAGGAAGTGGGTGCACAGGGTCGAAGTGGCGTCGGGTTTTGACACGCAGGCTCTTGGTGCTTGAAGCTGAAAGGGCTGCAGGCAGGGTGAAGACGAAGTGTCCGGTGGAGTCCAAGGGTGGACTCAAGTTGTAGAGTACCTGAAAGCAGAGGGGACAGAGTCTGGGTCACTCAGCAGTGACCAGGGTGGAACCAGGACGGAACCAGGCAATGTCGGGCGCAATCAGGTGGTCGTCGAGGCGCTTCTCTTCGCTGTCACGTGGGCTCTGGGGCATCTGCGACGTCCAGGAGCAGGTCACGATCTGTCCCACGCAGGCTCTCACCGTCGGTGCAGTCGGCTTCCGGTTTGGAGCAAACAAGCCTTGGTAAGAGCAATCCACGCGGGATTGGAAGATGGCGTCTTACTCGGACCAGGAAGGTCAGAGTCGGGGCTCCCTTTCAGGGGAGCTGGTGTGGATCTGGAGCAACCAGAATCACGAGTCTTCTTTTGTAGTTCGTCGGCACAGGGACCACAAGCCAGCTGGCAAGTGACCGGGCCAACGCGTTGAGCCAAATCGTGCCAAAGGGCCCCACGCAGCACTCGTCGAGTGTGGAGGGCTGAACTTCGGCTCAGGAGTAGCTCAGGGTGGGGGCTTCTCAAACCCCGGTGTACAGCTTCGAGGGTCACTCGTGGGCTGCACGGTCAGCGTCTCGTGGTCACTTCAAGATGGCGTGCCCCACGCTTCCGGTCGCCTCCACGGGTCTCAGCTTTGCAGGGACTGTGGATCGGGCTGTTAGAAGCTGGGCAGGCTTGATCTCGTCGATCTCAGTCGCTCGAGTTCCGGCGGGAACTGCAACTAAGTAGACGTCGAGGGCTGGATGGTGCCTGCTGCTGCAGGGTGGTCACTCCTTGACCACAAGGGAGATTCTTCGGGCTTCCACGTTGAGATGGAGGGCGAAGGGTCCAGAATATCGTTTCAAATGTTTCTTCCAGGAAATCTGATGTGCATTGGCACTGCTCCCACTCTTATTCGAATCTGGTGGGCGTGATTACCTGCTAGGTCCCCTCCTATGGGTGGGACCCAGGAAGTGGGTGGATACACCCCCTTCCTTTGATCCAGGCCGCCCTGGCACGAGGGCTGGAGTGCCCCAGAACCGGTTTGGCCGGATTATGCAAGGGGCAGCCTTGTGCGCCCCAGGCAGTGTCTGGTTTCTTTCAAACCTCCCTGCTACAATACACTATCTCCTGTCTGGAGGGCGGTGACACCCTCCTGTGACAGGAAACCCTTTGTCCAGGACCCCCTTGACTGGGTTTCGGTCAGCTCCAGGGGTCCAGACATTTGTCTGTGGCAGAGGCATCCATTTTGTGGATCTTAAGGCCTTTGGAGAAATCAACCGCATTAAAGCAAAGTAACATGTCTTACCCCTCTAGAGGGGTGGAATGCCATCCCCGTCGCCAGAACTGGCGAGGGGATGGTATTCCAAAGCGTATGACACCTTACACGACATGTTTTGATAAAGCCAAACCAAAGTTGCTAAATAACCGCGAGGATTATAAGGCACTTAATAGTATATGGTATGGCATTATCCTGAAACAGCTTAGGGATTTGTTCCCGACGGCTGCAGACAGGCTCAGCTCATGCTAGAGCTCCATCTCACATAAAAACCATGCACCCAGCCTCCAGGATTGGTGAGGCCTGTCTATAGGAGTGGCTCACAGGTTTACATGTGTCCAGATATAGGTTTAGACATAGGTATACTATATCTAAGCAAGGGGTGTGTACACCACCTTACCCCAGCTGAGTGATCAGCCAGTTGTGTCAATTTAAGGACCAGCCAGGGGTGGCAAAAGATATGCTGCAGCCCCTGGTAGGCCTTAGTGGCTCCTGTGCCCTGTGCACCTATAGTGCATTCTACAGGGGCTGACAAGGAGTCCATTTCCAATTGTGGTATGTACCTAGGGTACATGGAATCCATTTTACAGAGAGAGCAGATGGCCTGGGGCCCTGATTAGCAGGGAACCAGGTCAACTAAGTCAAAAAACCAGCTAAACACAGGCAAAAAATCTGGGGTAACCATAGTCAGGTAGCCACCTTCCTACAGTGGTAGAGCGGCCCCGGATAACAGCGGGCCGCTCAACTGTTCTCCCGCATGTTGGTAGTTAGAGCCTAGAAGGCTCCTGGGGGCATTTTGTACCTCGAGCCCAGGAGGCTGTACCACCTTGGGGGCATTGTTAGTTCGAGCCTTCGGGCTCCAACGTCTCTGGGCATTACGGGAGGTAGAGCGGCCCCGGCTGGCAGCGGGCTGCTCCCCCCAGTCAGCATGAAGGTCCCCGAGCCCAGATGGCTCCCACGAGGCCCCATTATTTTTCAGAGCCTAGAGGGCTCCTGGGGGCACATTGTTTTAGAGCGTAGAGGCCTCCACCGATGGGCAAGTGTTGGCTTGGAGCCTAGAGGGCTCCAGCCTTTGGGCAGTTTTGGTTCCGGAGGGCTAGTGAGAGCCCATGCCGCAGTTCGTTCCCCAGCTGCCCAGCAAGTAGTGGGCAGCTGCACCGTTTAGGCTCTTTCCTTCCTAGGGACATGTGTTCTCTTGACTGAGGAGTGAGGCCCACTCCTTTCCCCTACTTTGGCCTTCCTCAGCTGTGCAGCACTTAGTGCCAGCTGCAGCATTTAGGCCCTGCTCTTGTCCCCAGCTGCCCAGCAAGTAGTGGGCAGCTGCTACGTTTAGGTTCTGGCGCAGTGGTGCAACCTGGACTTTGATGTGAGTTATGTGCTACATGTGATTTCTGCGCTAAATGTGATTTATATGCTATTATGATTCATGCGCTAATGCTTTGGGTGTTAGGAAATGTGCTGTGTGTAGTATGTTTTGCGCACCCTGTGTTCTGACACCTCTGAATGTGTTTTTATGCATCATGTGTGAAGCTTCTGGCCTATACCCCTAAATGTATTTTCATGCTTAGGTGGTTGTTTTATCTAGTATCGTTATGCTAGTGAGTTCATGGTGCCCTGCGTGATACTTTCCTAAGGTAGTCAGGGTTGCGTAGGTGGTACTTACCTTTTACCAGTAGTTACTGGTTGTGTGCTACATTTACTATTTGGTGCTACAAGCGTTCTAGGTTCTAAGTGCTATGTTCTAAAAGTGTTACTTCTACAAAGTGCTAATTCTACAAATGCTAGTTCTAAAAGTGCTTATTCCTGACAGTGGTCCATGTGGCCCTGTCCCATGTATATAATCCCTTGTAAATATTGCCGGTGCTAGTTGGCACAATGTACATCCTGTGATTATGATTCTGATGTGTTCTGATAATACAAAGGCTATTTTTATATAACCTTATGTGGAGTTCCTTTTGTGGGGGGCCTGGGATGTTGTTACTGGTGGGTGAGTGCGCAAATGCTTTACACATCGCCTCTGAGATAAGTCTGACTGCTCGTGCCATGCTACCAAGGGGGTGAGCAGGGGTTATCTTGGCGGGTGACTTCCTTGCCCTGACTAGAATGGTGGTTTTTGCCTGGCTTTGGCGCAAGCCTTAGCCAACCAGAAATTCCCATTTCTAACACCGAGGCATTAAAGGGGGCTGTGACGCTGCTGTCTATAAGTGACACAATCATATCAGCGCTCCCCAAGCTTGGGACAGACCGGGCTAAGTGTATCTCTTATCGCTCTCTGTCACTGCTTCACTGTGACAATAAATTCCTGCCTGAGGTGATGCAACTCGGCTATCCCTCCTACGAGAGAGAATAGTCTCCCTGGTACAGTTGGGATTTGTCCCACATAAATCCACAGCGGTTCATCTAAGGGCGGTATTCGCAGTGCTGCATCGGGAAAACGCACACATGAAGGCTGGTGATGCCGATAAGGCATTTGACTCCCTGGAACAGTCTTTTATGATCGAGACGTTTAGGCGCCTTGGTATGTCAGGGAGTTTGAGATCACATAGGAAGCTGATGGAGACACAGCCTATGGCCTGAGTTTACGTAAATGGGCTCAACTCAGACGCCATTCAGATGGCCTGGGGCACTGGGCTGGAGCGCCCCCTGTCACCCGTTCTTTATACCAGGAATGAACCCTTAGGCCCGTGAACTCCAGGAGAGGCATACCCTACCCACACTGGGCGGAGACCTTTTAGAAACTGAAACCAAAAAGAAAACATGTCTTTATAAATTGACAGGTTTATAGTCACAGTGGCCAGGCCTGGATGTGCGTTGAGAGTTGTGAAGGTCAGACGACGGAACTTCAAAGTTCAATTGTTCGAAATCCTTAAAGTTAAAGGTTTTCTGGACAGGTCCACAGTCCTCTGGAGATCTGATCTTTATTGAAGAGTAGAAAATAAAATGTCCTCTTGGAGTCAAAAATATCACCAAATAGGTATAGCCACCATTCAATCCACTCTACTCAATCACATCTACACAAGATCCGTTAATTACACATATATACCACCAAGAAACAAATTCCACATAATAGCTTTAATATAAAAAAATACAACTCATGTTATTGTGTTTTTACTTAAAAAGTAGATTATATATGTGACTCCCTATAAACAGTTCTAATTTTAATCCCCCAGTACAAAATATAATTTGGCGCACTAAAACACTTCAGATAAAAATACATGAGGTACTGGCATCAGTGCGGGGTTAATGTGCTGAGAAGTTTGATACCAAACTTCCCAGGTTTCAGTGTAGCCATTATGGTGTGGAGTTCGTAATGACAATCTCCCAGCACCATATACTCTTAATGTCAGCACTGTAATTTCAATGCCTAAGAATGGACTTGGCCACTGTAGGGGTACAGGGCTCATTCACCTGTACCCTCACCACTGGCATGGTACACCTAGCTGGAGGGGTGCAGGGCTCATTCACCTGTACCCTCACCACTGGTATAGTACACCTAGCTGGAGGGGTGCAGGGCTGATTCACCTGTACCCTCACCACTGGCATAGTACACTTAGCTGGAGGGGTGCAGGGCTCATTCACCTGTACCCTCACCACTGGCATAGTACACCTAGCTGGAGGGGTGCAGGGCTCATTCACCCGTACCCTCACCACTGGTATAGTACACCTAGCTGGAGGGGTGCAGGGCTCATTCACCTGTACCCTCACCACTGGTACAGTACACCTAGCTGAAGGGGTGCAGGGCTCATTCACCTGTACCCTCACCACTGGTACAGTACACCTAGCTGGAGGGGTGCAGGGCTCATTCACCTGTACCCGCACCACTGGTATAGTACACCATGCTGGAGGGGTGCAGGGCTCATTCACCTGTACCCTCACCACTGGTATAGTACACCTAGCTAGAGGGGTACAGGGCCCATTCACCTGTACCCTCACCACTGGCATAGTACACCTAGCTGGAGGGGTACAGGGCCCATTCACCTGTACCCTCACCACTGGTATAGTACACCTAGCTGGAGGGGTGCAGGGCTCATTCACCTGTACCCTCACCACTGGTATAGTACACCTAGCTGGAGGGGTACAGGGCTCATTCACCTGTACCCTGACCACTGGCATAGTACACCTAGCTGGAGGGGTGCAGGGCTCATTCACCTGTACCCTCACCACTGGTATAGTACACCTAGCTGGAGGGGTGCAGGGCTCATTCACCTGTACCCTCACCACTAGAATAGTACACCTAGCTGGAGGGGTACAGGGCTCATTCACCCGTACCCTCACCACTGGTATAGTACACCTAGCTGGAGGGGTGCAGGGCTCATTCACCTGTACCCTCACCACTGGTATAGTACACCTAGCTGGAGGGGTGCAGGGCTCATTCACCTGTACCCTCACCACTGGTACAGTACACCTAGCTGGAGGGGTGCAGGGCTCATTCACCCGTACCCTCACCACTGGTACAGTACACCTAGCT
This sequence comes from Lissotriton helveticus, assembly GCF_964261635.1. Classification (NCBI taxonomy): domain Eukaryota; kingdom Metazoa; phylum Chordata; class Amphibia; order Caudata; family Salamandridae; genus Lissotriton; species Lissotriton helveticus. The sequence goes on along the minus strand of NW_027611685.1, from coordinate 517,285 downwards.
GGAGGGGTGCAGGGCTCATTCACCTGTACCCTCACCACTGGTACAGTACACCTAGCTGGAGAGGTGCAGGGCTCATTCACCTGTACCCTCACCACTGGTATAGTACACCTAGCTGGAGGGGTGCAGGGCTCATTCACCTGTACCCTCACCACTGGTATAGTACACCTAGCTGGAGGGGTACAGGGCCCATTCACCTGTACCCTCACAACTGGTATAGTACACCTAGCTGGAGGGGTGCAGGGCTCATTCACCTGTACCCTCACCACTGGTATAGTACACCTAGCTGGAGGGGTGCAGGGCTCATTCACCTGTACCCTCACCACTGGTACAGTACACCTAGCTGGAGGGGTACAGGGCCCATTCACCTGTACCCTCACAACTGGTATAGTACACCTAGCTGGAGGGGTACAGGGCTCATTCACCTGTACCCTCACCACTGGCATGGTACACCTAGCTGGAGGGGTGCAGGGCTCATTCACCTGTACCCTCACCACTGGTATAGTACACCTAGCTGGAGGGGTACAGGGCTCATTCACCTGTACTCTCACCACTGGTACAGTACACCTAGCTGGAGGGGTACAGGGCTCATTCACCTGTACCCTGACCACTGGCATAGTACACCTAGCTGGAGGGGTGCAGGGCTCATTCACCTGTACCCTCACCACTGGTATAGTACACCTAGCTGGAGGGGTGCAGGGCTCATTCACCTGTACCCTCACCACTGGTATAGTACACCTAGCTGGAGGGGTGCAGGGCTCATTCACCTGTACCCTCACCACTGGTATAGTACACCTAGCTGGAGGGGTGCAGGGCTCATTCACCTGTACCCTCACCACTGGTATAGTACACCTAGCTGGAGGGGTGCAGGGCTCATTCACCTGTACCCTCACCACTGGTACAGTACACCTAGCTGGAGGGGTGCAGGGCTCATTCACCTGTACCCTCACCACTGGTACAGTACACCTAGCTGGAGGGGTACAGGGCTCATTCACCTGTACCCTGACCACTGGCACAGTACACCTAGCTGGAGGGGTGCAGGGCTCATTCACCTGTACCCTCACCACTGGCATAGTACACCTAGCTGGAGGGATACAGGGCTCATTCACCTGTACCCTGACCACTGGCATAGTACACCTAGCTGGAGGGGTGCAGGGCTCATTCACCTGTACCCTCACCACTGGCATAGTACACCTAGCTGGAGGGGTGCAGGGCTCATTCACCTGTACCCTCACCACTGGTATAGTACTCCTAGCTGGAGGGGTGCAGGGCTCATTCACCTGTACCCTCACCACTGGTATAGTACACCTAGCTGGAGGGGTGCAGGGCTCATTCACCTTACCCTCACCACTGGTATAGTACACCTAGCTGAAGGGGTACAGGGCCCATTCACCTGTACCCTCACAACTGGTATAGTACACCTAGCTGGAGGGGTGCAGGGCTCATTCACCTGTACCCTCACCACTGGTATAGTACACCTAGCTGGAGGGGTGCGGGGCTCATTCACCTGTACCCTCACCACTGGTACAGTACACCTAGCTGGAGGGGTACAGGGCTCATTCACCCGTTCCCTCACCACTGGTACAGTACACCTAGCTGAAGGGGTGCAGGGCTCATTCACCTGTACCCTCACCACTGGCACAGTACACCTAGCTGAAGGGGTGCAGGGCTCATTCACCTGTACCCTCACCACTGGCACAGTACACCTAGCTGAAGGGGTGCAGGGCTCATTCACCTGTACCCTCACCACTGGTACAGTACACCTAGCTGGAGGGGTGCAGGGCTCATTCACCTGTACCCTCGCCACTGGTATAGTACACCTAGCTGGAGGGGTACAGGGCTCATTCACCCGTACCCTCGCCACTGGCATAGTACACCTAGCTGGAGGGGTACAGGGCTCATTCACCCGTACCCTCACCACTGGTATAGTACACCTAGCTGGAGGGGTACAGGGCCCATTCACCTGTACCCTCACCACTGGTATAGTACACCTAGCTGGAGGGGTGCAGGGCTCATTCACCTGTACCCTCACCACTGGTATAGTACACCTAGCTGGAGGGGTGCAGGGCTCATTCACCTGTACCCTCACCACTGGTATAGTACACCTAGCTGGAGGGGTACAGGGCCCATTCACCTGTACCCTCACCACTGGTATAGTACACCTAGCTGGAGGGGTGCAGGGCTCATTCACCTGTACCCTCACCACTGGTATAGTACACCTAGCTGGAGGGGTGCAGGGCTCATTCACCTGTACCCTCACCACTGGTATAGTACACCTAGCTGGAGGGGTGCAGGGCTCATTCACCCGTACCCTCACCACTGGTATAGTACACCTAGCTGGAGGGGTGCAGGGCTCATTCACCTGTACCCTCACCACTGGCATAGTACACCTAGCTGGAGGGGTGCAGGGCTCATTCACCTGTACCCTCACCACTGGTATAGTACACCTAGCTGGAGGGGTACAGGGCCCATTCACCTGTACCCTCACCACTGGCATAGTACACCTAGCTGGAGGGGTGCAGGGCTCATTCACCTGTACCCTCACCACTGGTATAGTACACCTAGCTGGAGGGGTGCAGGGCTCATTCACCTGTACCCTCACCACTGGTATAGTACACCTAGCTGGTGGGGTACAGGGCCCATTCACCTGTACCCTCACTACTGGTATAGTACACCTAGCTGGAGGGGTGCAGGGCTCATTCACCTGTACCCTCACCACTGGTATAGTACACCTAGCTGGAGGGGTGGCTGATCTAGGCCAGGGCAGTGTTTTGTAGGCATGGCTCACAGGGATGTGTGCCATGTTGACTCTTCACTTTGTTCTGCATCAAAACACGCAGCCTGCAAAGGCAGTGTGTGTGTGTCTAGAGGTACCGGGCCTCTAAGGGTGGCACAATAAGTGCTGCAGCCCTTTGAGTCCTTCTCTGGTCACAGTGCCTTGGGTACCTGTGGTACCATTTACCAGGGGCTGACATGTGGCCAGAGATGCCAATTGGGTTAGTTTTGGGGAAAGAACACAGGCCCTGGGAACCTGATTGGCAGGGTACCAGGGCACATCAAGTCAAATTGCATCAGTGGTCTGGAAAAAAGTGGGGGGGTTACTATAACAGAAACCCCCTTTCCTACAGGTAGTCTTTGAACAAAATGTGGAGATGCATACCATGCGTTCTAACTTGTCATTTGCTGGTCTATTTTCCAGAAGGGTCTCTCTTGGACTCCACCAAGCACGTTTCATCGTATTTTCAGCAACTTGTTTGGGTATGCGCGTTCCTTTAATTTGTGCACAAGAATTTCTGCATTCATGAAATAATCACTTTTACCTGAGCAATTCCCTCTTATTCGGAGAAATTGGCCCTAAGGCAACTTGTCACGTAAACTGCGTAGATGATGAATAGTGTAATGCAGGGCATTGTTCCTAACCCTTGATTTGGTAAACAATGTAGTTCATAATCGGCCATTGTGGCCAAAGACTGCTACATCTAAAGATTTGATAGATGACTGGCTACTGGACACACAGAATTGTATATCTACTAATCTGGCATTCAACCATTCAATAAACACATTTAAAATATCATCTTGTCCATCCCAAATGCAAAAAATTTGATCAATAAACCGAAACCATTTGTGGCTATGATGCACAAATGGATTGCTATCATAGGTAAATTTCTCCTGAAATTTGGCCATGAATAACACGGCCAGCTCTGGGGCAAAGGGACAGACCATCGCTGTCCCTTTCATTTCCTCTCCATGGGCAGCTCACTGGTGTGACAGTGTCTCCATGAAGACACATTGAGATGTCTGCCCAGAAGTCATGGCGGAAGGTCGAGTAGTCGCGGGGGAAGGATCTCCTTCTTGGGTCTGAGGTGCTGGTGTTATCGCAGAAGTGCAACAACGGTAGAGTCAGCAGTGGTTGTCTGCATCTTCCCCTCTGCGGTCTCCGAATCAGCTTTTTTTATTTAGCAGTTGACACTGGCAAGTGAGACACAACCTCTACACAGACTTGCTCCGTCAGGGAGACTGGGGGACCCCGGGCACTTCACAGGACTTCTCGGCACTCTGCCACATTTCCTCTGTTCCTTCGGGGCCGTCCCTCACAACGTGCTCTGCTGCTGGTCCTCCTCAAAGGGCAGGGAGACTTCTTCCAGACAAGGCTCTCTCCTCCTCCCTCTCATCAGACAGGCAGCTCACAGGGCCACTGCTCAGGCAATAGTTTCATCCCGGAAGACTTGCAGAAACCAGGCAATGTGCCCTCGCCTACGGGGGAGTCACTATCAGTGATACTTATCTTGAAACAGCAGCTCTTCGTGTCGGGCAGTAAAGCAACTTGAGTTACAACAAAGCCCATATGATTGCGACCCACTTTTCTGTAGTATTTTCAGACCCTGAATGCTTATTCCCTGTCTGGGTTTACTGGTTTCCCTGGTTGCATTTCATCATCCATTTTCTTCTGCTGCACAAACAAGGACTTTGTGCAGGGTGATTGCTGCTCACAGCAGGTAGTGATGATGATGCCTCCATGTGGGAATACTTACAACATGAGCACAGAAAGTGTGAACCTTCTAAAAGGCGGTCCTGACTCCATCCCTCCACCCTTGTGTCCATAGTTACACCCTTCTCGTCTGGATTGCTGACAATATTGCCCATCTTGTGCCATGTTAGATGATGGTCAATCGAACATGGATGTAACTGGTAACAATATACTTACCCATTTGAAACACTATAGAGCCCTGCTACCTTATATTATAAATACACGTCTCGAAATTCAAACGGGGATGCCAATGCGAGGTCTGGTCATGACACGTGAATGGAACTTTACCCAATGCCCTGTATGCATCGCAGCCGCCCTCTGACAAGTAAAGTGACCTGTTCAGCTGGTGACCTCTAAGAACATGGTACACTGCTACCACTACTCACTGTACATAGCCAGGGACACAGACCGTAGTCTTTGCCCCACCAACAGAGTGGTTGTAGTGTCCGTCAATGTCCCCAGAGCCAGGCTCTGGGTCTTCGGGTCAATTTTGGGCCTATTCATGCAGTGCAATCAAAGTATCTTCTGCCTGCTGAGGCCAAAATGAAATCAGGATACCAGAGTCACTTGCAGTTCCGTCTCTCAAGGCAAGGGTGCACTGGCTTTGGCCGAGGTGGGGGAAAGGGTGACCAAGCAGGGCTTAGCCAGTCTATATTGTTGTCTTCCCCTAATATAATTAGCCTCTGATATTTCATTTATTTATGTTAACCTTCATTTATAAAATTACAAAAAAATGCAGCAGAACTTTGAGCTGTATGAGGGTCCTACCAATCAGGGAGGAGTGGGAGGAATTGTAATATAATGTACACATCTAAAATGAAAAGAAAATGCAAGTTAAACTATTCTGTATGAAGTGGTCAGTTGCGTAGTGTTACAATTTCTGATGCCTTCATCTCAAACTGAAGGGTCGCTAATTTGAATCCTGGTTGGTGCACTAGGGAATAGTGACTTGTATATTTACAGTGCTATGACAGCCCTGCCTGTGAGAGACAGCACTTTGAATAGGAAAGCCAATAGTTTAAAGAAAGAATTAAACAAAATATAAAAATTCGCTACACAAATTATAGGATGGGCTGGAGAGAGTATAAGATCAGTTGCGCTTTATTTGCAAAAAGGTAGAACGTGTAAATGCTTACTGTGCTATCAGATGTTAAATTTTTAGTATCTGCAATCATACTGTAGCTAGTGTTGACCTTTTTTTTAGGTTGCATGCAGCCTACATAGAGAAAATGGCCCTGCCGGGGCGCTCTCCGCTGCGCCTAACCAATCACAAAGCGTTGTGATTGGATTAGGGGAGAAGGAAGAAGGAGGCTGCCTAAAAGGGCGCCAGGACTCCGGAGCAAGCAGGAGCTGAGGCGGAGGCGCGTGATGCGGTCCCGGAGGAAGCAGGTACGTTTTTTTATTTTATATAGATAAGATACTGATAGATTACCCCCCGGCGTGAACTCACCCGCTTTGCCGGCCGCGACTGTTTACATGACCGCATGGGATTCCATTAAATGTTCCCACCATAAATGCTTCATCTTCCTAAAATTATGGAACCCTATCATTGAAAACAATTAGGCTATAGATCAACAGCAGGGGTCCTCTTTGATTGACAGTGCATGGTAGCACTGTTTGCATAAATTTGCGTATTAATATGTCAAGGTTCTTACGCATAGTGTCACCATCGTTTCTCAGGCCGACAAAACCAAAAGCGTTCTCTGTTAACAAGCAAGATGCTATCACGGTTTTCCAGCGTACCTTATCCTCCAACGCATTTTGTAGAGAAGGCTTGTGCAGTGGCGTAACGAAAGTTGAAGGGGCAAGGTTCACCGAGGGGCCCCCCTCCAGGTTTAATCTGGAGCTCTCCGGCGTGAGTACAGTACTGAGGGGGCTGCGGGGGATGTGGGGGCCTGTGTTACGTCCCTGGGCTTGTGTCTTTGCTAACTATTCAGGAACTTTCATAACCGTATAGCCACGTAACAGTTGAGCTGAAAAAGACACTGGGATAAAAAGAAGATGGCGTTTTCCCAAGTGGAGTATTGGTTAATAAAGATAGTCTGTGAGACTCAAACCCGGTGCACATAAAGCCGCCCACCCAGGGTAGACGATACGGTTGTATCAATGTCTAGTGCAGTTATCTGCATCAACAACGTTCTTTACTAAGCTCTCAACTGTGGATAACCGTTAGCATCCTAAATCCCGCAGTCTCTGCACTGTAAAACCGAGCAAAACAAATCAAACTTGAATACAATATACATAGCATGTGCATATTTACTGATCTGTTGTGTCCTGCAAACGCTGTTCCATTCTGATGACAGGCTTTTTAGGAGTCATAGGAGGGATGAGTGCTGAAGTGCCTGGCCTGGCCTGCAAGAACTCTCTGCCTGTTTTCTGCTTCCCGCCGATCTGCTTGTGTTCCTGCTTGGAAATCGGCATCTCTCCTGACACAATATATTATCTGCCGTTTCAAAGATGCTGCCATGTTTATGTTGATAATATCTTAATAGCCTCCCCTGCTTGGGAATACGATCTAAATGACTCGTCCTCCAGTCCACCCTGCCAGGGCCGTATCTGTGGACCACGGATTGTCTTCCCTGCAGTGTCGTCGACCAGATGCCAGACAAGCAGGAGGCATCTCACACTCTCACTGCCTGTTATGTGTGGCTCAGTTCTTAATCTTTACGATAGTGAACTTTATTATTCTTTTCCTGCTAACAAGCTGTGTGGCTAAACTCTCATTCACAGAGGCTGCAGAGGCACCAGAAGTCCTCTGCGGGGCTTCCCGAAGAGGAACACATAACCATGGGGTCAGGCCACTTTTATCTTGGCTGTTTCCAGGTGTAGTCGCAGCAGGAAATGTACGAAAGCAGTGGGAATCGTGAAGGTTAGTCATGAATACGAGTGTTTTCACTCCCCATCTCGTGCAAAGTGCCAGTGGGTGGGTCAGTTCAAGACTTAGGGCCAGATGTGGTAATCCAGATTTACCGATTCTAAAATACCGAATTTTACCGATTCGGAATTTTAGAATCGGTAAATGGGATGTTGGTATTCATTTGGTAAGTATTACCGGATCGGTAAGATTCGGTAAATACAATACTGATTCGGTAAAAGGGGGAACACATTGAAGGGTGGCAGGGTGTCACTTTGACATCCTGTTGCACCCCTGAATAGTGTATGGGTGCATATGTGGCACACATACATGCCCTAAGGGCATTTATGTCTGCCACATGGCACTGTAATAATTTGCAAAAAATTGCTTCTTTTGGGTTTTTGATATTTACCACCAACTTGTAGTTGGTGGTAAATAACAAATCCTAAAATGGGAAAAGCACTCATTTGAGCGCTCCCTACATGAAGGTTTCGTTAATTTACCAAATCGGTATTTAAGAATTCGGTAATTCACCGATTCCTTAAATTACCGATTCGGTAAATTATCGAATCCTTAAATTAGGCCCCTACATCTGAAAAGCCTAATACCGGTCGGTAACGGACGAAATTCTGTAATTTCGGCCATTACCGACCATTAGGCTACCTACATCTGGCCCTTTTTTTTTAACCTAGCTACCTCATTACTCTTGGCATTCGCCCTTCTTTCAACAGACATGTATTGGAGCTGGCTGCGTGCTTAAAAGAATCACACCACAGGCTGCGTACGTACATAAGAATCATAAGTGTTTGTTTTATTAAACATCATTTTGATCTGCTATTGTGTTGTACACAATTTGACGAGTTCATTTTTTTAAAATCGGGGCTGCATTGTAACAGGCGTTACCAAACCAGAAACAACCATTGTCTGCAATTGTTTAAGCAGTTCTTAGTTCATTAATTATTAACTTCTTTCGAGTGGTTGATGTATTCAACTTTGGTCTGTGAAATATAAAACGTGTGTTTGTAACTGCCTCGCAATGACGTCGGGAATAACACCAATTCATCAGAAAAACTATTCATTCATTGGCTACGATTTTGTTTCCTCACACCGAGGCTCATCTAAAAGGTGAGTGAATGGAAACTGTCAGGCCTTGTTTTTTTAAAATCATGTTTTTAAAATATTTTCTTTTGTTTGATATGGCTCTGTCTTTGAATTTGCCCCCATGCTTGTCTATGCACGCAGGAAGCCATGAAAATGGACTCTACGGGTATCACTTGTTGTGATGTAGTATGTGGGATCTGTCTCTGTGTAGCGTGTGGTAGTAGCAGAAGACCTTATCCTAATGTAGGGTGGGTGTGGTCTGTCCGTGTTTTGGTGCAGGGCATCAGTAGGAATGACGAATATGAGGCAGGAGTCCGAATAGTGGGATTACACTCTCAAATTTGCTTGAAAATGCACCATTTGCACCCTACGTAGGTGGTTCAGTCTCGCTCGGTCGCCACAGTGAAGTACAACAATTGTTTTATGCCTCACCACTTTCAAATGTCACCTGCCGCCACTGAGAGAAAGCCCAGGTACCTCTAGTTTTGAAAAGCGTCCTGCACGGGATGTTCAGATTCAGTGGTTGAATTAAACCTTGGAACAGCACTTGTAGTGTTGACTTCTGGAGACTTGTCGTGTGTGCTGAATGCGGTAGAACTGTCTCAATGCTCTACAGACTCTACAAATCCAGACTCTCCTTCATCTCAGAGCTCGAGCTCTGTGGCATGACCAGTAGAACTGCAATAAAGAAGATGACCTAGACCAGTTCTACCTCGCCCGACCTTTGAACTGATCATTGAGGAAAGAAGCCCTTGCCTGGAAAGCAGATCTACACAAGGCACAGCTAATAGAAGACCTTGCGTGGGAGAAAGATCTGCACAAGGCACAGCTGATAGATGACCAGCCAGGAAGGAAGATCTGCACAAGGCTCAGCTGACAGAAGCCCTGCCTGGAAGGAAGATCCGCATAAGGCACAGCTGACAGAAGACCCTGCCTGGGAGAAAGATCTGCACGAGACTCAGCTGACAGAAGCCCCTGCCAGGAAGGAAGATCTGCATAAGGCACAGCTGACAGAAGTCCTGCCTGAGAGGAAGATATGCACAAGGTGCAGCTGACAGAAGACCCTGCCTGGAAGGAAGATCTGCACAAGGTGCAGCTGACACAAGCCCCTGCCTGGAAGGAAGATCTGCACAAGGCACAGCTGACAGACGTCCTGCCTGGAAGTAAGATCTGCACAAGGCACAGCGGACAGAAGTCCTGCCTGGAAGGAAGATCTGCACAAGGTGCAGCTGACAGATGTCCTGCCTGGAAGGAAGATTCGCACAAGGTGCAGCTGACAGAAGCCCCTGCCTGGAAGGAAGATCTGCACAAGGAGCAGCTGACAGAAGCCCTGCCTGGAAGGAAGATCTGCACAGGACGCAGCTGACAGAAGCCCCTACATCAAAAGAAGATCCGCACAAGGCACAGCTGACAGAAGTCCTGCTTGGAAGGAAGATCTGTACAAGGTGCAGCTGACGGAAGTCCTGCCTGGAAGGAAGATTCGCACAAGGCGCAGCTGACAGAACCCCCTGCCTGGAAGGAAGATCCGCACAAGGCGCAGCTGACAGAAGTGCGTCCTCGGAGGAAGATCTGCACAAGGCGCAGCTGACAGAAGTCCTGCCTGGAAGGAAGATCTGTACAAGGTGCAGCTGACAGAACCCCCTGCCTGGAAGGAAGATTTGCACAAGGTGCCGCTGAGAGAAGCCCCTGCCTGGAAGGAAGATCCGCACAAGGCGCAGCTGACAGAAGTGCGGCCTGGGAGGAAGATCTGCACAAGGCACAGCTGATTGAAGTCCACCCTGGAAGGAAGATCCGCACAAGGCGCAGCTGACAGAAGTCTAGCCAGGTAGGAAGATCTGCACAAGGCACAGCTGACAGAAGTCTGGCCTGGGAGAAAGATATGCACAAGGCGCAGCTGACAGAAGCCCCTGCCTGGAAGGAAGATCTGCACAAGACGCGGCTGACAGAAGTTCTGCCTAGAAAGGAAATCTGCACAAGGGGCAGCTGACAGAAGGGCTGCCTGGAAAGGAAGATCTGCACAAGGCGCTGCTGACAGAAGTTCTTCCTGGCGGTGACCTCAAAGTAGTGAGAGACCCACAAACCACAAGATCCTTCGAGCCCAGCTAGCCACACTGGGCGCAATGTACATCAAAGGCCTGATTTAGATTTCAGCGGATGGTTTATTCCATCACAAATGTGACAGGTATCCTGCCCGCCCCATTAAAAATGCATTACATCCTGTGGCAATCATAATAAAGCAGACAGGATATATGTCACGTTTTTATAATGCCTTGGAGTAGTTCACAGAGTTTTACTCTTGCAGAACTCCACGAAACTCCACACTCTGCGGACTTCCGCAAGTGGCAGAGTTTGTTAAATTGCACTGCTCTCACTGATCTTTAGTGCCAGGAGTTTGTCCCGCATTGTAAAATCAGCATGAACGGCACTACGCGTCATGCCACAGGGCGCTGCTGCTTTCTGCAGCTCGAATTAACATTCTAATTGAGTGGCCGCTTCATCAACGAGAATAGCAGATTTTACACTCAAGTGGTCGCGACCTACCGCAATGAGCAATCTCGCCAGGAGGACGTCTAGCGCATTATATTTTCTCACAAGCGCTCGCCACCTTACCGTTGGTGAACCGCTTGAGACATAAAACACAGTTCTGCATCACTTTGTGGAGGTTTTTGGAACTCCGCACCTGTGGCTAAAACATCGCAAGCTCCCCCGGCAGAGTGGAATTCTTCCACCACCCCTAGTTTTGAGGCAATAATCTGTTGGACAAACTCCTAACTAGGCCCTATGTCTGCAATAAGTGTTGTAGAAGAAGTGAGATTCATGGCCTTGTGACTATCAGGCCATTATCTGACTTCTGATGAACCCCACAGAGTTAGTGGGCAGCCACCGGGCAGTAGGGGTGCGAAGGACAGGAAATTAGTAAACTTGAATATTAGAATTATGGAAAGATAGAAATGCTGCATCACCTGTGGATAACTGACACCTCCTCCCGATCTTCCAAATGCCCATCCACTCACAAAGTGGCATCCAGGGCACCAAACGGACAACATTATGCCAGATGACATGTAATGGTGGAAAAAGGGGGAAAAAAGAGTAATATGCACACATCTGCTGCGGGGATATGTCAGGTAAATTATTGGTTGTGATGGATTCTCTATAAGTACAAAATGACTGATATTGTTGAATATTAAATTATATGAATCAACGTTTGTTTGCCTTATCTGCGCTTATAATGTATAGGACGGGCCTTCCAGGGAACCCCTCGTTCTGTTTTACGCAAAAGCCCCGGAAGGAGCTGCAACTTACAGAACTTTTTGTACTTTAGGAAGAGCTAAAGGCTTGTTTTTTAAAGTTGTTTTTCGGGCCAGAACCGGGTGCTGTAAGCTGCACTAGTTTCAGGGAGATGGACAGTTGTTATGGCGATAGGAAGCCCCCCTCAACTCACAATAATGTTCGTCTTCCAGGTACAAAGAAACCAGAAATGCTTGAACCAAGGGAGCTGTTGAAAGTGTCAAAGGTGACTTATGAACAGCGAGGTAAAGACAGGAGTTGGTATTTGAGATGATCTTAAGTGAATAGGAAAGGAACGAGAAGAAGTGTGTGACTGGAGTTACTTTTGTTGTATACTTCGTAAAGAGTTACTGGAAATGTTGCAGCCCAACCTGATCTATCGCTTTATCTCGAATCTATTGTTGTTTAAGTGAAATCTTGACCATATGCGTCTGTCTTAAGCAAAACCTCTAAGCACTTGAGTGTTCCGTGAGCGCCCTTACTTTGCTAAGTTACTCTGTGAACACTTGTAAATCACCTCCTTTTCAGACATTAATAAGATATCACCTGATCAACAGAACTTTTAGTTAAATATCTGTGTATGATGAAAAATTCCTTGCTAAGTTTCAAAGGCTGTAAAGAAGAAGGGGGAGATATACTAAGATTGTGCGCTATATTTGCGTCACAAAAGTGGCACAAAACAGTGCAAAATCAGTTTTTCCTAATTTACTTTCAAGCAAATAATGTAAAAGTAATGTGAAGTATTGCATAGCACTGCGTCGCATTACTTTGTGCCATGAGGGCCTGGCAAGGGTGGTACATGGGTGTTCCCGTGCAACAACCCAAGGCTTCTCACGCTAAACCCAATTTACCAAATACAGTAGATTGGGTTTAGCGTGAGAAAACTGCACCCTTTTAAACTAGGTGCAAGGAAAGAGAAAAGCTTTCATTTCTCCTTCCTTTTCTGACTTTGCATGCTTGCTGCAATGTGCAACATGCATACAAAGTGGGAAAAGCTTTCCCTCGTGCCTAGGCATAGTAGTTAGTACAGGATGGGTGTCCTTCCTGTACAAAACCTATGCTGAATTCACACACACACACCCTAGCGCTCTGGTGCTAAGGTGTGTGCATGGCGCAGGGCTGCTGTAATCAGTGCCAGCGCAAGGGGAAGGGAAGGATAGAGCCATATCTTTGAAAATATGGTGCTCTCCTGCTCCCTCCCTGTCGCGCAACGCAGTGCAGCCTCAAGCTGCATTGCGTGGAAATTTGGTGAATCTCCCCCGAAATGTCTTTTAAAACCAATTAAACATTGTGAATTCTCATTCCATTATGTTTCAATTTATTAATGTTAAATATCTTTACATCCAACAGAAAACAAGCCTTGAATGTGTGAAATGACCATCAATAATGAAGCGAATGCTGTAAATCTTCAATATTAGCAGAAATAATGAGCTACAGTGTTCAGGAAAACATCAGCGCAGTCGGTGACAGAGGAACCTCCACACAAACTGACAGATCCCGGATGAAGCCTCAAGGGCAGTTCAGTGATTGCAAGAGGCTGAGCTGTGCACCTCCACGCCACAAGACGAAGAAATGACCTTAGGAAAATTAAGGCAACAACAATAACAAACCGCCTCCTGTATAAACATGTGTCCAATACCAACTTTGATCATGGGATTTGTATGGTGTGATTACCGCAGTGCTGTTTTCTAAAATGATGACAAGCCATCATTCAGTGCTCTAGGTGAATTGTAAACTCTTTCTGGCCAGACCACAGTAACCAGAGAAGAGCACAACAGAGCGGAGCCGGACAACTGACGGGTAAAGAGGACTTCTTCTATCTACAATACAATAGACTGCCCCAATTTGCGTGCATAGCCATAATCCAATCTAAAGGCACAATCACCTATAAAGACACCTTATAGTGTGGCAAATATTTGGTGGCAATTGCAATGTATTGTTAAAAAAGAAATCAAACGTGCAAAATACTGCGCACAGTGATGGGCCATGTTGGCCCATCAGGAAATACAGTCATGGGATGTAGACAAATATGTACCCGACCCGCAGACACTAACCAAGAAAGAAGAATCATACACATGCAGCACGAGCTTTAGTTTGTCATCACTACTCAAGGTTAATCAGCACCCGTACACAGGACAAAAACCATTCAAGTGCAGTGAATGTAGGAAGAGCTTTAATAGGTTATCAAACCTACGAAGACACCAGCAAATACACACAGGGGAAAAAACATTTAAGTGCAGTGAATGTGCAAAGTGCTTTAGTCACTTATCAAATCTTCAAACTCATCAGCGAATACACACAGGGGAAAAACCATTCAAGTGCAGTGAATGTGTGAAGAGCTTTAATAGGTTATCAAACCTACGAAGACACCAGCAAATACACACAGGGGAAAAAACATTCAAGTGCAGTGAATGTGCAAAGTGCTTTAGTCACTTATCAAATCTTCAAACTCATCAGCGAATACACACCGGGGAAAAACCATTCAAGTGCAGTGAATGTGTGAGGAGCTTTAGTAGGTTATCAAACCTCCAAATACATCAGCAAATACACACAGGCGAAAAAACATTCAAGTGCAGTGAACGTGCAAAGTGCTTTAGTCACTTAGCAAATCTTCAAACACATCAGCGAATACACACAGGGGAAAAACCATTCAAGTGCAGTGAATGTGTGAAGAGCTTTAGTGGGTTATCAAGCCTCCAAACACATCAGCGGATACACACAGGGGAAAAACCATTCAAGTGCAGTGAATGTGTGAAGAGCTTTAGTAGGTTATCAGACCTACAAAGTCATCAGCGAACTCACACAGGAGAAAAACCATTCAAGTGCAGTGAATGTGTGAATAGCTTTAGTCGATTATATCACTTACAAAGACATCAGCGAACACACACTGAGGAAAAACCATACCAGTGCAGTGAATGTGGGAAGAGCTGTAGTCGATTAGAAAACCTACAAAGACATCAGCGAATACACACAGGGGAAAAACCATACCAGTGCAGTGAATGTCCAAAGAGCTTTAGTCACTTATCAAACCTGCAAACACATCAGCGAATACATACAGGGGAAAAACCATCAAGTGCAGTGAATGTGCAAAGTGCTTTAGTCAGTTAATTCGCCTTCAAACGCATACTCAAACACACACAAGGGAAAAAACATTCAAGGGCAGTAAATGTGCAAAGTGATTTAGTCAGTTATCAAACCTCCAAATACATCAGCGAATACACACAGGGGAAAAACCATTTGAGATTGCTGTGAATGTTGGAAGAGCTTTAGTCTGTTGTCAAACCTACGAAGACATCAACAAACACACACGGGGAAAAAAAGCCATTCAAGTGCAGTGAATGTGGGAAGAGCTTTAGTCAATTATCAAAGCTACAAAGTCATCAGCGAACACACATGGGGAAAATATATAGGGGCACTAAGTGTATGAAGGACTTTTGTCGATTTTCGATCCCACACAGCCCTCAGTCAATACACTCCTTCATTCAACTCACATCGAAATAATCCTAGAGATGCAGAGACTCCGGAGAGATCTTAAGAACATCAAAAATGATATTAACCCCTGTGAGGACATAGACAAGAGCAGAACAGTGCAGTTATTGTGAGAGGAATGAATTACGGAAAAAGATAAAATTCTAATTATGTGGGACATTGAAATACCAGATGATAGAAGACCGGACTAGCAGTAAAGAAGAAAACCAGATAACAGTATTTGCAGAATTATAGAAGTGTTTGTTTCCAGTGATTGTTCACTTCTGTACACATAGCAAATCGACATGATGCACCAGGATACACAGTGGGAGACTAGCACAATGTGGATTAAAAGAAAAGAAACATTCTTGATTTTTATTTGGTGAAGAAGAAATACAAAGAAAAACACTCTGTCGTACCTGATCACACTACCACTAAAAGCAACACTGAACAATACTGGGACTAACAACAGTACTTTCAGCTAACTTGTCGGATTTTTGATAAAACCTACAAACCCAACACACCCAGAGTGGATATGTTGTCACGGCTCTGGAGATGGAAGCTTCATTGGTAAAATGTATGTATTACTATTAACAAATGCCACTGCAGCATATGTAATGAACTAAAGCGAAGCACAGGTATTCAAGAAATAACCTATTTTTAGATATGAAAAAGTATATACCTTGTTTTTAAGTAACATTTGCTGCATCTTTTGCAGACTGTGTTTGGTTAATGGATCAGCTTGTGCCTCGGACCTTATAACGAAGTATGACCTGTGGCTCCTCTCCAACTTGACTCCCCCTATTCATTTTGTGCCTTGTCAAACTCTTCTTTTTACCAGGATTGAGCCACTGTAAGCAGCAGACTCTGTTTGAAGAATGTGGTGAAATAGTGAAATCCCACATCAGAGGCATATATGGACTAGGACAATCAGTTGCACTCCCAGCAACTCGTCTTTCACACTGATTGTCCCTTGTCCCCAATTGTTCGGAAGGATTTGTCGTATGAATGCCAGAAGTGGCAGTGACATTCATGAAGCTGAAAATAACAGGAATGTGTGGGAGATAGAGAGGGGGAGAGATAAAGAGAGCGAGAGAGACAAAGAAAGGGGGAGAAAAAGATAGATGGAAGGAGGGGGAACGGCAGGTGATTTGTATTCACCTAAAAATAAGCAGCTGATCGAGGAAGCCTGGGAGGCCTAGTCTGCAGTCCCCTGAAGTGGATCCTCAGTGCCGGGCCCCTCCAGTTGCTTCCCCCGCTGGCACCCCTTGGCAAAGAGCACAATGGCGAGAAGAGGAAGTGAGAGGACACACAGGCGTCGGCAGCAGTCGTGCACCCAGCACAACAAGAAGTCTATGTACAACCGGGCAAGTGGGCAGCCCGCGTGGAAGCAGTCTGTAGGCCGCAAACAGGGGAGGAGATGTACTCCAGCCAAGAGCAAAACCAGACCTCAGGGAGAGCGCTAGCAGTACTCTCTGTGACCAGTCCCAGTTTGTGGGTCCGCGTCCATGCAGGGGGACAAGCGTGGGGTCCGGGTCACATTCAGCACAACACGTGTCCTCAATTACGGCCGTCCGGCTGTGCGTGCATTTAGTCCACCATCAGACCACAGAGCCTGCTCACCCCACCTATAGCCCCAGTCCAGCTGGCGGGCCCCTCCCCTCGTCCAGGGTCAAAGGGGTTTTTCAGCACGTTGTAGAGTGGCTCCAGCCACGCAGCCTTGGGAGCACCAACAGCAGCCCCAGGGCAGCCACTCCCAGTGACGCAGCCAACAAGCAGCGCGGCTGCCACACACCCGGCCGGCCAGCAGTTGGGGCCCAGGGCACAGCACCCTCGCAGAAGGCAGACGCGGAGGCCGCACAGCAAGGCATCCCACGCCGCACCAACCTCTCCAGAAAGACTCGCAAGCAGGGCAGTCGGCACTCCGCAAATCAGAAGGCCCTCATATGGAAGCTGGGGCCCTCTGCCTCCGGGGCCCCCAGTCGTCCAATGCCGATCCGTATCCCCCGCTGTTGCAATGTGAGTCCGGGCGCATGTCCTCGGTTGCCTTCAGGGCAGGCAGTGATGGCAGCTGGCAACGTCCAAAATGGAGATCTCACCCGTCCCGGGGATTTGCAGCCCCGTCGTTACAGGTAGGAGACCCAAGTGGATTCCGCAAGCTGGCAGACAGCTTCTGCAGCAGGGAGACTCCCAGGGTCAACGATGACTCAAGTCCCGGCTGGGAGCTCTGCTACAGTACTACCGCATGTTTGGCGACAAGCCACGCCCCCATGGGGTCCTTCACCTTATCCCCTCAGGTAATGGGTTGGATAATCCCTTGGGGGAGTCTTGGCTCTAGACCTACACACACTTTAGGTACATTTAGAGTAGTGTTCACATAGTAGGAGTATGCTAGTTTACTGCCTTTTTTATATTCGTGCATATATACAATTGTTTAGCACCATGGTAGAACTATATCTACTATTTTCTCCTTTGGTTCTTGTAATCACGTTTATCTACTTCTGTCTCATAATCATTGCAGCACACATATTTTATGCAAGAATAACGTTGGTTCAATAAATATTATTGAAAATGTCAAACTGTGTATTTTCTGTATGTTTCTCGGAGAACAAGTAAGCAACAGTGACTGAGTTTAAGGTATTGTACTCTTTCCATGATCCCTGAGGAGTCAGGGTTGTCATGTTCAGTGGTTACCAGAAACCATTCGCTCTTTGGTAAGGTTAGGGAGGCTTGCGTGGCACTGTGAGCTAGCTGGTCTATAGTCAAACAAGTCCTGTGGGGGTGTCCGGAATCAGTCTTGACAACTTACTCTTAGTTCATGTTGTCCAAACAATACGCGGGTCCTACAGATTGGTAGGAACTACACAAAATGGCACCACCTACATCAGTTAGGCTCTTATTTAATGGTCAAATCTGATTAGTTCTGTCGCGCTTTCTCAGAGATCCCTACTCACATTTTAACCGGATTCGCCCGTAGTGGAAAGGGAAACATATCCGTCTCAGCTGAGTAGGTATACCCTATGTATTGACTGTAGGTTCAATCAAGCTTAGAGGATTTAAAGTTCCCGCATTGTGAAACAACAATCTCTATAAAATATCAGTTAAATACTAATGCTGTGACAATGACTGAACAGGATGAAAACATTGAAGAACAGATAGTTGGACTATATATTTCAGAAAATTGCAGACAGGCAGTTACTTATGGCCTCCCGGCGACAAATGGAGATGTTATCTTACTGGTTGAGGCACACAAAGCTTACCGAACAGAGGTATTCTGTTCTTGGGTTAAATTCCCACCTGCAGATGCACGCAAATGGTTGTTTCATGAATACATTGAAGATGAACCACCTGATGAGTAGTTCCCATATGGGGACTTAGAAGTCCTATTAACTTACCAAGAGCACATTAATTGGTTTAAAGGCACCCAACCCCATACCACAAAACATTCGAGACTTGGTCCGCTCAGCAGAGAAGGAGCGACCTGGCTGGTCATAGCTTCATACACACCCCATCCAGACATTGATGCTTTACCATTAGCAGGAATGTGCAAACTTTACAGAGATTTAGTAAAAATATACAGAAATTGAACACAATACATAATGAGAACATTGACAGTCCAACCCGCGGGCTGCTCTGGCTACACATCCACACATGGCTACCACGGGTATTAGCCCACAAACACTAAATGCCATTATGGGAAAAGTTCCCACCCCAGGAGAAAATCCCATTCTAGATAGCACAAAAAACAGCACAGCTTGAAGCAGTTTTTCCCCACACAGGCTCGCAGGAAAAACACAGAATATTGACAATTTGCTTGCCAATGGGGATGGCTCCCCAGTTAGAAGAATGTGCCACTTGGGGTACAATTTACTCTGCCGTATAAACCAGAACACATAGTACCCATTCAATAGCAGTTATACCAGATGTACTGAAACAGATTCAGAATGAGTATCAGGCAGAGCCTTCCTTAGATCTAGGGCTGAAACTCATGGACAATTTTGCCCAGGTATCAGCAATTATTTTGAGTAACATAAAAGGGCAGGCAGCAGTGGTGGCTCTACGCCAACGCCTGAGGAAATTTACTCCTGCACAGCGGGAGCACGAATTGCCGGAGATTATCTAAAATAAATATGCCTCTCTAAGCAAAGATAATCTGGGAGCCAAACATGGGAAACCAATAGCTAAGAGTAGTTCTGCAAAAGATAACTCTAAGCAAGCACCTGATTCTTCAAAGTAGTAATGGGATAATAAAAAAATAAAACAAAACACAGTCACAGGACCACACCGAACGAAAAAACTATTTGCAATTTGAGAAACCGTGACAATATTAGAACGTTTGATAGCTATCAGGATACTGATACAAGTTCATCTCGTTTCTTTCAGGAGACATCCGAAAAGCATTAGGAGAAAGCCGGACAGTCAGAGTAGAGATTGGAAGAGCGAGTCAAGCTGAAAAGGAAGACACATTGCACTTTGGGCTACATCATTAAACAGAAAGACAAGCAAAAGACGTCAAACCTCAATTTAAAAAGAAGAAGGTGGTCAAGATTAAAATGACAAATTCCCAGGCTACTGAGGACTCTGCTTCATAACAGGGAATGGGCAGTGTTTCAGTAGTCACCATAGCTCGCCAGAACCTGATGGACTTTCTGGGGTAGTAGCACTGAGTGAGCATATCATGGTGGAAACACCTGATACAAGAATACATGTCCATATCGTTTATATGAAATAACGGTCCAGATGGAGGAGGTCATACCTAGGAAAATAAAGGGTCTGGTTTGGGAGAACCTGACCTATGGTTATGACAATCATTTGGCTGAAAAGGGTTGGCGACCTGAGTTCGCAATTGATTGCCCAATGGGAGAATAAGTTACTTTACCTGCCTTCTCTGGCCTCGTACCAGAATCAGTTAAAAATTCTTAGCACAGGAGTTGGCGTTAGATCTGGCTCCTGCATTTGACTGCAATCATGTTGGGTGGGATGGTGAGTCACTGCATCATGAAATCCCATTAAAATCAATTCCTTAACCGCAGAGACAATACCCATTTAAACATGAGGTAAAGAAACAAGTTAGGGAGATCTTGTATCTTAGGGAGATCTTAGATCAACTTGTGATGAATAATCCCTTGCTTCTGTAATGAAACCCGATAATTCATATTATTTAGTCTTAGATTACAAACATTAAAACACGTACACACATAGTTACAGTACGAAATGCACACAATGCCGCACCAATGAATAACATTGTGTCGAAAAACTCTAGATATCTCAAATGGATTTTTCTGCCAAAACATAGCCCTGGAGGCAGATATTTGACAGTATTCTCAGCGCTAGGCTCTCACTGTCAATTTTGTTGATTACCCTAGGTGTATAAGAATAGCCCTGGGTTGTTCGCAGCCAGGAAAACAGAGTTACTTCAAAATTTTAATAAGGAGGCTTTTCTTATGTAGATGAAATATATCTGCTGGATAATGAATGAATGGAACACTTGTCTAGGGTAAACCCAAAAATTCTTGAATCAAAAAAATAAAAAATTGCCCACGTCAGTGTCCTATTTGTAGGGTACGAATTGTCAAGTGAAAAAAAAAAAGCCTGGTGGTAAAATCTTCAGACATATGTGCCCTACTCCAGCCTCTTACAACTCTGAGAAGACTACAATCCATTTTAGGATTCCTGAATTTTGACAGGACATACATTTTGGATTATGCAGAAAGGTTAGAACCTTTCTATGACTTAATTATATCTGATTTGTCAGTGCACCATTGGACACAGAAACATACTGATATCCTATGTTCTGTATACGCTGACATTTACACACACGTCAACACGACTAACTTGGTTATTTGCATAGTCACTGGACTTACCGGGTACAGGTGGGCCTCGTTTGAACTGGCTTCCTCTGATTCTTGTATATGTAACTAATTAGTGGGTTAGATTGATAGTTTGACCGTTTGTCAACCATTTTGCCTAAATATTCCCTCTTTGCCTCTCTACAGCTTCGAGTTTTATCATTCAAAAATCGAAGGCTATGCTCGTCGTCAAGGCCCGCTAGGTAATGACACCTATAATAAAGCGTGGCTCTTTGTCTACATTTGGGTGTCTAATTGTATTGCGTCTTTACTATGTATCTCTAATTATACAAGTTTTTTTCTTTTTAGATTCCGTTATCAGGCCATGTTTGCGAGAATCTATAACAAGGCACATCTTTACATTTTATTTGCATAATCGTATAGACGACTGTGTCGCAACATTGAAATTCTAAAGGTACTTCCGTAATGAGTATTATCCATTGGTTATGCATGTTTCAGTGTTGCATTTTAAACCAGCTTAGTCTCTCGGATCAAATGTAACAAGCCTTTATTGTTTACTTGTATCAATGCGAGGTATATATTTTCTTTATTTGGATGTCCAACTGTATTACTCTCCTACGGTACGAGTCTAATACGCTATTCACTGCCCGTTTTACGTATCCAGTTTTTGGTTAACATGCGATTTTCGTAAATTTTCAATAATAAGGTATTTTTTAATGCCTTATTTCCATGATTCTGTGGACGAATGTTTTGGAATATTGAAATGTTTCAGGTTTTCGCCCAATATGAATTATAGACAGTTTAGTCTTTTAATTGAACTTTACAAGTCTTCAATGCCCACAATAAATTTGCGTTTGCTAAATCCGTGGCATTTCTACTGTTTAACAATATAGTATAGTTATGATGTGGATATCTGATCTACACTAATCAATTAGAGTATATTAAAATTTATTATTTTTGGCGTTTTTCAACCTGATTATATCCTTTAGTATTAGCCGTAACAAGTAATTATTATTCATCACGAACAAAAATTACTAAAAACTAATTTCTGAATTATATTTAATTCTTTTTAATATATAAGGAATACGTGAACAATATTTCCTCTTCTGTTCTGTCACATTCGACATCACGAATTAGACAGCAATTCACAACAGAGTAATGCCACTAGAACAAAAATAAATCTGAAACATTTCTAGTAAGTAAAAATCGAAATCCTCCTATGGTTACCGAATATATCTTTTTGTTTTCTCTTTTGGTTTATTTTTGAAAAAAACATTTTTTTTCTTTATTTCAGATAATTTAATCATGAGTGTGACCTGCAAATCTTAATCGTTTTTTGTTGAATTATCAAAATTGTCTCATAAGTAAGTATTGTATTAATTATCCCTATAATCCAGATAGGGTATTATCTATGCTCAGAGTAAAAATTGGTAGCAACCTGACCCTTTGTCCATGTTAGTAATATTTGGTTACGGATCTAGATGAGCATTGCAGTACACCACATATATAGACTTGATTTGTTTATAAGTCTTTCTTGTCCATTGTTGGGAGAATATAATTTTGGTTTGTCAAATTATGAGTTCTGTCGATATGTTGTTATAACTGATTTAATAGAACATGCATCTTTTTAATAGAGAGTATTATGGTTATTATGTGATACATTGAATGTAACATTATTCTAATAAAGGTATTTTACTATATACTTTTTTCTTAGGCAATTAGTGGCTATTCCTGAAGAAAGCGCTGGTTCGCCGAAACGCGCGTCGAGATTATTATTGTGCCACATTTCCTCTTTTTTGTTTTATATTTTATTTATACCTGTGATCTTGTGGTTTTTTTTTTCAAACAAATTTTTATTGATTTTTTGCACAACAAATATTCAAGGCACAATCCGCCAATAAGCCCACGCAGGGGCATTTCAAAATTCAAAGCATACTGTTTACACCACAGACAAATGGGAGGGTCGGAGCTTCCCATGATCGCAATGTACCCCAGGCCCATCTGCAACGTATCTGTAGAGTTCAGCATCTAGGAAGATGAGGCACAGTCCTAACGTCTACCATTAAGGATAATTGCTGAGAGCAGTGATGCCTCAGTGAATGTCGTTGCGCTGTGTGCTCTCTCTATGCTCTCCAGACCAACCAGTTGTCAGCGTGTGTGCCCAACTAGTATTGTCTCTCCAGGGCTCAACGAGAATCGAAAAGTGGATACTATACCAGGAACAAAAATGTAAAATCCCCAACACGCCCTTCTCCCCCCGAACTCCCTTTCCCACCCCTCTCCCCAGTGGTGGAATTGCTATACAGGAGCGTGCCAACCGTGTGGTGACCCTCAGAGCTGGAACATATGCAGGGCTCTGAGTGTGGAAGGGCAGACCGCTGACGGCAGGCCCTTCGAGAGGAAGGAAACCAAAGGTCCCCATCGGAACTCAAAGTTCTTAAAGTCTTCTCGGGAGATATCAGACATGCGTTCCAAGCTTAGCAGCTGCCATAGGCGGGAATGCCATAGTGACATCGCCGGCGCTTCCCTCTTCTTCCATGCAGCCGCTACAGCCAGTTTGGCAGCTCCTAAACAGAGCCACATAATTCTCTTATCAGCCCTGGTTTGGTGTTCTAGTAATGGGTCTCTAATACTAAGCAGAGCCTCTGCCATTGAAGTCGGGACGCGGTATCCCAGGATGGTCTTCATCTGAGCCAGAATCTCCTCCCAAGATGGCCTGATGGAGGGGCAGTCCCACCAGATGTGTTGGAAGTCTCCCAAAAGGCCACAACCCCTCCAACATCTATCAGATTTACCTGGAAATATTCTTGCTAGCTTAGATGGGTATAAGTACCAATCCATCATTACCTTCAGATGGGCTTCTCTTAAAGCTGTGGATTGATTGAACTTAAAGATATCCGTCCACAGGTGGGACCACTCTTCTTCCGAGAAGTCCCGTTGGGCCATCCCCTCCCACCAGGACATGAAGCGGGGACGTGGGGCGATTTCCGTAGAGAGAAGGAGTTTATACAGCGCAGAGATAGCCCCCTTCATGGATTTAGCTTTAATGAGGAATGATTCGAACCTGGTGATGGGTCTGGTGGCACCCGTCCTAATACGGGGGTCAAGAGCCCAGTGCAGCAGCTGTGCGTGATGGTATCGCTCGTGGTCCCCTACCCCATAGTCCCGTTTGCAATTCTCGAAGGTGAGGGGGTCATGGTTGTGAAATAGATGCGTTAGTGCGAGGCATCCACCCTCCCTCCAGGCATCAAACGTCCCCTCCCGAAGCGCTGGGGGGAATGAAGAGGTGAAGTGAATTGGTGTGAATGGTGACGGGAAGGACGTCCAACCCTCCTGCTCCGCCACGGAGTCCCACACCCTAAGAGTAGTGCGCGTTGGGGTGCTGATGTATGCATTTGGGGGTCTGTCCTTTTTATTGCGCCAGATCAAGTCCCAGATCATCCTGCCTGCTACACTGCGGTCCATGTGGAGCCAGTGCTTCTCTGATTCCTTTTGTGACCACTCGACCAGAATGCGCAGTTGGGCCGCCTTGTAATAGAGTCTAAGATCAGGGAGTCCAGCACCCCCCTCCCTCTGTGGTCGACGGAGCATGAAAAAGGAAAAGCGTGCCCGCCCTCCCTGCCAAACAAACTTCAGGATCATTGTCTTCAGGCGTTTAAAAAAATCCTCTTCCAGTTCTATGGGGAGCGCCTGAAATAGGTAAAGCAGTTTGGGGAGGAGAGTCATCTTTATAGCATGGATGCGCCCCAGCCAGGAGAGAAAGAGCGGCTTCCAACCTGCCAGATCCTTTTGAGTGCGGGAGAGGATTGGGGAAAAATTGGCTGCATATAGTTGCTCAACCTTAGGCGTCAGCTGTACCCCCAGATATTGTATGGAAGAGGACGCCCACTCCAGAGGCGTTAGCGTTCGGAGTTGTAAGGACTCCGTGTGCGAGAGAGTAAGATTAAGAATGTAGGACTTATCCAGGTTGACCTTGAAGCCCGCCGCTCTTTCGAAGGAGCTAAGCACTTCCTGTAAACAAGGGAGTGAACCCAGCGGGTTAGACAAGGAGAGGAGGACATCATCCGCAAAGAGGGAGATTTTGTGGGTTTCACCCGTAAAAGGGAGGCCCTCTATCCCCTGGTGTTCCCTTATCGCTATAGCTAGGGGCTCTATACTAAGGGCGAAGAGTAGAGGGGAGAGGGGGCAACCCTGTCTAGTCCCCCTGGAGTGGTAAAATGAGGTAGATTGCACCCCGTTGACCGAGACTCTAGATTTTGGGTGTCTATAGTTGGCCCGTATCATTGTTATAAACTGAGGGGAGAAGCCAAATTTCGCGAGTGTGGCCCACAGGAAACGCCAGTCCACTCGGTCAAATGCCTTTTCAGCATCTAGGCCGACCAGGACCACAGGAATATCAAATTTGTTGGCTTTCTCGATTAAGTGGACGATACGTCGGGTGTCGTCATGTGTTTGACGTCCCTTAATGAAGCCCGACTGGTCGGGATGGATAAGAAGTGGCATGAGGTCCTACATTCTTTTGGCTAGTATGGAGGAGTACAGCTTTGCATCAATGTTTAGGAGTGCAATGGGCCTGTAGGAGGCGCAACGAGTGGGGTCCTTGCCTGGTTTGGGGATCACGGAGATCACCGCCTCGGCCATGGAGTCCGCGGTGTCGCCGTCCGTGGCCATCCGGTTAAAAAGCCGGACTAGGTGAAGACTGATGTCAGCCGCAAAAGTCTTGTAAAAGACCGCGGTATACCCATCAGTGCCAGGCGCCTTGTGGGGTTTCAGTGCTTTGATAGCTGCTTGAACTTCCTCGAGAGTGATTGGAGCAGTGAGAGCCTCATTCCATTCCGGGGCGACCTGTGGGATCGGCAAGTCCTGCAGGAAGGCTTGTTGATGGGCTGTGTCAAGGGTATCAGTCGCATACAGGGATTTGTAAAAGGACCCAAATAGATCCACCTTGTCCTCGTCTTTATTGAATCAGAGTCCCTGACATGTCTTGGATACCCCCTATATATTCTCTTTCTCGTTTGTCCTTCAGTTGTCTGGCCAAGTGTTTCCCTATCTTATTACCCTGAGTATAGGATAGGTTGCGCAGCTTGAGGAGGGTGAACTCTGACCTGTTATTATAGATGGCCCGCAACTTGCCTCTGAGTGCCGTGAGTGTGCGGAGCGTCTGTCTAGTGGGAGCATGTTTATGGGCCCTCTCAGCAGTCGTTAGTTCTACCTCTATGTCTTCCCTTTCTTTAGCTCGCTGTTTATTCAGGGCTGAATTGAGCGCTATGTATTTACCTCGCAGAACTGCTTTAAAAGTGTCCCAGGTGTTATAGTCAGAGGTCTCGTCTGGGTCGTTAAAGGAGAAGAAGTCTTTGATAGTCTCCCTCAGCTGCGCAGTCGATTCCTTATCCCTCGACAAGGCTTCTGGGAAGTACCACCGGGCAGGTTTCGGGGCATTGCCAAGCCAAGTAAGACACACCGTATACATCCCATGATCAGACACCGAGATGGGGAGTATCTTAGCATCCTGTAGGTTACCCTGTAGGGACTGACTTCAAAAAATGTAATCCAGTCGCGAATAAGACTGGTGCACATGTGAAAAGAAGGAGTAATCTCGGGTAAGTGGGTGTAAGACCCGCCATTTGTCCAAAAGTCCCATGTTCCCCATGCAAGTCTGTACAGAGTCGGAGAAAGTACCTATGTCTAATCGGCGTGTGTGCGTGCTATTAAGTGTTGGGTGCCAGACCAGGTTAAAATCCCCCAGGAGAATTAAAGGGCCCTCTGCAAAATCATTCACCTTTCCCAACAGTGAAAGTAAGAAAGTCTTTTGGCCTGTATTGGGGGCTTAAATTGACGCAAAAGTGCACATCTTACCCTTCATACGGCCTTTGACCATCAGCCATCTCCCCTCTTTGCCCATAGGTTGAAACCGAGCGGCTGTGCTGAAGATAAGCGCCACCCCCTTCTGCTTAGTGGATGCTGAGGCTTTATAGATAAGGGGATATGACTTATGTTTAAGGCGGTGGTCTTCAGTTTCCTGTAGAGCCACTATATCCAAATGCTGATCTGAAATATATTCCCAGACCTTTTGGCGTTTCTGCGGGGAGTTGAGCCCCTTGACATTCCAGGTTCCTATAGTGAGTGGCATTCTAAGGCAATCCTAATGTTCCCTCTATAGAAGCCATCCTCCGCCCTGTCCTCCTGAGCTGAGCATGCCCACCTCCCATCCTTCCCTGCCCGTGTTGATGAAGTCCCCCGCCCACGGTGATGAGGCCACCACAGCCCCCATTCATGCCAGAGCCCCCCTTCCAGCGCCACCCCCAGCCAGACCATAATATATCTCTCAAATGAATTACGGTGAGGATTCGCACTGTAACATTACCACCAATCCCTCCCTTCCCCAATACACCCCAACAGATCAATGCAAGAACAGCTCCAAACATGAAATCCATTTGTCGAATTTAGACCCAGGTCACTGTAACGTCAGTTCAAACTTGTAGTATATGAGTACTTGTGTGGGTTATTTGGCAGTGGCGGCTCGACGGCTCGAGACCCCCCGCCCCGTCCGCCAACCCTGTTGCCATACTTATCTAAGTGCGACCATCAAGAAAGCTCTCAGGATCCGGCACCTGTGTCCTTGGAAACCTCCTGAATTGCTGCCGCTTTTTCTTGTGCCACTGTCTCTAGATTCGGCTTGTGGGTTTTCCTGGAAGAGCGTCCGCGCCTCACCTTCTGCCATCCGTCACCTGTCGCTTGGGAAGACCAGAGCGGAGTTCTCGCCGAACCTCCCCCTTCTTCGTCGCCCGGTCGGTCCTCCTCTTGTGGAATACCCAGTAGGGAGCAGGTGTCCCTCAAGGAACGCAATTGGTGTAGGGTTCCGTTCCATTTGAAGATTAACCTAAAGGGGTGTCCCCAGAAGTAAGGGATCCCTTCGTTGCGGAGGAAGGTGGTGGCTATTTTAAACGATCTCCTCTTTTGTAGGGTGATTGCCGATAGGTCCTGGAAGAGTTCCACAGCATGGCCCTGATATTGAAGGGGCTGTTTGAGACGTGCCGACTTTAGTATGCGCTCCTTGAGGGGGTAGTCGGGCAAAAAAGCCAATATGTCGGGGGAGGGGGGACCCTGGGATCGGCGGGTCAGCCCCACCCGGTGCGCTCTATCGATACGGATCTCAAATTCCTCATCCTCATCGAGTACTGTCCTGAATAGGGCTTGTAGATAGCCTGTGATATCGTCCCCCTCCGCTCTGGGTGGCACATTGCGGACCCGAATGTTGTTTCGCCTTGAGCGATTTTCGAGGTCTTCCGTATGGGATTGGAGATCAGTCTGTTGCTCGTGCAGCCGAGTGATTTCTTGTCGGAGGTACTCGATTTCTTCGTTTCTGGCTTGGCCCGAGAGTTCATTTGCGGCCACCCGCTCCCCCAGGTCGTTGACGTCTCGGCGAAGCTCCTTATCGTCCCCCGCCATTTCTTGTCTAAGGGATTGGATATCTTCCTTAAGGGAGGTGAAGAGGGCCTCCATGAATGTCTTGGTTGCCGGGGCTTCTCCCCCTCGTGGTCTGTCCCTTTGGGGGGGGACCCTGAGCCGGATGTGTCCGGGCTTTTTTCGGTCTTTGAACCCCCTTTGGACAGCATGTCTGTTATGGTGCGGTTCCCTTTGCGGTTGGAGGAAGCCATCCTCTCCCCTCCAGTCGGTTCGCCTGCTAGACGAGGTCGCAGTCAGATGGTGGCGGGCGTGCAGTGGGGCGAGGATAATTGGCACGCCTGTTTCGCGTTACCTCTCTGCAATGGGCGCGTGCCTATTGATCTCGTTCTGGCTTTGCTGTTCACGATCCTTCAGGGCCAGCGGCCATCCGTGTCTCCGGTAGCTCGGCTTCTTCTCTCCACCCCAGGTGCCCTTCCTGTCCGGGGACTCGGCCCGCTCTGCCTCGTGCTGCGCTGGTGAGGCACCCACCTCCTCCAAGGTAAAGTTCCCTTGTGCGATGGTCCTGCTGGGGGTCCCCGGGGACACGGCCACTGCCCCCCAGCCCCTCTCTGTGCACCTCGGGTTCAGCCCTCCTGCCCTCCTCTCATTCAAGTCTCTGACCGCAGGCAGTAGTGGCAGTGTGCGGTTCGCGCGATCGGCGCCAAGGCCCACTGGTAACCGCTGCTGGGGGCTCGATTAGTGCCCCCGATCTCCTGTGCCTGTTCTGGGCCTGGTTTCCCTGCGCTCTCACATAAGAGGCTCAGCCGCCTCCGTTGGCGGCCCTGCGGCAGCAGACCACCCTGCGCCAATGCAGAGAACCTGTCCACAGTTCCCTGTGCCTTTGCGTCTCCTCACTGGCTCTACGGGCGATGTATGCTCGAGCGCACGCTTCCTGAGGTGGCGCGCTCCAAGTCCGCCTCCGCCGCCCTCACCTATGTATGCAGTCCGAGGCCGACGCGCCTCCACCGGCTAGGCCCAAGCCGGGGCCTCACTTGCTTCTTCGCGCCGGTTCCCCTGGCACCTCCTTCCGGCGTACTTCTCCTCCGGACCTCCGCAGCGTCCGGGGGGCTCCTCCGGCGCAGCTCCCCAGTCTGGCAACAGTGACGTAGGCCCCGCATACTCCGTTCACAGCGGGAGCCGGATCGCCGTTCTTCGCGCCTCAATGCGGCCCAGCCGTCGCCTCCGGCTCACTTCTCCGTGTCTGGATCTCGCCGGGGCCCCAAATCACCCAGCTGGTGACTCTCTCACCCCTGGCTACCGACACCGGGCCCGGCAGCGAAATGGTCTGCTAATTAGACACGGCACGGGGAACGGGGACGGGGAGCCTCCAAAGAACACGTCTGGCTAAGCCGCCATCTTGGCCATGCCCCGTGATCTTGTTTTTAATGAACTGTTTGTTATAATATTGTGTTTGATTTGTTTCATACTGTATGTTGATACAATTTTTTAATTGATATATGTACAGCAAAAAGTGTTTTTTAGAACCATTAAAATCTTGATATTAAAGACAGAACTCAATTTTTCGATGTGTTAGTTCTCCCATGTATCATTGTGTAGACAAGAAAATACAATTGCCTAGGTGTGTTTCTTCTCATAAATAAGTGTCCCTGACCTAGGAATTTAACTAACTGTTGTTCAGGGGGTCCTTGTTATATACATTGTTTACCGGGTACACCTACATCACTTTTAGTGAAGGTGATACAGTCCTTTTAGCATACAAATCACATTTGTACACGAAAGCTGAAATGCGTTTTACACCCACTGAAAAAATACTCATAGCAGAACAAACTACTGTATTGAGAGAGAGAGATAAGAGAGAGATAGAGAGAGAGAGAGCACTAGCGCAGGGGAAACATAGTTGTCTTGACCCTGGTTCCGACCCTAGAGGTCATTACAAAGGCAAACATCCCAAATGCTAAAGCATTACATCCTAGATGGATTAAATGAGCTAACTCTCTCAGTGCAATAGACATAGATTACAGATTCAACATTACAAACATATTCCTGCAGTACAAACTAGAATATCCCCTGCCAAATAAAATAATGCCTCTAGACAGATATAAATATAACATTTGTACCGAGGGATCTGCCCATGCAGCCTTAGAAATGAAACAGCAATATTCTGCGGCATGTGCAGTTGTGAAAAGACACATGCAAGATGGAAATTTCTTTCTGGGAAAACACTCACACGGTCTCTAGGAGACTGTACGGCACAGCTGGCTGAACTAAAAGCCCTAATACTGGCATTATAAAATATGGATCCTGAATTACCCACACTTATAGTGTGTGACTCAACGTATTGTGTCAAGTTTCATAACTAATATTTACATTATTGGGGCAGAATAGATTTAGGGATTCCAAAGGTTGCGCATTAAAGTACTAGATGCTCTGGGTACAAGTGGCAAAGCTGAAAGAAGGCCTGCCACAGGCTCATGTTATTCATACTTTGAGTCATCAACGTGCTGGCATTCACATTGAAGGGAATTCAATGGTGGATAAGGCCACCAAGGCAACACTTCGTATTGCTGCAGTTACTGCAATAATTTGCTCTAGTACAAGGATAGATGGAGCAACTATGATAGCTGTCGATTCCACACACAAGAGCTCGACACTTCCGAAAGGCTTTCCACTCAACTACTCCAACAAGTTAGATGAACAGAATATTCCATATTCTCAAATTCCAGGAGTGGGGGATAGAGTAATAACAAACACTGATCACAGATTGGGATTGATACTAGCTGCACATGAGGGTCTGAGTTCAGCCCATGCAGGGATCATTACTACAGTTTCACTATTAAAGCAGTGCTATTTGTGGCTGGGTCTTACTATGCGGAGACCAATGACTTTGTCCTCAAATGTGACCTCTACCGGCAGATGAAGGGCTCCACCATAGAACGTCCACCAGAAACACATTTACTGATCTCAGACAAACCTCTCCCATGTGTATATTTGGATCACTATGGGTCCTTATACTCAGACGGGCTTCCAAGGACATCTTGGTGGCAGTAGATTCATGCTCTAGATTCCTGTGGGTTTGGCCCCAGCGTTCGGCTGATGCTCTTAGTGTTATAAAGAATTTGCGAGTCTTTATTGCAATATATGCAATTGGCACACTACATTTCGACCAGGGATCAGCGCTACAAACACAGCATCTGGGCTGGTTCTGGGCTTAAAAAAATCAATGCCGATCTCTAACAGACTGGCCGAATTGCACCGGCTTCCTGTACTGAAAAGATGTCAATTTATAGCACTTGATGTCATAAACGCTCTACAGTCAGGGGATTCATTCATATATGTCTTTGATTTTTACCTGGTATTAGCTGGCCGAGGGCTGAGATCCCACTGTGCTTTTCTGCGTAAAGTCTTTTAAGTTTAGGAAAATCCAAATAGATGCTGCTCTCTGCCGGTGGAGACTGCAGATACCTGGAAACAACTCAAAACCTTTCTGTTCGTGTTCAGGGGCTGTGTGATTTTGATACTTATTTGATTATACTAGTGCCAGGACTCATCTATCCTGAACTAACTGTGCAGCGCTATATAAATTGGCTCAGACATCCAGTCGTAAGCCATCGATCTCTGGG
This sequence comes from Lissotriton helveticus, assembly GCF_964261635.1. Taxonomy (NCBI): domain Eukaryota; kingdom Metazoa; phylum Chordata; class Amphibia; order Caudata; family Salamandridae; genus Lissotriton; species Lissotriton helveticus. The sequence continues at coordinate 485,212 of NW_027611685.1, read as the reverse complement.
CAACAGATCGTTGCAGCTATAGACGCCCTAGGAGGGGGAAAGACTCCGGGATCTGAAGGTCAGGTGTAGAGTTTTACAAAGCTTAGAAACAAATACCGGTCCCACTTCTGCTAGGCGTGTTTGCCGAGGCATTGAAGGGTGGTGTGTCGCTGCCGTCTATAAGTGACGCAATCATATCAGCGCTCCCCAAGCCTTTAACAGACCCGGCTAATTGTACCTCTTATCGCCCTCTGTCACTACTTATCAGTGATAATAAATTCTTGCCTGAGGTGAATCGACTCGGCTATCCCTCCTACTAGAGAAAATAGTCTCCCCCGTACAGTTGGAATTTGTCCCACATTTTTTTTAAATTTATTTGTAGAGTTTTATATAGCGTGGACTTGATCCTTGGGTATCAGAGCTCTTCACAGTTACATATGGAACATTTGTGATACAGTGCGATTGGCTACATAAGAAATTCCTGTACAATATTTTCTCATCAGTTTCAGCAAAAACAGGAGCATTACTATATAAAATATTCCTGTACAAGACATTCTTATCCGTTTCAGCAAAGTAACAGTATTTTGTATACAAGGTTCTGTAGTGCTTTCTGTGAGTTCTACCACAGGACTGGTTCATGATCGACGTTTGGTATTAAAATGCTAAAGAGCAATCTAGCCTTATGGAAGGAATTTGCTCATTAGCGAGCTCTTCGCTTCCTTCTTGAATGTTGCTATGTTTGGAATTTTTCTAATGTTTGGAGGGAGTGAGTTCCAGATTCTGGGGGCTGCTCCGGAGAAAGCTCTGTCATATGTTTTCTTCTTCCGAAAGATGGGTGGTTTAAGCAGCAGTTCTCTGGCGCTCGGAGCTGGTCTGCTTCTTCATGAAAGCTCTATTTTCTGAGCTAGTTACCTTGGAGTTTTGTAGTGGAGCGCTCTGTGAGTAGTACATGCCAGTTTGAATTGAATTCTGGCTTCGTAAGGTAACCAGTTTAATGCTTGCAGATGAGGTGAGATATGGTCATATTTTCTGGACCCAGTAATGAGTCTTGCTGCCGCATTTAGACTCGCTTTTAGTGGAGCTGTGGACATTTTTGGGAGACCTGCTAGAGTTGTCCATCCATATTCAATTCTTGAAATAACTAAGGGCTGGACTGCTAGTTTGAGGTCTGCCGTGGCGATGAGAGGTTTCATTTTTCTAATATAGTTCAGGTGAAACCGGGCACTTTTTGTCATTGATTTGATGTGTGCTTTCATGTCTAGGTTCTTATCAAGCGTGGTTCCCAGAGATTTTGCAGATTCAACTAGTGTAGGGATGCAGATTAGTGCTGTGATAATTTTGGTCCATTCTTTTACTTCTGTGGGTTTCTTCGGTGGTGATATTAATAGAAATTCTGTTTTTTGTGCGGTTGGTTTCAGATGATTACTAGTTAGCCAATGTAATGACATCTTTAAGGCCCCATTCATTTTCTTTATGTCTTCCAGTGATGTTATCTTGATGTATATCTGAGTGTCATCAGCGTACATGTGATAAGATATGCATGCGTCTCGGAGAATTTCTGTGAGGGGTTCGACATATAGGTTGAATAGTGAAGGGGATATTCTTGAACCTTGTGGGACTCCAATTGAATTTGGGCATGATGGGGAAAGTGTCTGGTTGACTAGGACTCTTTGAGTTCTGTTCTGGAGGAATGATTCAAACCATTTCAGAACAACTCCAGATAGTCCCATCCTGCCTTGAAGCCTGGCTAGCAATATTTCATGGTTTACCATGTCAAAGGCAGACGACAGGTCAAGAAGTACTAATAGGCATGTTTGATTGTGGCCTAGGGCCTGCAGCGCATCATCCATTATGTGTAGGATTGCTGATTCCGTACTGTGGCCAGGTCTGAATCCGGATTGGCAGTCGTCCAGCTGCTTGTGGTTCCTCAGTTGATTTTATACACATTTCTCAATTAGTTTAGCAAGTATTGGGATATTGGATACTGGGCGAAAGTTATTCGGCTCTGCTGAGTCCGCTGTAGGTTTTTTTGATGATGGGGAGGACTTGACCTGTTTTTAGGCATTCTGGTAGGTTCCCTTGAGAAAGTGAGGCATTTATTATCTTTGTCCATACTGGGACGATGATATGATTGATTCTTTTTAAGTATTTAGATGTGAGGGGGTCATTGTAGTGGTTGTTGGGTTTGATATTTGAGAGAGTTTTGTCAATGGAATTCTGGTCATATAGCTTGAAGGTTGCCCAATGTGCATTGTTTTTCAATCTATCGTGATTGTTTGTTGTGGTGTCATTGTTTTGAATTGGTAGGTATCTAGGCAGGTTATTGGCTGCCAACATGAGCTCTCTTTCTAGCGTGTTAGCCTTGTCAGTGAAGAATGTAGAGAATTCTTCACAGCTCAGTTGAGTTTTAGTAGTTTCTTGTGCAGATTTGGCCAACATATTTGATTGTTACTTTAACTTCTCCAGTATTAGGGGTGTCTTTCATAGATTCACATGCTTGAATATTCCCCGTCGTCGAAGTGGGAGTCCCACGGTAAATAAAATAGCAATAAATGCTAAATATATATATATATATACATAAACATAATACCAGAAAAGAAAGGAAATACACTGAAATCCTCTAAAACCATTCCTACATAGGAATGCAAGGCAAAGAGAAAAAACCATTTGTAACACATTAGTGTCATTATGTTAGTCCAAACTGAAGCCAATCAGGCGCCAGCACCCTCTAGAACCTTCTCCTCAGAAGCTCAAGCCCTCAGATTTTATACCGCACGTCGTGTGAAGGGAGTCTCCCTGAGCTCTGCTCAGTTTTTTGTCTCAAAATCTCTACTTCCAGCAATTTCTTCAGCATGTCAAGTAAGAAGTCTTTATTTAGACCCTGCTCTTCTTGTGGGAAGCTGCGCCTTTTTGAGAAGGACCCCCACCAGAAGTGTATTTACTGTTTATATCCTGATCATGTGGCTGCCAACTGCAAGTACTGTAGAACTTTTTCTACTAAAACTTTGAAGGACAGGGAAGGCCGTCTTCTCCTTTGGCTGCAGCGTCTTAAGGACAAGGACTCTGTGGTGTCCGACGCAGAAAGTTTACATTCTGGTTTCTCTTCAGCAGCCTCAAAACGTGGTAGTGTTCATGAGGTTCCTTCACCTTTCCTCAAGAAACCTAAATTGGCTTTGCCTATGGCTCCTGTGATGTCTTCTGCCACTCCTACCACCTCTACGCCCACGAGACCTTGCTCTCAGGCGTATGTGGCTACCTCTCGAGATGTTTTCACACATCTTCAAGTGCCACCGTCGACGGGAGCGTCGACGAGCGCTCCGACGACGAGAGCAGCATTGCCTGCATTTTCGACGACTACGCTGACTACCACATCAGCATTTTCATCGTCGACGACGGTTTCGTCGACAGCCTCGACGTCGACGAGGGTTTCATCGTCGTCTACACCTGTCCCGTTGACGATCCCCATCTCGTCGACGAAGAAAAGTGAGTCCTCGTCGACGAAAGGCCCGAAGACGCTAAAGCCTCGTCGACGAAGCCATCGTCGACCAAGGTTCCGTCGACGAAGAAGATCTCGTCGACGGAACCTTGGTCGACGTCGACGAAGACTCCGTCTATGGAGTCGATACCAGTATCGACGGTCGCCACGTCGACAACGTCCCCGTCGACAACTACAGCTCCAGTGGATCGCCCGTCGACGGTGTTACCGTCGACGACCCCGTCAACGACCACTCCGTCGACGAAGATTTCTTCAAACTTACTATTGCCAAAATCCGCCTCGTCGACGCTACCGACGACGGCTCCGTCGACGGCGGAACCAAATTCGTTTGCGTCATTACCGTTAGTGCCATTGAAGACTGCCAAATCTTCACACCCTCGCACTAAGGTACCCTGTCAACAGATCTCTCATCCGGAGGCTCAACCACCATCTCCAATGTTTGCAACTAGTACGGAGCAAGACACTGATTCGGAGCAAGATGAGGACACGTTTGGGGCAGCACGTAGTCCCTCTGACTTGATAATTAAATGTCAAGACACAGATTCTGATGATGGCAATGGCCCAGAATTTCAACAGGGAGAACAGTTCACTCAAGCTCCTGTGGCTACCATTCCTTTGGCCTTGATATCTAATCTCCAACATATGCTGGACGATTATAATCGCCGTTTTCCTGCAACACCGCAGACTACACCTGCGCTGTCTCCCACTCCTGTGGCTCAACCTCCGCCTGCATTGCCGTCTATAGTACCACCTGCACCTTCTCAGGTTCATCGGTCTATAAGCATCCATACCACTATATACCCGCAAGATGCGGATGAGGAGGAGGCGGATGCGGAACGCGAGGAAGGTGAAGTCCCTGACAACACGGATGATGACGCAGGCGACCAGGATATGGCCGAATGGGATGATTATCGGGCGCAGACGCCCTCTCCTCAACCTGGTACCTCGAGTGAGTCTCCGCCAGTATATATCGCCAGCTTCCATCTTTTAATGGATAAAGCGGCTCAACGTTTCAAACTCCCCCGTTCCCAACGGGAGGAGGATTGTTTTCTATACGATTTTAAAGACAAACCTCTCAAGCAGGTGCACACAATCCCTATAATTGAATTTGTATGGAAAGAGGGTATTAAACTGATGAATGCTCCGAACTGCTTACCTGCTCAAATTCCGCGCCTTGAAAAGAAGTACAAGGCCCCTACAGGTTCTCCAGCTTGCCTGATTTCCCATCCCAAACCGGATTCTGTCGTGACTCAGGCAGCACAACGTAGAGCACGTAATCCGGCGTCCCAAATCACAGCCCCTCCGGATAGAGAGGGTCAACGCTTGGATGCAATTGGCCGCAAGTTCTCGACCATGGCCTCCACATCTGTCCGAGCAGCTAATGCTTTGGCCATTTTGGGTCGTTATGACCGGCAGATGTGGTCAGACATTGCAGATTACATGGCACTCATCCCTGCTGCTTCCAAGGCTGATGCACAGCAGATTCTCCGCGATGGACAAAGAGCAGCGGAAGAAATCATCGATTGTGCAGTGGATATTGCAAATACAGGTTTCCGCCTCCTGGCAAGTGCGGCTGCACTTCGACGTCAGGTTGGCTAAAGTCGACCTCCTTCCGGCAGGAAGTCCAAGCCAGAATACTGGATATGCCATAAGATGGAGAATCGTTATTCGGATCCCATATTGATGATGCCCTTGAATCCATCAAGAAGGACACCGATACGGCGAAGTCCTTAGGCACGCTACAATTTCGTAAGCAGTCCTTTCGAGGTGCCCGCGGACGCGGTACTTCTTCCAACTTTCGGGGTGGTCAGCAATACCGTTCATACAATCAGAACGGCCAACGTTACACGCCCAATCAGCAGTCTCGCCAACAACCCGCCAAAACATTCAGAGGAAAGTCGTCCTATCGTGGCGCAAATCAGAAACGACAATGACTTTTGCCACTCTCAACGTGTTGGAGGTCGAATCTCTCTGTTTTATTCCCAGTGGTCCTCGATCACCTCGGACCGCTGGGTTTTGGACATTGTCAAACGGGGGCATACCCTGGAGTTCACAGAGATTCCTCCTTGCACCCCACCTCGTGGTCCTCCTTCTCCACATCTCGAGGAGCTTTACCATCAGGTCCGTCTTCTTGTGTTAAAAGGAGCAGTCGAAGTGGTCCCAAAACATCTAAGAGGGAAGGGTTTTTACTCTCGTTTTTTCCTCATACTCAAGAAGAACGGAGATTGGCGACCCATTCTGGATCTGAGGGCTCTCAACCAGTTCCTAAAGTCTCGTTTCTGATCTTTCTGAATGTTTTAAGCTGGGGGGATGATGGGTGCTGTCTCCATCTTCTTTCTGCCTGGCCAGTCTTAATTTACGCCTATCTTCATTCAGTGTCTCATTACACCATGGGTTTTTATCCTTCTCAGTTATTCTTTTTAAGTTTAGTGGCACAGTGGAGTTGACTATATTCGTCATTGACTTAGTGTAGTGTTCAGTGAGTTTGTTGGCGTTTAGCAAGCTGTTAGGCGGATTTAGTTCCTTCTCACATCTTGCTATAAGCAGTTCCATATTAGGCTCTTTAATGTCCCTGGACCAGTTTTTCAGTTTCACAGGCTGCGCGTTTTTTCTCTTTATTATTGTGGGTATCAGGAAGGTTATGTTGTAGTGATCTGACCAATCACAAGGAACAATTGATTGGACTGAAACATCTTTACTCCTAGCTATTACCCAATCTAAGGTTGCCCCTTGCGAGTGGGTTGGCTGTGTGCAGGCTTGAATAAGGTTTAGATCTGCCAGTACGTCTTTCAAATGCAAAAACAACAGTTGATGGACAGAATGCAGAACAATGTCATACATTCACCCCAGTACAGAGATCCGGGCCTAAATCCATCGTTTTTTTGCTCACCATGCCATTCCAGTTTGAACCCAGCCATATGAAAATCAGTGTTGACCCTCTGCCCCATGGTAACAGTCCAGGCCGAACTGCCAAGCCAGGTCCTCCCTAGACTGGAGTGTTTGATTTGGTCAGACGCTCCCTCCATCATCCCCTTTGGTATCGCTTAGAAAGTCTTTCAATGCATTGATCTGTTTGTCAATATTGTCATCCCAGTGTAAATTGAAGTCGCCTAGAAATATGTTATTAGTGTGACTGTTAGAGTTAGCCGGGATGATCTCCATTAGCTGTTCTCTGAAAGTAGCATTGTTACCTGGCGGGTGGTTGCATCTTTGATTGCTTGCTGTTCTTATGTTGAGTCCTAGGTATTCACAAGATTCGAGAGGGTCGGATTGTATTTGGTTGATGTCTATATCCGATCGGTGTATGCATGCTATACCGCCACCTGTCTTTTTTTGTCTGTTTAATCTAATAATTTTATAGTGAGGGGGCACCAGAAGATCCATGATCGGGGAAGATGATTCCGTAAGCCATGTTTCTGTTAGGATTGTTATGTCTATTTCCTGATTAACGATGAGGGCAGCGATGTCTGAGGCATGTTTTGCTGCGGACCAACAGTTGATTAGTAGGCACAGTAGTTGTTTCCCTGCGCTACTAGAGTTCATTTCTACAGTATTGGCGGTTATTTGGACTTGTTGTAGGTTGTTATGGTTGGGTTTCCTATTCTTAGGCCAGGATTTTCTATTGGCATTGATCTGGACTGACTTAATTTCCTCCCCTCTGCTGCTAGTTTCCGGCTCATATGATCGTATTAGGATTAAGGTTTCATCGTCTAATAGGTATTTAAGATCTCTGCCCAGTCGGTTAAGCCGATTTGATAATTGTATAATTGACTCTCTACCCTTTTCTTGGGAGTTATGCACCAATTTTTGGACGGCTCCGACTTTGGCGTGGGTGCTTACTGTGATTTATATTGTTTTGTCCAAAGTTTGTAATGCGTTTAAAATGTCCTTTGACATATTACCTATTTTAGTTTGAAGAGTTTTGATTTCTTTCTGAGATTGTGAAGATATTTTGGAAGTATGCGACGCCTATTGCGAGTTTTGCTTGTGTCCCGATGTATTAGAACTTTGATTTCTTCAGTTTTCCTATTTTTGTCTTTGGTTCGGGATTTAGTGCCTCCTCTAATAATGAAGTGGGATGCACTTTTTGAGACCTGGGCTCTTGGTCTTATGCTATGAGTTTCGTAAGGTCCTTGGCGTACTTTGAGATGTTGTTGAGTGGGTTATGAAAGGGGTGTTAGATTTTAAATCATTTCTTTCTGGGAGGACATTCCCGTTGGCTGTCCTACGCGGAGGAGAAGTCTTATCCCAAGATATAGGCGTTGATTCTTCTCACTGAAGTGGCGTCAGGGTTGTATTCGCGTAAGGTGTAGAATTTTCACTTGTCTTGCTATTACTTCCTTCTAATGAGCCTTCTGTTAGTGTTGTGTCTCCTTGTATCATAATCGTTCATGGATCTATAGGGTCTCTGATTGTTGCAACGTCTAAGGTGGTATGGTGTGGCTTCTTGTGTGATCCGTTGTTAATTAGGGGGTTTTGAGTTATGTACAAACTCTTTTAGCGTTGAGAATAGGTTGTCGAGATTTTTTAGCTCGCTGTTAGTTGTTTGTAATACTACAATGCCTTTCTTGTAGATAGTTATGCATAGATCCACTCTTAGACTTGGTGAGGGAATGGTCATAAATTTAGTGCCATGAGGGATGTTATTTGTGTTTTTAACAGTAAGCATCTTTATTTAGCGGTTTTTCTGGTGAAAAATATGAGGTCATTAATAATTGTGCCTTTGTTTGGATTGAAGTAGGGGTCAGAGATCAGCGTGTCTGGGTGTTTTCAAATTAGGTTGTGTTTGAATTTTTTGGCTGCATTCATGGATATGTTAGTTGGGTACTTTATGACAAAGGAGCTTGAGCCTGTCGATTCTAAATTGGCTCCCGCCATATTAAAAAAAAGAAAAAAATCCATAATCCACAGCGGTTCATCTACAGACGGTATTCGCAGTGGTGCATCGGGAAAACACACACATTGATGTAAATGTAAATGTAAATGTACAGGAATTTATATAGCGCAAATCACCATGCGGTTTCTAAGCGCTTGCTTAGGGAACCCGTCCTGGTATTCCCCTGTGAGATAACCCCGGCAGGGTATCCGCAAGGTGAAAGCCAGGCATCCCACCACGAGGGGCCGTTGTGGTGATTAAGCAAGCTATTGCCCAGAGTTGCAGAGTGTGAACCCGTGAATCGAGTAGGCACCGAAGCGAGAATTGTCGAGTCCATGGACATTTTAGGACTCAAGACCCCGCCGAGCCGAGAATTGAACCCTGGTCCCGGGCTGACCTCTGCTTCCAGGTCTGCCTCCTCTAACCAGTGAGCCACACTTCTCCACATTAAGACTGGTGATGCTGATAAGGCGGTTGCCTCCCTGGAATAGTCTTTTATGATCAAGACGTTTAGGCACCTTGGTTTGACAGTGAGTTTGAGATCACGTACGAAGCTGCTGGACACACAACCTTTCGCCTGAGTTTACGTAAATGAACTCAACTCAGACACCATTCAGATCATCTGGGGCACTGGGCTGGGACACCCTCTGTCACCCGTTCCTTATACCAGGAACAAACCCAGAGGCCCGTGAACTCCAGGAGAGGCATAACATACCCATTCTGGGCTGACACCTTTTGTACACGGAAACCAAGAAGAAAATACATTTTTATAAATTGACAGGTTTACAGTCACGTGGCCAGGCCTGGAGGTGGGTTGAGAGTTGAGAAGGTCAGACGACGGAACTTCAGAGTTCAATTGTTCAAAATCCTTGAAGTTAGAGGATTTCTGGACAGGTCCGCTGCCCTCTGGAGATCTGGTCTTTATTGAAGAGTAGAAAATAAAATATCCTCTTGGAATCAAAAGTATCACCAAATAGGTATAGCCACCATTCAGTCCACTCTACTCAATCACATCTACACAAGATCCGTTAATTATGGTGAGCATGCAGCTTCTCTTCAGGAGAATGAGGAATCGTTTATAAATATCATGTTGTGTGATACTCAGGCTGAGCACAAGACTTTTCTGCTGAACAGAAATGGCTCTAACAAAAGTCACAGAGCCTCACACTGTTTGATAGCCAGGCAAAATCACCATTTTGCATTCTTGGACAACAATTTCTACATGGCTAATGGAGCCATTTTTCTTTTTTTTTTAAATGATTGTTCCTCAAAAGAAATGAAAAATACAGGTTGATTGCACTATAATAATATATAGCTAGAGCCATTCACAATGCTATAAAATGTACACAATAATCACTAGATTGTACATTTTAAAAAGAAAGGCATGTTTTTTGATATGTATTAGAATAAAAAAATTATTAGTATTTTGCCATTTGACTGCTGATTTAAAAAAAAAAATGAGATTGCTCCCCTAAACTCAAGATAATTTGTGCTGTCAGCAGGGAGTCTGGCAGAGGTGGTATTAGAAGGGGGTCCTGTCTCAATTGTGTGACTGCTCTCAGAATGTCTCTGCTTTCGGCGTTCACATGGCTGACAAGGTTTCTTTGAGATGGGACTAGATCTCCTGTGTTGATGGAGAGAGAAGTGCTACTTGTGATATGTAGATCTGAGTTTCACTTCTTTTAAATTCTGTCATTTTTGTCCAACCAATGTATCATTTCTTAGGAAAGTTAAAAATATGTTTGTGTCCTGGCACACTCCCCTTGTTAATAATCCATAAAAATGCCATAAAATGTTCAGTACATTTGTCATATTCCAAAGAGACTTTTTTTAAGGTTCTTATTTACTGCAACTTAATATACTGGGTGTTAGATTGTGTTACATCTAGAGCAACAGTACCTGTGATGGACGTGGAATTAAGGGAGCCGAGTACAAAGAGTTTCTCAGAAAGCTGTGAGCACCTCGAAAGAGTGAACAGTTATAAAGCTATGGTTATTTAAGGGTTTGCTTTTTTGTCGACATGTTTATGCCACAATCATATCCAGAATGTCGGTCTTCCTATGTCCAGGACTAACCGAGTGTTTCAAGCTTTTTTCATAGTATGGAAGGAAGGCTGTTCCTTAAAGCTCCTGTAAGAACATACAGTGCTAAAGTTTGAGCAAAAGCAATCTATGGCGCCCTCCGCTGGTGTTACTGAGCAGCACCTGCTTGAGCTGTTGCCGTATGTAACTTGTAAATGAGAATTCTGTGGGTTCCTCCGGGGAATAATAATTCCATAGTCCTACGGAAGCTTAACTTTAAATGCATATTTGACCATAATGGAACTAAAAGCCCTCCTGGACTGAGCCAAGATAGGGATAAGTAAGTAGTCTGTACTGATGATTGTCTTTGTTACCTAACGAGTTCGAGTGTAGATGATTGGCACAAGGATCGCTGTCATCACACAGTTAACCAGCTCAAATCTGTGTATGGAATTGTGTTAAAATGTCCTCATTTTGTGCACATATTAACACCAGTACTTCTAAAGCCAGGACACCAATATCTAAATATTAATACAATTGAATATAGTTACTAGAGTGAGGCCGAGGCATTTGAAAGTTTTAGAGAACCAAAACATTTGACACAAAGAATTGTGATATGAAAATGATGGTATTTGGTTCTTTTGATTGTGTAAACCTTTTTCTGCCCCTGGTTCTCTTTTAAACAGGTGGTAGCTGATATGCCTATAAAGCTGGTTTGTGATACTACCTAGCATACTAGGTCAATGTCCGGTAGACTAGGACGAGGTCACTTTCAGAACTTGGAAATGAAACCTTTAGTTACTGTTAAATGCTAGAAAGAGCATAGCACAGCCACAGAGCCAGAGGTCCGTCCACCATGGCACTTTTGGTATGGAAGGCTTTGTGAACCAATGATGTTCAAGTAAAAAAAGATGACTTCCTATCGACTTTGCTCCCTGCCCTGTATGACATGGTGGGTGTTCACCGAGAACTGGCTTCTCAATCTAAGCGGAAGGCACTGGGGATGCTCAAACTAATTTAAAAGGTAGGTTGGTTGATGAACAAGAAAGCTGTCTCTAGTTTTCACTGCAGTGTACTTAATAAGGAGGTCATCAATTTCTGAAACACCTAGTTGCTGACTCCGAGGGTGTGGTAAATAAATAAATAATACCCTATTTTTGAATGAATAACAGATAGCTCAATAAATAAGAGTCAAGATTCGAGGTAGTAGGAGTTTTACAGGTTTAATACAGCATAAGGACAGGAACAGGACGACCTGCACAGGAATAGGATGGCAGGGCCCAGCAGCTGCTGGGGCTAGATCTGGGATGAGCGCGCTAAGGAAGGATAACTTTTTAATAACAGTACATGAGCATATATACATAACGCAAACACATAGCATTACATTGCAATAGGCGTAGCAGTGGGAGGAGCAATAGGCGTGACGCGTAGCAGTCGCGAAAGATAAGGGTGAAAGTAGGTGTAACAGAGGCGTATACATAGACATGTGATGCAAACGTAACAGATTATGTCATAAATGGGGCGGAAACTTGGAGGGGGCTACCTAAGGAGCCGGGACCTCTAACCTGATGGTGCGCGCAAACTAGCAATGACGTGTTACTAGGAGAAGCTGGGGGCTTCGAACTCTGTGCTAGGAGCAGAGACTGAAGTCTGGAGAGTCAGGGCGACATGTACTTAAGCAGTATCTAGTATCTGATGTTTAGAGAACATGTTGATATAAACTAGAAGTTATCGGGGTAAAGGCGAACAGACTCTAAGACTGGAGCATGCATTATTCTACATGTAGTGCGTGATGAAGAATATTAAATGACCATTAATACAGTATTTCTCTAACGTGGAGACGTGAAAGCTAGACAATGACGGAAACTATTGATGCGATTCAGTAGCTTTAGGAATGCAGAGAAGGAGGGCTGGACTGATAACTGGAATCATAACATACTCTTGGCAGACTCAGAGGCAGAGCCAAGCTGAGCCGGGCACTGCGAGGCAGGAAGTAAGTGAAGGGTCGAGGATACAGGTGGGGGCTGTATCGCTCCTCAGCGAGGGCTTCAGGAGACAGGAGCTGAATCTGATGTCCAGGCCCTTTTGAGGCCTAGAAACGGGGACTTTACAATGGAATAACGTGCACACTGAGAAACGTGGCAACGTAGCTTTACATAGGCCTGATATTCGTAGTATTCACGGGAACTGGAAACTGGCATACTAGAGGTGGACACAACTATAATTGCGTCTTTAATCGAACATGGGGAATAACATATGCATATTAATCATGCACAGATAACATATGATGGAGGACTCGTAGGGACACAGAACATGGCAAAATTTACTTTTCCACATTCCCTCCTTGTCACTACGTTTCCATCAGGAAACATCAATATTCATGATACCATCTATCATTTCATACAGTATCATTTGCTCGTCACGAATTTTCTGGGAACGTGTTTTAGAACGGGGCTTGGGACTAGGAATACAAGAGGTAGCACAAATGCCGCAAATCGCAGGGCCACATTGTATACAGAGGCAGCAGCTAAATATGATCGCTACTGCAATACCTAGAAAAGACAAGACTTTCCATCCCCAAGCGGAAATTATATTCCAGAACCAACCGGACCATGTCCAGGTGCCTGGATCTTGGTGTAACAGATGGGCAATTTTATGGAGTCTGGTTATAGCTGAATAAACAGACGGCGCGTTATTTGGAATGAAAATGCAGCAACTAGATCCGATGACTCTACAGGCCCCGCCCCTATCGGCCAATATGACGTCAAGGACGAGACGATTCTGTAAAACGACAAATCTCATAGCAGATTGCTCTTCGGTTAAGTTACCTAGAGCAGAGGCAGTTTCATTGACTACTACTTCAAGGGTTCTTGTTAACCTACGGATTAGCTTACTATTCTGGATAGGTCCTATAAAGAAGAAGAAACCTCTATTGAAATCTGTATACTGTTCTAGAGTAGTTTCAGTATAATCGACAATTGGGGACTCGATCTCCCTTCTATGTCTAATGTGTACTAGATGTGTGTTTCTATGATAATCAGGTGGGGCTAGGAAAACTGGTGGCAGTAGGAAGGCAATGTAACAGGTTCCCTCCCAATCGAGGGGCAGACGAACATATGCGGTCTGACCACAAATAAAATAGGAATGACGTGAAGCTTTGAAAATAGATTTCCCACTGTCACTATACTTGACAATAGTAGTACAATCACTATGTCCTACATGTACGGAACCATTATTTCGGACACATAATTCGCCTTTGACTGGTAGTACTGAAATAGCAGGTAAGTCTGGAGTAGTATCAGACTGAACATTTAGGACCATGAAATTCGAAGAATATTTACCTAAATTATACACTTCATTTTCTAGATCTAACCCGGTTCTGTGGGGGAGACCTTGCTTGTCTGGAAAACATGTACTGTTAAGAAAAGACATATCTGTTGAGGATGACGTTAACGTGGACCATGCTCCACACGAACCATTATGTGAAAAAGGATAAGGAAAAAGTGGCAGAACTCCCTTCGGTATCTGGAAAGGGGGGAGTCGACCACACACCCAACAATTAGTGGCATTGCTGGTCTGGTGTGAATAATGTAACATGCGGATGAAAGAATTATTTCGCATAGCGAGGCGGTAAGAGAGTTCATGAGGAGGCAGATCACTAAACATGTGTTCTACTGTAACATTAGAAGACTTATTTACATGAAAAACTGGAAAATACAGGTAAAACGCATAACTGGTGCAGGAAATCATAATGCTGAGAAATAATATGAAACATAGAAAAACGATACATCGGATTGAGTTTTGACTAACTCTCTCACTATGGGGGTCTATTTTATACATGTCAGAAACAGTCTAACCGTTTCACCTAGGGGAGGACTTAGACAATCAAACTGGCTGACTTATTTTACTAGACCGGAGTTTCAACTTATACTCCTGCTGCGGAGAATTTTCTGACGGGGAAGGGTTCGTAGCAATGTCTTTTGCGGGACAGTCCTTAAAAATAGTACTTTGGCAGTCCTTTGAATCCTGGGAAATGTTCTTTGAGACTGGTTTCAGTCCATAAAACTTCTTTATATGTGAAAGGTGCACCCAGCCTTTGCGTCCCTCCAACTTCACGGCTGTACGGGTGGCGAGGAGGACCTGTCGGGGCTCCTTCCAGCGAGGCTCCAGCGGACTTGAGCGGTCAAAATTGCGGACAAGAACCATGGATCCTGGAACGATTTCATGCGGTGCCACCTCGGTATTATCTGGAAATGCGGCGGCAACCTGTGAACGACAAGAGTTGAGGGCAGACATCAAGGAAGCTAGGTAATCTGTCAGCATATTACTTGAAACATCGGTAATACTTCGGGGTCTAGGAGTACCCCACATGTTAGGGGGGCGGCCGAATACGACCTCATACGGGGACAGACCTGATCTGGAATGTGCGACCATGCGCATACAGAACAAAGCGACTGGCAGAGCTACTAGCCAGTCCACACCTTTCTCTTTACATACTTTGGCGATGCGGATTTTCAGAGTCTGGTAGAACTGGTAGCTAGAACTGGAGCTTGACATAGGGCTTTCTTTAACTCATTAAAACTAAGTGTATGTTCAGATGACCAAGGGAGGACAGTCGATACGGCTGCCTCCTGTGTCGTTAACTGTATCAGTGGTTTGGCTAGAAATGCATACTGAGGAATCCATTGTCTGCAATAAGAAGTAAGGCCGATAAAAGCACGTACCTCCTTCTGGGTCTTGGGCTGAGGAAGACTCGCTATTAACTGGATACGGTCAGGTGTCAACTGCCTACCCCTCTTGGACAGTAAGTGTCCTAAGTAGACCACTTGCTGGACACAGAATTGAAGCTTCGAAGGGGACACCTTGTGTCCCATCTCGGCTAGGAAATACAGAACTGTGAGGGATGCTCGCTCGCAAGCACGTTCAGAACGGGCTGTGATCAGTAGATCGTCGACATACTGGAGCAGGGCAGTGTCAGTTGGCATGTGAATGTTGTCCAGTTGTCTCTTAAGTGCTTGACTATAAATACTAGGACTTTCTGTGAAACCTTGAGGAGCTCGTGTGAACATATAGCTCCTTCCATTTAAACAAAATCCGAAAAGGAACTGGCTGTCTGGATGAATGGGGACACTGAAAAATGCATTCTTGAGGTCTATGACAGTGAAAAATGAAGCTTCGGAATCAATGGCTGTTAATAGGGAAGAGATATCTGGAACGACTGGGTACTGAGGAATAATACATTTATTAAGTTCTCGTAGGTCAATCACTAATCGATATACTGGGGGTGCATTTGGATCAGTACGTTTCATGACTGGAATGATCTGAGAATTGCATACATTGGAGTCAGTTTCTACAACCACTCCTTGAGCCATGAGCTCGTCAATAATTTTGGATAAGGCTGCTACAGCCTCAGGTGGCAATCTGTACTGTCTGATTCGTGGTAACACTACACCTGGCTTGAGAGTCACACGATGGGGTGTGATTTGCATATAACCAACATCAGTTGGACCTTGCGCCCATAGATGCTGCGGAACATTAGACAATCTGGGATCAAAATCTCGTAATACATAGTGACCCTTAAAGTCACGTAGGAACAGACGTATTCCCTCTGGGGAACAGCATATAACTGCACCTAACTCTTTCAGTGTTTTAATGCCTAATAGGTTTTCTGGACATGACTTAGTAAGTAACAGATCAGTAGTACGGGACAATGGACCTACTTCTAGAGTAACTGGCTTTGATATTTCATTTACAATGGGTTTTCCTGAAAATCCAAGGGAAACATTTCTTGAGCCTGAGAGCGGAGCCCCTGGAACTTCGGCGTGACTTATAGTGGTCCTACTTGCCCCTGTATCAATCAAAAACTTTCTGTCTTTCCCTAATACTTGACTGTGAACATAGGGACCTTCTTGATCTACAGGTATCTCGATGAGAGGCAAGCCTACCTCCCTCTCTAGGCTGTTTCATGAATACTGCTGGTACTCTGGATACTCAGACTGTGCATACTGGTACATCTGCTGTGTAACGTGCTGTGTTGCAGCAATAGGCTGCGGTACAGTGACTGTCTGTTGTGCATTCTGTGGCTGAGGAGTCTGTGAAACTTGTTCGTGTCTAGGCGGACGTGGTCTTTCTTTAGTCTTACCAGTAGCGATGTTGTGTTTCAGAACTGCACACTCGTTTATAAAATGACCTGGCTGTTTACAATAATTGCAGTTCCCTTTAACGGGAGCTGCGGGATGACTGGCTTGATTTGGACCCCTCTTCTGACTGTCTTGAGGAACAGATTGTGCAACTAGTACTTTCATTTTCGTGTCTTTCATACGCTTTCTTTCGTGTTCTTGTTCTTCCCTGATCCTATTCTGGTGGTATTGGAGCATCTGCAACATCTGGGACGGTGTATTAGCTTGCCAGGTACTTTCGACTTTCAAAACTCGATTCTTAATTTGTGGACTTGAATTCTCGACTAATTTAGTAACAAAAAGGTGAGGGTATGACTCACTACTTGTCTTGAGGCCACTGTTGATACTAAAACATTTCTCAAATCTGGAATAAAAATCACTAATGTCTTCGTCTTGTTTCTGTTTACAGGCTGAGATTGCATCCCAGTCTTCTTTTCTAGTTGTCAATAACCTAGGCAAAACTTGTATTAATAATTCCGGTAATTCTTTACATTTCGCTCCAAGACCGGTACCTGGTACTCGTGCCTTGTCTTCGGCTTCTAGAACTGCCCAATCGATCTTTTTCTCTCCCACCTCCCATTCTTTTTCCTTGAGCTTTTCATACACCCCTGCGGGCAACAGAACTTTTAACATTTTAATGATATCTGGATACGTGTATTCTCCCATACGGAGCATGTCTTTTAATTCTCTATGGAACCCTGCTGGATCTTTATCATGACAGGGGATTAATTTCTTCATCTCTAGGAGTTCCATCTTTGTAATCGGGGTGTAAACAAACACTCGTTCTAGTTCGCCACCCGTTCCTCTAACTGGGTGGACTTCTCGTAACGGATTCTGTCTCTCCATGTAAAATGGTTTACTTTCTGGGGGTGAGACATGAACAAAATGCGGGTTCAAAAAGGTTCTATATTTGTGACGCTGTTCTAGAATGACACTAATTAAATCGGTACCTAAACCTTTCCATCTATACTGGAGTAACTCGTTCAGGATATCATGTAACGGGCCTGGATCAGAGTGTTGACCCTCATACAGTGTAATGAGGTGCTGAATCATATACATACCCGCCAGTCGTTGCTCGGCTGGGGGCATTTTCAGAAACATTTGTGCCACTATTTCGTCTGGAAAAGTGGTAGAATCAGTAATCCATCGGACTGCTGATCGGGCTAGTTCTTGTTCATGCATAGTACTTAACTCACTGTAACCGATTCGTGATTTCAGAATGTGATCGGTAGCTTGAAACACTTGTTCTAGAGAACCTTGTTCTGGTGCTGGATGATGGAAAGTTGACTTGTGTTCTAGGCGTAAATGGCGATCTGGAAATCTAGATTTTCCTACATACGCTATTCTGTCAGGATTCTCGTCGTCTAACTCTTCAGGATCAGAGTTACTTTCTTTCTCGCTTACTTGTGCTGCTTTACGCTGTTCGTGTAACTTTATTATTTCTTTACGGATTTTCTTGTACATACTTTCCATAGCACCGACGGTCTTGTGCTTACCCTCGGCTATATTATCACTCCACCTTGTCAGGGTTTTCATTTCAGCCGGATCTTTAGACGGGTAATCTTGTTCTCTTATTAGACAATTGATCAGAAACTTTAATATCATGAGCTGGGTCTCAGCTTTCCTTTGAGACATGGCCTCGCCAATGCTTTCTGGATCATCCCCTGTACGGATGAAACGATATATTCTGTCTAGATCCTCTTTCATATTCGGTAGGGTGACTAGATACTCGGTCACCTTTCTTACGCGGAATGAATATAAAACCATATTATCCTCGCCTGGGACTGGATCATAGCCGCATTCGGCAAGGGATTTTCTTATTTCTGCTACAGACTGATGTCTGGGCGTACGCTGTGACGCTTGCATATGTAATTCGGCTGTCGTTAAACGCTTGTGTGGCGGCGGGGTTTGAGGAGTACCTCCCCCTGCGGCCCCTAAACTAGAGTCGTCGACTGATCCTCTTCGTACTAGTGTGGCAGGAAATTGAAATGCGGGCTGAACTGATATGGCGGGCTGGACCTGGGGGACCGTAGCAGGTACTGCAAGGGGTACCCCGGTGTCTGGAGGAACGGGAAGTGCCTGATTTACAGGGACTGGCGGAGCGCGAACAGGATTTGCATATTCTGGGACTGTGTCGTCCAAATAGGACGAAATAAAAATATCAGCTGCGGTCGGTTTGTGACGTAGCTTGGTCGGAACTAATGGTGGCGGGAAATTACTGGATGCCTCTGGGGTCGCTTTTGGCAAGCCCTCGGCAAGGAGAGGATACATACCCTTAATAAGGGCATGCCTCTGTCTGTCTGTTCGGCTTTAACTTGTTCACCTATCTCGATTAATTCTTTTTCATGGGCTCGTTCTAAGGATTCTCTACTTAATTCTGACTTTCTGATTTCTTTTTCGGTTCTTTTATGAGCTTCTTTGCGCCATAACTCGATGGCATCTTTCTGTGACTGTCTGGCTTTCTTTTTCCATAATGCCTCTTCTACTCTCATGATGCACTCGACATCCCATGTACCCGATACGGGCCATCTATACTTTTCTTCTAACTGTTTGGTATACTCTACCCATAAATCTAGATATAGTATGGCACTTATGCCATGCTTCTGATACATAAAATGACCTGGACTGTCCCTAGGCGGAACTGGAACTGCTGCTTCCAACAGACCCTTTCTAGTTTTTAACTGACGTAACTTAGAAAACAAGGGCATGACTGGACTGTAATCTAGACACAATACAATACACAATGAACACGATACTTATTCCCCATTCATACCACGACATTAAAATACATGAAGAACATTTATAATAACAGTTCGAACAGAATACTACCTGGAATACGGAACACAGAATACATGAATTTTCTCGAGAACAGAACTGACTGGAATAGAAACTAGATGCACTGCTGAAACAGTACAAAACTTACCGGTCCCATTAAAGAGACACGTCAGGACCCGCATCCACCGAAGTGGACACTTCGTTTGTGGGTCTGTGTACCACCAACCCACGGACCAGAGTCAATTAAATTGACCCTGTCTAGATACTACCCCAGTAACGGTACTCACCGGGCAGCAAGAACGGAAGGCCTCAGACTGGACTGGACTGCTTCGACGCCGGACGGACGAACTTCGGACTTCTGTTACGGGTGGACCTCCGGATACCTCGGACCTTGGACTCTCGGCTTGGGCTCTGGTCAGGACTCGCCGCGTTCCTCCACCGCCTCGTCTGGATGCTGGACCGCCTCCTCCGTCTCCTCCGTGGGCCTGAGGGATACTTGAAGCAGAAATATCTGCACGTGCACGGTATGGTTCCGTCACGGCTGCAGAGGGTCAGGGGGCCGGCGTGGCTTCACCGGCGCGTGGGGAAAGGGCAAGTCCCTATTCGGGCGCCATTATGTGGTAAATAAATAAATAATACCCTATTTTTGAATGAATAAATGAATAACAGATAGCTCAATAAATAAGAGTCAAGATTCGAGGTAGTAGGAGTTTTACAGGTTTAATACAGCATAAGGACAGGAACAGGACGACCTGCACAGGAATAGGATGGCAGGGCCCAGCAGCTGCTGGGGCTAGATCTGGGATGAGCGCGCTAAGGAAGGATAACTTTTTAATAACAGTACATGAGCATATATACATAACGCAAACACATAGCATTACATTGCAATAGGCGTAGCAGTGGGAGGAGCAATAGGCGTGACGCGTAGCAGTCGCGAAAGATAAGGGTGAAAGTAGGTGTAACAGAGGCGTATACATAGACATGTGATGCAAACGTAACAGATTATGTCATAAATGGGGCGGAAACTTGGAGGGGGCTACCTAAGGAGCCGGGACCTCTAACCTGATGGTGCGCGCAAACTAGCAATGACGTGTTACTAGGAGAAGCTGGGGGCTTCGAACTCTGTGCTAGGAGCAGAGACTGAAGTCTGGAGAGTCAGGGCGACATGTACTTAAGCAGTATCTAGTATCTGATGTTTAGAGAACATGTTGATATAAACTAGAAGTTATCGGGGTAAAGGCGAACAGACTCTAAGACTGGAGCATGCATTATTCTACATGTAGTGCGTGATGAAGAATATTAAATGACCATTAATACAGTATTTCTCTAACGTGGAGACGTGAAAGCTAGACAATGACGGAAACTATTGATGCGATTCAGTAGCTTTAGGAATGCAGAGAAGGAGGGCTGGACTGATAACTGGAATCATAACATACTCTTGGCAGACTCAGAGGCAGAGCCAAGCTGAGCCGGGCACTGCGAGGCAGGAAGTAAGTGAAGGGTCGAGGATACAGGTGGGGGCTGTATCGCTCCTCAGCGAGGGCTTCAGGAGACAGGAGCTGAATCTGATGTCCAGGCCCTTTTGAGGCCTAGAAACGGGGACTTTACAATGGAATAACGTGCACACTGAGAAACGTGGCAACGTAGCTTTACATAGGCCTGATATTCGTAGTATTCACGGGAACTGGAAACTGGCATACTAGAGGTGGACACAACTATAATTGCGTCTTTAATCGAACATGGGGAATAACATATGCATATTAATCATGCACAGATAACATATGATGGAGGACTCGTAGGGACACAGAACATGGCAAAATTTACTTTTCCACAAGGGGACGGATAAAATGATAACAAAGTGGCAATTTGCTAACAGTTATGTATTGAGATACATTTTCACTGTATTAAAGCCCTTAAAATGAAAAATATTTTTTTTAAGAAAGCTACTGTGAGACCCTAACTTTCCTCCTAAGATGTTCTGGACATTCTGTAGTAATTGGTCAACAGTATGGCACGAGTTTTAGGTCGAAAAGTGACTTCATTAGCCTACAAATTCCTATCAGCCATAGGTTGGAGGACGCTGCTGGTAACATGTTTCAACAGGTTTGATTTAACTAGCGGCATGATTAACCATGGAATCTTTTTAGTCAGTTTGTGTATCTTTGAATGTTTAATCAAACGTGTAATCAGATTTAGATGTAGGATGTATCTCATCCTTTTGATCCATTAGTTCCTTGTTTGCTACCAGTGTTTATGATTAGATTAGTTGATGTTAAAATGCATTTCAGTCGTTTACTTGTTCTTCTGTACTATTGCTGTATCAATTTTGTGAAATATTAATTAATTCTTAAATAAATCTTGATTGATTCTTTCACTCACATTCTATCAACTCTTATGAAATTTTTTTTTTGGGAACGGAGAATGCTTGAAATGTATATCTAAGACAGGGGGCCTCAAACTAGGGGCGGGCCCTCCTAGGGGGGGCCTGAGATGATCCCAGGTGGGCCGCTAGACTCTGGTCAAAAGAAGCACTAACCCGATAACGGTGCTTTGTTTTAAGATGAAAATAATGAGCGGCAGTAAGCTGCTCTCCAATGGGCCGTCACTAACATGTTTTGTCGTGTATATCCTAGCTAGGACTATGTGTCAAAAGGGACGGGTCACCAAATGCTTTTCAAAACCCCCACTCCCACTTCAAATAAACACACTCTGGGTACTTGTACCCGTTATTAGAACATTGTAATGTTGGGGGCTCCATTGAAGCAGCTCCGGGCTTGTAATGGCTGGTATAAGTCCGGAGCTCCAACATTCCAATGTTTGTCTTCATGTTTTTCTCTTTTTAATTTAGAACATTCTAACCTTAGTGGGTGGAATTTTCTAATGGCCTTATAGGCCTTCTGCGTCTGCATATGCCGGTCGTTAAAGGCCCTGAACCGGTTACAGGCCCAAGACGCAGGCCCTCGTCAGGAGGCCATAAGGCTATATTAAAGCCTGCCTGACCAGAATAGTATGTTTGGCAATCATGTATTTGATTGCAGTCTTAAAACAGTACTTAACTGCAATGTTTAAATAAGTCTAGACATACTTAAACATTGCGAATTGAATAGAATAGTTGTAAAATATTCTGAGGAGAGCCCGACAATCGCTGTGGGGTTGGGGGCATGGCATTAAAAGGTTTTAAGACCACTGGTCTGGGGTGTTCCTCATCGGAGAGGTGTGAGGGGTCTGATGTAACACTGTTGGTTAGTCAAATCTTAAAGGAGAGGGCAAAGAGACTCAAAGCCGATGGATTTCAAAGTCGAACCTGTTTATCACCACTTAACTATCCTCACTGATCGCAATAAGTGACTTGACAGCCCCCCTCAAACCATGTCCAGATGGGCTGCTGGCTGAGTATATTCAGCACAGGTTTGGAAATCAAGGTTTGAGATGTAAAACATGAAAGTAATAGAAACATGTAAACTTTACAAAGGAACGGTGATGGTGATGCCAAGCCCTGTGTGGCACTGTTAGTACTGCCAGCAAGAGTGTCTACATTTATCTGCTAACAGCGCCGCTCCATGGCCAAGGTCAGCCGTCCCTCATCATACCTGCAAACCAAACCTATTCTAGACCCTCTCCAGCAGCACCTGTAGGCGGCTGGTGAGTGAACACTAAACTCTCTCTCATAATCCCACCCTATTCTAGACCCTCTCCAGCAGCACCTGTAGGCGGCTGGCGAGAGAACACTAAACTCTCTCTCATAATCCCACCCTATTCTAGACCCTCTCCAGCAGCACCTGTAGGCGGCTGGTGAGTGAACACTAAACTCTCTCTCATAATCCCACCCTATTCTAGACCCTCTCCAGCAGCACCTGCAGGCGGCTGGTGAGTGAACACTAAACTCTCTCTCATAAACCCACCCTATTCTAGACTCTCTCCAGCAGGCCCTATAGGTGACTGGTAAGTAAACAACAGACAGTCCCTCTGTCAGTTCCAACGTATTACAACCCTCTTCATCAACACCTGTAGCAGACATGGGGTGAACACTTCAGGAAAATGCAACAAAACTAGGGCTGCTGATCGACCCTGATCGCAGGCACAGAGCTGCTGGTCCTAGAGATCCACGAGGACTAGTTTGATCCCGTTTGGGGGCAGAAACTTCACCGGTTCTTGTCCAGAAATGCTGAGTGCTCACAAGGGACAAACAAGCCTTCTTCTGGAAGATCATGGGCGTTGAATGCTTATGACCGAGGGCCCTCTCAAAATAATTTACTGACAGTACATAAGCCACTAGTTCAGCGGCTGGTGTCAAATTCTTGAAGGGGGAAGAGTCATTTTCTCTAAACCGCTGCAGTTGAGCTGACCCTAGAAAACCACTCAAACTTCACGCAACTTGGTTTCCACTGGTACTTTTGGTCGGGCACCGCCAGAACCTCCTTTAGGCTTACTTCAGGAAGTAGTAGGTTTGAAACTCTGACTTGGATTACAGTCCCGCTTTGTGTAAGTATTTATTTATTTTGTTTTTATTCTGAAGGTTTTATATAGCTCGAACCAGACTCTTGCGAGTATAAGAGTGCTTTACAGGTCATCAATAGAAGGCAAGATATAGTATACAAAGACACAACCAATAAAAGATACAGTCATATATACAGGCAAAAATACAATAAATAGTCATAGAGTTCACATGAATTTAGCCATGAGGATAGCTTTCACTTCTCTTTTGAAGGAGGCAGTGGAAGGGTTCATTCTTGCTTCACTGGGCAAAGCGTTCCATATCCTCGGAGCCATACCAGAAAAGGACCGGTCATAAGTTTATTCTTGGCAAATCATTGAGGTTGTAGGAGAAGAGTCGTGGCACTCCTGGAGGCTCTGCTGCCTGCAGAGAGCACCAGTTTCTGAGCTAGGTATTGTTGGGCATTGTGGCAGAGGGCCTTGTGTGTCATGCGAGCGATTTTTAGATGAATTCTGGCTTCAAACGGTAGCCAGTTGAGGGCTCTCAGGTCTGGGGAAATGTGAGTGTTTCTCTTAGAACCAGTGATGAGTGGCGCAGCTGAGTTGATCGTGGCTCTTAGCGGGCTGTTGATGACCTTGGGAGGCCGCATAAGGTTACTGCTCCATATTCCACGCGGGGAATTACTAGGGCTTGAACTGCTTGTTTGAAGTCGTATGCGGGCAGAAAGGGTTTCAGTTTTCGAAGGGTCTTTAGATGGAAGTTGCCTTTTGTTGAGGCGCTAATGTGTTTCTGCATCTTTAAGTTATTGTCCAGCGTTACCCCTAGATATTTCTCTGAGTCGACTATGAGCGGTTGTCCATTTAGAGCTGTTAGGTGCTTCATCCAATCCATGATAGTGTGAGTTTTGTTAGGGGGAGTGATTAAAAGGAATTCCGTTTTGAGGGAGTTAAGTTGCAGATGATTTTGGCCAGCCAAGTTGGGTTTTTTATAGTGTGGTGTTGAGCGGTTTGATGTCCTCCAGTGAGTGTATCTTGATGTATATTTGGGTGTCGTCTGCATACATGTGGAAGTGTATCTTAGTGAGGCTGAGAAGATCAGTAAGAGGTTCCATGAACAGGTTGAACAGGGTGGGAGAGAGGGAGGAGCCTTGTGGAACTCCCAGTGTGACGGGCATGGGGATGGACAGGGATTGGTTTACCTTGAATCTTAGGGATCTATTATGGAGGAAGGAGGCGAACCAGTTAAATACATTTCCAGACATTCCCATTCTGTGTTTCAGGAGATCAAGCAGGTTGTCGTATTTGACGGTGTCAAGAGCTGATGACAGGTCGAGTAGGATTAGTAGACAGTCTTCATTTTGGTCGGGATTTTTAGAGCGCCGTCTAATATATGTGTCATGGCCAATTCCATGCTGTGATCTGCTCTGAAGCCTGATTGAAATTGGTTCAACAAGTTGAATCGCTCAATGTGATTGTTCAGATGTATATTAATGCATTTTTCCAGGAGTTTGGCTAACATAGGGATATTAGAGATCAGACAATATTTATTAGGGTCCGAGGGGTCCGCTGTAGTTTTCTTAAGGATAGGCGAGACCTGCCCAGTTTTCAGGATGTCTGGAATGGATCCTTGAAGGAGGAATGTGTTAATGATCTTGGTCCAGAGGGGTAGTAAGAGAGGAATGAAGTTTTTTAGGTAGTTCGCAGGGAGCGGGTCAGTGAAGTGATTGAAGGGTTTCAGCGCGTTTAGCGTCTTTAATCTGGTGTCTTCACAGTAAGTGTCGAAGTGCGACCAAGTTGCATTGTTTTTTAGTTTAAATAATGGGAGGTTATTCGCAAGAGAACCAGCCAGGGGCAGTGATGGGCTCTCTGTCAAGTCTGAGGTGGATATTAGGTCCTTGAGTAGATCTGATTTAATGGATTCCTTCTTAGAGGCCAGGAAGGAGGTAAATTCATCACAGTTGGGTAGAGAGAGTGGGCTGGTGTTGGGGACATTAGGTAGGCTCTTAGTTTGGGTTTTGAAAAGATCGAATAGCTTTTTGGGGCGGTTCTTGTCTAGGTCTAGTTGACATCTGAAGAAATCGGTTTTGGATTTTCTGATCTTTCTAAAATAACCGTTTCTGGAAGTTCTTAGAAGTTTGAGGAGGTCGGCTGAGGGTGTAGCTCTCCAGCGTCGTCCAATTACTCTAAGCGAGCATCTGTCAACATTCAGTCTCCGATCATACCATGGTTTTGAGTCTTTTGCGGATGTTCTTTTCAGTTGCAATGGGGCCATTTTGTCTAGCAGGTTGTTCATGGAGTGAAAAGCCCTAAAGTTGTAGGGTGCTTCATAGGGTTAGCATTAGAGTTGGAATAGGAATGTCCCCTGCATTTATTTCGGTGTTTCATTAAGCTCGCACTCGACCCAGAGGTATCGGGATCATAGTGCTTTATATGAGCCCCAGTTGCATTACAGATCGACACATTCATTTTTGTTAGGCACGCGGATATTGAATGATTTGCCCAGAATCACAGGATGTCTCATGTGATGGATCGGAGTACTGTGCCTGAATGTAGCTAAACCAGAACCTTCAAATGTACGAGATCAGCTTTGCTCAGTTTGACTTCTAATTATTATAGCAGCGCTCCAGCATTTGACAGCTCAGAAAGCTATAAAAATATGTGACTGCATTTCATTACAGTGATGCCGACCGCCACATTCAAATGCGTTAGTCTAACCCCTGATGCGTGGTACTTGTCAGGCCTGTTCCCCTCAACGCAGGAATGCTTGCACTATGGTACAAGGCTGCCTGCATTGAGACTAGGCAGATAAATGTAGCATCAGCACAGGGAGAAATGCAGGGCTGCACCGTATTCTTGTAAATACAGTACAGCCCTGTATTTCAGAAGTGGAGAGCGCGGCGTTAAGCCAAGGAGGCCAACACCGTGCTCCGCCACTTGATTCTAAATATGCCCTTTAATGTCAACAGCCTGACCCATTTTATCAAGAGGCAGAAAATCCTCTAATTTCAGAAGATACACTTCCTTGATGAAGCATTGCTCCAGGAAACACACCTGTCACCTATTGAACATGATAATCTCAGAAGGGATTGGATGAGTACGGTACTACATGCCAGCAGGATCCAGACTACCCTTACACTCCCATCTACTCCTTTGGAACATAGGGAGAGTGGGTTGGACATCTGTTCTCACAAATCCCTGGGGGTTTGCACACTGCAGACATGGCGGGACCCCCTGGGCAGATATATTTTTGCCAAGGTTCAGATGTTCAATGAGTCTTTGTGTGTGGGCTCTATCTCTGCCCCGGCGGCTGACCAAACTCCTGTTCTTTTTTGGGACAGCCAGGGTATTCATGAGGGGGGTTCTGGAATATGGCACCTTGACAAGTCCAGAAACCATACGACCAGGCAGCCCGAGAGGGTTTCATCCTCTCTGACATTATTGATGTTCATGCCTTGATGGATCCATGGTGATTGGCGCACCTGAGGGACGTGGACTATACTTTCACCTTCTGCATCCATTGTAAACGTTTACATCTTGATCCTCCCAAACAGTACCTCTGATCATGATCTTCTGGAACTCAACCATAAACTTCGACGGTTGCAAACCCCACAGGCCCATTAGCGTATGCATACAGCATGGTATAACTTGAACAGTTAGAATTGCGAGTTGCTTCTGTTGCTGACTACCATTTTGCACCCTTTTATTTTTAATGCCTCGGTGATTGGTTACCTTTTAAAAAACTGTGGGAAATATTGCCTTTGAATTTTTATATTTTACCTGTGTGTACTTGTGGGACTTTCATTTTTGCTGCCTCGTACTGGTGTGGTATCGTTCCCTTTTTCCTCTGCCCCCCCCGGTCCACCGCAGGCAAGAGCGGACTGGTTGAGTGGAGGGAGGCCAAGGGGAAACTTTGCGCGCTCATTTTTTACCCATTTCCGGGTTGTGCCATTTGCTGCCGTCATCTTAGGCAAGGGACGCTCTAGTGCTTGCCTCCCCTGCCCTGGCGGGCTCTTTAAAGACAGCCCATGGAACTAGCGCCGGTGGCGCACCAAAGGCAAGCCCATCTGCGCCCGTCTGCACCAGGCCAGGACCTGGGGCCCAAATCCCTGCCCCCGGTAACCCTCAAAACAACACCAAAATCAAGTTTTCCTCCACTCAGCTACGCAACCTTCGCACTTACCCCCGATCAATGTGCGTCTGTTGGGATGCTAACACCAACACCTCAGTCTGTCCAGGCTGTAGCTTTCTTTTTAACCCCCCCCCCCACTGACTTCAGTCACACCACTACACCCAGCACTTCTGCCTACATGCCTACCCAATTAGCCAAGAAATGTAAGCCAGCTCCCCCAAATATTTTTCTTTTTTTTAGCATTAATTGTCGATCCCTCCCCAAACATCAGGCAGACATCTTTGATCTCTTGGTGGATCTCCAACCCGATGCCATCTTCTTAACGGAGACATGGCTTAACAGTTAATCGGGACCTGATGTGGCCAGAGCCCTGCCCCCGAACTATGTGATTTTTTTTTTTGTCCTCATAACCACCATATAGACAAAGTGCCAAAAGGAATCAACGGAGAATAACTGACTCAGTTTAGCTGAAAAACTGGAGGGGACACAAATCTTATGGAGACCATCTATCCCACAGTCTTCCACCGTGATCCAAAAAAGCACCAAGTCTTTAATTTGCCAACCCGCAGCAAATCTTGGGGTAGTTTTAGCAGCCAAATGGGAGCCGGGCATGAACCGGGTAGCGGCTGTTCCAATGGTGCAGAATAACAGAGCACCTAAGGAGATCAATCATTGGACTCGGGGAAAAAAAAAAAAAACGATTACGTCACTGAGGCCAGGTTAGTAGGTGCCAAAATGCCCTTTTTCTGCGATTACCGGCTCGGGCCATATCTGTGACAGAGGTCTGCAGTACAGAATTTTGCCAATCTCTAAAGGTGGGTGGTGTGGAGTCTTTCCACTTCCTGCAGATCTCTCTTCTTGCGAGCAAGATGGAATAAAAGACTAAACATCTGGGTAGATGTTGTACTCCTTCCAAGACTCCAAAGATAATCAGGGGCAAATCCATTGTGACAGGTCTACCTAAAGACTCAGAAAGGCACTTGCTGATATCCTGCCAAAACACTGTTAGTTCCGGGCAATCCAAGAACATATGAGTATCCGAAGCAGCAATCAAACCACATTTTGCGCAGGACACTGGCTGTCCTCCTACAAATTTAGAAAGTCTTGAGGGGGAGTAATACGCCCTATAAAGGGTGAAGATTTGATTTCTTCGAAGCCATGATGGCTTGACAATGCTCCACAGAAGCTCGAAAGAAGACTTCCAAAGAATTTGTAAATTCAGATCCACCAGAACAGAACCCCATAATGACTCTGGCAAAACAAATTCTCCATCTGCCTCCTCCATAATAAAGTTATACCATCTAGATATTTCTTTCTTTTCTGGGCCTCTGTTTAGTAAGTCAGAGATAAATGGGCTATGTCCACCAAGTTTAAACTTATTTTTATTGGCAGGAGATGCTTTGTAGGCTGCAGTCCAATTATACATCTGGATATATTTGAAGCGTGAAAAATTATGGCCAACCTTGGCTTGTAAATGTTCCCATGATAATAGATCACCCTCATAGAAAAGGTCACCCCAAACCTCCATGCCTGCCTCTCTCAGAGGAATTGCCAAGATGTCATCAAGCCAGGCAGGACTTTCAGGCAAGTCCCACAACGGAGTTTTTTCACAAAAGTAATTTACTTTAATTGATTTCATGATTTCAGCCCATGTTCGAGCAAGACCCTGTAGAGTCTTCAGTTTAATTTTTTTTTAAAAACTTAGGATTTCCAAACTTAAAAAGAAAACTAGAGTGATTAATATTTTCCCCCTCTAACATAGCTGCATACATCATGCCCACCCCCGAGGCGTCGAGATTCTTCAACAACATCCTTGAGTGGGACAATTGGAAGGCCCAAGCATAGATTTTTAAATCTGGAGCCGCCAGCCCACCCTTTTCGCGTCGCCGTCTTAGTTTTTTCCAAGCGATACGTGGAAGATGGTTATGCCAAATAAAAGATGAAACATTTGATTGAAATCTGGCAAAAATATTTTGATCAAAGTATAAGGGAATGGTATTGAATAAAAAAGATATTTTTGGCAGAATAGACATTTTGATAAGATTGACCCTACCTATTAATGAAAGAGGGAGATGCGACCAAGATTGGAGAAGCTTACGGCAGTCTTTAAGTACTGTGGACAAATTAACTTGGACTATTCTGTTTATATCCTTTACAATTTTTAGACCTAAGTAACGCATTGAGGTGCCAGGATGGAATTCCATAGGAGGATTTTCATCATTCCAGATAAGCATTTCCGTTTTGGCTGCGTTTATCTCATACCCCGACACCTGTCCAAAAGCGTGAGCCAATTTCACTATAGCTGGGAGAGCCGTAGCGGCCTCTGATGTTAATATAAGTACGTCGTCGGCATATAGTGCCACCTTCCTCGACCAGCCTTGATAGTTAAATGGTTTGATGGAAATCTCCTCCCTTAGGTACTGCGCAAAAGGCTCGATGTAAAAATCAAAAAGTAAGGGGGAGAGCGGGCACCCCTGTCGGGTTCCCCTAGTGATAGAAAAGGGGCTTGATAAGTCTCCATTGACGAGAAGAGATGCAGAAGGATTGCTATACAACAGGCTGATCGCCCTACGAAAACTTTCTCCCACACCAAACTTGGCCAAGGCCTCCGACAGGTACACCCAGTTTACCCTGTCGAAAGCCTTGGTTGCGTCCAGTGTTATCGCAGCCAATGGGTGCCTATTAGATGTTGCTATATCTATGGCGCCAATCAAATCAAAGGTCAGTTCATACAATTGTCTACCCTTTAAGAACCCCTTTTGATCTAAATGAAGGATAGATGGTGCGGTGTTGGCCAATCTTTATGATAAAACTGTGGTAAAGATTTTATAATCCACATTCAGAATGGATATTGGCCTATACGACCCACATTCTTCCTTAGGTTTACCTGGTTTTAAAATGAGGGTAATGGAGGCATTATCCCAAGATGCTGGGGGAGACATTCCTTCTAAAAGTATTTGATTGAACAACTTTGTAAGGAAAGGAGCTATCTCTGAGTCTAAGATCTTGTATAACTCAGCCGGAAGGCCATCGGGTCCTGACGCTTTCCCCTTCTTAGATTTCTTGATAGCAGATATCACCTCAGTCTCTGTTATGGGGCTATCCAAATATTGGGATTGTTCAAAAGAGAGGGAAGGCAAAGTAATATTATTCAACCAACTCTTGGCGGACTCAACCGATATCACTGTGTCTTCTTTATATATTACCTGGAAAAATTCCCTAAATGCCTTCCTGATATCCTCGTTTGAGGAGAGCTTGGTGTTGTCTATTTTAATAGATGCAATGTTGTTCCGGACCTGATCTACTTTGGTGTTCCAAGCCAGCAGCTTACCAGCACCTTCGCTATATTCGAAGTGGGCCAACTTGCTGGCTTCCCATCTCTGTTGGACCCTCAAACTCAAGGATGATGCCAGACTGCCCCTCAGAGTCGCCAATTTGTCATGTAGGGGATCTAATATCGACCTCCAAGATGTACTATTTAGATCGATTTCATGTTGAACACAAGCCATATCTGATTCTATAGAAGAAATCATTTCGTTATATCTCTTTCTCCTAAAGGCGACTTTGGCAACAACCAACCCTCTCAATGTTGCCTTAAATGAGTCCCAGATAATTTTATCAGAGGCTGTTCCATTGTTAGATAAAAAGAAGTTATGTGTCTCTGTCTTTAGGAACAAAATGTCCTCCTCATTAGTGAGTAGGGAACGATCAAAGGACCAAACAGTTGAGGTTTTTCTACTACCGAATCCCATCACCAATTTAACAGCAGAATGATCTGAGAGATGTAACGGGAGATATTCTATTGTTTCAACTGAATCGACCAGTCTTTGAGTCATTAAAATATAGTCAATCCTTGACTTATGGTGATATTTATAATTCCTGTAAGAAACCCCTGTTGGTTTCCTGACCTTTGTCGCCAAACGTCAACGAACCCTTGCTGTCTCAAGGCGTCTAATAGAAAGGATCTGGTTTTAGACAGAACCATGGAACGATTATTAGGGGACTTGTCCAAGATGGGGTCCAAGACAATGTTAAAGTCGCCGGCTAAGATTATAGGTCCAGAGATTGATAGTAACTGCAAAAAAATTGTTTCCAATATCGAGGGGTCGTCCTGATTCGGGCCATAATAGCCAACTATTGTAATTGAAATCCCAGCGATAAGAACTGACGCTATAGCCCATCTACCAGAAGAGTCTACGACCTGTGAGATTAGCTTAGCTTTGGCTCCTTTTTTTTAAAATAATCGCAACCCCTCTTGTGTGGGATGTTTGTGTGGTAGAGACCATAAAATCAATCCATCTATTCGTTTTAATTATTACTGACAATTCTGTATGCATAAGATGGGTTTCCTGCAACACCATGACCTGCACATCCGAGTCTTTCAGATATTGTAGAATTCTGTTTGCTCGGGGCTTAGTGCGCAGGCCATTGACGTTCCAGGAAAGGAAACCTATACTACTCATCTCTTAACCGATAGGACAACATGATTAGTGTTATATCAGAAAGAGATAATTGTAATACTATTAAATGCTTGTGTCCAGCAATTATATGTAGAATATGTGAGATTTGTAAAAACTGAGTTACCATTCCAAAAACTTCTATACTAGTTATTGAGGACATTTTATATTTTTGCCACCCCTGTGCACTCACCCGCTCAAGGTGAGAGCCCCCCCCCGTGAAGAACCCTTGCATTATCTAACCGGAACAAAGTCCCAGTAGATAGTGCCCTACCGGTTGATCGCCTGCAGAAAAGCCTAACCGCTAACTATTCAGGTAGGTAGACCTAAGTGAGTGAGAAAATTCTTTTTTTGTTTTTTTCCCTTTTTTAAACAAAAACAAAAAAATTTAACTAAAGCTATAAGGTTTTTGACTAATGATTATTTAGTGCATATATAGTGCATTTAAGTATATGTGCCTCTGCTCATATATATTCAAAGTTAAGAAAAAAAATAAACATCAGGACTTACTAAGGCAATTTAGTGAAGAGAAAAGAGAAAGTTATCTAAGATTAAAGCCTAAGGTTCTTTTCGCCCAAACCCATTGATAGCTGATTACTGGTTATTCGGGTAACATTAAACATTAAACCTAACGGGCTATTTTACCCAGATCCATTAACAACTCATCTGCTGCTTGCACCGACCTGATGTTATACATCTTATTATTGTGCATTACTTTTAGAGCTGCCGGAAACATCAGCTGAGCTGTTGCGCCCAATCTTCTGAAAGCATCCAGGCGTTTACCAAATTCCCATTGCTTTTCGAGTGTTGTTCGGGACAAGTCTGATCTTATCAAGAAAGTAAAGCCTTTCCCAGACAAAGACTTCTGTTTCAAGGCCATATTCAAAATACGTTCCTTCAAGACGTAAGTTTGGAAATTTACCAAAATCTTTCGCGGTTTAGAACGCTGTGGATTAAGTTTGAAAGGGTCTCTATGTACCCTCTGGATATCAACTGACAGCTCTGCGGTAGTGTGTTCTAATGACAATGCTTCCTTCAGTAGTGAGACTATGTATTGCTTTATGTCTGACCCTTCGGAGCCTTCTGGGACATTCAAAATGCAGATATTTCCTCTTCTCGCATTATTTTCAAGGGTCTCCATCCTCTCACTAAGAGCCAGATCTTCCTTTGTAAGTTTGTTGATATCCTGCCGCGCCTGATCCAGATAAACTGAGTGAATACCGACTGTTTCTTCTAATACTCCCGTTCTTATAGTGAGACCTTCGATTTTATTGTCAAGGGATTCACAATAGTTTTTGAACTCTTGTTGATTGGCAGAAGATTCAGCGAATCCTTTCCTTATCTCCACGGTAAGAGCTGAGAACATCTCTAATACAGAGGCTGCCGTCATCGGGGCTTGAGAGGTTAAAGGAGAGACCAGTAGGGCGTTGATATCGGGTTGAACCGAATTTACAGAATCATCCTCAAGTGGACCCCCAGACGCGCCACCCACGTCGGTAGAATTTGATTCTTCAAACTCTTCAGGATAAACTGTAGTGGAGGCATGAAGTTCGCTCAATTGCTGCATCAATGACAACTGTGACTGAGGCTGACCTGGCTCTCTTCCTGGATCTAGCAATCTTCGCGAACTGGCTTCTACATCAGAAGTTACATCAGTAGTTACCACCATTTCCATTGTTTGACCAGGGAGTTTCCCAGCTTGATCCGACTCCTCGGATAGCAATGTACCCAATAATATGGCTGGTTTACCAGTGGATATAGTATTGCCCACCGATGTCGACGCCATAACTTGACTGTTAGAGCCTTCAGAAAGATGTAGGATCTGTGGGATGGCTTTAAAATAGGCGCGGAGTGAGGGTGTTAATTTGGAGCTTGCAGGGATTGATGCTTTAGCGTCCTTGGTCTTAGTCTTTGCTTTAGTTTTGGTCTTCACGCTTGGGGTTTTGGGCTTGAATTCAGTATTTAAATAAGAAGAAGGTTTCGTCTTGGATGATATATTGGCCACTTCTCCAGTTTCTATCCCCCCTTCTAAGATACCGACCTTACTTAAATCTGTCTTCTTTTTCTGTCGGCGACCTCGGCCACGTTTAGACCCACTTTTGGGAGTATTAAGTAAGCTGTCGGAGGCGTTAAATACACAAACGGTAGCTGAAGTGTTCTTATCAGGGGGGGCCTGTAAATGTAAATGTCCCTCAACACTGACAACATTAATGTCGAAATTAGACAAAGTGGGAGTGTTTTCTAGCAGTGCCTGGTCTATAGAGCTGGCATTAGCCAATTCCTGCCCAAGAGACCCCTCCACCGCAGAAACAAGAGCGGGAACTTGTGGATATTGGGGCAGTTCGTGAATATCTCTCTTAAAGGCTGAATCCAAACTTAATTCAGTATCTGTGTCAGAGGGTCTATCAGACTCTGACTCTATACCCTTGTGGGGAGAAAAAAAAAAGAGATTCCTCAGTTTTTTGCCCTTTCTAAGCTCCAGGGCGGCTACGCAAATCCTCGGACTAGATGCAGTGCCCGGTGTACTCAAACACCTCTCAACAGAAGGAGAAGGAGGGATTAAGGTGCTGCTGAAACCTGGCTGTTGAGCAGTACAAATGTTTTCGAAGTTACCTCTAACAAAATCCAAACCAATCTGACTGCAGCAGACACCGAAGTTCAAAGCATCAAAAAAGAACTTACTCGTAGCTGATGAGACCTCACCGTCCCCCACACGACACCCGCTACCTCTGCAGCCGTGCTCGCAGCCGTCCTCGTAACAACACTCACTCCGACCGGGATCGATAGGAGGAGAGCATGGAGACAGAGAGAGGACTCCCACGCTCCACCAGCCGCTTCGCCAGGCAACCACCATCGGTGCGAGAAATTTGAAGAACTGGGTCAGTTTTTTAAAAATAGCAGAGATTTTGCTCATAACCCGCCGCCGCTCATACCCAGGAAAGCACGCCTCACTCAGGCCCCCATAAACGTGCGGTCTTCAGCTTAGCGGGAGACAGTCCCGCTGGGGATCAGCCCGGAGCACCGCGGCGAGCTAGTTCGCCGCCGCCATGTTCTTCTCGAACTATGCGATTGTAAGAAAAGATAGAGGAGACAGGGTGGGCGGAGGAACTGCTATTATTTTTAAAAAAAAATCTGTGCTGCAAATTTGATGAACTATCAATTCCTGATTGTGAAGCTGCAACTTTTAAACAAACTCTGACACCACGGTTCACTCTGTCTGGGCTACTAGTGTATCGCCCTCCAAGCCCTGCTGGTTCATGGGCTTCTAATTTCCCTGACTTTGTCGCCACGCTTCTGTTACACTCAGCTAATTTCACAATCATTGGTGATCTCCACCTCCATCTAGAGGATCCCAATTGCACTACTGGTAATACCTTGGTTTCCGATCTAGCAGCTTTGAACATTTTACTTCAAAACTGGGGGCCTACACACAAAGCTGGCCATCTCCATGACCCTATTCTCTCCAATTTGCCTTCTTTACATTACCCAGCGGCCATTCCACTTAGATGGACTGATCACTTTTTAGTGGGCTTTAATGTAGTTGCCCCCCACATTGCACCCACAAATAGCAACCCCATGGCTATACCCTTTAGGAATTGGAAAAACCTGGACATGACTAAGTTTAATTTATTGCTGTCTAATAATGTCCCTAAGCCCTATATAATCTTACTTTGGATTTGTTAGCGTTCCGCAACTGGATATAGACTACCCTTGATATCTGCCTCCCACCTTCGACTAAGAAGCTAAATAATCACCGTCCCCCCGCCCCCTGGTTCAATGATGAACTAAAAAGGGAGAAGACTAAATGTAAAAATTCTGAACGTCGATGGCGAAAAACGTATTCATCTGAAGCTACATTTGCTTATCTTACCATTAAGTGTTCTTACCATTCCCACTGCAGGCACTAACTATGTCTCCTTGTCTATTACGCAGGCGAATAATTGTGCTAAAACCCTATTCAACCTTGTCAAGGATCTATCGGGCGCTACCACCCTGCCACCACCTCCTATTCTCAATACCACACAATGCGAAGAGCTTGCTCAATTCTTTCTTAAAAAAGTAGACACTATATATTCGGCCCTGGCTAGCACTGCCACCCCTCCTGTCCCTTCCTTTGCGGAGTCCGCTATCTGCTCTTCCTTAGCGCCTGATAATCGCTCTGTTTCAACACAGACAACGATTGATCTTGACTCCTGACCACTTCTGGACATGAAATCTTTCATTCAACATCTCAGCAAAATCAAATCTGGCTCTCCTTGTGATTTATTGCCTATTACAGTTTTGCGACAAATTGAATCACCTTCTCTTGACCATATTCTTCAGTTTCTCAACTCATCTCTTACGAACTCAACTGTTTCCCCTGACTGGAAACATGCTATGGCCGTCCCAATATTAAAAAATTCTAATGCAGATCCCTCTCTTCCTTCCAATTTCCGTCCTATTTCACTTCTGCCTTCTCTCTCTAAGATCCTGGAGAGACATATCAAAGGACATTTATCTACGTTCTTTGAAACAAATGGGCTCCTACACCCTTCCCAGTCTGGTTTCCGGTCTGGCTATTCTACAGAGTCCACTCTCCTTGGAGTGACAGAAATGCTGCGTCATAAGATTGACGCAGGAGAAACCATGGCCTTGATACTACTTGACCTTAGTGCGGCCTTTGATACGGTTTTTCATACCGTACTCATTAAGGCCCTTCAATCGTCGGGTATCGCCGGGGCAGCCTTAAACTGGCTTAGCTCTTTTCTCACTGGCCGCACATTCCAGGTCTTTTCCACCACATCAAAATCAAAGCCTCGTCCCTCTCCTCACGGAGTCCCTCAGGGTTCAATTCTCAGCCCTCTACTATTTAACATTTATGTTAAACCACTGGCGGCTATGGTAGAGGAGTCCGGTCTGTTGATTTTTTCCCACGCTGACGATACCCAGATTCTCTTCTCTCTTTCAGCAGGTAACACCACCCAGCCCTCTGCTCTTAGATCCGACCTCTGTAAAGTTGTGACCTGGATGAATGCCAATTTTTTAAAGCTCAATGGCGATAAGACTGAGGTCCTGCTCCTGGGTAAAGATCGAGACTTCTGGGGCCCCCAACATTGGCCACCTGAGATAGGTCCACACCCTCAGCCGTCCACCCATGTACGTAACCTGGGCTTTATTGCGGATGACTCTCTCTCCATGCGACAGCAAGCCACCAAGGTTGCTGCTATATGTTTAACCATCTTGAAATGGTTGAGTAGGATTGTGTGGATGCTCCCATCTCACACCCAGCGTACCGTAGTACAGGCCCTTGTCACCTCTAGGCTGGACTATGGGAACATACTCTCCCTGGGCGTTAACAAAGAGGTAATACGAAAACTACAGCGAGTTCAAAACTCCGCAGCTAGACTACTCTGCCGCTCTCCCAAATATACTCCCACAGCCGGACTGCTGGTTGACCTCCACTGGCTGCCTGGGGAAAAGCGGGTCAAATTCAAAGCCCTAACCTACATGTTCCGCATTAAGCACTCACAGTCGCCCAGCTATTTGCAACTTTTAGTTTGCCCTTATGTTCCCTCCCGTAGTCTTTGATCCTCCACCCAAGAAAAATTTTGAATCCCAAAAATCAAACTTTCTCGCATGGGTGGGCGCTCTTTTGCCTACTTGGGCCCCAACCTATGGAACACCCTGCCATTGCCCCTCCGTCTGCAACCTAATCTTCTTTCATTTTGCAGATCCTTGAAAACATGGCTTTTCAGCCAATAGACTGCTCTACTTCTCTGCTGTTCTTGTACAGCGCCGGGAAACCCTCTTGGGTAGCTGTGAGCTGATATACAAATTCAAAATAATAATAATAATAATAAAGCCCCTGAAGACAAGCACAGATGGTACCAATATCTGAGCCAGTGCTTTTTTTTAATAGAGTTTTATATAGTGCGAACTTGACCCGAATAGGGTATCAGAGCGAATTACATAGCACCAGTTGCGTTACATTAGGACACATTCATTTTTGTTAGGCACGGGGAGATTAAGTGATTTACCCAGAATCACAGGATGTTCAGCGGCATTGCCGAGACTCGAACTCATTTCCCTAGGTTCGAGGTCGACCGCCCTAGCCGTTAGGCCAACTCCTCTCCCCTAACTTGGAGGAAAACGTTGGGTCCATCTCCTATGCACAGGTGTTGTGGGAGGGCAGGAAGGTCCTTGAGAGGTAATTTGATGAACAATTTGGCTGCTACTGGGAGGCATAACAGTGGTGCTTGACTGACCACCCGCTTCACCTGGCTCAGACGTATAAAGCATTGCTGATCCCTGCTCTTCTCAAAGAGCTGCTTGGAACAAAGTATGATCTGAACTCTGATTACACAGTGGAAGACCAGATGGATACGCTCTGTTGACGATATAGTAGGGGACGGTGAGTTGGCCCCATTTGCTACTCTCATGCGTGATTATGGGCTGCCACAATCGCATCACGGACAGTACCGACAGCTCATGCAGAGCCTGCCACACATGCTGGGTGCTCCCCCTTATGATCTTGAGACCGTCCCAATGTTGCAATATATCCTGATGTGGAAAGGATATAAGGACACCATGGTGGGATTGTATGTTACAGCTGTGGACAGCCTTTTTTCGAGCATCACCACCCACAATTGATGCTGTTTGTTGGAGTAGAGGCTGTGCCTCTCACTGTCTGAGCAGGACGGACACGACTTTTGGAAAGACCATGGCAGTTTCCTCCAGGAGGTCAGGTTGAAATTCAGTTAGTTCCTACACCACTGGCACTGGACACCGGAGTGGATCTATAAAGCACATATGGTGGAGGATTCCAGGTGCTGGAGGTGCTGAAGGTGTGACGCACTCGCCTGTGATATTTTACATTTCCTGTGGACTGTACAGTACTTTGTGCTACTGGGCTCCGTTTGGGATACCTTGATGACCAACCTAGGGGTGGCACTGCAATTGATGGCCTGTCTGGCCTTGCTTCAGGATTTACCCACCACTGTAAGAGTTAGCTGGCTATGGCCTTCATAGTGGGAGTTGTCTTTTTTGGTGGCAACCATGGGGCTTGGCACCCTAACATATTTTTTTCCTGTTCCCATGTCCCTTCCCCTCGTGTTCTCCCTCATCCTCCTTCCCTGATCATCTGCGGGATCTTCTGAGTCTCATCACCTCTATCTAGAGGATTTATTTCATTTACTGTTTTTCCTGTTTTCAATGTCTTCTCATAAGTTCTAGTTTACACAGTATCTTGCTGAATCGATAAACTTCCATCCCTTTTATATGCTCATTGTATATTAATAATCAATAGAGAATTGAGGTATAAAAAAAAGACACTGGGAGTGGTGTCACTTAACATTTGACTTTGACAATACCAAAGGAAGAGACTTTACTGAATTTATAGATATTATCAGAGCACATGTAAAGTGATAAAATTACAACCAAGTCTCACTAAAATAGACATTCAATGTAACATTCTACTGAACTGTGTGCAGTACTCATGGTGAAATATGAGTAAGGTTTTGCCACCAAATGTGGGACAGAGGGCCTGCTCTGTGCCGAGTAGTCACTTGTGAAGTTCTAGTTAATCCCCATAGTTTTGAAGAATGGGCCAGGTTTGAGTGAGCCCTCAGACCGACCTCCAAATGTGCTAGTGTCACTCGTGATGAGTGAGGCTTGAGGGCTCTGTGGAATGCACCTCCGAACTAATGTCACTGTCGAGGCACTCAATGCTGCTTGTATGACAATGCTACAAAGAGTTGATGCACTCACTAATCAATGGTGTACTGATGACGAGTGTACTGTGATATAAGAGCCTATGTGAAAGGGTAGAATATTTTCAAGTAATGAAATGTCCCTCCCCTGTTCTTCAGACCAGTAACACCCACTCATTTTCATGATACAATGTAAACTGTGTGAGAAATTTCTGGTTCATACTCGGTTGCCCTATCTTAGGAATTAATTGCTTCAAAGATATATTGCTTTATTTTTTGTCAGTGAATCTTTGTTGAGAGAGGGAGGTGGTTACTGTAAACAAATCAACAATGCCTGGAAGAGACCGCTATCTTAATATTTTAGTAGACAGTTGTGCTCTTAAACCAGAAACTCAAAACCTAATTAGGGCCTACATTTCAGTCTTGTTCGTGGATATAAAACCGTATTAAATATAAGGAATAAGCCACAGACATAGGAAAATTAGAAATAAGCTGTTCCTTCAATTGTCGCTTTGACACATGACCTATGCCTCATTGTCACTGATCTGGTGTATAAAACTCTATGGTGTTTACCTCTGTTTACTTTCCTATCTAGCACGTTGTGAATTTGAAAAACTGCAAATAAATTATTTAAAAGAATAAATAGG
Source organism: Lissotriton helveticus (assembly GCF_964261635.1). Classification (NCBI taxonomy): domain Eukaryota; kingdom Metazoa; phylum Chordata; class Amphibia; order Caudata; family Salamandridae; genus Lissotriton; species Lissotriton helveticus. The sequence goes on along the minus strand of NW_027611685.1, from coordinate 444,531 downwards.
CTGCCCAGTTTAATTGGAAAACTGACTGATATTCTGATATATTAATTGAAATACAGATATATTCATTGAAATACAGACTGTCACTTCCAGTTGTCACCTTTCTGAAAATACTCTTTAGTCCTTTACGTCAGTGTTTGGAAGATGCTCATCTGAAGAGAAGCTATAAATACTTTTCTACAGGAGCAAAGTGTGAGGCCCTGTACTTGAACTGTCTGACCCTTAAAACATTCACATCTGTGACATCTGAAATCCCAGGTCTTTAAGGCACCAATGCTTGTTTGTGTGAGCCTGGAGGCAGTGGTTCCGTCAGCGGCCACAAGAGGGCGCTCCTCGCCAGCTGATGAAACCCACTGAGTTGCACATTGGATAAAAGGGAGAAGGGTTTCCTCTCCCAGGTCAGCGGCGGCAGAGACAGCACCAGCAGCGGTGGTGACATCACTTCCTGTCTCTCCTGGTGTGTCCAGCCTGCTGCAGAGGAGGAAGGAGCCCTGTCTGGAGGACAGTTACCTTCATCTTCAGACCCCCCTCAGCCCCCAGATGTGCCCCCTCAGATCCCCAGGAGGAGGAGAGAGCCCGGCTAGTTTTCTGCTCAGGTAGGAGAGCTGCCAACTCACTTGGCTGCAATTTATTAATCCAAGGATCAGACTCCCCCCTCCCAGGCATTCATGGTGACGTCAGGAGAGCTCAGCTCTAACTGCCGCTGAGCCTGAGTGGGGAGCAGAGGAGGCGAGGCCTGTCCAGGGGTGCAGAGGATGAGAGGCCTGTCCAGGGGGTGCAGAGGAGGTGAGGCCTGTCCAGGGGTGCAGAGGAGACGAGGCCTGTCCAGGGGTGCAGAGGAGGTGAGGCCTGCCCAGGGGTATAGAGGAGGTGAGGCCTGCCCAGGGGTATAGAGGAGGTGAGGCCTGTCCAGGGATATAGAGGAGGTGAGGCCTGTCCAGGGGTGCAGAGGAGGTGAGGCCTGCCCAGGGGTGCAGAGTAGGTGAGGCCTGTTCAGGGGTGCAGAGGAGGAGAGGCCTGTCCAGGGGTGCAGAGGAGGAGAGGCCTGTCCAGGGGAGCAGGGGGGGGAGTGAGGCCTGTCCAGGGGTGCAGAGGAGGTGAGGCCTGTCCAGGGGTGCAGCAGAGGAGATGCCTGTCTAGGGGTGCAGAGGATGTGAGGCCTGTCCAGGGGTGCAGAAGAGGTGAGGTCTGTCCAGAGGAGGAGAGGCCTGTCCAGAGGAGCAGAGGAGGTGAGGCCTGTCCAGGAGAGTGGAGGAGGTGAGGCCTGTCCAGGGGGTTCAGAGAAGAGACCTGTCCAGGGGTGCAGAGGAGGTGAGGCCTGTCCGGGGGGGTGCAGATGAGAGGCCTGTCCAGGGGTGCAGAGAAGGTGAGGCCTGTCCCGGGGCATACAGAGGAGGTGAGGCTTGTCCCGGGGTGCAGAGGAGGTGAGGCCTGTCCTGAGGGGTGCAGGGGAGATGCCTGTCCAGGGGGACAAGAGGAGGCGAGTCCTGTCTGGGGTGCAGAGGAGGTGAAGCATGTCATGTCCATGGGGTTAAGAGCAAGTGAGGCCTGTCCCGGGGCGTGCAGAGGAGGTGAGGCCTGTCCCAGGGTGCAGAGGAGGTGAAGCATGTCCTGTCGATGGGGTTAAGAGCAAGTGAGGCCTGTCCCGGGGCGTGCAGAGGAGGTGAGGCCTGTCCCGGGGCGCAGAGGAGGTGATGCCTCCCCATGGGGAGGAGAAGAGGTGAGGCCTGTCCATGTATGCAGAGGTGATGAGGCCTGCGAAGCGGGTGCAGAAGAGTTGAGGCCTGTTCCGTGGGGGTGCAGAGGAGATGTGGCCTGTCCAGGGGTGCAGAGGAAGTGATGCCTGTCCTGAGGGGTGCAGAGGAGATGCCTGTCCAGGGGGACAGGTGATGTGCCTGTCCTTAGGACAGGTGATGCCTGTCCTGAGGGGTGCAGAGGAGAGGCGTGTCCAGGGGTGCAGAGAAGGTGAGGCCTGTCCCGGGGTGTGCAGATGAGGTGAGGTCTGTCCAGGGGTGCAGAGGAGGTGAGGCCTGTCCAGGGGTGCAGAGGAAGAGTGGCCTGTCCAGGGATGCAGAGGAGGCGAGGCCTGTCCAGGGGTACAGAGGAGGTGAGACCTGTCCAGGGGTATAGAGGAGGTGAGGCCTGTCCAGGGGAGCAGAGGAGTTGAGGCCTGTCCAGGGATACAGAGGAGGAGAGGCCTGTCCAGGGGTGCAGAGGAGGTGAGGCCTGGCCAGGGGTGCAGAGGAGAAGAGGCCTTCCATGGGGTACAGAGGAGGTGAGGCCTGTCCAGGGGTGCAGAGGAGGAGAGGCCTTCCAGGGGGGTACAGAGGAGGTGAGGCTTGTCCAAAGGGTGCAAAGGAGGTGAGGCATGTCCTTTTCAGGGGGGTTGCAAAGAAGGTGACTCCTGTCAAGAGGTGCAGAGGAGGTGATGCCTCCACAGGGTGAAAGAGGAGGTGAGGCCTGTCCATGGGTGCAGAGGTGATGAGGCCTGCGAAGCTGGTGCAGAAGAGTTGAGGCCTGTTCCGTGGGGGTGCAGAGGAGGAGAGGCCTGCCCAGGGGTGCAGAGCAGGAGAGGGCTATCCAGAGGTGCAGAGTAAGAGAGGTCTGTCCAGGGGTACAGGGGAGGGGACGCCTGTCCAGGGGTGCAGAGGAGGTGAGGCCTGTCATGAGGGGTGCAGGGGAGATGCCTGTTCAGGGGGAGCAGAGGAGGCGAGGCCTGTCCGGTGTGCGGAGGAGGTGTAGCATGTCCTGTCCATGGGGTTAGGTGCAGGTGAGGCCTGTCCAGGAGTGCAGAGGAGGTGAGGCCCGTCCAGAGGTGCAGAGGAGGAGAGGCCTGTCCAGGGGTGCAGAGGAGGAGAGGTCTGTCTAGGGGTGCAGGGGAGGTGAAGCCTGTCCAGGGGTGCAGAGGAGGTGAGGCCTGTCCTGAGGGGTGCAGGGGAGATGCCTGTCTAGGGGGAGCAGAGGAGGCGAGGCCTGTCCGGGGTGCAGAGGAGGTGAAGCATGTCCCGTTAAATCTGGTAGTAAATATTTGGCACACTCCGAGATGCAAGTAACGCTGAATGGCCAGTCCCATGCGAAATACTGGCTGCGCACGGAGTTTGCACCGCGTGGGACGGATCGTCCACTCGTAAAATCGATATATAGCAAGGATTTTGACTTCAGCGTGTAATTATAGCTCCCGGGAATTCTGTGCTACATGTACACGCGTGCAGTGGGTGGTGACAGAGCTTTCGAAAAGATATTACACCCATTGAATAATTTGTTAAAAACTTAAGTGACAGGGATCTCTTCAGGAGGCATGTTAAGTACACCACATACCAACAATATAATTAAAACAAGAAGCGCGAGCAACAAGCCCGGGATTTGTGCGCGCACATGTGCAAAAAAAAGAAAGACGGAGAGGCCAGGGCGCTGAAAGCTGGTGGCTGCGCGCGTGAACGCAAGCGCTAGGCCGTGTGGCAGCACTTTTAAAAGCCCTAACAAAATGTCTCGCTGGCTCAGGCGAGACCTAAAAAGGGAAAGTTAACTAATGGCAAGCGGGGAGAAATTATCCCGCAGTAAGTATCCCCAAGCATATAGATTTTTAGATGTTTTGGAGAGACAGCGCATGCACGCTGCCTAGGCGAGACCTAAAAATCACCAACTGAAACAAATGAAAATGATGAGACACCAACAATCAGCCTAATTATTCTAGTGAAAACAAATCACATTTCATTTTTAGGTCGAGCCTAGAACAGCGCATGCGCTGTTTGCTCGACTTATAGTAAAGGGCATCTCGAAAGTGCTACCCAGGATTTCATGGCTGGCTACAAGTGTGAGCGCACGTGCGCATGCACGCGCAGAACAGCCATCGGTCTCCTCCGTCACGGGTCATTAAATTGCTTTCCTCCCTGCCTCCGTCCGATCGCTTTAACTTTCGCTTTCGTGGCTTGGCTTGTTTATACTGGTGGGGTGATGCAAAGCTCCTTCTTTGTGTCTTTTGAAAAGCTTGCAATGTCCTTGTTTCCCTTGCCTTGGCAAAGTTTGTTTGCATTTTGAAATAACTGTTATTTTATTGCGAAATAATGTCCCCCTCAGCCAAACTTTTGTCCCCTTTTCCCCTCTTTTTTGAAAGGAAAAATAGCTGCCAGGTCCAGCCTCTGTCCCTTGTTGCTAGTGCCAAAGTGAGGTGGCCAATCGTGCCAATCGTGCCACATCCACCAATCGTGCCGCGTCTACCACCACCACGTCCACCACCACCACATCCACCACCACGTCCACCACCACCACGTTCACTACCACCACCACCACCGTAAACCAGCACCACCATGTCCACCACCACCCCCACATCCACCACTAGCACGTCCACCACCACCACATCCACCACTACCATGTCCACCACCACATCCACCACCACCACGACGTCCACCACCACATCCACCACCACGACCACCACCACATCCACCACCACTTCCACCACCACCACGTCCACCACCACCCCCACAATGTCCACCACTAGCATGTCCACCACCACCACCACCACCACCATGTCCACCACCACGTCGACCACCACCTCCACCACATCCACCAACACCACATCCACTACCACCACCACTACCACCACAAATACTACCACCACCACATCCACCACATCCACCACCACCACGTCCACCAGCACCCCCACCACCACCATGTCCACCAGCCTCCCCACCACCACCACGTCCACCACCAACACGTCACCCACCACCATGTCCATCACCACAATATTCACCACCACCACGTCCACCACCACATCCCCCACCACCACCACATCCACCAACACCACGTCCACCACCACCACATCCACCACCACTATGTCCACCACCACCATGTCCACCACATCCACCACCATGTCCACCACCATCACCATGTCCACCACCACCATATCCACCACCACCATGTCCATCACCACCACGTCCACCATGTCCACCACCACCTCCACCACCACCACACCCACCACCACATCCACCACCACTACGTCCACCACCACCATGTCCACCACCACCGTGTCCACCACCACCACCCTCCACCTCCACCACGTCCACCACGTCCACCACCATCACCACTACCACCACCACCACCACCATCCACCACATCCATCACCACCACATCCACGACCGCGTCCACCACCACCGCGTCCACCACCACCGCATCCAACACCACCGCGTCCATCACCACCGCGTCCACCACCACCGCGTCCACCACCACCGCATCCAACACCACCGCGTCCATCACCACCACGTCCACACCCACCACATCCACCACCACCACATCCACCACCACAATGTCCACCACATCCACCACCATGTCCACCACCACCATGTCCACCACCTCCTCCACCACCACCACATCCACCACCATGTCCACCACATCCACCACCACCATGTCTACCACCACCATGTCCACCACCACCACCACGTCCACCACCACATCTACCACCACTACATCCACCACCACCATGTCCACCACCACCACGTCCACCACCACCACCCTCCACCACCACCATGTCCACCACCCCCACACCTTCCACCACCACCACCACCAAGTCCACCACCGCCATGTCCACCACGTCCACCACCACCATGTCCACCACCATCATGTCCACCACCACCACGTCCACCACCACCACACCCATGTCCTCCACCACTACCATGTCCAACACCACCACATCCATCCCCATATCCACCACCACCACATCTACCACCACCACGTCCACCACCACCACGTCCACCACCACAACATCCACCACCACCACATCCACCACCACGTCCACCACCACCCCATCCACCAGCATGTCCACCACCATGTCCACCACCACCGTGTCCACCACCACCTTCACATCCACCACCACCATGTCCACCACCACCACGTGCACCACCACCACATCCACCACGTTCACCACCACCATGTCCCCAACACCACACCCACCTCCACCACCACCACGTCCACCACCATCACATCCACTACCACCACCACGTCCGCCACCACGTCCACTACTACCATGTCCACCACCACCACGTCCTCCACCATCACGTTCCCACCACCACGTCCACCACTACCATGTCCACCACCACTATGTCCACCACCACCACCACCATGTCCACCACCACTATGTCCACCACCACTGCTTCCACCACGTCCACCACCACCATCACATCTAGCACCACCACTTCCACCACCACCATGTCCACCACATCCACCACCACCATGTCCACCACCACCACCATGTCAACCACCACCACATCCACCACCACAACCACATCCACTAACAACATCACGTCCACCACCACGTCCACCACTACATCCACCACTACATCCACCACTACATCCACCACCACCACATCCACCACCACCTCCATCACCACCACGTCCACCACCACCACGTCCACCACCACCACATCCAGCACCACTACGTCCACCACCACCATGTCCACCACATCCATCACCACGTCCACCACCACCACCTCGTCAATTACCACCACGTCCACAACCACCACGTCCACCACCACCATGTCTACCACCACATGTCCACCACAATGTCCACTACCACCCCACCACCACCATGTCCACCACCACCACCATGTCCACCACCACCACCATGTCCACCACCACCGCATCCACCACCACCATGTCCACCACCATAATTTCCTATGCAATGAATAATGTTAACAGATTTTTCAGTGACGCATCTGCAGAAAAATCCTCTTCCTGTTGGAAATTGAGAGAAACTTAACCCCTCACCCAAACAATACATTTACGAAAAAAATGGACGGAATGAGAGCCGTTGCCTGCGGCCTTAGAGCTCCAGTAATATTACACCTGGCGGCCAAGAAACCAAGCGCGTAGAAGTCCTGCGCGCACGGCTGCCGCGCCACAGACGCACGCACCGCGGCGGCCATCTGTGGGTTCTGCCCCGGTAGCTTGCGTGGTTTAATGTGACAGGCGATTGGCTTTGAATAGTTCCCACGGACTTCCCAGGGGTGGGATACACTTACAGGGACAGATTTAATCTTCCATGAAAAATCTGTGGGATGCCAGTGAAGCATGGGACAAAGAGGTGCGAGCGGTTTATAGCCGCTGCCAAAGCTGCAAGTGGACATGACTTCTCCAAACAGTATCTATCCATCTTCACCTTTGACCCAGTAATGCACACCAGAACCAGAGTCCTCAAGGACAACTGTGGCAATCAAACCACACACACAGGTATCTAGGTAATCCATAGGATTGGTTCTGTTGTGGGGTGGGAAGGGGGAATTCCATAAATCTAATGCCATTTGAATATAATTAAATTGGGGACATTACTATAAGAACAATAGTACTTCAAAGAAGTAAGCAGGCACCGAGGCATTTATGCCACACACATGTTTATTTGTTGACAGGAAAGTACACTATCCAAAATGTTTCAGTAACAGATAGCTTTTGGTTAAACCTGGGCAGAATCATTCAAATTCAAACTTTGTTGACAACCAATTAGAAATTTATGGTTGTGTGTACAGCGCCCTTAGCCATAAGGGCCCACACAAAAACTTCAAATTTAAGTTTTCTAATGTTACTAAAAAGACCATGAGACGGAAGATAACAAGCATTTGCGAAACAACAGGTCGCACATTTACACAAGTTTAAGCTATTGGGATTGTAAATGACAAAGCATTTTATTTATGTTTTGAAAACCAAAACATAAATAAAAGGCACTGTCATTTACAATGCCAATAGCTCAAACTTGCATAAATGAGAGACAAATTGCTTTGCAAATGCTTGTTCCAGTTTGTTGTGTGTCCAAACACCCATTTGGTAGCTAGTAGCAGGTATACCCCAACTGCCTGGTATTTAGTGAATATCAAATGAATCGCTAGTGGGCTGCCAACTATCAGAGTCGCACTGAGATAAAGAATATTTACCCGCACCAAAATAAAAATGCTCACCATTAATGAATTAAATAGCTGAAGAAGTGGCATCTATAAGCTAACTGTAATACACGCTATCATGCAAAAGGAAATTAATAATAGACTACTGCATAGAATATCTACGCAATGCAGTAAAAAAAAAGTACATCAATATGCAAGTCAGATTCAGAGAGGACTATATTCATTCTATATCATGAATTACAATATTTTAGCTTTCTCCCACTGGAAACTTGCTCTGCCCAATAAAAGTTAATGTTAACATGTTCCCCCACGTTTCGTTAAAACTCTCCCACATTGTTGTACCAAAATACATTGAAGCCTTCTTTATTTATGTACATGAGAGCATACACTGCTTATGTGCGTGCTTATAATACGTGAATCATGGCTCATTACCATTAAAGAGAGATATAATAAACTTGCAATGTCCCTCTCTGTGACATTACTGCACACTGCCTATGCTACTTTGCAAACCCTGCCCCTCTAAAACCTATTTTTTGTTTTGTTTAGGGCTCGTGCCCCCTGTACTCTGCATTTTCGTACTTGTGGTTTGCTGTTTTCAGTATCTGTATAGACTTAAATATACAAAAGTGATGTTATTACAAGCCTTAAAATAGCAAATGTGTCACAAATTGTGGCGTAAGTGAGGACGGAGGTGCAGGAGACTGATTAGTTAAGTGGTGAATTAATAAACCAGACTCGTCACACTCGCACTTCCTTGAAGACTTGACGAGCCTGTCTGCTCTGGCACTTCTGTAAAGTTAGGGAAGGATTAGCAGAATGAGCAGCTTTTACTCCCATGGGACCACCAAGAGCAAAGCAGATACAGTGGCCCCGGCTCAACCCGACCCCTTTTTGAAGAACATGGAAATACACATGTAGCTGGGGCGGTCGCCGGGAGGATCTAGATCAGTGATACTCAAAGTACGGCCCGGGGGCCGCATAAGGCCCTCCAGGTCTTTACATGCGGACCCCTGGGCAGCAGCAGCACTGGGCTGCCGTTTACTCGACTCAGCACTAACATGAACAAGAAACGTACAAATACAGCAAACACTTATTTACAGGTTAATTGCAGTTAGGAAAAGGAGGTAACTAGGCCTTTAACTTTAGGAACACCTTCATTCTTAAAGGCAGCCACTAGATATACATGCTTTGTTTCCCTACCCCGACTTCACACCCCGCTGGCATCAGGGCGGCCCTCGGTCACACCATAGACCAAACTTTGCGGCCCCTGAGAAAATGTTTGTGAGTACCCGTGACCTAGATCAACAAAAGGCGGAAGTAGTTTGACAAGAGGACGAAACAGAAGCATGCATCTCTAAAAGGCACGAACAGGAACCAATTATAACAAGCATTGGCATAGCCAATAGGTCTTGCCTTTGGGACCTTATAAGTGTTTAGCCATGCAACAGTTGATGTTGTTGCACCAAGGATATTGTGCTGGATAACTAAACACTTATAAGGTCCCAAAGGCGAGACCTACTGGCTATGCCAATGCTTGTTTACCTGATGGGCATTGGCTGACCACTACCTGGTTACTGAGGCCCTAGTGAGGTTGAGACATATTAGGGGGTGTTTTATCCTCATCAGATGATGCTGTGCAGGCCCAGACCAACTGGCGATGCCAATGCTTGTTTACCTGAGGGGCATTGGCTGACCGCTGCCTGGTTACTGAGGCCCTAGTGAGGTTGAGTCATATTAGGGGGTGTTTTAGCCTCTTCAGATGATGCTGTGCATGCCCAGCCTAGGTGCAATGAGGCGCAGTCGGTGCTGGCTGGGAGTGCGTTCTTTCACTTTCAATTGACGGGGCTGCCCCCCTTTACTCTGGTGAAAGCCAAAAACGGAATTCAAGTCGATCTTCTCATCACACAGATTTTTCAGGTGAAAAAAAGTCAACGTTTGCTGAGGCCTTTAAAAGAGTGACCCTACTCCACCAATGAGGGTCAATGAGCATTGTTGATACAAAATAATCATTGATCGATGCAGACAACAACAACAAACATGAATCCCGTACAGCAGGCTTGAGACCCTCCCAGCACCAGTCAATCTTTGTATCTCATGGCCTCACCTGGGGTTTCATATGGGGTCTGTGCTCCCTGCTGTGGGTCATGACCTCACCTGGGGTTTCATACGGGGCCTGTGCTCCCTGCTGTGCTCGGGCATCCTCCGCCGGCCCTGCTGAGACTGAGGACAGGACTGAACCATGAGCGCGGGGTTAACTGTGCATGCGCTAAGCACAGACACTGCCTCCCACCACGGAGCACGAGGCGCCTCGCGCCACAGCACACGCTGAGATTTATGTGCAAAGGTCTTTGGGGTGGCTCCTCTATGTGGAGGGGGGAAGTGTCTTTCCTCTGCGCAGGCGCACTGAAACTGAGATATCTGTCCAGGGGAGTTCACAGGGCACAGGCTGCATTCTGTGCAAGGTCCTATATTGGCGATAGGAAGTAGTGTCTTCGCCCCACACGTGCGCAGCTGTGACGTGCGGTGCTGCGCGTGAGCAGCCGTGAGACGCCATGTTTGTTCGCGCGCGTAGATGGGGTCAAGCCCTGAATCAGCTGCGCTTAACCCGGAATAACAACAACCACCGAAGAGAGACTGAAGTCAGAGGTATCCGAGGAGGCAAAGGTTTGATTCAAACCAGAAAGCGCTCGGAGACACATGCACAAGACAACAGAGGCCGCAAGGAGCCTCTGGGCAGGAGGGTTATTAATAATAGGATTGCAGCATTTGTGGCCGTGAGCTCAGCCTGGTGACAGAAAGGAGGCTCTGCAGCCACAGTGTGCGTCACAAGTTTACAAGTCGATGGGTTTAAAGCAGAGATTCAGGGCATGCATTCATTCCATTTGATGTGAGCACCGTGAAGAAATGATGGTTTGTGTTTATTAGCAGGTAAACATGCGCACTTTCACCAGAGGAATAGTATTTGTATCTGTTCACAGGCTTCTTTCATATTGTCATACGCAGGGCTTTAAGTGGGATGGGTCTCTATCTAGCAGGACCACCCTTCACTATGTATGTCAATTCAAAGAGACTCCTTATAGTTCTTTCACAGTCTCATCATTTCAGAAGTGATGCTTTGTGTTTATTAGCAGGTAAACATGCGTACTTTCTACAGAGGAATAGTATTTGTATCTGTTCACAGGCTTCTTTCATAGTGTCATACGCAGGGCTTTAAGTGGGACGGGTCCTTGTTAAAAGCTGCTGCTGAGACGGATCTCTCTCCAGCAGTGCCGCCATTCACTATTCATGTAAATTCAAAGAGACTCCTTACAGTTCTTTCACAGTCTCATCGTTTCAGAAGTGAATCAATTTCAATATTCTAAACAACGAAGCCATAGTTGTTGCTTTTTTTATCTGATGCAACTAGGGTGACTCACTAGCATGGGTGCATATTCAGGACACTGAGAGTAAACATTCAGGGCAATGGGCTGTACAGTGGTTTCCAGACTCTGAACTGTTTCATACATTTGTGACTTAAGAAAAGAAAGTGCATTCATATCGGATCCGTACAGCCCCCCCAGCGCCATAGTGCACTCTCAATGATCTGGGAAAGTGAAACCTGCCAGAAATGAATTACGTCACACAAGACATACAGACACTTAGCAGTTTCCCATTCTTCTGCTCGTGGTCTCTTCTTTGTAACTTACACCACTGATAACTAGTATTCTTCCCTGCATAGAACTGCACACGTTACCTTTCATTATTTGCCTTTCTCAAACAAGTCATAACTCTTTTTCAAAGTTCATTTAAATTATATTGCAGAACTGCTCACCAAGCAAAAACTTTAAAAAAAAATTACTAATCAGATAGGAGAAACCTAATGCATTTACCAATGCTTGTTTACATTTTACTATAGTTAATTAGATATTCAAGATACATTAACAAGCATTGGCATAGCCAATAGGTCTCGCCTTTGGGACCTTGATGTTGTTGCACCAAGGATATTGTGCTTCATAACTAAATAGTTATAAGGACCCAAAAGCGAGACCTATTGGCTATGTCAAGGCTTGTTTTGCATTTGTCACCTCGAGTGGGCCAGGTATGCCCAGACGTAGGTCCCACACTATCCATGCCACTGGAGTCAAGCTATCCTGGCTGATGAGGGCTGAAAGGCCGAACCCGATCCTAGGATGCTTGTTTCCAGTTCAGGGAGACACACAACCACACTCACACACACAACCACATACACACACACAACCACACCCATAACCACACCCACAACCACACACACAACCACACACACAACCACACACAACCACACAAACAACCACACACACAACCACATCCACACACAACCATACCCACAACCTTATACAATCACAACCATACACACACACACAACCACAGCCACACCCAACCACACTCACAACCACACACACAACCACACACAACCACACCCACAAATACACACACACACAACCACATACAACCATATACACACACAACAACACTCAACCACACCCACCCAACCACACCCACACACAACCACACACACAACCACAAATACACACACAACCACACACACACAAAACCACACTTACAACCACACACAACCACACCCAACCACACACAACCACAGTGGTGCTGTAGTGTGGTGCTGTACAGTGGTGCTGTACAGTGGTGCTGCAGGGGGTGCTGCAGAGTGGTGGTTTATATTGGTGTTGTAAAGGGGTACTGTAGAGTGGTGCTGCAGAGTGGTGCTGCAGTGTGGTGCTGTCCAGTGGTGCTGCAGAGTGGTGGTTTAGATTGGTGCTGTAGAGTGGTGGTTTAGATTGGTGCTGTAAAGGGGTACTGTAGAGTGGTGCTGCAGAGTGGTGCTGCAGAGTGGTGCTGCAGAGTGGTGCTGTGCAGTGGTGCTGCAGAATGCTGCTGTACAGTGGTGCTGCAGAGTGCTGCTGTAAAGTGTGTGAGGAGCTTAAAGGTGATCCTCTTGTTGACCGGGAGCCAGTGCAGGTTTCTCAGGTGGGCGGTGATGTGGCTGTTGGGATGGAGTACGATGATGAGGCGTGCAGAGGCGTTTTGTAGGCATTGGAGTCTCTACTGGAGTGTGGCCGTGGTTCCTACGTCGAGGGCGTTGCCATAGTACAGCTTGCTGCTGACGATTGCTTGGGTGACCATCCGTCTGGTTTTGGTGGGGATCCATCTGTAGATCTTTCAGAGCATGCGGAGGGTGTTGAAGCAGGAAGAGGAAACAGCATTAACTTGCTGGGCCATAGAGGGCGTGGAGTCCACAATGAACCCCAGGTTGCAAGTGATGTTGGTGGGTATCAGGGCAGCTCCCAGCATAGCCGGCCACCAGGAGTCGTCCCATGCTGAGCGGGTGGATCTGAGGATGAGGACCTCCTGTCTTGTCCGAGTTCAGTTTCAGCCGGCTAGTCTTCATCCAGTCTGCAACAGCCTTCATTCCCTTTTGGAGGTTGGATTTGGTGGTGGTCAGGTCCTTGGTGAGGGAGAGGATCCACTGGGTATCGTTAGTGTACGAGATGATGTTGAGGTGGTGTGCTCGGATGATGTTGGCGAGCGGTGCCATGTAGATACTGCAAAGGGTAGGGCTGATGGATGATCCTTGGGGTACGCCGCAGGTGATCGCAGTGGCTTTGGATCGGAAATGGGGAGGTGGACTCTCTGGGTTCTGCCGGTGAGGAAAGAGGTGATAAACGTAATTAGCTGTATAAGCACATTGAACAAAATAAATAGTTCCACCATCTTTCTAAAACAATGTACATATGCCAGCAGATAATAACTGTTGGACCCGGCCTCGTGGCGTGGTTCGCGCTTGTCCCGCCACACCCTGCGAGTGTAGGCCTGCACCCTGAGCACCCTGCGCAGCACCCCTGTAAGAGTAGCCTGCACCCCGAAGCCTGGTCGTCTCACCCCCGATAAGCCCGAACCCCCGTAAACCACGACCAGGCCCGCACGTCCCCGTCCCGCTCCCGGCTCCGAACGCCTAACCTTGCATGCCCCACAAGGCCCGGCAGCCATTTTCCCTTCCCGAGATCCCTGTCTCCCTGGGCCTAGCGTGACCCCGGTCCCAGCCAAACCCAGACTCCAAAGGCGCGCCAGTCCCGGCTGGGGGGTAAAGCGCTCCCGAGTGAGATAAGCCCGGCAGTTTCAATGGCTCCTCCGGCCTCCCCTGAGAGACCGGTATCTGTCACACCTTTGGCCCTCCCCTGCGGGCCAGTTTCGATCGCACCTTTGGCCTCCCTGAAGTGCTGGCTCCAGACCCGCTGGGCGTCTGGGAATTCCCAGACCCATCTTTTCAAAGGATCAAAGAGCCAACCGCCGGACCTCGCCAACGACCAGCCCCCAGGGTTTGAGACCTCCGTCTGCAAGGGTCCGGACATCAAAGAGCCACTGGACTATAGCTGGGCCCGCCCGACAACTAGCGGGCAGTGGTATCTTGGACCTGAAGCCCTGTTGATCAGATCGCGGCAGAACCTGAGAAGAACTCATCTTGAATCGCTGAGCCCTGCTGACGCTGTCGCGGCTCCCTCTTCGCAACAAGGAACTGAACCACCTGAGCCCTGCTGACGCTGTCGCGGCTCGAGCTGAACTCGTAACCACCGGAGCCCTGCTGACGCTGTCGCGGCTCGTCCTATCTAAGACCTTGGAGCCCTGCTGACGCCGTCGCGGCTCGAGCTTGAACCTGTAACCATCGGAGCTCTGCTGACGCTGTCGCGGCTCGCCCTCTCTAAGACCTCGGAGCCCTGCTGACGCTGTCGCGGCTCGAGCTGAACTCGTAACCATCAGAGCCCTGCTGACGCTGTTGCGGCTCCTCAAGAACTTCTCCGGATCGAGCCCTGCTGACCTCGTCGCGGCTCGAGGAGTACTCTGGTCCGGCTGGACCATCGAGATCACCATCACGACCGAGCCGATTCGACGTGAGTGAAGCAGCCAGTACGGCCATCACCTTCCGTATCCCCCGGCTCGAGGATTGAGAGCTGTGCGCAGGGTACGCCCCGTACTGGCCCAAAGGCTAAAAGACTGTCCCGCTTCCCTCTCCCCGAATCCTCTAAGACTTTTGTGATCCCTCGATCATTTGTACATAAGAGTGCTACTTTCCTTTTACTGCTTATAAAGAACTTGTTACTGAAATCCAACGTTGTGGTGTCCGTTCGTAAGTGTGGTGTGAGCTCAGTGTGTACGATCCTAGACTCAAAGTCCTCCCCGGTGAGGACCCCACGACAAGACTCGGCAAGATCTGTAGGAGAGGTGGGTCCTAGGGCGGTCGGGTGAGCACAACCTGGCCCTCTGAGATCGCCCCTTCTTACAATAACTGTATCAGGCGTTTTCCTACTATGCTTTCCTGTGTGTGTGTGTGTGTGTGTGTGTGTGTGTTTGTCTCTGTCTCCCATTCCCTGGAGGGAGAGTTTGGATGCTCCCCATTGTAGAAGAGTCGGTCGAGAAGGAGCTCTCTGCATTGAATAATTTCTTGGTATACACTTTTTATTAGTATTGCAGAAAATCACAATGATTGATTGTCTCTTTTGTATTCTTCTTTCCCAAAGAGTCTTCCACTTCAGTCTCTTAGGTGAGCCTAGGCCCCCTTCATCCCTTGGACAGATGGAAAAGGCTCATGTAAGTGTTTTTGCTTTATGATTAGTCAAGGGAAGATGTGAGGAATAAATAATAGCTATGCATACATTTGAAGGGAGGGGCTAGAGGTTGGAGTAACCAAAAGAAAAAGAGTAGCCGATGATTTCTGCTTTTGTCTTTCTTTTCCGTCTCACTTATTTCCTTTACTCTGGGTCCCTTTCACCCCTCTGCCTCTTCGCTCATCCCTCTCTGACTCAGCCCCTTTCCAAAAGTCCCGTAGATGCCCATGCACCTGGAAGAGCAAAGTCCCTCCGGGGACGTGGCGTGGTGACGAGTTTAAATTTCGAGATGGCATTGACTGATCGGAAGTCTATACAAAAACGGATGGAACCATCCGGTTTCAGAACTATGACAATGGGGGAGGACCAGTTACTGCTGGAAGGTTTTATGACTCCTAGTTGTAACATGCTCTCTATTGCGGCAGGAACCGCGTCCCGCCTAGCGCATGGTATTCTGTAGGGGCGTTGTTTTATTACTTCATTTGGTGGGGTAACAATGGCATGCTCGACAATTGTTGTTTTTCCCGGGAGGTCGGAAAAGATGGAGGAGAAGGACTCTAAGAGGGTCTGAAGAGACACTTTTTGTTCCTCTGTTAGATGTTCGTTTATGAGCAATTGAGTCAATGTTGAAGGAATGGGTTTTTAGTCAGACAAAACGTAACGGGTGTCTTTGTGGACTTGTCCCAACAATTTCTTTAGTAGATTTATGTTTTATATCTGGGTTTTGGTTGAGGAAAGGCGTAACCGGTAAGTAGTCAGGCCTATCCTTTCCACAACTACATATGGTCCCTTCAATTCTGCCCTTTTTTGGCATATAGAGGAAGGTAGGAGTAGGAGCACCTAGTCATGGACTTGTAACTGCTGTCACCTCTTTCCTTTCTTGCAAGACATCTGCTAGCTTCTTTGAGCTTTTTCTAGGTTGTCGTGAGCAAAATCTCACCGTTTCTGTATGCGGTTTCGTAGGCTTTGGGTGTATTCTAGAGGGTGTTGTGTGTCTTCTTGTTTCTCTTGTTCCCAGTCTTCTCTTGACATTTCTAGCAAGGTTTGTGGCTGTCTCCCATAAAGAAGTACAAAGGGAGAACAACCCAAGCTTCTCTAAACCTGGCTTCAAATAACAAAGAGGGCGAGTGGGAACAACATGTCCCATTCTTTCCCTTCGGTGGTAAGCATTTTCTTCATGGTTAGCTTAAAGGTGGCGTTATATCGCTTGCACAGACCCTCTGTCTGAGGGTAATAAGCCGATGTTCTTATTTGGGTAATTTTCAAGGTTTTACAGACTTGTTTCATTAAACGAGAAACAAAGGGGGTACCCTGGTCTGTCAAAATCTCTGTGGGAAATCCTACCCTCGAAAACAGTTCTAGTAACTTTCACTGATGTTTTTTTCGTGCTTGGTGTTCGTAGGGGAAATGCTTCTGGGTATCGAGTTGCGTAATCGACAATAACCAGTATATAGATATATAATTTTTTCGATTTTGGGAGAGGACCATGTAAATCCATACTTATCCTCTCAAAGGGGTTATCGAGGGATGTAAGGGAACGGCAGGGGTTTTTTGAGGTCCTTCTTCTGACATATTTCACACTCCCTGCAGTATTTATCTACATTGGCGAATATCCCTGGCCAATAAAAAATATCTCAGCAAAGTCTGGGTTGTTTTTTCAGGTACACTGTGACCTGCTAGAATGTGTGACTGGGCAAAAAATAATATTTGATAGAGAAATCTCTTGAGAACCACTAACTGTGGGGGATCGTCTTGTTTTCCTATCCTGTATATTAAATTGTTTTTGAGGATGAATGAGGATGAACTCACCCTCTCACCCTCACATACCATCTCACCCTCATACACCCTCTCACCCCCTCACCCTCATACCCCCTCACATCTACTCACCCTCACCCTCACACACCCTCTCACCCTCACACACCCTCTCACCCTCACACACCCTCTCACCTACACACACCCTCTCACCCTCACCACCCTCACCCTCACCCCCTCACCCTCACCCTCACAACCCCTCACCCTCACACGCCCTCACACCCTCTCACCCTCACACACCCTCTCACCCTCACACACCCTCACACCCTCACACCCCCTCATCCTCCCACCCCCTCAACCTCACCCCCTCACCCTCACACCCCCTCACCCCATCACCCTCACCCCATCACCATCTCCCCCTCACCCTCTCTGACCCTCACACCCCCTCATCCTCACACCCCCTCACACCCCCTCACCCTCACTCACCCCCTCACACCCCCTCCGCCTCACAACCCTCTCACCCTCACACACCCTCACCCTCACACCCCCTCACCCTCACTCACCCTCACACTCCCTTCACACACCCTCACATACCCTCACACACCCTCACCAGCATAGCATAACCAAACCCAGCATAGCATTGCATATCAAAACAAAGCATAGGATAGCAAAACAAAACATAGCATAACAAAACAAACATTTCAAATGCATATCTATGACCGATACCCAATCAGATTCAGTTACTGTTGATGAAGTAGATTTCCTACTAGATCTACTCAGTTTGTTTAACAGAATCCAGAAGCCTCTTGACTTACTCCTTTTGCAAGCATATAGAGCTTTTGCCCACAACTATTGCTTTTCTTGCATTTTGTCCTTCCAGACCATTTTCCTTACTCCTGTATTTATCTTTTTAAGTTTTACTCTGTAAATTAACTTCGAACTTTTTGATCAATCTCAGGATTCTGCTACGTCCTTTTTTTTGATTGATGGCTTTCAAACAAAATTTTCACCAATGAACATGCTGGTTTTTTCCTCCACTGACCTTTATTAGCATAATATTGAGATTGTGGTAATTAATTGCTTTGTGAAGAGAGATCATTTTT
Organism: Lissotriton helveticus; assembly: GCF_964261635.1. NCBI lineage: Eukaryota > Metazoa > Chordata > Amphibia > Caudata > Salamandridae > Lissotriton > Lissotriton helveticus. The sequence goes on along the minus strand of NW_027611685.1, from coordinate 426,162 downwards.
TGACAGCATTCGAATAATCTCCTTCGAAGTAAAAATCCACAATTGCCTGCGCAATATTTGTAATAGAATCTTTGGTGTTATCTGACCAATAAAGTTTCCTATAATTTACTGTTGTTATTTCTCCCGGAAGTGTCGTATAGTTTTCAAATCTTAGGCCATTTAGGTTTAACTCAATTATTTGTTGATCGCGGTCGTTTATATATATTCCCTCTTTCCGATAAGACAACATTTTATGAAATAGAGTCAACTATGCTATGGTAAAATCTATTCTAGCACTATGATCCCCTGCTTGAAAAGTCCATGCTGGTGGCGAATCTTGAGGAAATCGACCATTTTGCCATCTAAGACCTATGGTTTCTAATTCTTATACAAGAGTCTTGACAATGTTTTCATTCTTTTGTTCCCTCATACCCATTGTTGATGAAAAACTTGGAATTGACCATAAGTAATTTTGCCATTGTATTTCAACATCTCTAGTGTAAGACCAAAGCATTTTCATGTTATAATCACTGGTAATAATAATCTCAAGTTGGGTGTCATTGTCCAGTTGCTGCAATATCATAATTATCAAATTGGTCGCCATTGTTCTTCGTAATTATATACGTTGATTACTACAAGAGATTTAATTATATTTTGTTCCTTGTATCGTATTTTGACAGTTAGATAATCCTTTTGACTTGGGACGTCCATTTCACTTTCCATTTTTAGCTCAGTTGATATAGAAATAGCCAAACCCCCACAAGGTCTGCCATAGTTACTTGTTCTCTTAGCTAATGAGTAATAACCCTATACCCTTCCAATCTAAAAAGAACTAAAGCCCAAGTCTCTTGTATACAAATTATTTGAAAACAGCACAAAGTAGCGAGTTGGTTATTCTGAATCATTGCTTGAACCCCATTTATATTCCACGAACATAATCTGACCCTTTTATTCATAATTGTTGGCCCCCTTAAAGAAACTTCAGATTGTAGATGTCAATCCTGCCTGACATTATGGAGGGCTGCTGTTAGCCAACCTAATTTGAGAGTGTGAAATAATAGGTCTTCACCTTTTTTACCTCTAATAATTTTAAATGATGCCCGTTGGTCATACCTATGGGGTTTTTTAATATTGAGTATTTCTTATTATTCTCGGGTCTCATTTGGTTATGATTTTGTAATTTTGTTGACACAAAAGGGCTAGGATAGGATGGTTGTAGGGGAGTTGTTATTTTTATTCCCCAGTCCTGAAAGAGATTATGTTCTTGCATAATAAGGCTGGCGGCAGTAGAAGATGTCCAAATTACTAATGTTGATTCGCGATTATTATTCTTGATGTGTGTAATTCAATTGATTCTATGTCGGTACATTTAATTTTCTTTATTGAGGGTGCTGCATTACACAATTTTAATATGTTCCCACGAGGCAAGATATCATTATTACCCCTAGATTTATATTCCAGCATAGAAATTACCTGCACCACTCCTTCTTTTTGATCTGGGTTAATTAATTTAATTTGTTGCAGGCTATTTTCACCTTGAGCATGGTCAATTAAGCTTCCACTATGATGATTAACAGTTTGAGACCATGATTGTCGATGTTTATGTAACTGCTTCGTTTCGGTTCCCAGATCTTGTGGTAATTTAATATTCTTCCAGGTTTTTAACAAATCTCTATTCGTTTCATCCCTTCTGATACTCTCACTCTTTGCTCTATTTGTTTCCAATTGTGATGGCTTATTCTCCACCTGTTTATTACATTCCTCCACTTGCAGCATTTCTAAGGACTGAATTTTGCCATACTCTATCATTTTTATACTATCAGCTTGCTTGTTTAGGCATTTATTTTTCATAACTGCTTGTTACTCCGATAGATCTTTATTAAATAGAGGGTAAAAGGGTTTTGTTGGAGACATTTGTTTACCCTCACCTTCACAATATGATATTTGGTCATGGTTATTTCCAGTGTTCAATCTCACTATATCTGATGCATTTGTATTTTTTATACTTTTAGAAGCTTTATTTCTTGCTTTCGGTTGTTTTTTCCTCTGACTTTTTGATAGTTAAACTTCCGGAGCTGCGTGTGTCATTGTTGATTGTGTCGAGCATAGGTTTATCACTTATTGATCTTTTGTTTTATCATCTATTTTTTCTTTAACAACAACGGTATTGTCTTTACATTTTAGAGGGGCAGTCAGTCTTGATGGGTTGAATTCCCACATTAGGAAAATTCCCTTTTACATCGTCAATTATTGTTTTTAAAATATCTGGAATGGTAGCCAGTTTGTTAATTAGTGGGGCACAACTACACTCTGCACACGTAGATATTGGCTGAGATTGTGCCCTTACTATTATATTATTTTGTGTTGTTATCTTCTGCTCAGTTCCGGCAACAGAGGATGCGGTAGCACTCAAGAGATCTATTTGGACCTCCTTTTTGTTGGACTTATATGTTAAAGCTTCCAGAGTTAATTGCGAGGTTTTGAAGAGTAGATCCCAAATTGCTCCCACGTTCCCACTTCCTGGTACCTGAGTACCTGGGCTATGGTGTTGCCATTTATGAATGATAGGTCCTTATACTCCTCTTTTTGTGGTCCTTGAAAATCATATCCCTCGTCACAAGAATTAATGAATTGTGGACTACTATTCAAAACGTCTTTTTGATACGGAGTACTCCAACGCTGCAGAGTTTCTGGGTTGCTGTTGTATTCGTCCTTATTAATTTGAGATCCGTTATTTTGATTACATTTCGGCTGATCCTGTTTTTTAACTGAATTTATTTTAGACAGAGTAAGATTCGATTTCAGTGGGGTATTGGCTTCCCTTATGATTTTCACCCCACCATTTAGTTCATTTGGAGCTTCTTGCTCTCGTTAATTTATTTGGTGTGACTTAGCCAGGCCGTAAACCAGGCGAGCTGCCTGGTTCTGGACCAGCTGAAGGCGGTGAAGGGCATATGCGGGAACACCGTTATAAACGATGTTCCCGTAATCAATTTTTGACAGAACCATGGCCATTATAATCAGTTTGAGGGCGGGAACAGAGAAAAACCGGGATATTTTCCTAATGGTCCGTAAAGAAAAAAAACAAGAAGAAACAACTGAACTAATATGTGAATGAAGTGTAAGTTGATGATTAAGAATAATACCTAGCGTTTTAACTGATAGGGAGGGAGTGGGGGGGGCACCCAGGGATGGTGGCCAAAAAAGAGGTGACCAAGGATTACCGATACTGCCCGTCAGGACCAGCTCCGTTTTGTCCGGATTTAGCTTAAGGTGGTTCATATTCATCCATTCACGGATGAATAGCATCACGGACTGGAAGCTGGTTTGACCTGATGAAGCCGGGGACAAATCAAAAATAAGTTGGAGGTCGTCGGCATAGTTATACACCGCGACCTCCATATGCTGCAGAGCGAAAATAAGAGGGAAGATGTATAGGTTAAAAAGCAAGGGGGAAAGGGAAGAACCCTGGGGAACCCCACAGTTTATTTACGAGGAGGAGCAGCGAATTCTGCCAGGTGGACAGCCTGAGAACGATCAGACAGGAAGGACTCCAGCCAGGCCAAGGGGGAGCCCTCGAGGCCCGCCGACTTGACACGGCGCAAGAGGATGGAATGGTCCACCGTGTCAAAGGCGGCGGACAGATCTAGTAAAACGAGGGCCTGAGGAACGCTGGAGTCCAATCCCTCCCTGAGTCGGTCCAGGACTGAAATGACCACCTTCTCTGTAGAATGACGGGGGCGGAAACCTGCTTGGCAGGGGGCGAGATCCTCGCTGCCCTCGATGAAGGAGCTCAAGACCTGAGTAAGGTGGGACTCGGCGATCTTCCCTAAAAAAGGAAGAAGGGAGATTGGCCGATAGTTGGCCGGGGCGCCGGGGTCTGCCCCTGGTTTTTTTAAAATGGGGATGACCGTAGCAGCCTTAAAGGAAAGGGGGACAGTACCATGTTCGAATTAATTGTTTAACAGGGTAAGGGCGGGGGAGGGACAGTCCAGGAAAATCTGACTTAATATGCGTGCTGGGCAGATGTCAGCGGGGGAGCCAGATTTCACCCGTCTGAGAAGAGGGGGAAGTGAGTCCAGAGTCAGAGGGGGGATGAGGGCTAAAGACTGGCTGTTGGGGGAATGGGACACTCACAGAAGGTGGGTGAGGGAGGGGGCATGTTAGCTTTAATGGTAGCCACTTTTTCTATAAAAAACTCATTGAGAGAGTTGCACAAAATCTGTGAAGGGGGAATTTTTGACTGGGTCCTGTCAGAGGCGGCCAACTCATGGACCATCGCAAAGATCTCTCGTGGCTGGTTCTCAGCCGCCAAAATGCGTCCGGAGAAGTAGTCTTTTTTTGCGGCTAAAATATCTTGCTTATATTCAGAGAGGACTGTGACGTAAAGCTGCCTAACTGAAGGACAGTAAGCACGTCGCCATGCGCGTTCGGCTTGTCGCACTATTAGTTTCTTAGCTTTTAGGGCTGGACTAAACCACTTATTGGCATTGTGGACGCGGTTAATAGTTACCCGCTTAAGTGGGGCTATATGGTCGCAGATATTGACAAGCCAATTGTCCAGTGTGGTGACCTGGGAATGTAGAGCCAGACCCTCGAGGGCCGGGAGGGAGGAGCGGAGTGAGCTACACAAGGTGGGGATGTCAACTCGACTCCAGTTCCGGGTCCAGATGTTTTTGGGATGACGTGGAGGGACAGGGATATTAAGGGCCAACGAGAAGGACAAGAGATGGTGGTCCGACCAGGCACAGGGCAATACCGAGGGCGCCGAGATGGGGATGTTAAGAGTCCATATCTGGTCAAGTATATGCCCCTGCCTGTGTGTAGAAGTGTGAACATGTTGCGAAAAGTTCAGGCTAAGGAGTAATGCGGTAAATTCTTTGGATATTGCATCCTCAGCAGGGTCACCGGGCCAGAAGTTAAAGTCCCCAAGGACTAGCACTGAGGCGTTGTTGATGGACAGAGTGCCTAGGAGTTCCTGAAATGTAGTGATAAAGCCAGGGGAGGATTGGGGAGGACGGTAGACCAAAACACAGGTAAGAGGGGTTTTAAAGGAAACAGAACGTACCACTAAGCAGTCTGAAGTTGGCAGGATGGAAGAAGCCAGCGTCTGAAATTGTAGCCCCTCACGCGCTATTAGGGCAACTCCACCCCCCGTCTTCCCATTTGGGCGGTCAGCACGGAGGGCAGAATAAGAGGGGGGAAGGGCCGCCAGGACATCAGGAAGAGAGTCCTGGCGGTACCAGGTTTCCGTTAGGAAGAGCAAGTCTGGGCTCTCGGTGTCCAGCAGATGGAAAATGTCAGTTTGGTGCCGCACAGCGGACCTGGTATTAAGCAAAAAAGCAGAAGTGGCAGGAACAAGGGTGGGGGCACGTGAGCTAGGAGTGGGCGGTGTAGTGATAAGGGGAACAGGTCTGGGACAGTGCTGGAAGGGGCTAGAACGGGCAATACCGTGTGCCATAATACAAGCAAGAGTGGCAGGGTCAAGTGGATAGCCGGTATGTAGAGAGTGTAATACTTGCGGAGAGTAAGTGAGCAAATGGGCATGGTGGTATGGCCCAGGCCCCGGTAGGCCGCGGACGGGCGCAGACGGGCAGGACTTTGGCACGACTTCGGCGCGAAGTCGGCGCTCCCGCTGCGCTTCCGCCACTGCATCGTTAAGTACTCAGCGGATAGAAAGCCACTAGACCGCTAACCTTCCGTTTGGCGAGCAGGGCGGAAGTGAGGATGGGAGGGGCGGAAGTAGCGCTCGTAGGGGCCCGCCGCTACAACCGGCACAAGCCGTGGCGGATCGGTGCCCAGAGCGAGAGTCTGCTATGTGGAGAGACTGAAGGAGCGTTGCGCCGAGGAGCGGCGGTCACAAAGTAATATAAAATCAAGCACACAACAGATTACACGTTGCGCCGAGGAGCGGCGATCAGATAAAATTCAAACAGAGTTAAAAGCACAAGATACTCCAAAGTACTAGCACAGCGCCCAAGCGGCCTGCCTTGCCAAATGTTAACCCGGAATGAGGCAAAAGCTGGCATTAAAATAGCTACCCCAATTCCAGCCACTAGACCGCTAACCTTCCGTTTGGCGAGCAGGGCGGAAGTGATGATGGGAGGGGCGGAAGTAGCGCTCGTAGGGGCCCGCCGCTACAACCGGCACAAGCCGTGGCGGATCGGTGCCCAGAGCGAGAGTCTGCTATGTGGAGAGACTGAAGGAGCGTTGCGCCGAGGAGCGGCGGTCACAAGGTAATTTAAAATCAAGCACACAACAGATTACACTTTGCGCCGAGGACCGGCGATCAGATAAAATTCAAACAGAGTTAAAAGCACAAGATACTCCAAAGTACTAGCACAGCGCCCAAGCGGCCTGCCTTGCCAAATGTTAACCCGGAATGAGGCAAAAGCTGGCATTAAAATAGCTACCCCAATTCCAGCCACTAGACCGCTAACCTTCCGTTTGGCGAGCAGGGCGGAAGTGAGGATGGGAGGGGCGGAAGTAGCGCTCGTAGGGGCCCGCCGCTACAACCGGCACAAGCCGTGGCGGATCGGTGCCCAGAGCGAGAGTCTGCTATGTGGAGAGACTGAAGGAGCGTTGCGCCGAGGAGCGGCGGTCACAAGGTAATTTAAAATCAAGCACACAACAGATTACACGTTGCGCTGAGGAGCGGCGATCAGATAAAATTCAAACAGAGTTAAAAGCACAAGATACTCCAAAGTACTAGCACAGCGCCCAAGCGGCCTGCCTTGCCAAATGTTAACCCGGAATGAGGCAAAAGCTGGCATTAAAATAGCTACCCCAATTCCAGCCACTAGACCGCTAACCTTCCGTTTGGTGAGCAGGGCGGAAGTGAGGATGGGAGGGGCGGAAGTAGCGCTCGTAGGGGCCCGCCGCTACAACCGGCACAAGCCGTGGCGGATCGGTGCCCAGAGCGAGAGTCTGCTATGTGGAGAGACTGAAGGAGCGTTGCGCCGAGGAGCGGCGGTCACAAGGTAATTTAAAATCAAGCACACAACAGATTACACGTTGCGCCGAGGAGCGGCGATCAGATAAAATTCAAACAGAGTTAAAAGCACAAGATACTCCAAAGTACTAGCACAGCGCCCAAGCGGCCTGCCTTGCACTTCTATTGGCATTGGCTGCCTAGTTGGTAGTAATTGCTGAGTATCTCCCATTGTTAGATTTGTGTATTTAGAGTCCTCTTGTTGTGAACGACCAGTAAGTGGATTAGTTAACATCTCTAGGTCCGTTATTTGACCCCAATGGTTGACTTGGTCCTTAGTTGAATTTGACATTCGTTCAACCTCAGCTTCAGACTCAGGGTGGCCTGGTTCACTTACTCCTTGCTTAGGGGATATAATATTTGTTCCACTAAGTGGTTTAATTGGTGTTTGAAGAACACATGGGTTAGTTAGCAATGCTAGCATAGCACCTGTTGGATCTTTCATAAAATCAAACTTTGACTGCGACTTCCCCAGTTTCCCAAATGTATGGACCTTAGATGATTTAAAGGACTATATGTCACCTGCCTGTTTTATTATAAATGTATCTAATATTAGTGTTTGTTGTATTTTTATTTTCCTTTTGATAGGAGGGAAAGGTGGCCGCTCCTTTCCTGACCTCATAATACACATTCTAAGTTGAAGAAGTCCTGCTTCTTTCAGAGAATCAAACGGGCCAGTGACAAGACCAAAGGGTGCTTTGATATGACAAAAACACCTCCAAACACCTCCAAGGAAAAACACCCCCAAAGCACACCTCAGTACTGAATCCGCTGGTACTGCTGGTTACTTATTTAATAAATGAATGAATGAATGAATTAATTAATTAATTAATCGATTGATTAATAACCAGGCCCCGGGTATGGCTGGAGTCTAGGCATGCAGAGTAATTCAGGGGTCGAAGGGTGCTTCAACAGGGTCAAACCCTATTGTCACTTTCCCCTTTGCATAATTTCTCAGACTTTGTATTACAGACGTATTACAGACTCCAATGGCTCAGCGACTTACAGACCAATCAACCTTAACTACTCGCCACACGCCACACACCTCTTGCCACTTGTCACTCACCACTCACTGTTCATTGCTTGTTCGTTGCTATTCATCGCTGACAAGAGTACAAGGGAGAATGCTGGCAATCCTTCAGGAGCAAGAGCGGGACCCAGAGCCGGTCCCACTACAGACGGCCGATGTAGGCGCTTCCCTCCACTCCTCGGCTCAGCTCTGCTCTGCTCAATGCTTAGTAAATACGTAAAATCAGGTGGCAGGCCAAGACTCCTCTGTTCTCCTCTGTGCTTTTGTGGCCTGCTGCAGCCGCCGCACCAGCAGCACCGCAGACCAAGGCTCCTTTGACCCCTGCAGCAGCCGCCACACAAGCAGCACTGGCAACGCCTTAGCACCGCGACGCCGGCAGCGGCCGTTCCTGCCCCCACAGTAGATCCATAGAACTTAAAGCGCCCGTATAGCAGGACGCGGGTGAAGCGGGAGAAACCTTCGGGAGTGGGAATCGGTCACAAAACAAACCAGTGCAGTCGTCCCAGGCTCCGCTCCGCTTGCTCGTCAACTCTTCCTCGGCTCGGCTCGGCCCCTCGGCTCTACTCTATACGCTCTGCACTCAATGCTGAATCACAGGCCAACAACGACTGTGAACACCAACAGAGGGAAGAATTGTGTGTTTCCCCCAGTTAGTAAAAAAACAGCAAACGTCTTGGCTGCTTCTGCTGCACCCAGAGTCTTATGCATCTTTTCAGTCAAATTTTTCTGTCTGGAAAATAATTGTGTCCTGATTTTCTGCACCCAGTAAATCCAGGTGCAGAAAAACCTAACAACTGATAATCAGTTGGAATAAAATGATCACATGAAAGTCCGCCTTAATTTCATTGCCCTTGATTCACACTCTGGACCATAGTTGAGGGATAGGTCTAGGCATAGTCCTCGCAGCACACAATAGATTTGCTTGAGGCAGAGGCCAAAACTCAAAAGTCAGGATACCAGATACAAGTAGGTGGTAACTCAGGGCAGGGGAAAACGCCTGTTGTCCGTAGAGGAGTCATTCCTTTACCAGAAATCTGCATTACAAATAAATTAATAGTATATCTTTTTTTAATATCTGTTTGGTGCCAGTCCATATGACTTTAATATCTGCCTTTGGGATTCTATGTTACAACTCCATAGGGTACATGTATCCTTTGTGAGCTTAATAAAATGTTGACAATTCTACAAATCCTCACTCCTACATCCAAGTACTCTCATGCTACCATTCTACACTCTGCACTGTCTGAAGAACAGCTCAACATTTTCAAAATTCTGCATTGATTTGGCTTGTAAATTATATTTTTAGAAATGTTCATGTATTAACTATTTAATTTTAATACTATAGGTGAATGAAATTACGGACGAAGAAAGCAAGATTTAGCACTAAGCAACTGAATGTCAGTGCCATAAGAAGGATTATTTTGAAAAACTGAAGGACATCCAGCATTCTACGTTTAAACAATTTCCAAAAATCCAAGTGTGGCGAGGAAAGTACTATACCTGTAAGTGAAATCTCTAATTTTGCATTTCATTGACCCAGAGCAAAGCCATATCTGAGCACACAGCATCAGAAAAAGTGTAGAAAGACCACTTCAGCATCCTCATCTGAAATATTATCAGAAAGACAAATTGCCTCAGCATGACAGAATAACGTTCATGTAAAGCATCATGGAATTCTAGAGAGGAAGCACACACTGCATAAAAGAAAGTTACAACTAAAGGTTTCTTCTGGATACCATCAAAGAAAAGACGCTGAAAGAAGACTCCGAAGCTGACACGTTAACAATCAAAGCATTGGAAAATCACCTTAGTTCAAAAACTGTTTTTAACCAGTTACGCAAGTTTGAGACTATCTGCCTCGGGATATAACACCTCGACACACACTGCTCACTCTTGCGAAAACCTTAAAAATTCACCACTTTATTGTGTTCATGACCATCTCAGATGGTTTCCTTTTCATTGTGTACTGTTCTGTAATTCTGTGTAAATCGCCTCAACATTATCTGTTGTGCAGGACTGATATGTAAAACTGTTAAATATAAAAATGGATTACAGGAGCACCGTTGTACTATAGCTAATGTAAATAAAACCTCATCTTCAGAACTACAAACCTTAACCTTACACCAAACTTAGAAAGGGTAAAAGGAACTGATGTTCTGCGACTAATGATCCACAATAGTGCTCTGCACATTCTAACGCCCTCAGTTACTGCCATTATGTCAGTGCAAAAAGGTACTTATTAGTTTAATCGTTAAATATCAGACTAACACCTTATTACTGCATTGCTAAGAACCTATACAAATAGATTTGAGAAAACTTCAGTCACAAAATAAGTTGCTTCCGGAGAGGCTATTACCTAAAGACTATTATCTGCTACAAAAATTTCAACAGGTGTTACAGGGCTGCTTCCAGACATATTTTCCTCAATTCAAATGTTAAGAAGATTGCACTCAATTTTTTTTAGAGATAAATGCTGAACATTATCTAAACAAGCCCGACTCTAAAATCGAGGCAAAATAACCAAAGTTGGGGAAAAAAGTTACCTATGCCAAAAAAGATACAGCCATAAATCTTATCTCACAGAATTTGACAGAATGCACACTGAGGGAAACGACTCTCAGTGCAAAGTATGCCAAAAAAGTTTCAAGCGTAAATCTTATCTCACTGAGCATATGAGAAGCCACACTGGGGGAAACCACTCTCCGTGCAAAGTATGCCACAAAAGTTTCAGGCGTAAATCTTATCTCACTGAGCATATGAGAATCCACACTGGGGAAAAACCTTATCAGTGCTCTGAATGCCAGAAAAGGTTTAGTATCAAACCGAGTCTATATCGACATGCATTAACCCACTCTGTGGAAAAACTTTACCAGTGCGCTGAATGCCAAAAAAGTTTCAACCGTAAATCTTATTTCACTGAACATATGAGAATCCACTCTGGGGTAAACCCTTATCAGTGCTCTGAATGCCAGGAAAGGTTTTGTAACAAACAAAGTCTTTCTCGACATGTAATAACCCACTCTGGTGAAAAACCTTACCAGTGCTCTGAATGCCAGAAATGTTTCAGTGACAAAAACAATCTCAGTCGGCATAGAAGAACCCACACTGGGGATAAACCTTATCAGTGCACGGATTGCCAGAAATGTTTCATTGACAAAAACAGTCTCACTCGGCATAGAAGAACCCACACTGGGGATAAACCTTTTCAGTGCTCTGAATGCCAGAAATGTTTCATTGAAAAAAGCAAACTCACTGAACATACAAGAATCCACTCTGGGGAAAACCCTTATCAGTGCTCTGAATGCCCAAAGCATTTCAATCGTAAATCACTTCTAACTGCACATTTGAGATTCCACACTGGGGAAAAACCTTATCAGTGCTCTGAATGCCAGGAAAGGTTTTGTAACAAACAAAGTCTTTCTCGACATGCAATAACCCATTCTGTGGAACACCCTTATCAGTGCTCTGAATGCCAGAAATGTTTCAGTATAAAAAGTAGTCTCACACGGCACATAAGAATCCACACTGGGGAAAAACGTTATCAGTGCACTGAATGTCACAAATGTTTCAGTGAAAGAAGCTGGCTCACTCGGCATACAAGAACCCACACTGGGGAAAAACCATTTCAGTGCTCTGAATGCCCAAAAGATTTCACACTTAAATCACTTCTAACTGCACATGTGAGATTCCACACTGGGGAAAAACCTTATCAGTGCTCTGAATGCCAGAAATGTTTCAGTGAAAAAAGCCATCTCATGCAGCATATAAAAACCCACACCGGGGAAAAACCTTTTCAGTGCTCTGAATGCCAGAAATGTTTCAGTGAAAAAAGCCATCTCATGCAGCATATAAAAACCCACACTGGGGCAAACCCTTATCAGTGCTCTGAATGCCCAAAATATTTCCAAGACAAAAGAAGTCTTTCTCAACATACAATAACCCACACTGGTGAAAAACCTTATCAGTGCTCTGAATGCCCAAAATATTTCAAACTGAAATCACTTCTAACTGCACATGTGAGATTCCACACTGGGGAAAAACCCTTTCAGTGCTCTGAATGCCAGAAATGTTTCAGTGACAAAAAAAGACTCACTAAACATACAAGGACCCACACTTGGGTAAAACGTTATCAGTGCACTGAATGCGACAAATGTTTCAGTGAAAAAAGCAGTCTCACTCAGCATATAAGAACCCACACTGGGGAAAAACCTTATCAGTGCTCTGAATGCCACAAATGTTTCAGTCAAAAAATCAATCTCATTCCTCATATAAGAACCCACACTGGGGAAAAACCTTATCAGTGCTCTGAATGCCACAAATGTTTCAATGGAAAAAACAGTCTCACCTACCATATAAGAATCCACACTGGGGAAAAACCTTATCAGTGCTCCGAATGCCAAAAATGTTTCAGCCAAAATTCTCATCTCACTGAACATGTGAGAATCCACACTGGTGAAAAAAAATATCAGTGCTCTGAATGTCAGAAAAGATTCAGAGGTAGAGATGGTTACAAGCGCCATATGAAAACACACCATCAAAATAATTCAGTGCTCCGAATGCCAGAAAAGCATCAATTTTAAACTCAATCTCACTCTACATGAGCAGACGCACACAGGGGAAAAACATTACCAATGCTGTGAATGCCAGAAATTCCTATTTGATAGGCAAAGCCTCTCTAACCATAAGCGACTCCATACTGATGAAAACCTTATGAGTGCTCTGAATGCCAGAAAAGCTGCAGAGAAAGCGCTATCTCACCATGAGAAGCTCCACACTGGAGAAAATTCTTATGCCATAAAAGGTTGAATCTGAAAGACAGTGTAATGCTTCATGAGAGATCCCACTCTGGGGTAAAACCTTATGAGTGCTCGAAATGCAAGCAAAGTTTTGGTTACAAATTACTTCTCACTTGACCTGAGTGAACTCACAAGGGAGAAAAAAGCCTTGTGTGTTCTGAATGTCAGATAAGGTTTAGTCTTGAATACAATGTCACTTCATATGAGAGAATTCACACTGGATGAAAGCCTTATGCAGGAGGGGAAAGCCAGAAACGTTTTCTCAGAAAGGAGATCTCACTAAACATGAGAAATGCATCCACACCAGGTGAAAAGTAAGGCGTATCTTGAGTTGCAGAAAAGCTTCTAACAACCTGACTTTACATGAGAGAGCACATGTTGTAGTTGCAATAGGATTCATCAAGTAACTCTTGCAGGATAACTTAGGCTGCCCACATGCAACCTCCAAAGAAATTTCAGGCCTGGAAATATTTTTAATTGCAACAGAATCCACAATTTGAGTATCTGAAAGTTACAAAACTCTCAAGGTCTTTACTTTACACAGAGAAGTGTTAGTGCTTGCAAAAATCAAATAATTGCCCAAAAAAATCACAATAATATTGTCTTACATTTTACTCCACCCAAAAGGTTTCTATTCACCCTTGTTTCTTAACATATAACTGATATCTATTTTTTCATGATAAGATTAAGCCTATGCGGAGTTCCTCAATGAGGAACTCCAGAAAGTGACAAAAAAAACTCTTGCGGTCTACGCGGAGTTCCACGAGCAGCGGAGTGAGTAAGGGTCATGCCGTTTGTGGTGATTTTGATCTCCTGGTGTTTGTCCCGCCCTGTAAAAATAATTGCGAATGGCACCATGTGCAGCGCAAGAGGGTGCAGCTGCTTCTGCTCGAGCGGCAGCTTTGTCAATGTGAAGGAAGTTTTCTCAACGCAAGTGGTTGTGACCTGCCGCGACCACTCGCATTGAGAAATCCGATGACCCGCTTTGAGAAATCGCCCCAGGAGGTTGATTTTGCTCGCCAACTAGACCATGGAAAGCGCGAGCAAGGAAAAATTTCATTAGGAGTTGGATTTTCCCCGCTCCAGCACATGACGTTGAAGAGCGCAAGCGTGGAAAAAACCTCGCTACGCTCCATTGAGCGGAGTTTTTAGAAACTATGCGAGATCCGCGGAGTATGGAAAACTCCGCGAGCAGAGTTCACCACCCGGAGGAGATAATATATGACAGCAGGAAAACATAACAAAACAGTTACTTGCCTTCAATAACTTTATGGTGGATACTCCTTTACCTGTAGATTCCTCACCTTGTGAATATTTCCCACACGCCAGACTGGATCCTCAAACTTTAAAGCAGTCCTGCTGCATGCAGTAGAAGACATCATGCAGCTCAGTGTCGACGTCATTCTGTTCCAGAAGTGACAAGCGTAGACGCATAGAAGCACTTCCCATGCGCACTGGGAACAACTACAGAGGTCTATGAGTTCATTATCTCACTGGTCAGTATCACATATGCAGGCCCTTTGCAGATATTAATTCACAGTTTTTATCATGATTAGAATTCAGATGAAGCCTTTTCATTTCCAAAAATTCCAATTGTATTCTCAGCAGCAAGGGTATATATAAATCGTTGAGTGATGACTGCGCAGTGCTCAAGATGAAAGTGATATGATGATAAAACCGTCTGATCCACATTTTGTTCACAAATCAGGGCTGTAAATTGCTTTTGTACAATACAAGTTAAGCAAAGGCGATTCTTAGAATACATAATTTATATGAAATATTTCCTGTTTAGTCAATGTTTCAACCATTCCTTTTATTTACCGTGGACTCATCAGGACGGTAGATCACCGTCTTTCCCATATGCTTCTCACACTATATTCAATACAACCCAGTAAGGATTCTTCTGTATCTCGGGGCAGCGTACCTGGGAGCCAGTGAATCCTCGGCTCGCTGTCAAACAAGTTCAAGTCTGACACTTCCTGATGAGACCATCGTCATTGACTGTCTTGTCTGTGAGAAGCTGCACCTGCCCTCCTGTGATGGTGGGCCAGAAGACCTTCATCGCCAAGTGAAATGCTCGCAACTCCAACAGCTTGATATTGAGTTGGGTCTCTGCTGGTGATGAGGGTTCCCTAATCTATGTCTCCCATATGGCCTTCCCATCCCAGAAGTAATACATCCGTCGCCACTGTTAAGTCTGGGTGGAATAGGGAGAGGGGTCTGCCACTGGCACAATCTAATTCACCGGAGAAAATGTTGGATACTGCCTACAATAGGGTGAGTCAGTGTCTGGCAGGACACAAAGAGGTTTTGCAGCTGCACCAGTTGTAGAGGCAGGTCACTCAGTGGCATGATGTCCTGGACATTGCCTTTGTGTGCCATGGCCATGAAAGAACTGGGAGACCTGCTTGGTTTGCAGCAGGGTCTGGCGCTGGCAGTGTTGAAAAACCCTACTGTAGCCAAAAGGGGATGAGATTTGTGATGAAATTGCGTGGCCGAGGGAGACAAGCAGTAAGGAGGCGCACTGATTGTGTACCCCCCAACTGAAAGGATGGTGACAGACCCCAACCACCTGCAGGGGAAACGTGCCACCTCATCTCATAGCTGCCAGTCGCATTAGAATGTGAGCAGACTGGTGGTTTACAACTGCGCCTATGTAGGAAGATTGAATTTCTACGGTGGCAGCAATATTTTTGTCAAAGTGCTTTATGCCCTAAATACTCTCCCGTACCCTGAACATAATGGGATTATGTAGATTACACCTCTGCGTGCCTAATGCTGCCATTTGTATTTCAAGACCAGTGAATAATGTGGCTTTATCAAGTTCAAAGCCATTAGGCGTTCCCGACCTGTCTGATACTTGCATATGGAAAAGATGGGTCATTTGTACCTAAAGATAGATAAACATATTCATAGGTCACGATTTAAGTCTGCATCTAAGATAAAACTGTAAATTAGGAGAGGTGATAAGTGAGAAGTTAAAGGCAGCCACTAATCGAGCTGCATTTGTAAGTAGGGCTTCCTATATTATGAGATCTATTCCTGCTTCAGTCTTTAATTTCAATGAATACTTTAATACCCATACTAGGATAGTTCGAAGTCATTGTCGAGCTGTTTAAATAATCCACCTGTCTCCCCAGCTCTTCCCTGCTGCATCCTTAACCAGTGGCCTAGCCAGTGTGCCCTGGCCCCAAGGCAAGAACGGAAAGGTGATCCCTGCCCTCTGTTTGGACTGTGAAAAACAGCAATAATCATTGTTCTGTGGGCCCCTTAGGCCTCTGTTTGAACTGTGACAAACAGCAGTTATCCGGGTTCAATGGGCCTTTAAGGCATCTGGGACCTGGTGCCACTGCACCTGCTGCACCAATAGGAAGCTAAGCCCCTGGCCTTAACAGCTTCTATTCTAGCCCCGCTGGAGAACCGAAACAGCGAAGTACTGATCTGGCCATATCTGCAGGCATGCAGCCGCCTCTTCCACTGAAGGGATTTAAGTCGCATGAAAGCAGCATGCGGGAAACAACCATTTTCTGAGGTAAAGTCAACAAACACCTTGTTTGTTCCAACCTGAATCTATTTAAAACCAGGGACAAAAAACGGTTCATCGTCATCTCTTGCTTATCAAAAGGGTAAAACAGATTCATCTAACATTACAGTGTACCACATAACAAATTGTGATTCTGTTTACAAATTAAAACTAGCATGCATAAAGAAAGGGGAGCCTTTGGCCAAAATAGCCATTTTCCCTACCCATACTTCTAACACATCTTATACAAAAAAATGCTAAATACATTGTCATCCGGAAATAATTACTAGCGCCTACTCTAAAGCAAATGCCATTTAGATTTGATTTGATTTGATTGCGGGTTTCTAAAGCGCTAGAATCGACTCCCGAAGGAGTATCTCTGTGCTGTAGACCGCTGGGGAACCCGTCCTGGCTTTCCGTGTGAGATGGTCCCTACTGGGTATCTCCAAGGTGAAACCAGGCATCCCCGGCGTATGTGGGGGGCCGTTGTGGAGATGAGGCGAGCTAATGCCCAGAGTTGCCGAGTGTGATTCCTAGTTAGAGTAGGCACCGAGGCGAGAATTATCGAGTCCGTTGACCCTGGTCCAAGACCCTGCCGCGTCGGGAATCGAATCCTGGTCCCGGGCGTCCTCTGCTCCCGGGTCTGCCGCCTCTAACCAGTGAGCCACACCACTCCACTCCACTCCATTTAGAATTGTCTTTCACTTCAAGTGTTCAAAAGTAAATTGATATAAAAGCAGCATTGCATTTTTTTACATTGTGTACTCTTACCAAAATTTAGAGCATCAATTTTAAATGACATACCATAGAAAAAACGAGTTGTTTATATATACTAAACCTCCAGAAACATTTGATTAACCAGTTATAAAGTCACGTCTAGCTTAGTTAGTTTATAGTCTTCTTTTTTAAGAGAAATTATTTCACTTTGTTACTGGATCTGCATGGCTAAACACTTATAAGGTCCCAAAGGCGAGACCTTTTGGCTATGACAATGCTTGTTATTGATTGAGTACATTAAGCAGCAGAACTTTTGATTAAGTCTTGAAGAATGCCGCAAACACCTCTTTGGAGGGTTAATAGGCTGAAACATGTTGACCTCTTATTGACTCTAACAGTGCATATATATTTCTCCCACAGTGTCCTTTTTTTAATCCTTGCCCAGGGGTGTACAAATAATGGAAACCACATACCCTTTAGCAAGTTTTAACTTTCACTCTGCTGCCCCCACTACCCTGAGCTCATTATTGTGGTATTTAGTATACCTTTCTCTATAACAAAATATGCCTGAACTCCTCCCTCTCAGTGAGGGAGTTGTATCACGGTGCAAGGAGATTCCCAATAAGGAAGCATGCCAACTATGGTGGGTGAGGGAAATCGTCCTTTTAAAGGGATATTTCATCTTAGCTAGGTCTTCATTTGCAACAGTAATCCTCAGAGACCCAAGGGTTTCTTGATTGTGGAAGAAATACATTTTACCCCTTCATTTTACGTTCAAGCACAGACCATTGCATGAAATGTTGTGATCAATGTAGGAATAACACTCTGTGCACTGAGAAAATGTGTTAAAATAACAGAAAGTTGATTATCGCATTTAACACCTTCTCATACCTGGATTTATCTAGAAGAGAAGTCTGTTAATTCTAGCAGATTTTTGATACCACAAGGATTAAGAAATGAGGGGATCTTTATCTGATATCTTAATCAGTAAAGGAAGTTCTATATTTGTTTTTTCTAAACTAACCCCAGTGTGTATGACTACAATAATCACCTCTCCCAAATCCATATTGTGCTTGGTTTAGTGAGAAAATTAAATGATTTAGGAGAAACCAAGATCTGCGCTTCAGTATTTTTCTTGGGAAGCTTTAAGTTAGAGAGTGAAAACACTTTTTAGAATGCCCTAAAAATTGTGATAAAGATATTTCAATATGTTTGACAAAAAGAATAGGTACATTTCATGACAATATTGAAATGGGTAATAAAATAACAGTAGCAAATATTTACACCACATGACAAAAATATAAGAGACTACATTTCAGCAATATAGGAAATACTGAGGTTCATGTATTAATAATCCATTTGGTAAAAGTGGTTGCTTGTGGAGTCAGCACACTACTGTGTCTGTGATTCCTTTTAACCCCTTCGCTGCTCATGATGAGATCAGCTCGTCATGCAGTACACTGGTCGTGTGCTCATGACGAGCTGAGCTCGTCATGAACAATGGGATTCCTAAAATATCAGCACAGCGGGAAAATCTCCCTAGCAGCCAAGGTGTTAAATAAAGGCATTTTTAATGCACCCCATTTAACTTTCAGATTCACATACGTCCCCTTGGGTTACTATCTCCTGTTACTGTTTTTCAGCCCACATATGGTTTCAAAGCATAATACATACCTTAAGGATGTGTTACATATTCAGAAGGGACACTATTAGCATTGCCCTTCCAAATTCTGAATTGTTAAATGGGCTTAGTACATTTTAAAAAGAGGTTTAGCATTTGCAAACTCTGTGAATTACCGAACCAGTTTATTTTTGAACAATAAAAACCATTGGTACAAGAGGCAATTTTTCTCAATTCCCTCCAAATTAAGTTTGCTAGTAATGTTAGTTGAATGATAACTTGTGCACGTACCTATTTAGTGTTAGTGTTCCTTCAGATCAAATAAAAACCATCACACATAACTCTTACACAATACTTAAAGACAACATTTCTGACATTCAGCTTTAATGTTTTGTTAATTATATTTGCAAATGTTGTCACTTAAATAGGAAAGCATCTAAAGCGGTCTCTGGGCATAAAATAGGATGTAATCATAATCTTTAGATACATTTTCTGAGTTTTGGGAACAATGTGTGTCTTCTGGGTTTGTTCTAAACCACTATAATAAACATATTCAATCCTTTACGATGATCTGTTTGTACTGGTTTCTATTGCAGACAATAATCTAGATTTAGACCAAGGATCAATTAGTGTTATCGCAAATAAAACTGTAATAGAACTGGTCTGAGAGATGGACCTTCAAGTATTATGCCTAGTCAATTTATTGAACAAACTATGGAGTTAAAATCTGAACAGATTAGATCCACAAGCATTGCCTGACCACTGTATTTTACAGCAATAGAATACTAATCAGCACGTTTTCTCTAAGTACAATTCACTCATCTTCAATTTTTCACAGGGCTCATGCTGGGTCTGTTTGAACTCTTTTAAAATATGACATTTAAATGTCCAAATGTTCAGGAATTCTAGTTTCAAGACTGGTCAAACCTTAATGAATGCTATACCTAAATATGCCTTTCTGTTCCTACATTTTATTGTGCACCATGATTCAGAAATGGCATGTTTTTGCTTTCGAAGGTAAAATTCTAAACATATTAATTGTTGTAGCCATCTAAAACATTATCACTAATTGGGAAGATAACAACAAGTGGTCCTGTGATGCTTGCTGGAATGGGAAGAGTTTAATCAAAAGGTGGATTGAATTCAAGTTTAGGTGACAATTTTAAAAAAGTATATGGATTTTGTATATATTTAAAACTGTTGATCTCCAAAAAGGCCTGAATCAATAAATTTAATTGAAATTCAAGTTTATCATTTGAATCCTATTGTTAGAAAAGATGTAATTTTGAACCCCATGAGGCGGTTCCTTTCCAGAAAGCATTCAGGCTGTAATCATGAGGCAAATAATGCTGAGGAGGTTAAAATATTCAGATTGAATTCTAATTACACGAATTGTTCATTGTTCAATACATTTCTCTTAGTATTTTAGTGTGCAGACTGTATTGCTTAAGGAAAATAATTAGATTTGTTTTTCTATATGTAGGAAATATTACATTAATGAAATCACTGTATCTCATCTTCTTTCTTTCCTTTTCTGTTCTTTATGAACGTTTCTATTATTGAACTTTAAAGATTGCCCGAAATTAGGAATTGTGCTCCACATAACTTTGCTGTGTTACAGTATGTTGATTATATGTACAACTTTTGTCTCTTATGTGTATGGCAACTGATGTTTTTATTTTGCTTTAATAATCAGCTTATGTTTATTAGCTTTTATTATTCAATAAAATGTTTCAAACACAGGAAAT
The DNA here is from genome assembly GCF_964261635.1 of Lissotriton helveticus. Taxonomy (NCBI): domain Eukaryota; kingdom Metazoa; phylum Chordata; class Amphibia; order Caudata; family Salamandridae; genus Lissotriton; species Lissotriton helveticus. The sequence continues at coordinate 405,757 of NW_027611685.1, read as the reverse complement.
GGTAGTTGATATGTATTTACAACTGCAGCATTTTTATTGTATGGGCAGTTTCAAAGGGGCCAACAAATATGGTCTGTGGGATGATGGAAACCACATTGGCATCAGCAGGAAGAGGTTTGGGCAGGTGATTGGGGGTATATGTAAGGTTGGAAGTAGGGGGAACAACCATGTACATTGTGTGGACTGTGACTCCTGGAGTTATTGTGAGGGATACTATGCTACCCTGAAAATGAATCCCCTAGTGATTATTATCAGCAAACTTTATTCGGTTTTATAAAAGAAAACTATAAAAGTCATACATAAAATGATAAAACATCTTCCAAGTTACAGATTGACAAATATAATATGTCCAAGTTAATCAAAACACAAGATACAAATTCATGAATTACAGTACAGAAGTTAATTGCAGCTTGACCGAAGTCTCACAGCGACCCGTAAAAAGTAAAGCGTATGCAAAACAGTGCCACTAGAGAGGAGTGGTAAAAAGATAAAAGCTGGTCTCACCCGCCTAAAACCCGCTTTTTTGAGAATGGGAATAATGAAACTTTCTAGTGACAGCATAAAAATTACAAAACATTATAAAGTGCATCATGTCCTGAGGAGACTCACTGTTGCAGCCACAGGCCATGAGGCACTGGCCCCTGTGGAAGCCGCGAGGGTGTGCCATTAGGTAATGGAAGAGGTTGAGCCAAAACCGGGTCAATAGAAAACGATCATGGATGCTTTTAAGCCCTAGAAGATAAGGTTCGGTGGTTGGTAAAGTTTTTAGCACAATGTACTTACGCACACTAAGCTTACACATCTTATTTCCCTCTCTATCACAGGAGCTCATTCTTAACAAACACTCTTTGACCAGAGAAAGGTCCCTCTTACATATACGCTCAGGGTTAGCGAATAGTTCCTACCTACCCTGGAGAGGCCAACTCTTATATACTTGAACCAACGGATGCGTGAGACACGGTCAAGTGAAAGGCATTCCTGTAAGATGTCTTTGCTGAGTGTATTTTCTTGCTTAGCCCAAATATTAAGCCACAAAACCAGGGGCCGGAATGCCAGTACATCTGAGAGGAAAGGCATCCCCAATTCTTCGTGCACAACATAAAACGGGGTGCTTTGTGGGACTGAAAGGCCCATCGCAGGAAAGAATTTTCAGCACTTTACACTGCCCCTACCCCAATGTGGCCCAATATCTCACGCCCATAACTAACCTTTGAGATATATTTGGCTTCATATATCTTCAAAAGATCCGATATTGGCTTCCCTCCCACTCTGTTGGCAAAGTTAAAAACAGCTGCATAAGTTTTCCCTAGGTCCCCTTTCTTCCAAGTAAGCAAAGGGCACCAACTAAAGGAATCATCAAACACAACTCCCAAATAGGAGAAAACATTGGTCTTCGGCATTGACGAAAGTCCGAGTTTAAAAGTGAACTGCTTAGCTTTACGATGTCCCACCTGCATAATGAACGACTTGGCATGATTAAATGAAAGGTCCAAGTCCTCCATAAAAAGGGAAAAAGAATTCAGAAGAAGTTGTAGGCCCCTAATTGTCCTCGCCAAGAGGACTGCGTCATCCACGTATCGGAGGACTGGCAGGCTGCGCTTGCCTACCTGGGGACAATCCGCATTTGTGGCTAAAAGGGCATTCTCTAAGGCATTAATATATAGGTTAAAATGAAAGGGTGCTAAAATGAACCCCTGATGCACCCCTCTCTTGATGTCAAGCTGACTGGACACGTTCAGGTCCTTTGAATAGCGGACAACCGCAGTTGAATCACAGTGAAGATCCCTCAGAAATATAATGATGTTATTGTCAATGCCAATGGAGGACATCAACTGCCACAGCTTCGACCTATTGACACAGTGGAATGCTGGGGACAGGTCCATGAAGGCTGGGTATATGGGGCTGGAACGAGCCACAGTGTATTTGTTCAGGACCATGTACAGGTTTAAACACTGTTTCACAGTGGAACGACCTGGTCAAAAGCTGTTTTGGATATCGGATAAAAAGTTGTTTTCATCAACCCAAGATACAAGTGTGTCAAGTACCATGCGGCCCATCACCTCCACCACAGAGTCCAGCAGAGAAATGGGCCTATAACAATAGGTACTGTCCCGTTATCCCTTTTTAAATACCAGCACTATAATCGATAAAGCCCAAGAATCTGGGCGGCCAATCTGGACTGCAGCACAGATGACAGCTGTGAGGACAGACACCCTAGGTTTCTACGTGGGCGGTGTGGAGATCTGGCAGGATTCCATCTGGCGCGGGGGCCTTGTTTTTAGAGAGACCCAGAATACCGCCTCTCACCTCTTGCGTGGTGAAAATAAGTTGCAACTTGCTTTCCACCCTTTCCTGCCCCTCAGTTGACGGGGTATACGACTGGAAGATACCCTCAAAATGATGTATCCAATCATCCTCTGTGATTTGGGCATCCAGTAAATTAGCATTACTTGCAGATAAAAATGGGCTGTTAATAATGCCCCAGAACTTTAAGCTATTACACAGAGTACTAGCCTTAACTACATCGATCCAGGCCTCCTCCTTCAGGGCAGACTTGCGAGTTGCTTGAGTAGCCTTATATGCTCTTCGTAGGCTTTTGACCTCCAACCGGTCTCTGGGTTTTAACACCCAAGGCCTGTCTCAGGTTCCTGGAAGCCTGGGAGCATGCCGAATCAAACCATCTTGGACATGGTTGCTTACAGCCACCACCCGGGTCCCGTAGTAACTTCCTTCTGACAGTAGACATGGATCCAAATGCACCCATGATGTCCGGAGCACTTGCCTCATCATCGAGACAAGTGGCAAACTCGCTCCGACACTGAGATAAAAGGGACTCGTGGAGTAGCTCTGGGACAATACACTTTACGCTCCTTCCCGCTTCCACCGCTTTAAGGGGGACACCAGCTCCCCAGCCCACCTTGGTGTGTCCGAGTGTTCGGGTCCAGCCTGTTAAGACACAAATGGGGTTGTGGTCACTACATTCACTCGCCTGCACAGAAAAATCGGTAACCAGAAAATAAAAGGGGGTTGATACAAAGGTGAAATCAATAAAGGTCTCACACCCTCTCCCAAAAAGGTGGGAGTAATGTCTTTTTTCACTGAAGGCAGCGTATTCATTACAGATGTTAGATCAAATTCAAGCAAGATGGAATTAAGCTCAATAACCTGGGTAGTATGTTCCATGTGTAAGCCTGCCTGTCGTGCACAGCCCATAGCTTCCACTCCTCCTTGCCTGAAGTCCCCACACATGAGTGTTAAAATCCCGTTAAAAAAATGTAGTGATAACTCTGACCTTTCAACATGCTATGCTAAAGTACAGACCCCAGCAAAGTTATATTACCCTCATCCGCGTGTGTAACTCCCGCGTTGTAAAAGTTTACCAGAAGTAGCTTGCTCTTTCCACTGGACAACAACATCACATGTAAATTGGGAGAGACGTATAGTGAGGTAGCGGAGATGCCAGGTACAGCTAGATAAACAAAGGTGAGAAGCCCCCCCTTGGCTCTCCTCGACCTGGATGGTGTAGCTGGAACGAAGAGGGTTTGATAGCCATCCGGGTGATAATTATTGTCTACAGCCCATATTTCCTGGCGGCATATCACATCAAAACTCTTAACATGGGCTAAAGGTGTTCTTGATCTTGCTCTCCTGCCCCGCTATATTCCAAGAAAGAAATTTACACCCTCCATTCACTCTTTCTTTATTGGTCTTTTTCATAATATTCCGTTTTCTTACAATACATGGCAAAGCAAAAATGTGGAGAATACAGTGTATATATGTAACGTCGTCTTAATAACATTATAATAGAATAACTGTTCCTATTTCAGCAACATGATTTTACATTAAAAGTCTCACACCAGCTTATTGCTAATAGACAGTTTGACATACATTGTTGCGATTGCCTGCCCACCATATATCTCTGCAGCTATCAAGTGCCTTTGCTAGAATAAAAATATAAAGAGAACAAAGGGACATGTTTCTAACGTCACATGCTAATATTTCCCACATTATTTAAGTCCTTTGTGTCAAATGGACACAACGTTATCCGGCGCTGGAGACCTATACATGTGACCTCTTCGATATTACAATGAAGCGGGTTTTGCCAAAGAAGAATAGGGATGGTGCATGATTATAACAACAGACACATCAATAATGCATATTTTATCTAAATGAAAAATATTGAACAACAAAACTAAAGGGCTTCTATCTGGAAAAAGTATGTTAACCATTGCCTTACTGAGTGTGGGACCAGTTATTGCACGAATAACTACTTGGAGACTCATTGGGACTCGACTCGGACTCATGTATGTGTAGGGGGCTAATGTCAGAGCACTAGGTGTCGGGGCAGGAAAGAACAGGGCCCCCAATACATCAGACGTCCCCCACGGGGTATCATCTAGTGCAAAGCGATAGGCATCCACCGCTATCTCTAGCCCCGCCGCCCGGAAACTTCAATTAGTATATCATGGGGTTGCTGGCTCAGTGTCATTGCCCTCCCCGTTTGCTCCATTTCTGAAGGCCGTAAGTATGGTGTCCCATTGTTGCGCTATGGGGCACTTGCGGAGCCCTGCCGTTTTGTCCCTGTGTAGCGCTGTACTCTCTACCTGTGCCCATATTTTAAGTGAGCTTATCCAGCCGTTCATTTCTGGGGGATCTGCCTGCTTCCACCGTTTTGTAATTAAGCGTTTGGAAGTTATTAAACCTAGGTCTCTGAAGGAGGTGTCGCTACACTGCGCCAGAGTTGCAGCGACCTCTCTCCAGTAGCCATGAAGGGAGGTGCAAGACCAAAGCATATGGAGCAGATCCACATCGGGCTGCCGACAGCGTGGGCATTACATCCTGCATTCACACTCAATACCTGCTCTGGGGGCGATACATTTCCCTGGGATGCGGGTGCCCCAGGGTCCGAGGGACCCACACATCGTCAATCGCAATCTTCCAATGAGCTCAGAGGTGTAAACCTATTTGCTGTGCTTACCCCTATCATCCCCTCTGCACAACCCCTATTGCCCACCTCTTGGAGCCGCTCGCGCTGGGACCGTAGTTGGTAATAATTGAGTCTGTAGAAGTATCCCAGCGGGAGTGTCTAGAATGCAGAGTTCCAACGCCTGTAGTTAGACCGGGCAACGGTGCTTAAGATTCGGTTTACCATGACTGGATTGTTAAAATTGATGATAATGCAGTCCCCTAGCCAGGATTTCTTGGCGCTACCAACCCACTGTGTCCAGCACACCATGAGAATTTGGTTTTCCACCCTAAGCCCAGGGGCAATGTTGGAATTTAGCCAGAGCACCACCTTATTGTTCAGCTGGTAAAAGTCTTCCTTGCTCCCGGGGTTGGGGCATGGTACTCACACCACAACAAGCGGAGTGGACTCAGGTAGGAGATGAAGAGAGCCCAAACTAGGAGAACAGTTATTCAAGTCCCCTTTCACCCCTTCCCACCTATCATCGGAACTGTACAATCCGCCCACTTTGAAACCCTGAGATTGCCGAGACTGAGGAGAACCTGGGTTCAGGGTGCCCCACCGCCCCCCTCCGGTTGACTGGACGGTACTGAGGGTCAGTCCTGGGCATGATAGGTGCAGTTGTATCTCCTACCATATGACTAGGCTGCTTCGTGATAGACACTGCTCTGTCCCCTGCCCCAGTGCCACTACCACTGGGACTGAAAATGGTGGTCGAGAGCGTAGGCCTTGTAGGAGGGATACTTGTGGATAGAAGGGCACGATCCCTTTGCAGGCTATCGGTTCAGAAAGGTTGCTTTCCAGTGCAGAAAGTCGGAGTAGGATGGGGTCCATTTTAGTTCTAAGTGCTGACAGCAAGGCAGCTTTGAGCATGTCTAACGAAATATCATCCAGGTTAGGCACTACTGGGTGGACTGCTGAAGATGACTGTGATCCAATGTTCTTTCTGCGTTTACAAGGGCCCCCAACCGAGGGGCGCTTCCTCTTAGTGCCTCCTGTGCCCAACCCATTGCCAGGGGTCTTGTGAGGGGCTGACTTAAAAATTGCCGACTGGGCATGCTTTGTATGACTTTTATGGTTTATTTCTTTTATAAAACCAAATGAAGTTGGTTGAATCCCCTAGTGTTTAGAAGGGTTAAGGGTAGTGCAGTGGTGTTTGGGTAGTGTAGGGGGTCGTACTGGGGGTAGATTTAGGGGTTTAGGGTAGTGCAGTGGTGTTAGTGTAGTGTAGGGGTCATTTTTTAGGGTTTATGGTAGTGCAGTGGTGTGTGAGTAGTGTAGGGGTTTGTGCTGGGGTAGATTTAGGGTTTAAGTTAGTGCAGTGGTGTTTGGGTAGTGGTTGCGGGTTCGTGCTGGGGTAGTGTTTTAGGGTTCAGTGTAGTACAGTGGTGTTTGTGTAGTATAGGTGTTTATGCTGGGGGTAGTGTTTTAGGGTTAAGGGTAATGCAGTGGTGTTTGGGTAGTGTAGGGGGTCGTTCTGGGGGTAGATTTAGGGTTTAGGGTAGTGCACTGGTGTTAGTGTAGTGTAGGGGTAGTGTTTTAGGGTTTATGGTAGTGCAGTGGTGTGTGAGTAGTGTAGGGGTTTGTGCTGGGGTAGATTTAGGGTGTAAGTTAGTGCAGTGGTGTTTGGGCAGTGGTTGCGGGTTCGTGCTGGGGGTAGTGTTTTAGGGTTTAGTGTAGTACAGTGGTGTTTGTGTAGTATAGGTGTTTATGCTGGGGGTAGTGTTTTAGGGTTAAGGGTAATGCAGTGGTGTTTGGGTAGTGTAGGTGGTCGTAGTGGGGGTAGATTTAGGGTTTAGGGTACTGCAGTGGTGTTAGTGTAGTGTAGGGGTAGTGTTTTAGGGTTTATGGTAGTGCAGTGGTGTTTGGGTAGCGTAGGGGTTTGTGCTGGGGGTAGATTTAGGGTTTAAGTTAGTACCGTGGTGTTTGGGTAGTGGTTGCGGGTTCGTGCTGGGGGTAGTGTTTTAGGGTTTAGTGTAGTACAGTGGTGTTTGTGTAGTATAGGTGTTTATGCTGGGGGTAGTGTTTTAGGGTTTAGGGTAGTGCATTGGTGTTTGTGTAGTGTAGGGATAGTGTTTTAGGGTTTAGGGTAGGGCTGTGGTGTTGGTGTAGTGTAGGGGGTTGTGCTGGGGTAGTGTTTTATGGTTAAGGGTAGTGCAGTGGTGTTTGTGTAGTGTAGGGGTAGTGTTTTGGGGTTTAGGGTAGTGCAGTGATGTTTGGGTAGTGTAGGGGGTCATGCAGGGGGTAGATTTAGGTTTTAGGGCAGTGCAGTGGTGTTTGGATAGTGTACGTGGTCGCGCAGGGGTAGTGTTTAGGGCTTAGGGTAGTGCAGAGGTATTTGGGTAGTGTAGGGGGTCGTGCTGGGGTCGTGCTTTAGTGTTTATGGTAGCGCAGTGGTGTTTGGGTAGTGTAGGGGGTAATGTTGGGGGTAGTGTTTTAGGGTTTAGGGTAGTGCAGTGGTGTTTGTGTAGTGTAAGAGGCTGTGCTGGGTGTAGATTTAGGTTTTAGGGTAGTGCAGTGGTGTTTGTGTGGTGTAGGGGGTTGTGCAGGTGGTATATTTAGAGTTTAGGGTAGTGCAGTGGTGTTTCAGTAGTGTAGGGGGTCGTGCTGGGGTAGTGGTTTAGGGTTTAGGGGTAGTGCAGTGGTGTTTGGGTAGTGTAATGGGTTGTGCTGGGGTAGATTTAAGGTTTAGGGAAGTGCAATGGTGTTTGGGTAGTGTAGGGGGTCGTGCTGGGGTAGTGTTTTAGGGTAGTGCAGTGGTGTTTGGGTAGTGTAGGGGGTCGTACTGGGGTAGATTTAGGGTTTAGGGTAGTGCAGTGTTAGTGTAGTGTAGGGGGTAGTGTTTTAGGGTTTATGGTAATGCAGTGGTGTTTGGGTAATGTAGGGGTTTGTGCTGGGGTAGATTTAGGGTTTAAGTTAGTGCAGTGGTATTTGGGTAGTGTAGGGGTTGTGCTAGGGGTAGATTTAGGGTTTAAGGTAGTGCAGTGGTGTTTGTGTAGTGTAGGGGGTCATGCTGGGGGTAGTGTTTTAGAGTTAAGGTTAGTGCTGTGGTGTTTGTGTAGTGTAGGGGTAGGGTTTTATGGTTTAGTGTAGCACAGTTGCATATAGGTAGTGTAGGGGGTAGTGTTTTGTGGTTTAGGGTAATGCAGAGATGTTTGGATGGTGTTGGGGGTCGTGCTGGGGTAGTGTTTTAGTGTTTAGGGCAGTGCAGTGGTGTTTGTGTAGTGTAGGGGGTCATGCTAGGGGTAGTGTTTTAGGGTAGTGCAGTGGTGTTTGAGTAGTGTAGGGGGTAGTGCTCACCAGAGAGTTAACTGGATGTCTACTGCTGGTATTGAAAGTGATTATTCAGTCTGCATGTCATCATTTTCTAATGAAATAGAGGATTTGAGATCTTTCTTAAAACATGCCCTAATTTTTCTTTCTACAGCACTAACCATAATTTCTATGACAAAATAAACACCCTAATTGTATTTCTTTTTGAATAAAGTGATTTAAGTGTTACCAGTATATTCCAATCAAGATGGCTTCAGGTGTGCCATGCGGTTGTCATAAGTAGGACTGTTAGCGTTCTACTTGTTCTGTAGAACACTCTGGAAAGCTGCAGTAGAACACTAAGGAATCAGCTGACAGTCTCTGCCCTTGTTGGATGTACATGTTGTATTGAGAATGTCAGACTTCATTCTCACATGACTATGAAAGATAATGTGAATTTACAGGAAATATGCTCACAGTTTAGCTTCTGGAGCACCTTCCAAGCCTCTATTGGACAAGCATGAGAAAATAGTTTTCTCACTGCTAAGTCCAAGCGGGCTTTACAGTCTCCACAAACATGTGGCTCCTTTCCTCGCTCCTTTTACAGAGGAGCCTCCAAAAACATCAGCACAGATACCTCATCTTTCTTTAAAATCACGACCCAAACATCCCCCAATAAAGGATATTTTAGAGGAGGATATAGAGCAAATAATAACAGAGGGAGAGACCGAGGTAACAACAACCCTCGCACCTCCACTGCTGCTAAACAGTGACTTCCCTACATGGCCCCCTCGCACAAGTGGCCCGCCACCACAACCTCAACATTATCTCCTACGCCGACGACACCCAGCTCATCCTCCCCCTCACCAAGGACCCACACACCGCCAAAACCAACCTCCACGAGGGAATGAAGGCTGTTGCTGACTGGATGAGGAGCCGCCGTCTGAAGCTGAACTCTTGACAAGACGGAGGTCCTCATCCTCGGACCCACGCCCTCAACTTGGGACGACTCCTGGTGGCCAACCACACTGGGAACAGCACCAACACCCACCGACCATGCACGCCACCTAGGATTCGCCCTCAACTCCTCCCTCGACTTGTCCAAGCAGGTCAACGCCGTCTCCTTCTCCTGCTACAACACCCTCTGCATGCTTCGCAGGATCTACAAGTGGATTCCGACCGAAACAAGAAGAACGGTGACACAGGCCCTCGTCAGAAGCAGACTGGACTACGGCAACGCACTCTATGCAGGAATCCCAGCCAAACACCTACGACGACTACAACGCATCCAGAACGCCTCCGCCCGACTGATCGTCAACGTCCCCCGCAGCAGCCACATCATCTCCCACCTGAGAGACCTACACTGGCTCCCCGTCGACAAGAGGATCACCTTCAAGCTCCTCACCCACGCACACAAAGCACTCCACAACGCCGGACCAGCCCACTTGAGCAGCAGACTCAGCTTCCACATACGGCAGACCCAAGTCCTACTCGCCTTCAGAAGACTCCTCAAGACCTGGCTCTTCGAACTGTAGCAGCACCCCACCTCCCTTCAGTGCCTTGAGACCCTCACGGGTAAGTAGCACGCTTTACAAGTACTCTGATTGATTGATTGATTCCCTCCAGTCCCCGCAGACCATTCCACTCCGGTCAGGGGAAGATTATCACAGTTCCTACCTGTCTGGGAATCCATCCCAACAGACAAGTGGGTAAGACAAATTATCCAATATGGTTACTGCCTAGAACTTACAGCTACCCCCCAAACATACCACCCAAGCTGCGTGCAATGTCCACAGAACATCTTGCCCTTTTAAAACAAGAAGTTCTTTCACTACTTCAAAAGCATGCCATAGAGCCAGTCCCTTTACTACATCAGGGAACAGGGGTTTACACCCTGTATTTCGTAAACCCCAAAAAGGACGGATCCCTAAGGCCATTACTGGACCTCAGACCCCTCAATCTGTATATACATTCAGATCATCTTCACATGATCACCCTCCAACAACTGCTTCCTCTGCTCCAACAAGGGGACTTCCTTGCCACAGTAGATCTCAAGGATACCTACTTCCACATTCCCATACATCCTGCTCACAGGAAGTATCTAAGGTTCATAGTGAACAGACAGCAATATCAGTTCAAAGTCCTTCCATTCAGAGTCCCCACCGCTCCCAGAGTATTTACCAAATGCCTAGCAGTGGTAGCAACACACTTGAGGAGACAACAATGCATGTCTTCCCATATCTGGACGACTGGCTGATAAAAGCCAAGTCAATGAACCAGTGTGTTCAACACACTCAACAAACCATCCAAACACTGCATAACCTGGGGTTCACAATCAACTATACCAAGTCGCACCTCCAACCCTCTCATGTACATCAATACCTAGGAGCCACAATAAATACTTCCACAGCTCTAGCATATCCAAGTCCAGCAGGGATAGCCAGTATACAAGCTCTCATCAGCAAATTTTAAATACAACACTCTCTTACAGCCAGAGTGTTCATGCAGCTCATAGGCATGATGGCATCTTGCTTATTCATTGTACCTTATGCAAGACTTCAGATGCGTCCCATAGAGGAATGCCTGGCACATCAGTGGAGCCAAGCTCAAAGACCACTTTCAGGTCTGGTGTTGGTAGACAGCCGCACACATCGCTCTCTGTAGTGGTGGAACACAAAAAACGTATCGAAAGGGCGGCCGTTCCTCTAGCCTGTTCCACAGATAGTACTAACAACAGACGCATCACTCACAGGATGGGGAGCACATCTCCTCAATCACACAACTCAAGGGAAATGGACCATTCAACAAAAAGTGTTCCATATCAATCATCTGGAACTGCTAGCCCGGAATAAGTTATGCTCGTTGTAAAGCTTCAGTGCCCGTCACCTGCCAAGGTCTAGAACCCCAAACAGATTTAAGATCTATGGCATCTTTCCATACCTCATAGCCACCTATTGCCAACTGATCCATAAAGGATTTTGAATACAACAATTTTGTGTGAGTAAGTCTCACTTTCGAATTTGAAGCATAATATTTTAAATCAGAAAAGAGAGCTTTAATGGCTTGCACATCCCAATCATCAGAACGTATATTTTGTTTCACAACATCCCCCATTGAAACACGATGTACATTTGGAACAATAAACACCTCCGTGGGTTCATGAATTTGAAATGTTACAGCATCCCATACAATCCCATCTAGCACGGGCTAGGCTGTGATGTTTACAAAAGTCTGATCTCTTTTCATAATGTGTGATGAGGAGTGTGGGGCCAAAGTTCCATCAATTAAACTGATTTTTGATCATTCAGTTATATAGTGTCCATTTACTAGATGAAAAAATAAAATCATAAATCCAATCAACATGAACAAAAAAATGGAGATGAGAACCAACCAGATGTAAGTCCAAGGTGGAACCAAAAAATGTCTTTTAAACTGTTAGACCTGGCACCATTGGCGTGGGTCTCCCTTCCATTTTTGCTGTTGCCTCATGTATTTTTGCTGGTGTTAGATTCTTTGGGCATGGTGCCACTGCTATCCAGTGCCACAGTACAAGTGCTCCCTACTGTAAATGAATCTGTTGATTGGTGATTCCATGTTTGGCTATTTGGTTTACTTGTCAGACCCTAGTCTAGTGCACTGAGTGTGCCAGGGCATGTAAATCCAAATGCTGCTGGTGGGCCTGCAGCACTGGTTGTGCCACCCACAGAAGCAGCCTTGTAAAGTGTGTCTAAGGTCTGCCATTGCAGAGCCTGCGTGCAGTCTAGTACTGTCATGCTGACTGGGCAAGTGCACCCACTTGCCAGTCCCTAAACCTTCCCTTTTCTTCATATTAGTCACCCCTATGGTAGGCCCAAGGGCATGGTGCATTGTAAGTATAATGTAGGACAAGCCCTAGTGTGTGTGGCATGTCCTAATAGTGAATTACAGCCATTTTCGTTATTTCACTATTGCAAGGCTACCTGTTCTCCATAGGCCCGAGTAGGCTGTTAGAATTGTTACATTTTATAACGCTAACAGGCTCAGAGAACATGGTAGAAATTCGAGTTTAGTATGCCTGAACTCAGAATAATAAAATACATCTTTTAGTAAAGTTTATTTTAATATTCTGTGTTTGCAAATACCACTTTTAGAAAGTAGATATTTGCTTGTCTAACCATTCAAACCTGCCTCTACTAGGTTGTGTATTCCTATGTCTGGTTTCTGTGAGTGACAGGGCTGGAGAATTCCACACTGAAAGAAGAGAAGGAAGACTGTCAACACAGTACTCCAGGACTGTACTTGCCTTCCACAATGCAGGCTCCACCCTCCTGTGGGGCGTCTGATGTTTCTGCCTTGCACTGTGAAAGGAGAGGAGAAGTCTGGAAAACAAAGTGCTCAGGAACTGGTTTGGACTAGGCAAAGACCTCTCTCCCCTCCAAGAACAAAGGATTTCTGGGTATAAATATTGGGACCCTGCTCCCATGAAATTAGATCACTCTGAGCTACAAGAAGAAACCTTGACTGTGGAGAGGAACCTGAAGAAAGTGAGGAGAGACTATTCCCAAGCTGCAGTGCTGCTTGGGGGATTGGCCTGCAGTGGTTGCCTTACTACCAAAGGAAGGGGAAAGGAACTTTTGAGTAACTTTGCTATCAACTTGTGCAGGATCTCGAAGGGCTTGGAAAAGAGCTTGCCTCCTGCTGAAGTCTAAGGGACAACAGACTTCACCCCCCAGCTCCCCAGAATTATTGTCGACGTGCCTGCTGCTGTTTTTGGCCTTCTGAGGAAGTGCTTGTCGCAAGGAGCTGGAAGCGCAACTCAACGAGAAGAAGCATGTCGCCGTCGCTATGCCTGCGGTCGCTGTGCCTGCGGTCGCAACTCCAGAGAAAGGAGGGTGTCGCCGCTGGAACTGTCGCACTGCACCGTATCGGAGAAAAGCGTGCCGCAACGAAGAGGAAGCGTGTCACCATCGCTGCTGCTACCGTTGCAACTCCGAAGAAGGAGTGCGTCCCCGATGTGGTTGTCGCACTGCACCGCATCAGAAGAATAATCTCGCAACGAGGTCGGAGCGTGTCGCCGTCGCTGTGCCTGCCGTCGCAACTTCGGAGAAAGGAGGGTGTCGCTGCTGGAACTGTCGCACTGCACCGCATCGACCAAGAGCACCTCGCATCCCCGAGAACTGTAGTTGTCGCATCGTGCGGAAGCTTCACGCATTGTGGAGAAGAGCGTCGCCGCTGGAGCTGTTGCCGTCGCATCGTATGGGTGTCGCCTTTGCAGTCAATGCATCGATCTGAGAGCTTCTCATAACCCCTGAGAAGCGTACCGCATCTGGAAGATCTTCACATCTTTATTTCTTTGCACCTGAACTTTGCCGCATTTCCCATCGCTGCGACATTGCTTGTCGTGGAAGCGCAACGCACCTTAAGGTACATTGACGCAGAGTGTCGCATCGAAGAACTGAACTGAACTAAGCTTAAATCTACCATCCTAAAGTAATCATAGTGTGTATTTTTGTCGTTTATTGGTCTTGTGGTAAATCTATATAAAGTCTACTTATTTTTAATATAAAACCTGTGCGGTGTCCATTTGTTGTGTTGTCACTGGGTTACTGTTTGTGGTCACAACTGCTTAACTTACAACGCCTCTGAAATAGCCTTGACTGCTCGCTCCACGTTACCTAGAGGGTGAGCAGGGGTTATTTAAGGGGGGGGGGTAATCCCCTTGTCTTGACTAGAGGAGAGGGTCCCTGCTTGTCACAAGTACCTACATGTGCCAACCAGAGACCCCCAAATCTAACATAAACCAAGTAACAAAAATAGAAAACCTCAATGGTAGACTCGATGTTATGGAGTCAGAGTCAAATGAAAAACGTGACTGGTCAACTGGACTTGTCTGCACCCCAGGCAACGACACATCTGTGGGATAGGTATACTCAGTATCACGGATTAGTGACTGTGGACATCTCTATTGCAAAGTCAGTCCTGTTGGTGTCAGCCGAGGCCAAAACAGAATTTCTCAGCATTGCTGGACAAGAGACATCAGGAGTCATACTAAGAAGATTCAGCCACTCGTTGTAGTTTGACATTGTCAATGGAAATGTACCTGTTTCCCTTGTGCCCAGGAAGTGGTGGTAAAATGACTGTTCTAGTGCCCTGCAGGCCAAGCACTGGAATTGGTGCACGATAGGAGGGGCCAAACTCTTTCTTGCTCTCCACCTTCTCTTGGACCAGGGCACCGACTGGGGATAGCCAGCCAACTACCGGAATCTGTAGAGCAGCTTCAGCTCCAGATGTGGAGGGCAAATGTTCCTTTGCAAGACTGTCTCGGGTCTCTTGTAGGTTCTGTAATACAGCAGAATAATTATCTATGTCAAAGGTTACGGCTGTCGCTGCTATATCTAGACCATCAAGGTCCGGGACAAACATTTTTATGCCAAAGAGCATTTCGTATGGGGACCGCCCACCCAGAGCTCTTCTAGGGAGATTAATTAGTGCACTTTGTACGCTATACAAATGGGCAAACCAGTTCCTGCCAGTACCTAAAACCCTAGCTGTCAAAGATTGCTTTAAGTCACGGTTCATACGCTCCACAACACAATTGCCCTCAGGCCGGTTTGGAGACAAAAATGTGACCTGCACCCCCATAGACCCCATGGCTTCCTTGTCTGCCCTAAAGGCGAACGCTGGACCGTGGTCAGAATGGAAGGTGCCACTTGCAAAAATTCCCACAAGGCACGCAAATCCCTGATGACAGTTTGAGCATCAGCACTCCTTTGTGGCCAAACCCATAGAAAATGTGTGCACGAATCCTTTACAACTAAGATATACTTATACGCAGTATCAGAATAAAAAGGACCACGGTGATCTAAATAAACACAACCAAGTGGTCTGTTACACATGTACAGCTGAGTCTGTGGCGGGCGTGCAGCAATCGAAGGTTTATCTGCTGACATATATCACATGAAAGGAAATATTCACAAGTTTGTTTATACAATCCACGCCACCAGTAACACTGCTGTTTGATAGAGATAGTCGCTGAAACGCCTGCATGAGCTGAGGCCAAGCCTTTGCGAGCAACTGTTATCAAGGTTAGCCTGGGGTCCGCATTGTGAATCAGCCTGTCACTAACGTCGTTAATTCTCACATAGGGAACTTTATCAGGACTTAAATGATAAGAGTATTTAGATGGGAAACCCCTAGGGTAATTATCACCCTCCTCTGTAGCAGCAATAGCTGCCAAGATTTCATCATCAATCTTACTGTTGAACCTTGTAACTGCTGCTACTACATATGTTGCCACTGCGGTCTTTGCTGCTTCATCAGCAAGACTGTTGCCAACTGCGTGTACTCCTACGTGCCGGTGACCAAGAGTATGAATTACATTAACAAGAGGTAGACGGTCTTTAAGTTCTGTGATTCTAACCCATAGCATTTTGTGCTTAATTGTGCTACCTTTGGAATTACGATAGTCATTTTGAAGGACTGAACACAGTAGTAAGAGTCACTCACAATTAAAGTAGTCACAGGAGGATCTGCAAACTCCAGTGCAAGCACTACAGCACGTAGCTCTGCCAACTGGGCGGTACAGTCACCTAATGTCTGCGTGTGCATGACATCGGACTTGAATTCTCCATTCACCATGGTACCAGCCACTATTGCGCAGGCCGCTGAATACAATGCTTAGTTTCTATCGCTGGTTGCGCCAGTGTAAATGATACAATGGTAATCCTCAACGGGCGCATGGACAGAGGAGCAGGATGAAAAAACTCATACTGCAAGAACTCCTGAGTCTGCAAGGAGGGGTCAAAGATAAATGTGACATCCGGAGATGTCAGCGAGGTGGCCCATTGTATCCAACGAGGATGTAAAGCTTTAGAATTTGGTACACTGGCTTTCGTCACTGCTTCAAGTGCAGGATGAGGTACGACAACCAACATGCATTTTCCTTGTGACAGCGCTCTCTCTTGTAGAATCGCCATTTGTACAGCCGTCAAGACTTTTTCTACAGAAGAAAAACGCATTTCAGCCAAAGTGTACAAGTGCGACTTGTAAGCGATAGGCACTGTGTCTCCTTCGTTAAACATCAAGTACGTGAAACCCACGGCACCTGGCACAATTCTTATGACCAGGTAAGTGTGGTTATCACGAGTCAATAAGTATTTAGATTCAAGAAGATCAGACTAAAAATATTGCGGATTAGCTGAATGTTCAGGCAGCCAGCATGACATGGTAAAAGTTGGTTCTATCAAAGCATATAGCGGCTTGATATGCTGGGCATAATCGGAAATGTAAGTACGCCCGAAATTAAAAAATCCCAGCAAGGATTGTTGATTTTTGAGAGATGTAGGATATTGCAAACGTGCGCATTTCTCCAGGAAGTGAGGTGCAAGACCCCTACCTTCATTGTTAAGCTCATAGCCCAGGAACAACACTGTGTACTCTGCAATATGTGATTTAGCAAAGTTACATTTATAATCGAAGTCCGCAACGGTCAACGCAATGGGATGCGGCCATAATTCGTCATACATGATATAAATATCATCAACATATGAGTATGTATCAGGGTCAATGCCATCTAACATAGAGACGACGTGCTCGGTAAAGACGCCTGGGCTGTTTTTATAGCCAATGGCCAATCTTTTAAATTGTTTTTGTTTGCCACCACAAGTGAACGCTGTCCATTGACTACTAATAGAAGACAAGTTATGACTAAAAAAGCCATTGGAAATGTCTAGTGTGGTCTTAAATCTTTTTCGCACCAGACTGTCAACGAGAGCTGAACTGTGGTTGTTCTGTACCGCACATGTACGACAATGTGAATTTAAATGTCGATAATCCAAAACTAGGCGGTACGACCCATCAGTTTTAGTAACGGTGAAAAGAGGATTATTCATGGGTGACACACATGTCTCAATCCCACCTTGATATTCTAATTGTTCAAGGATTTCCGCAATTGGAGCTTTAGCCTCTCGCCGCATGGGATATTGGGGTTGTGGCTGTGGCATCGACCGCAATGGAATCTCGTAGCTGGGAGAAAGTTTATCCAACCCGACCTGAGTACGGTACAACACTCGTGCAAGCACCAGAGCCTACTCTTCTGCAAAGTTCTGCGCCCGTTCCTTGGGCATTGTGTGTGAAAAACTAAGGAGGATCACCTCCTCCCCTCTCGGAGCGGCCAAAACTAAAGGCGGGTGCCAGTCTGCCTCAGCTAACAGAATGTCATATGCAGAGGTCAGATTTTCCCAAAAAATCCCTTTTATTACACGTTGTATGTCACCTTCTATCAAAAGAACTATGTCATATAGTCTGTCAGGGGGAGCCACTCTAGTGTCAGCAGCTTCCACTGTGATGAAAGTGTCAATTGCTGTTACCTTCAGATATGGAAGGAGTGCTTGCCGCGCTATTGTAATCTCTGCTGCGCTGTCTAGCAGTGTTAATGCCCATGTCAGGTTCGGAACCTGTGTTCTCACTATCAGTGGCATACCTTGCGGTTAACGCAGCAACTTTATTTTTCTGAACCTGAGGGCGTTGACGTGGAAAGTCGTCCTGCTTGTCTTTACCATCAGTCGGGCACGTCCTTGTGGGGCGTCCCAACCTCTGCCACGTTCTCCTCCACCGGCTTGTGTGCCCTAGGTTTCCTGTGAAGAACGAGGAGAACGTTGATCAGGAACCTGAAATCTATCAGGAGACCTAATTCTCGCCCAGTCACGCAAATCATAAGTGCGCTCAGTAGACACTGGTATCGGTGACGCAGGACGCAAACCCTTGTTTCTGTTGCTGCTTCCCCTGTTTTTTATTCTTCCAATTCTGTTTTTGAAAATTTGGATGGTCGTCTTTAGTAGACTTCGCCGTCTGAGTTTGCGGTTGTGCTGCTGATTTAGCAAAAGGCTTAACACCCAAACTATTGTGGCCAATGGTCTTATAAGCCTCCGCAATGATGTTCGGTAACGCGCAGGGTTTGTCGACGTCTGGGACAAGGCGCAAAGCATTTGACACCTGACAGTTAACCATTTCTCCCCTTACATTTGAAATGTTTTAATTGGCATCAGGTAGGATCTTCACAATCCTAAGGGGAGTGGTCGAGGGGAGGGAAGCAATAGGCACACACAGGATATAACACTCAGGATATAACAGAGGAATACAACACTCTTGAACGCATCAATAATACTAGTTTTTGAAGATGCCTTCATCAATCAGCATCAGATCCTGAACTTCTTGCATCATCATAGATGAAGCCTTTGCATCATGTCCTGGTGTTTGCGGAGCAGGTATTATTTTGCTCATACAATAGGTACTGCATGCTGGAATGATGATAATACAAAGGAAACATGTGAAGATGACGCCTGTGATAACTATCAGGACAAGGAGTATCTTCCAACCCCATGATGTCAGCAGGTCCCAGAACCACCCTGATATGGACCATGAACCATTATCCTCATGTATTTCTGAAGCAATTCTGTATTTCTGAGTATACTGTAGGGGCAGAATCAGGAATTAAAACACAGCAACTACTGCCGATGACGCAGCAAGCTCCACCCCATCAGCTAGTATGACATCTATAACCATCCTATTTTGAAGAGCAACGAGCTTCATAGCCTGAAGCTCAAATGTGATATTAGTCAATGTACTCGCAGTAGTGTTAATCTCTCCCTCAACTACTCTGGTCAAGCGACGTATATTGCGGATATTGAATATGGGACCCCAGAACGGTATAATGCCCTTCATTATGTCCGTAATTTGCTGGAGAGAAGTATCTGTCTGATCGATCTCATCTGAATCAATCACTCTCTTAACTCTGTAGACATGGAGATCTCTTCACTG
Source organism: Lissotriton helveticus (assembly GCF_964261635.1). Taxonomy (NCBI): domain Eukaryota; kingdom Metazoa; phylum Chordata; class Amphibia; order Caudata; family Salamandridae; genus Lissotriton; species Lissotriton helveticus. Next base: position 386,742 of record NW_027611685.1, on the reverse strand, counting down.
TAACTTGCCATGTTTGTGATAACTGGGCGTGGCAATGTAAATGGGAGGCAAGAGGAAAGAGACATAGCAATGACCAGACCAGCCCCTAGGAAGCCAAGTATAAGCTCTGTCTCCACAGATGAAATATACATTTGGAGGTGTAAGCAAAAGCGGGCTACTACTTATATTCAACCTATAGGTGTTACTACAAATGCACTGCCCCACTGGTACATTCCCTGAACCTTCGACACAAAAACTGGCTAAGGCATTGATCACTGGTTCGGGCATGGCTTGGTCTTCTGTAATGTTTCGTTCTTGGAAACATTTCAAATACTCAGTAACATTGAACCCCTTGAAGTCTAACATCTCACCTTGCAAAATCTTCACATTCTCGTTTGCTGTGAACAAATTCCTACAGGCGTCGGGATGCAGAGTATCCTTTTTACCATCCTTCCCAGGCGTATAACCCTGGTGTATCACTATATACTACAGCACTGCTTCAAAAGCATCCGCTCCCATTTTCATAACATTGCCATAATAATGCATATACACCACGGAAAGCAACTAGGAACTAGGCCTCGCAACTACCTAAATATGATAGCGGCAAAGAGACTAGCAAATCACCAAACAATTTGTGGTATTAGTGGTACTGGGCACCTGATGAAGCATTTTAATAAATGCATTATCAACATAGGTCTGTCAGTGTCTCTCCTTATGCCGGGCTAATGAAACAAACATATGCTCAGATGGGGTGGGGTAGTTCCCACTAAAATATGCACCGGACACACACGTATAGTCCTGGCAGAGAAAGGTGGGAGAGAGAACTTGGCAGGACGCTCAGCTGCAAAGAGTGGGAGGGGATATACTATCGGGCTCGACATTCTGCATACCATATGGGATTGACGGAGACCTTCACAAAAGTAGTGACATATTGGTACTATACTCCGGAGAGGCTACATGCACTGGATCGTCAACGAGAGAAGAACTGCTGGCGTGGCTGTGGCCAAGTAGGCACTCTGGGGCACTTGTTGTGGGAATGCGTACATATCCAACCTTACTGGACTCAGGTGCTGGCGGAAGTGGATAAGCATTTTGAGACAGAAATTCCGCGCTTTCCAGTTAATGTGCTCTTGGGTCTTCCTAACCCCCTAACTTACCCGCTAAAATCCCGTAGAGGCAGACAGATATCTATTGCTTTAGGCTCAGGGGTACAAAATATACTTACACATTGGTGCACTCCCAACATACCCTCCTTCGCGGGTTGGCTTCATCGACTGTAGCATGTCTTTGGAATGGAGAAGTTGACCCTTACGATGGCGGGAGAGGGATCTACCTATGATGAGCTTCGGCACCCATTTCTGTCGCTCTTGGCGATGGAGTAAAGTAACATGCCCACGATATCTTAGATTGCTACGTCTTACAGAACCACGGAAGACGGATTGCTAAATGGGTCATCAGGGGGATAGCGTGGCAGGGAGGAAGGGGAGGGGGTTGGCGAAAGATAAGGGACACTGGACCAGGGGAGAGGGGGGTTTCTAGGGAAAGAGGGTTGTTTTGTTCCTTATTCTGCTTATTATTGTTTCCTTCCATATACATGCAACAAACTGATTCTGTCTGAAGCTGGGCTCGTGCCCTCAATTGACACTGTCCGGTTGTATTGCATAGATATTGCCTGGCACTAGCCAAATGTATATGGATATGCTTATGTGTTTAAAAAGGGAAACAACCATTACAACGCAACTTTTACAACGCACTACCATTACAACAAAACTTTTACAACGCAAAAACTATTACAACGCATGTATTTACAACGCATGTTTTTACAACGCAGGTACTTTTACAACGCATACCATTACAACGTAAGTATTGGTAAGTATATAATTATATTTAAAATGTTATATGTTTGGGATTTTTTAAGGGGTATTTTTAGGGTTCAGGGTCAGTTTGGGGTTTTTGGGTAAAGGGATATTTTTAGGGTTCAGGGTCAGTTTTGGGTTTTTGGGTACAGGGGTATTTTTAGGGTTCAGGGTCAGTTTTGGGTTTTTGGGTAAAGGGGTATTTTTAGGGTTCAGGGTCAGTTTTGGGTTTTTGGGTCAAGGGGTATTTTTAGGGTTCAGGGTCAGTTTTGGGTTTTTAGGTAAAGAGGTATTTTTAGGGTTCAGGGTCAGTTTTGGGTTTTTGGGTAAAGGGGTATTTTTAGGGGTCAGGGTCAGTTTTGGGTTTTTGGGTAAAGGGGTATTTTTAGGGTTCAGGGTCAGTTTGGGGTTTTTGGGTAAAGGGGTATTGTTAGGGTTCAGGGTCAGTTTTGGGTTTTTGGGGTACAGGGGTACTTTTAGGGTTCAGGGTCAGTTTTGGATTTTTGGGTAAAAGGGTATTTTTAGGGTTCAGGGTCAGTTTTGGGTTTTTGGGGCACAGGAGTATTTTTAGGGTTCAGGGTCAGTTTTGGGTTTTTGGGTAAAGGAGTATTTTTAGGGTTCAGGGTCAGTTTTGGGTTTTTGGGGTACAGAGGTACAAGGTAAAAATAAAGTAAAATTAAATTTAAAATAAATTATTTAAATGAAATTAAATTAAATTAAATTATATTAATTTTAATTAATTTACATTAAAAAAATTAATATATACTTACCAATACTTACGTTGTAATGGTATGCGTTGTAAAAGTACCTGCGTTGTAAAAACATGCGTTGTAAATACATGCGTTGTAATGGTTTTTGCGTTCTAAAAATGTTGTTGTAATAGCATGCGTTGTAACGTCATAGATCCGTTTAAAAATCAATAAAGACATTTGAACCATAAAATATGCACTGGATGCTGTTCCTCCAAATACCAAACCACCCGAACAGCATTTTCATCACCATGAGGATAAACACTACCACCCCTACCTTACTTCCTGTTGACCACCCGGACCACCCATTACCATTCTGTCTAGGTGGTGGAACCATCAGGGGCTGTTCCTCTCTCATAATTAGATGGCCACAAGGGAGCATTTTCAATAAAACTTCAATAAAACTTCAAACAACATATACGTACTATAAGGATAAAAAATGTTCACAGGCTAGAGCCACTATTGCAACTACAGTATCAGATGGAACAAAAGCAAAATCTTCTTTCCAGTGTCCATTTAATGACCCTGCACTAGTATACTCCTATTGTTCATCAGGCGTAGGTGCTGTTGAGCACTGGCGTTGGAGCTGCTCGCTGAGCTCATATTCTGAACTCAAAAGTCTCTTCTTGCAGGATAGGGCACCCCTCCCTCCTTGGAGGATACCCTCAGTGAATCCTGTCCAGTGTTCACACACAGTGCACCAATGACGTTCGTTGTACTCTAACAGGCACCTTAGGCACAGCACCTGTGCCCTAAATTCAAGTCCTTTACTAGCTCCTAAACTGTTCAGCTGTTGTCCCGTTCTTCTTCCGGGCCGTAAGTTATACCTGGTTACACTTGGCACTGTGTCATCAGCAAAGAGGGGTAGGAACTCAGGGTCAGGCAAAGATTTGGGCTCTGAAACAGGCGCTTTGGGGGCAGAGTGATCTGAGGCAGCCCTTATCTCCTTAGGAACTGCTTTAAGCAGGACTGTGTCAATCTCCTCATCCGTCTGCGCCCCCCTTAATCGAGCATTAGAGAAAGGAACAAATCGGGGCACCTGCTCATATTCTTGATCAGGAATGCCGTCGCTGACTCAGCGGTCATATGGAAGCGAGAGTGGCACTCTCTTTACGTGGCTTCCGTGCACCCAGTGCTTCCTTACTTACGCATTTACTGAGGAGCGGGTGGCAAGCAAGACAATCAGTGGGCCTTTCCACCTCGGTTCCAGACTGTTCTTCCTCTTTTTTTTTTTTTTACTTTATTTGTTATTTTCACAAGCATCGCACATAAACCATCAGCAATGTAAAAAGCACACACCATCTTACAATGCAGTACACCAATTTCGACAGACCTCGGCACAGTAGCAAATGTTAAACCAAAAAGGGAGGGGGTCGTCCACGGCAATGATTCACAGACATCAAAGAGCCTCGGTCTCAATACCATTCCCACCAGGCATTTACATTCAGTACTCAGTAACAGCGTAGGGAGTTTAACAACATCGTGTGCTAGCCCACCCCTTCTTGGTACAGTTGATTGTCCAATTGTGCCTGACGTTCCGCCGTGAGTTTAGCAATGTAATTGCGGTACGGTCCCCATATGTCCAAGGGTCTAGATGAAGTAGGGATGGTGGAGGAGTATTCGACACAATTAACATTGCAGGAGGCCAGGCTCTTTAGCCAGGACTGCACAGTTGGGCTTCTCCCGGAGCACCAAAGCAAGGACACCTCCCTCTTAGCCAACAAGAAGCCCAACGTTGCAAGTCTACGGACTGCCTGTGGAAAGTTTGTCACATAGCCCAACAAGGCAAATTCAGGGGCTGGAACCAGGGGGACACCCAGTATTTTACCAAATGTGGTGTGCATCTGTAGCCAGTAGTCACGTAATCTGGGGCAAGTCCACGATAAGTGTGCAAAATCAGCGTCCACAGCCTTACATTTTGGGCAGTTAGGAGAGCGAGAGGGGTCTATCTTATGGGCCAATGCAGGGGTGTGATACAAACGCCTCAAGAATTTAAAGTGAATGAGTTTGTGCCTGCTGTTCAGCGACACCTTTTTGGTTACCGCGCAGCACTGTGTCCACTCTACATCTGATATTGGCTTCCCCAGATCTTTTTCCCACGCCAGTCGGACTTTCGCATCAGCTGCGGGAGTGGCTGCGACGCTAAGTCTGTAAAGTTTAGTAACCATATGAGCCCCTGAGGGATGCTGGATGATAGTCGTCAGAGGCAGCGCCTCCTCCGGAGCCAGCAGGAAGGTGGGAAATGTAGCCCGCAGCAAGGATCGCAGTCGGCACAGTACAAAGGAGTCCATAAAGCTGCGATCTAGGAAGCGGGGGTCCTCCGTCAGACTAAAGGCATGTCCGTCTGGGAACAGGTCACCTACTGTATTTAAGCCGAATTTGGAGAGTGTAGTACGTACCACCGTTTCACCAGTGATTGGGAGCCAGTGTGCATTAGGGAGTGGGAGGAGTGGGGAGTAGAGTATATCCAGTTTCAGTAGCCTCCGGAGTTTCTCCCACGCCCAGCCTGTGGAAGATACTGTCTGGATATCCTGGGGGTCGCGAGGGAATCTCTTCGGGAGCAGTGTAGCTAAGGAGTGTGGTAGTACCAAGTCCGCCTCTGGTTTCAGGTACAGTATGCGGGCATCTGGGTGGAACCAGGGATATGCGAAGGAACACTGTGCTGCCAAAAAGTATAGATAAAAATCAGGGACCCCCAGGCCGCCTTCTCATAGGGCAGGGTCAGAGTGTGCCATGTGACCCAAGGGGTTTTGTTTCCCCATATCAACCGTAGCAGTAGCGTTCGCAGCTGTGTGAAAAAAATCTTAGTCAAGGGTATTGGTATGTTGTTAAATAAATACAAAAACCGGGGCAGTACCACTATTTTCACTATAGCAATACGTCCCACCATAGATAGCGGCAACCATAGCCATTTGTCAATGTTATCTTCCAGAAAATCTAGTGCTCTTCCATAGTTGAGCCGAATAATGTCTACAGTGTTGATATGGACGTGTATACCTAAGTATTTCACCGAATCCGAACACCACTCCAGTGGGTACTCGCAGTCCCAAGGCGTAGTGGCGGTGGTCAGCGGGAAAATCAGGGATTTGTGCCAGTTCATGCGCAGTCCAGAGTAAGTGCCAAACCGCGTAATTTCCGCTAGCAGCGGTGTCAGGTTTATGGAAGGTGCTCGGACATAGAGTATTAAATCATCCGCATATAGCGACGCTAGTAGAGGACCTGTGCGGAATTGCAGGCCCCGAAAGATGTGGTGTTCCTGAAAGTGACGGACCAGTGGGTCCATCGCTAAGATGAATAACAAGGGGGACAATGGACACCCCTGCCTCGTGCCCCTGGACAGGGAAAACGCCTCTGTGATGGTGCCATTTAAGCGTATTCGGGCCGTAGGTTTAGTATATAGCAACGCCACCGTGGAGACAAAACACTCCGGCATACCCATGCGTCTCATAATTGATAGGAAAAAGGGCCATTCAAGGGAATCGAACGCCTTTTCTGAGTCTAAAAGCACGGCGGCCGCCGGAGTGCTGGGGTCCACCCGGTGAATCACTGCGAATAATGTACGCAGATTCAATGAGGTGGATCGATGTGGCACGAACCCAGATTGGGCGGGGGATATGATGAATTCCATTAAGAGGGCCAGCCTCGTGGCCGCTATTTTTGCCAAGATTTTATAGTCTGTGTTCAATAGCGAAAGAGGCCTGTAGGAGCCACAGAGGGTCGGGCCTTTTCCGGGCTTCGGGAGCAATATGATTACCGCTTCCCTAAACGTGGGGGGTAAGACACCCCTCTCTAAAGCCTCAGCATAGACCTCTATCAGCTCTGGCACCAGTTCCTCCTTGTATGCCTTGTAAAAATCGTCCGAGAAGCCATCTAAGCCAGGAGCAGCTGAGCCTCGTAGGGCGTCTATGGCTTCCACTACTGAGTCGACCGTTATTGGATGGGCGAGAAACTCCTGCATGTGTCTTTCCAAAAAGACCAATGCAATTTCGTCTAGGTAAGAGCGTTGATCACGTAGGTCAGTGGCAATGGACGAAGAATAGAGGTCAGTATAGTAGGACAAGAAGGTGTGGCAGATTTCAGGGGTGGTGTGTAGTAGGTTTCCATCCGGGGCAGTTATTCCCGTTATGTATTGTGCTTGACGCGGAGGGCGGAGTAGGTGTGCAAGTAGCCTCCCGGGTCTGTCTCCCTCCCCGTATTGCCGCGCCGAGTGTTGTGTTGCTAGCAAGCGTAGCTCCCTATCCGCCTCTTCCCGAAACTCTAACAGTAGGGAAAGACGGCGCGTCTCGTGTGCCTCAGAGGGATTTCGGAGCTGGTCCTCTTCCAACATTCGGATATCTTTCTCGATGCGAGTGAGTGTGGATCTAATAGAGCGCAGGACTCCCACATGTTTAGCAATGCATACCCCCCTGATAGTGGCCTTAAACCCCTCCCACGAGGTTGCGTGAGTCTCTACTGACCCCGTGTTGAGCTCAAAGTAGTCAGTGAAAACAGTCCGGATTGTTTCGGTGAACACCGTGTCAGCGAGGGCCTTACCAGGGAATCGCCACAATGAGCCATCAACATACAGTTCCCCTTGGGGTTCAGATAAGGGAGCGTCAGTCAGGTCTACCCATCCCTTTGTTTCCTCCTCAGTCTGAAACAAACAATCATGGAAGTCATTGTCCTTTTCTTCCGACGGGAGGGGTAGTAACGTGGCTGGGTTATTTATTTATTTATTTAAACTTATAAGGCGCACGGCTACCCGCAATGGGTTTCCCGGCGCCAAGGGATAGACTGGAGAAGAAATAACTACCAGGCATCAATAAGTGGCTGTTCCAGAAGACTGTTCAAAATTATTGCTGGAAAAGCCACGTTTTTAAGCCCTTGCGAAACCGCAGAAGATCTGTTTCCATCTTCAGCCTCACAGGCAGGGCATTCCAGGATTTGGTGGCCAGATGGGAAAACGAGCGGCCGCCCATCTTCACTAACCTAAATCTAGGAACAATGAAGTCTCCTTTTCCTGAGGATCTCAGACTGCGACTTGGTATGTAAGCATGAATGAGATTCTGTAGATAACTCGGAGCAGAGCCCTGTTTTATCTTGAAGATGTAACATAAGGCCTTGAATTTGATTCTGTTCATTATTATCAGCCAGTGCAGGTCACAAAGAGCTTGAGAGGAAGATGTTTTCCGAGGAATATTGCGTAACAGCCATGCGGCCGCGTTTTGAACAACCTGAAGTTTGTTCAAAGTTGTCAAATCGGCACCAAGATACAGGACATTCCCGTAGTCCAGGCGAGATGTTATCAAAGCCTGGACTACCGTCCTTTGTGTAGAGCCAGGGAGCATCCACACAATTTTTTGAAGCCATCTTAAGGTTGCAAAACAGATAGAAGCCACCTTAACGGCCTTTTGTAGCATTGTAAGCTTTTCATAAATTAAGAATCCGAGATTGCGAACCTGGGTCACGGGCTGCGGGGTAGAACCCATACTCTCGGGCCACTGTTGAGGGCCCCAGAGATCTTTATCCTTGCCCAGGATCACAATCTCGGTCTTATCTCCATTTAACTTAAGGAAATTCTCCTGCATCCACCTTGCCACCTGGGACAGGCCCTGCTTAAGAGCCGAAGTATTATTACCTTCCCTGTCAGAAAGGGAGAAAATAATTTGTGTGTCATCGGCGTAAGAAAATAAAGTCAAACCGGCTTCCTCCACAATAGTGGCCAGGGGTCTAACATAGATGTTAAAAAGTAGTGGGCTAAGAATAGACCCCTGGGGAACGCCATACGCCGATGCACACATTTTTGAGGATGCTTTAGCCGAAAATACCTGGAAGGTGCGCTCACTTAAAAAGGAAGCAATCCAAGTCAGGGTTGAACCCTCAACTCCCAGAGATTGGAGAGATGTGAGAAGAATGGGACACGGTATCGAACGCTGCACTTAAATCCAAAAGGATAAGTACAGATGTTTCCCCGTGATCGATACTGTGCCGTAAATTCTCAGTAACTCCCAAGAGTGTAGTCTCTGTGGAATGGTGGGCTCTAAATCCAGATTGAGATGGATGTAAAAAGCCCGAACTCTCAACCAAGAGAGATAGTTGTGAATTAATGTGCCTTTCTAGAATTTTCGAATAAATAGGCAACAACGAAATGGGCCTAAAATTGGATAAGTTTGAAGCATCCGCTCCGGCCTTTTTCAGCAGAGGGACTACCATCGCGTGTTTCCATTTCTGTGGAACACATGGTTCTGTCAGCGAGGCATTAAAGGAGTTTCATCACCACGCGACGGGAGTTCAGGTCAAGCTGTTTTAAGAATTGTTGCCGGTAAAGGATCACAAGGAGAACCAGATTTGATGCTCTCAAGACAATAGGCAAAGGAGACATCATCGAATAGTGACCACTCGGAGAGTTTGATTATCGTGGGGAATTGGCAGTCTTGAACTGGCGCAAGGGTTCAAAGTAGCGCATCGTTTGATGGTAATATGCTATGTAAACAAAGTCTATTAATATCCAGTAAGACTTGCACTAGTAAGGTCCAGCGTCTTTGTCTTATTCAAAAGTGTATCCACAGCATGAGGTACCATTACTGTGAGATCAGTATCAAGAACGAGCACTGACAATTGTCTGATAAAAACTGCAGCAGCCGCGGTAGCTCTCAGGCAGCTCAGGAGTGCTCTGGCAACATTATCCAACATGGCCGAGAAATAAGTACAGGGTCTCTGCTTATCACCAAAACCCTGTGTTAACACAGAAAGCGCGCAACCATCCGTCTCATGCACATAAAGCACAAAGGGCTTTTGATAATCAGGGGTGCCAAGCACAGGAGCAGAGCAAAGCGCAACTTTTAATTGTTCAAAAGCATGCTGACATTCAGGTGTCCAAGGCAGGGGTTCATGCACATCCTTAGTGGTCAGGTAAAGAAGGGGTTCGTTAGTAAGGAATAATTTGGGATTCAATGGCGACAATACGATGTTATCCCTATAAACGTGCGTACCTCACGTTGGGTCCTAGGAACAGCCATACTGTTAATAGCAGCAATACGTTCAGTTGTTAGTCTGCGACCCTCTGTCAACAGTAGGTGACCTAAGTAGGTGACCTTCTTTCGACAATACTGAAATTTCGAAAGAGACACCTTGTGTCCGTGGCATGCCAAATGGTGCAATAATTTAACCGTGGCCTCTTTGCAGCCTTCCTCAGTGTCTGATGCTACGAGGAGGTCATCGACATACTGGATCAAAACATTACCAGAAGCAAATTCCAGTGAATCCATTTGGGCTTTTAAGGCTTGACTATAAATACTAGGGATTTCTGTATAGCCCTGTTGAGCACGACATAATCTAAAACTTCGACCAGCTATAGCAAAGCTGAAAAGCGACCTGCTGTCTGGGTGTATTTGGATGCTGAAAAAAGAATTCTTTAAACCGATAACAGAAAATGATTTTGCCAAGTGGGGAATCATTGTCAATATTGCAGTTGGAACCACAGGATACTGAGGGATCACAATTTTATTAACCTCTCTCAGGTCAATTACAAAGCGGTACATATCTGATTGGACACCAGAAGAGTCCGAAGGGGCCTTTTTAAGAATGGGAAGAATATGGCTAATGCACACATTAGACACTGTCTCTTCCACTACTCCAGTCTTAATCAAATACTGTATAATCTGCAATAGGGCCTTTCTCCTGCTTGGGAAATCTTATACTGGGGAATACGGAGCAGTTTAACATTATCCTTCATACTGATAGACACTGGAGGGAACTGGAGCAGCCCCACATCTGTGTCTCCTGTGGCCCACAGCGTATGTGGGACACCGTCAAATTCTATTGGGAGGGGCACCTTGTAAAAGACATTGTTTTGTAGGGGCCATCTAGGCCCAACTGTCATAAAGACGCCATCTGGAGATCAAGATATTGCTGCGTGCAACCTTTTCAACAGATCCAGTCCCATTAAATTTTCACCACCATTTATTGTCAATAAAAATGGTGAGTCAAGAGTAAAAGGACCGACAGTCAAAGCAAGCGGTTTAGAAATGGGGGTGACAACGGGCACACCTGAAAATCCAACTGAAACATTATTTTGCCCAGACAGAGACCAGTGTACGGGAAACAGAACTATTCATAGCTCCTGTATCAATCAAAATTTTTCCATGACGCCCTGCAAATCAGCCGTGATATAAGGTCCGCACTGATCGACAGGCACAGGAACTGGTCCCTTGCCCTGTCGTTGGCTGTCCTAGCTGTGAGACAATATGTCAGTAAAGTTTCCCCTTTGGGCGAACTTTTTTAGGCAGACCACAGTTTACCACTCAATATCACTGAATTACACCCAAACAAATGAACTTAAGAGCAGATAATGATCAACATGAAACAGTCATAAAAAAGCATGTACATTTTATTTTTGTAAATGTTAAAAGCAAAAATAATTTAAAAACATATTCACACAAGTTACAAAACAAGGGACAAAACATAGGAAATTGATTCCAATTAAAATGAGAGTGAGAGATCACTAGAACGAATAAATTGATAATTCCGTGTCCTAGCTGTGAGACAGCCCCATCACCTCATCCATTTCGTAGTCCTCATTATAGTACTATCTGCTCTGAGTGGCATCAAAATAATTCCCACTCTGTCTATATCCTGAAGCATTCTCTGACTGCATCTGTTACCGGCCTCCACCTCCTCCTCCTTCTCTTCCTCGAAACCCGCGGCCTCCCGCTGCTGCGTTGTTCTGCCACAATTCCAGGCACTCAGTCCGCCAATGCCCCTCTTTTTTACAGTACGCACACTGGGTGTACCCAACGGGTGAGCCGGAACCACCACCTCTACCAGCCCTGTGACTGTTTGAGTGAGGTGGTCTCTGGATTAGCTCCTAACCTCTACCTCGCAATCTGTTGCAGCAACACCCTTGTCTTCAAATCCTTTGTCTTTTTCTCCACTTTCTCCTTATCCTCATTGTCTCTATGGGGCATATTATCAAGACAGGTGATAAAATTATCGCAGCTTTAGCGGCAGAAAACTGCCGCTAAAGCGGCGATAATTTTATCGCCTGCCTTGATAATATGCCCCTATGTTCATAATACTGGACCATTCTCAAAATTACAGATGGGGATGCTGTCGTCCAAGTACTCTCTGAGGCCTGCAACCGTGTTACAATTTCAGGAAGTAAATTAGTGAAGAACCTGTTAACAAACAACCGAACGCCACCCTCTAAAGACAGGTCCTGCCCATTAAAATCCATAAACACCCCCTCAAACCTAGTAAAGTAATCTTATATGCTCTCATCTTTTTTCTGACGACATGCAGTCAACTTATCCCAGTCCACCTTCCTCAGCGGGATAAGGGAGTGCATATACGTTATAATCCTGCCCGCAATGCCATCAACTCTGTTTTTGACTTGTCACCGGGCTTGCACTCCTTGTCCCACACCTTTATTTCATCGCATGTCCCCTACAGTCCCAGCGCATGATCTTGCGTATGTACCTGTCGCCAGGTATCTACCAGTACCAACAGTCTAAAAAATAACTCTGTCAGCTAACGTCATTATTGTGGAGGAAGCTAGAATCAGGCAACTGGCTCTTTAAGGATATGACCTCATTCCTCTTCGAAGGAGTATATATCCATTGTTATTGAATTCAAGCGTCCACCCGCTGTCTAATTACTGTGTTCGTGGAATCACTCAGCTCGGGTACTTTGGGATGATATGGGATGAACTTCCCTCATAGGGTGCAGCGTCCCTACTGTTGGAACCTTTGGAGGCAGAGGTTCTTGATAACTTACTAATACCCTCACATTACTAAAAACTTCACCTCGGGCCATAGCAGTAGCATGTCCCGTATGTCATAAATAGCTTGTGGTGCGACATTGTTCTCATAATGCTATCAATGTGGTCGACATGTGCTTAAGAGCAAGTTGCTGCAAAAATGGCTCATAATCTTTCATCACACTCCACACTTCTTCCACAGTATAAATCGCATTCCGACCCCACAGGGCCGCTTGATTCACCACCATCTTCTTTACTTCAGTACCGACAGCAGAACCCACCAACCCCTTCTCTATACGATGGCGTGCTGCTGTCCAATCCCCCTCAAACATTCCACGCACATGCGTATCCACATTGGGCAATGTATGGGATGTCACATTCAAAGAAGAAAGAGCAAATGCGAAGACAGGTACCATGGCATGAGGGGATAGCACTACAGGGGTGAAAGGGATAGTAGTGGCCGAGGCAGCATCATCAGACAAGATAGTAGGCAAAATAAGAGAACCGACCGGTACCACCCCTCCCACGTGACAAGGCGGGGAGAGGGTGAGCGCACTCGAAGCTGATGCAACAGAGCTAGGTACAGGAGAGCCAGAGGGGGCGGATCCAGAGGTTGCAGACGAAGATGTCTAGACTATTGGATATATCCGTTCAGGGGCATAAGGGGTGGCGGACAAGAATCCAATACTTCTTCAAGAAAATCGTCCTTTTCTTCCATAGTAACATAACATTTTTCGGTCTGCAATCGAAACTTCCTGTCGGCACATTCTATTCCTTACTTTATCTTCCCTCTCTCTTATGCCACTGCTTTCTGCGTAATTGTTTGCGACTGTCACTTCCTTTCCTCCTTTTCTGCTCTCATACGTTTTTGTTTTGCTTCCTTCTGCCACACTCTTACCGAATCCAACATTGACTGCCTGCTTTTCTTAGTGAACAATTTATCTTGCAAGAAACCCAATTTTTGTTCATCAAATGAGCCAGTAAGTTGCCATTGCAGGTTGGCATTGTCCCTCGTATACTTATGGCACAGCGTGCTAAACATATTAGGGCCAATACTATGCTTGACGTATATGTCAGAATTTGGGGTACCCTCCGGAGGTGCAGGCTGGCTCTCTTCCAATCGGGCATCAGAAAAACAGCATTGGCATCCAAAACACATACATTTACTAAAACAAGGCATCACCACTTTAAAAAGACCCACACTGTTCAAAAACCATACTCCACAATCCAAAGACTATTCCAAGTTCAAGAGGACAGGTTCGAACCCAGACATTTTCAAGCGCGGACCGAATTCCCAGTTGGCCTGGCAGATTGTCTGCAAATGGTCCCGGACCTTTTCAAGAAGCCAATTACCAGTTGGCCCAGTAGACCACTCACAAGCACTCTGTGTCCCTCAAGGGTCCGAGGACCCACCAAGACACTGCAAAATTCCGTTACTAATGAGCAATCTGTTACAAACACTTCCACGCAAGCAAACAGCGTTCAAAAATAAACTCTCCATGCCAGAACAGGTCACTTTCGCACACTATCATCACACCTTTGGGACATCCACAGACTGCCGTTCAAGGCACTCAGCTCTTCGGCTGGTGTCGTTCAAGGCGGTCCGAAGACCATTACCAGGCACTGCCCACAGGCCAGTGTCATTTAAATGTGGTGCTACTTCCAAAGAACCAAAGGACAAAGAACCAAAGAACCAAACCACTCACCTGGTGCACTCAGAGTGAGGCAAATTATTCTCCACTGACGAATCTCCAGACGAAGCAGTCAAATCCAGGGTTCGCCTTCTCAGGATCCCAGCTGGAGACCACTAGCCACGGATCCGCCCGATCTGAAGGGCGGGGCAGCTGCGAGAACCAAGCTCGGTCTTCAGATGTGGAGCCACAATCCGGCCCAAACTGACCAGACACCACCCTGGACCCTGTCACCAGCTGATGGGTAAGGGGGCCACAAATTTGTGGGGTCCCTGTTTGGCCACCAACTGAAGGACAGGGCCACTAAGGGCCCCATGGGTTATTTACACAACCATCTACTATGCCTTCCCAAATGAAGAGTCGGTCAGACAATGGAGAATACAAACGTACTTTATTAGCATATCTCTGCAGAACGAGCCCAGTCTGACTCATAACCTGCGGTATTCGCCGAGTCTGACCCCTAACGGTCAGTAATGCACAATTATCCCTCCAAGAAACCCCCAACCACGCCCACAATGGAAAACTAACAGCTCAAGCTGAACAGGGAACAATGCGGGCACAGTAGGATGAGTTAACACCTTGCCAGATGGGCACACTATCAGGGGTTCAAGGCATTGGTGCTGGGTCTCAGCATCTCCTTAACGTGGGAGCAGAAACCTCCCTACAGATAAACATTACACACAGAATGGCTTATTCATTAGTACATCAGAAAGCGGCCTTGGAAAGGCAGGCAGAAAATAATAACGCAATGCCGTATTCTGCTGAGGCAAGCAACCTGAACATTTTGCGGCCTACTTCGGGCCTAGTTAAAGCAACCTAATAGGAACTTCAAAAGCTAATGGAGTCACAAGTATACATAGGGGCCTACTCATTACTCAGATAGCTAAGTGGGTTGTACAACATGAAATGCGAATTGTATCTATTTAGCCACGCAATGCTAACCTAACATACTTATGACATCATGTGACAGGAAGCATTACGCAAATAGGGATTTTGAGACTAAAAGGATCAGTAGCCTGTTCCCTAAAAACCATAGGTTGCGTCCTGGACTTCAATATCGTGTCACAACACACACATTCAGCACATTACCGCACCAACCTCTCTACATGTACATCCGTGGCAGCCCACCAATATGCTTCCCTGATCCTTTGTCTTGGCAATGCCCATGTGCGAGGTGTGAGCATTCTTTACTAGCTTATCCCTTGCTTCAAGGGGTGCAACCAACTTACTACCACGCATGAGGAGACCATCCTCCACCGTCAGATCTTCCCTCACTCGCCAAAAGCCTTTTAGGACCTCTTCACAGTCCTTCTTCTAACACCAGCCACCTGTGACCATGGTTAGGACTTTCCGCAAGTCTAAATCGATCATGTGATGATCCCTCCACTCTCTCTCGGAAATCAACCCTTCAATAATCACACACACATTAATTTCTTCCTCCAGTTCTTTACCTCCAAACCACCCTACATCATCTATCGTTTCACACTCCACACCCCGAGTCTTGACAGACAGTCTGCCAGAACTATGGCGCCACAACCCACTTCCGTATCCCATGGGAGACAAAGTCAATGCCTTTCTTGGAGAAGACCTCACTAACAGGTTTGTAGTCAGTAAGAATTCTGAATCTTTTCCCCCACAAAACCTTTCTCAGCTTGTGCACCGCCCAGAAAACTCCCAGCACTTCTTTTTTCCACAACAGAATAGTTACATTCAGCACCCCTCAAGGGCAGAGACGAAAAGGATCATTTTATCCTCCATATCAACCTTCTGCGAAAGAACTGCCCCTAACTCCTTTGAGCTGGCATCATCATGAGATAAGATACCTTTGAGGGGTCAAAACCTCCTAGACAAGGTGTTTCAATCAGATGTTTCTTAATGCACTTAAATTCTTCCTCACAGCCATTGGACCAAACAAAGGTGCTTTCCTTCTGGAGGAGAGACCTCAAACAAGAGGTTTTCCCTGCAAAGTTCAGAACAAATTTGTGATAAAATTCAGCCATGCCCAGAAACTTTACAAACTCTTCTTTGTTTAAAGGGGTGCACAAATTACAAAGGGTGTTTACCAATGAGTCTTTGGGTTTGATGCCTGCAGCGGACACAAAATGCCCTTTGACATCAAATTTGCACTGATCAGCCCTAAGGGTGAGGTCAGCATCACGTAACTTCTTCAATACTGACCTCAGCCTCTCATCATGCTCCTCAAGATCCACACCAAAGATGAGCACATCATCTGGGTACACCTTGAACCCTGAAGGCCTCCAAGAATGCCCTTCATCGCTCACTGAAAAACTGAAGCTGCAGAAATCAGTCCGAAAGGCATTCTTAGAAATCTAAAGGTACCAAAGCGTGTTACACAAGAAGTAAGGTCCTTGGAAGAGGAGTGAATATTCTGAATGTTCTGAAGAGGAATGAATATTCTGAATGTTCTGAAGAGGAATGAAGACATCCACGACACCTTTGACGCTGTCACCACCCCGGCAACAGCCCACACCCCCGCTCCTCCTTTAGGTGCGCAGGTGGTTGATACGGGCATGTGGTTTATTAACCCCTCCCATGCTCATGACGAGCTCAGCTCGTCATGAGCCGTGGAACGCTCGCATGCGGGGATAATTCCCCTGCTGTGCTGAGCGTTCCACGGCAGGTAATGCACTTGTGACGAACTGAGCTCATCATGAGCATGCGGGCGCTGTGCGCGCCCTCCTCCCCCCAGCACAGCGGGGGATTAACCCCCGCAGCGAAGGGGTTAAATTACATTTTGTTGTGCCATGTTTTCATGAACATTCGTTGATTGCTGTCATTTTTACCTCATCATGAACCATGTCAATAATGTGTTCTCTATGACTAAAAACTTAAGAACTTTTCCTTGATTTCCAACTAAGCAGATTCTATGTCAGTTTACTATTTGATATTATAAAAAAAGTTTTCTTATTTCTCAGCACACATTTGTTGTGGTGGTCTGTCTATTGACTTTACAGATAGAGTTAGTTCTGATTCTGGCTTTTGATATACTTTGGAGATTACCTTTATGTGATTCTCCTGCAAATATTATGATAATTATTTCTCTGACTGAGTAACCATATTTATGCCTTCAGTAATTATTTGAAACCTTTAATATAGCTTTGAAGCTTGTTGTAGCTCCAAAGGCAAGGGCCTTTACCAAGGGAGCGGTCCTTTAAGGGGCTGTACTGCCTTCTATGGCTGACTATAAGGTCATTACACTGTTTGCCCCATGAGGGCAGCATGTGTTAATTAATAAAACAACAGTGTCCCAGAGACCGAGGGGATTGAAACACCTCCGGTACTCCGAACTGCTGTAAGTGGTAATGTTGAGCAGTTAACACCCGCATGTAGGACCACAGGGGTTAATTGTTGAACATTCACAGCAATAGCTGTTAAAGGAGGCTGAAGTCAGCCCCAGGCTCTCCCCGGGCTCGGCTAAACTGCTTTTCATCATTCAGGTGAGCCGGGGAGATACAGGAGATGAACAGAACACCCCTCCTTCCGAGACACCAGTGACACTGCGAGCTACTGGAGGAGGAAGGAGGGAGGCTCCTGTGTGCCCTGCTGCAGGCTCTATCTTCTGCCTTCTCCTGCCCAATCCCTATACTTCAAAGAGGCAGAGGCTGTGTATTAGGACATTGTAATGTTGAGAGCAGCGGGCCTATATCAGGTTGTATAGGCTGCTGCTGCTCCGTTGTCTTCAATGGAGGTCTAAACATTCCAATGTTTCTAGCTTTGTCTCGTGAAGGATTTATTTATGCTGACCCTCCGCATCATCCCTTCAGATAAGTTATTGATAAAAAGCATCAACACGTTGATGCTTTGTTGCTTCCATTGCTCAGCATTCGAACTCTGCATCAGCTTGAACGTGAATTACTGTTGCTCCGAGAGCATGGTTTGTATAAATCTAAGAGTCTGGTTGACTGATTTATTAACGGGGCGGAATTATGTACAAGGACTTTAACACACCTTTGCAAACCAGATTATTTTGATTTGCAAGTTTCATGGTCTGCAAATGGAAAGATGGGGGTTATGAAGAAGTGGACGATTGTTAGGGTTTGTTCTCTGAGACTGTGGGTGCACTCTATATTCACAGAGACCTTTTCCAGCAAGGGATCATGGTTCTTGGTGAACTAAAAAAGTATTTATTCATACCCATATTTGCTTCACAATGGCCTCGAGAGAACAAGAGATTCTTTTGTTTTGTAAGTTCAGGACGGTTATTTGCAAAATGTGATGAAGTGTGATAGTCGTCTGACGCAAAACTATTTCTTTACTTCCTTTCAAGGTATTCTGGGATGACCAGGCAGTGCAACATGGCTGCCAACCTTGGAGGAACAAAATATAATATAACTGTCAGGTAAGGATTTCTATAACTCTTAAGTTTCCTTTTCCCCTGTTTCTTCTTTCTCTATTTCCTTTCTTGATCTCTATTTTGTTTTTGTCTCTTCAGCTTCAACATTTGACTCCCTCTGTGCACTATTCTTGTTGTTATCAAACTTCTGATAATAATATGATGGAGCCACATTCCTCCTGGAAATGTTGGGGGTGTAGTGCAGGTCCAGTTCCTTCTTAGGTCAGTTTTGCCCAGCAGTTCCTTAACTATTGGCACATTTGTCTTCTCCTCTACACCAGGTGATACTCTCCCCCCTCTGACTGTTCATTCGGCATCTATTCTCTCTTGATCTGACTTCCATCTCTTTACTTCCTCCTAAACTATCCTTTTCTGTCTTATCTACTACAACCAAAAGACACAGTATATGTGTGTGGACACACATGCACACAAGGATTGCTTTAGGGTGGTGCAACCGGTGGAGCCGTACCTGGTGCTGACCTTGGAGGCACTGTGTTTATATGTAACTTATGGGTTCACAAGCATCTGCTGCACAGTTTCCTGTGCTGGACCCCTGAGGTCAAAGTGGAAGATAGCGTTTTTCCCCTTTGCTCTATTTTGTGTTTTTCTTTTCCTGACCCTTTTTGTTTCCTTTACTGTTGTGCTGTTTTTTTCACTTTTTCAGGTGTTGCTGTGCCTGGTTCCTGTCGCAGGAGCATGATGAGTTCTGAGCCACCAAGTAAGTCCTTATCATCCGCACAATTTGAAATAGTGAATTCCACAGCGTCAGTCTACGGTGACATTTAAAGCAGTGATTACAACTAGGCGAATTCCTTTTTTCAATAAAATGTCCCTTCCTAGATCCCTTGAAAAAAGAATAGATGAATAGTTTAAGTGAGTAGGGGAGTGAATAAGATCTAATAATTCATTAAAAGAATTACAAATATGTCACTATCATGCCAGCCTGTTTCACAGAGAGTGTAAATTGATAGTGTTGGCTGCTTCTAAGAATCTATGTTGCAATATATGTGCAACTTGTGTTTCTTTCTTAATTATTAAATACGTTTTCTCTCACATCCATGAGCTCCAGTAATCCGAAGCTCCCAATCTACAGTGCCCCGAGCTGTTTCACCACTATCAGAAATGCTATTCAACTGATTTCCTATCTTGTTTTTGTCAATACTTTCTTTGTGCAAAGTATACAGTCATAAATATTTTTTCTTTGTGTTCATTTACAATATCTGACTCCATTTCTACAGGTAACTGAAGCATGAACAGAAAAAAGAAGGTTTAAATTTAGTGAAACACAACAAAAAGGATTATTTCAATGAAAGTTAAAACATCCTCAAGCTCTAGAGAAGAAACACGTTCTATGTGCCAGGAATGGTGAGGATGTTGGAGCGGAAGAAACTGGTGAATGTGAAAGTTGTAAAATCCCTAAAGTAAAAGGATCGTAAATGTTTACCAAGTGTCAGTAACTCAGATTGAGGAGAACATTGATCACAATTGATACCCACGCAGTGCGCTTCGGAAAAGTCAGTGTTGTAAATTCTGTTTGATGGTTTATGAGAAATGCTTTGGAGACCCAAACCCTCCCCAACAGATCAGCATCCGTAGACGTGTTGTGATGGAACAGAACAGAGAAAAAGACTAATATCCATGGTTTACAAGCGCAAGCTTTTGTCTCTGTCTCCTGGAGACAAGAGGAAGGAAAATATTATTTAAAAGAAAGTCATTGTAAATACGCTTTCTCAGATGTCGTTACAGCAAAGATGCTGGATTATCATTTTCAATATAGGAAGATTTTCCCCCACCAGCTCTGTCTCTTGGGTTGATCTGAGTGGTTTCAAAGTGTTCTGCAACTTCCAAAGTGGATCATGTACCTGTCTTAGCCACTGAGCAAAAAAGCATATACTGACAGAAAGTATATAAAAGGGGCCAGTGATACGCTATTGATAATTCATAAACCACCCTGGCATGCCCTAATCATCTGTCATTACTTGTATGAACAAACATACCTAACAGGCAAACACTAAAGCCCAAAGACCTTATCAGTGCTTTTAAACTCCTAAATCAAATGTGATAAACTAGAATCACTAAATGAGACGAATTAAACTTGAGAGAATTCACCCGGGCATAACTTGGAGAAAATGAATCCATGAGAGGCCTCTTAATAAACACAAGGGGCTCCTCAGTGAAAGTTTATAAGACAAGTGAGATCGGTGCCTTTAGAAGCAGGAAAATGATCTCCAGGTAAAAACTATAATTAATTAAATACAAATGTGAAGAAGAGCATCTGCAGTGTAGTTTAGAAGTTAATGCTGAGTTGTAACACAAACAAGAACAGACTCTGGAATCAGATTCAGTCTTAAGATGACATGTATTCAGGAACAGACCGAATTTGGAGAAATAAACAACTCGAATAAGAGCAATGAATGTGAGAACAGCTTTAGTCATCAATCCCACCTCACTAAACATGAGAAAACTAGCACTGGGCGTAAACCGTATCAGTGCTCTGAATGCTGTAAAAGCTTCAGTCAGAAATCCAGCCTTACTGAACATGAAATAACCCACACTGGGTATAAACCGTATCAGTGCTCTGAATGCCAAATAAGTTTCTATCACAAATCCAGTTTAACTGAACATCAGAGTATCCATACTGGGCTCAAACCGTATCAATGTTCTGAATGCCACAAAAGCTTCAGACTGAAAAAGACTCTCACTAGACATGAGAGAACTCACACGGGGGACAAACCTTATCAGTGCTCTGAATGCTGGAAAAGCTTCAGTCAGGAATCCATCCTTACTGTACATGAAAGAACACACACTGGGCATAAACCGTATCAGTGCTCTGAATGCCCATAAAGTTTCTCTCAGAAATCCGCTTTAACTATACATCAGAGAATCCATACTGGCCTCAAACCGTATCAGTGCTCTGAATGCGGTAAAAGCTTCAGTAGCAAATACGCTCTCACTTTACATGAAAGAACTCACACCGGACAAAAACCTTATCAGTGCTCTGAATGCTGGAAATGGTTCAGTCAGAAATCCAGCCTTACTGTACATGAAAGAACCCACACTGGGCATAACCTGTATCTGTGCTCTGAATGCCAGAAAAGCTTCCGAATGAAAAGGAATCTCACTAGACATGAAAGAACTCATACTGGTGAAAGACCTTATTAGATCTCTGAATACTGGAAAAGTTTCAGTCGGAAATCTGGTCTCACTCAATTTGGGAGAACTTACCTGGAAGAAACATAGTCTTAGTTCTAAATGCAAGGGAAGGGTCTGCTGGAGATTCAGTTTCATTTAACAAGAGAGAACGCACAATAAGAAAGAAAATGATCCGTGCTCTCAATGTGACAAAAACTTCAGTAGTAAATGTAACCTTTCTACGTAAGAGAGACAATGTGGGAGAATAAAAGGTGCTCACTGTCAACCCTGAGGAGGAGCTTTCAGCCTCGCAAAACATTTACATGAAGCAGCCACAAAGACACCGCTCTATTGATTGTCCTACAAACCGTCTACTGAGAAAAGCTCACAGCGAGGGATGGAAATGCTTGAATTAACCTCATTCCTTTGTAACTATTTGGGGCCTCATTCCATTCAGCATGTTTTGTTTGCTGATTGTTTATAAGCAATGACTGACCCACAAAGTCCATTTGATCCTGAACTTTGAGGCCACGCCTCCAAGGATCAGGAATGCTTGAACCTCAAACTGTTTCCAGCCTTAAGGAGCCTCACCAGGGGGCTGCAGCAGGAGTCCCTTTGTCGTAGGTCTCTATGGGACCAACATCTGTTCTGTGCCACGTAGAGCTGATCATTGAGAAAAACTAAAGGTGATGGATGGACTGGTAGCTAATCTCTGCAACATCCCGCCACATCATTCTCTAGTCTTTGTGTAACTACAGATGAGGTCAGCCATATGCAAACCATTCTTGACCCCATCCTAAATAGTCCTAATGACTTCTGTTCCAAAAGGACATGGCCTCGTATTACAAAGATCCACACGAGTGGCCTCTTTCCATCTTCTTTTTGTTTCAAATGGAACCTGCTATCCCCTTAACCATGCCTCATGCCTGCCACGTTCCATGCTTAGGCTCTTATCATCAACCTTGAACCATCTCCATAACTTGGAGCTCCGAAGACTTCGCAGCTGTTGTAACTGCTTGAAGTTTCCCACATTTTGATGGCCGTGGATTCAGGTTCAACTTGATAGCCCAACTCTACTCTTTGGGAATTTTGCACTTCAAGCCACTTCTGTGCAGCTCGCCACCTTCTGAGACTGATTCAGCCAAAAACCTTGCTTCAAATTCCAGTGTTAATCATCCCCAGAGACTAAACTTATCTTTGTCCTCTCGAGCATAGCTACCGAAGTCAGCTACAATTTTGTAGGTGACTTCCTGATTGATTCAGTGGATCTGCTTTTTTTAAATGTATTTACCTTTTTGTTTGGTTTTTACAGTTGTTTTTGCTAATTAATAATCCTTAAATCACAGCAAACCTTTAGATTTTGCTTCTGAATAATTATTAAATATTCTTTATGCTCTAAACTTGGTTTGAATCTTACAGTTCCTTGTCTATTTTTAATAAACTGTTTTGAAATTTGTGACTTCCACTGTTTTGCTTTACCTTCGAGCGCCCCTTAGGCCATACTGCTCAAGCCACGTTACCAAAAGCGAGCTAAGAACACTTGAGTAGAAGACACATTTACCTTTGCTGACCAAAGTTTGGGAAAAGCAAAGCAGGCTGACTCCAGAAAGCACACAACCTAGCTGGAAAGGTTACTCTCTTAGGTGTCATCTGCACCAACTGTAGATGCAAAAATCAAGGATTATGAGGGAAGCTGTTGGTATCTGTGCCCCCAGAATTTGAGTCTGCCACCCTCTCTCAAACAGTTGCAAGAGCTAAAGATCCACCTGTCAGAGATTCATATCTCAGCAACTAAGCGGCTCGCTCCTGCATACAACACTCACACTGTTACGTGAATCACACTCCCTGTGCAATGTACAAACCTTTACATAAACAAGTTGTGTTGTGCTTTGTGAACAGGCTTTCACCCCCCCTTTGTATGTAAATGAGTTTCTGTGATCAGACACCCCAGGCTCCCATTTCTTCTACTGCGGATGATAATGTGAGAACTGTAACGAGATAACAAACAAGGGCAGTATTGAGAAATAATCATCTTCCAAGTCAGTTTGTAGTTCTTCATTAGTCTTTTAAATGTACATCCACCTAGCATGTTCCAAGGTAGAGTAAAGTTTGCGAAGTGCGACTTTCTTATGGTCGCTCCCCAGATCAAGTCCATAAGAACAGAAACAGAGTCCAATTTCCTGTAGAAGCACCGGGGCGGGTAAACTAGAGGGGTCGAGAAGCAGTATAAACGTTTTAACAGCATTTTTGCAACCGCCACTCTACCCATGGGTTGATAGTGGCAGAGAGCCACAAAACGACAGGGAGCTGCAAACATTGGACATCACCAGTTCTTTGTCCGTGTGGTAAGTTCACCTCTAAGTACCTGAATATGTCAGGGTGCCACCCCAGTGCTAATTGTGGCAGCACTCCCTGTTCTAAGTTGTGAGTAGGCGCATGGGATATAAGCTGGATTTGGTCTAATTTAGCCTCTGTCCAGAATCCCTACCAAAATCGTCGAGAACCTCTATCACCTGAGGTAGATACGCCTTCACATTCCTGAGGTACACAAATGTGTCATCAGCATACAGTGAAATTACCTCCCAATGTGGCCCACTTGGTATACCGACTGCTGGGTCCTGTGAACGAAACAAGCCAGAGAACAGGTCCATGACTAGGGCGAAAGTAATCGACAGCGGGCATCTTTGCCACATGCTTCGAAAGAAACTGAGATCTCTGCCTGTCTGGATGCGGGCCAGCGATTTATCCAGTGCAGTATTTCTGCACCTACTTTCATGTACATCAGCACTTTCGTTAAATAAAACTACTCCAGGGTGTCGAAAGCCTTCTATACATCTAGTGAGAGTGTTGTTTATGGAGGCAAATTCTTGAAGATTCTTTTCCATCAGCTGCAGAGGCGCCATAGGTTTAGACACATTTTTCTCCCAGGTACGAAACCATTCTGGTCTTGGTGCCAATGTAGAGAGGCAGGGGAGCAACCTGTTTGCAAGGACCTTCCTGCGAATCTTGTGGTCGGTGTACAGTGGCCAGTAGGAACGTAGCTCCAGGGGGTCCTTGTTGGGCTTAGGCAGTACCAATATCATAGCCTCCCCTAGGGATCCCGGCAATGAGACCTTCTGCTGGTCCTGTTGGTGCATTTGGAGTAGGTTTGGAGTGAGGGTTGCTCTGTAGGTGAAGTAAAAGTCCACCGGGAACCTGTCCATCCTAGGAATTTTGTTGCACGCGATCTAATCAATCATGAAGCCAATTTGTGGTCAGGGTTTCATCTGGTGTATGTCCCTGAAGGGGGTTAAGTCTGGGTATCGACAGTCTATTCAAATACTCATCTAATTGGGGCGCTTGCACTCCCAACACAGCCTGGTATACAGACGTCTGGTACTACAGGAAAGCCTGGTTTATATCTGCCTGTACATTTCAAAAACTCAGTTATACATAAGGATAAACAGACAAAACAGTCCAAAAAATATATGTTCACCAAGTAATTTAATGTACTAGTTTTTCTGGTGAATACTCAAGTAATATTGAAGAGACAGGTAATATTCAAGAATTACCGGTTAAGTAAAGGCTGCTCCAAAAGGGGGAACGTGCTAATAGGATGAGGAGTGCTCAGTGTTAAGAAGGAAAGAAATCAGTGACATAGGAGAAAACAAGAGATGCATATTATTTTCAAACACACTATGATCGGTTGTCATTCACCGTCATAAGCAGCCTAGCTCCACATGTATTTGTACACAATTTAAGTCATATGTAAAATTGCAGAATAAAATTCAAAATTTCCATGATAGAGGACACAAAAGGATAAGTCTAGGCCTATCCAAGAGCGTCGACGTTTCCATCCGACTTAGGGCACAAGGGAATTTCACAACCTCAGCCGTGCGGATCTTCTACAGGACAGGGGTGGTGTGGGGCAACTTGGATGAAGGTGGATAAGTGCCTAATGGGAATAAAAGCTTGGGTCAGGTCCAATGCTGTATGTAAAGGTGCGCATCAATAAGCAGTGCACGTGGTTGAAAAAGGTAAGGCTTACCCTTCGCATGTGGTGAGAAGCCAAGGGATGAGTTCATCAAGCCATGTCGTATTCACTAGTAAATTCCATTTGGGATAACCATCAAGGAGATTAATGAACTAAGGAGGAAAAATGGGGAGAAAATGCCTTAAGTACTTGACCGGCATCGAGGATAGCGTATACGTCGGTTACAGTGCTGATCAGACATACCTCAGTGTTATTCAGGAATGAAGCCTGGGCATAGTTGTAAAGGTGGGGGCTCCGTCGTGGTCTGTGTATTAATCACGGTTCAAGGCGATCAGCGGTCTGTGAAGTAAATTTGCGAAAGCTTAGTCATGCTGGCAAGGAAACGCAGCCGGCTGTAAAATCATTACAATTACGCCGCGAGTTGTGTGGTTAATTACCTGAAGACGGGGGTCCTCACAGTTCGGTGTCTCAGCAACAAATGAATTGCAAGCGTGGCCCCGCCAGGAGGATAATTAAATACCGGAGGCCGCGGGAAAAGGTTACTGAGGACGTGCGCTAATGGCCAGAGTTGAAAGACACGCAAGGCCATGCGCCGATTACCGGAGAAGGAGACGAAAGCTCCCGTCACGTGTGACAGATGCCTGAGTTATGATAGTGCATTAACACTGGCATAATAAACCTGAGACATCATTATTTCCGAGAAGTATATATATTGTGATGAAACACATAAAAAACATTGAAAGCTAATTAGTCCCGAAATACATGTGCTATATACAATGTGAAAGCGGGAAGAATTCAACATGTTTGAACATTCAGTATATGAGGGAAAAACATGTTTGGAGAATACAAGAAAAATACTTATAAAATGCGATCATGAGTACTCAAATGGATGCACTATTAAAAGCACGATGCAAAGTTAACAGTTTCACATTGTATATAGCACATGTATTTCGTGACTAATTATGGATATGATTTTTCAGGAGAAAAGTAATTGACACACAGATACAAGTACATGGAAGGTACATAGATGCACAATGGAAGAAAGTATATGTAGACCAAAGATGATTTTTAATTTTTTTTACAATTTTTTATTAACAACATAATTATTCTACATGTTTATACAACACAATACACAAAGATAGGTACACATCTATAGTGAGATAAATGCTTATATACAGAGGGATATGCTGTAAGTTTCTCTTTGCGTATAGTGCTTCGGTGGGGAAGAGCAAATTCTTGAGTAGTTTTCTCAAGATAAGGTGGTTGTTAGTGGATCTTATGTTGGAGGGTAAAGAGTTCCATCGTTTGGCTGCTTGAACAGAGAAGGATGTGCCACCCATGTTTTTTGCTGGTATCTTGGTATTTTGAGGCACAATGCCCCTTTAGAGCAGATGTTCCTTTGTTGAATGTGTTTGGTGATTTTATTCCTGATGAAGAGCGGTCCCATTCCATATAGTGCTTTGTGGGTGATACAAAGTAGCTTGAACGTGGATCTTCTGGCAACCGGTAACCAATGCAGGGCTTTCAAGACAGGTGAGATGTGGTCTCCCGGTTTGATATGCAAGAGTAGTCTGGCAGCCGAGTTCTGTATCTGTTGTAGTCTTTTGATGGTTGTTAAAGGTGATAAGTGGTAGAGGCTATTGGCGTAATCGAGTTTGGACAAAACAAGGGAGATGGTAGCTTGGATCTTGTGTGGAAATCCCAAATGAGGGAAAATTCGGTGCAGTGTTTTTATAGTGACAAAGCTTGATCTTGATAGTTTGTCCACTTGGGTATTCATTGATAGCTTGGAGTTCATGGTAATTCCGAGGTTTCTAAATTCCTTCGATACATTAGGCGGTGATCCCAGTTCATCAGGCCAGGAGGAAAGCGGGTCATAATGTTTCGAATCGCCACATGTGAGTAGTTCCGTTTTTGGAAGCATTCAATTTGAGATGGCTCCAAGTCATCCACTGATCCACAGCTCTGAGACAACTGAACATTGGGGATTTTCCAATGTCTTTGGGGCACTTCAGTTGAAGGAGTATTTGTGTGTCATCTGCATAGTTATAGCACGTGAGGTGAAATTAATTGATCAATACTGGTAATGACTTTATGAAGATGTTGAAAAGCATGGGCGAGATGATAGATCCTTGAGGGACCCCTGCTTTTGTGGAGTACAGTTTAGATGAGAAAAGTGGGGTGTGGATGACATTAGTTCTGTTACGAAGGTTGGACGCGATCCAGTCTAGAGCAGTTCCCTCTATGCCGGCTTCATAGAGTCTTTGTTTCAGAGTGTCATGGTCAACCGTGTCAAAGGCAGCCAAAAGCTCCAAGAAGAGTAGCGCAGCAACCCTGTTGAGGTCTACTGTATTTTTTAGGTCATCCCCGATGGCAAGGAGGGCAGATTCTGTGCCTCTGCCCGGACGGAATCCCGTTTGGAAGTCTGAAAGTATAGCATTTTCTTCAATGAATTGTGACATCTGGGCAAACGCTGCTCTTTCTATCAGTTTGCCCAGGAAAGGTTGATTTCTAGTGGGTCTGTAGTTGTCAGGGTTCAGCTGATCCTTTTTTTTTTTTTCAGTAAAGGCCGTATGTTTGACTTTTTGAGTTCTTCTGGAAATAGTCCGGTAGTTAAGGAATCGTTGATGGTTCTTCTTACTGGAGTGGAAGCAGAGGTTGATAAAAGAATTGTCTTGAAAGTTTGTGGTGGACACGCGTCAGAAGGGCTGCCAGCAGGCCTGCTTGCTTTGATCAGGTCCATAAATTCATTGTGTGAGATGTGTTGGAAGGAACGGAGAGGCTAGGTTATAGTACTCTTGGGTTGTTGTTTTGTACAAGGGTTAGTGCTGGTGCTTTGTCTCTGTTTTAAGTACGAGTCCAGTGTGTCTGCTTTGTCTGTGTAATGATTTGCCAGTTTGTCTGTGAAATCTTGAGTAACAGGATGAATTTCTTCAATGCAATTTGATTTGCGAAATTAAGTATTTGATAGAATTCTTTATTTGCACATTTAGCAGTTTGGATTCTGTCTGAATAGTAACTTTTAAAAACTTTTTTGATAGCTGACTTGTATAATCTGTTAATTTTCTGTAGGTGAAGTTTGTCTTGTTTGTTTTGAGCCAGGTACGTTGCAGCTTTCTAATTTATTCTTTTATGTTTTTTATCTCTATGTTCCTCCAAGGAGCTTTTTTTCTTTTGTTCTGTTGAGTGGTTTTGAGTTGTATCAGGATGTCAAAAGCTTCCTGAAGCCACTTATATAGTTTTTGAACCAAATGTATTGTTTCCAGATTTGTACTGGATGTTAGTTGTGTTTCTAAATGAATAGGTGGATGGATGTAAGGGAGTTTTAGGTGATTCGCTTAGTGTTGTTTTATGTTGGAAAGCAAGCAAGTGGTGGTCTGACCATGTGACTGGAGTTATAGTTTGAAAGTTCACTAGTTCAGTATTAGCAAAAATGACATCTAGGATATGTCTGACGATGTGTGTGGTTTGTGGATAATCTGATGCAGGTTCAGTGCGTCTAGGCCAGTAATTATTTTTTTCGGGTGGGTCATATTGGGTTTGTCACACAAGATGATGGACGGAATGTTGCACAATTGCAAAACATTCACCCCCAGTCACAGATCTGGGTGTAATCCATCGTTATTATTCTCACCAAGCCACCCCAGTTCAGACATGGCCATATGCAAATCAGTCTTGACCCTGTGCCTCATGGGAACAGTCCAGCCCGAACTGCCAAGCCATGTCTTCCCTGAACAGGAATCATACATCCTAGGACCGGTTTCTGGCTATCAGCCATCTTCAGCCAGGATAGCTTGACTCCAGTGGCGTAGTGAGCACAGGACCCAAATGTTGAGGTCACCCAGAACGCATAGGTTGGAGTGTATTACAATTGTGTCTAGAAGTGTGTCTGGGAATATCGCCTTGCTAGGTGGAGGTATGTAAAGGAGGAGGAAGACGGTGTAGGATTGCATCTGGTGAAAAGAGCCTCACAATTCTTTATGGTGATGTCGTCAACTTTAGTGATATGTAATGTTTGTCTGAACACAACAGCTAGACCTAAGTGTGGCAGGGTATGCTCAGACGTGAGTCCCTTATTCACTTGGCCACTGGATTCAAGATAGCCTGGCTGATGAGGATTATGAATCCGAAACCGGTCCCAGGATGCTTGTTTCCGGTCCAGGGAAGACATGGCTTGGCAGTTCGGGCTGGACTGTTCCCACAAGGCACAGGGTCAGACTGATTTGCATATAGCCATGTCTGAACTGGGGTGGCTGAGTGAACTAAAGAATGGTGATGGATTAAACCCAGATCAGTTGACTGGGGGTGAGTGTTTGATTTGTTCAAATGCTCCGTCCATCATCCCCTTTTGTATTACAACAGCTAGACCACCTCATGTTTTGCCTATACGATTTTGGGTGATCGTTTGATAGCCTAGAGGAACAGCTTCATACAGGACTGGAGCCATATCATCTCCCAACCATGATTCGGTTATGAACAGTATGTCTGGTTTTGCATCGGTGAGAAGGTCGTAGATGTGAAGTTTGTTTTTAGAGAGGCACCAAGCATTTATTAGTGGGCAGTTTAGAGAATGGGCTTTGGTTACAGTGAGAGTTTGTTTTGTAGAAGAGTGATCAGTATTGTGAGGGTTTCTAGCAGGTGTGTTTTTAGTGCTGGTATTAGCTGTATTAGGATAGCAATTGTGTAGCTGTTCCGTATCATTTTCCTCATCCAGCATGCTAAGAGGGCATTTTGATGGGTCTGCGTGTGAATGTGGTGAAGATGGTGTTTGAGAGTGAGTTGGTTGGCTGTGTTGTTTTTGCGGTGTAACATTGTTGTGCAGTAGACATGGGGAAGCGAAGTTGTGAGGTGTGGCACATTGCTTATATTGTTTGCTTGTTTAGGGCGGCAGGTGTAGGAGTCAGGGGTGGTGGTGCAGCATGTGGGTCATGAAGTAAGGTTCTAAATTGCCAATGGATTTGTGGCGTTTGGAGTAGTGTTGCTGTGTTGCTGTATCTTTGTTGTGTTGGTGTGGTAGAAGAGAGAAAGCTTGGCATTGGAGTTTGTTCCTTTATGGTGTGTGAAAAGTCAGTGTATGTTTGTATTTTGTGATGGTAGGTATTAAGAGGTGTTGCGCTTTGAAGATTTTGTTGTGCTGGTGTGTGTGATGTTTTGTTTTTGAGAAATATTGAAAAGAGGTTCTGATGTATTTGTTTCATGTGATGGATTTGTTTGTATAGTATTGTTTATGAGTGGATGTTGTAAGGTAGAGTTGTGGTGATGCGTGTATGAGTAGAGTGTATGTTGTTTGTAGGAGGGGATGAAGTAGAGGTAAGAGTATTTGTCTTTGTCTTAGACTGGTTTGTTGCAAGAGTTAAAAAGTGTGGTTCTGTGCAGTGTATGTGTTGTGCTTTAGTGCTAAGGTAGAAGGAAGAGGAGGGTGTTGGTTGGACAAATGATGGAAGGCTGATTATATGTTTGTTGGTGAGATACAGTAGTCTGATAGGGGTGTTTAGAGCAGTGAGTGAGTGTCTGAATGGGATGTAGTTATGTATGATGTTGTTTTAGTGATGAATGGATTGGTTAGTGGTATCTGATAGTTATATACTGTTTATAGGTGACGGTGTGGTAGTTGGGATAGGAGAGTGTATAGATGTTTTTTGGTTTGTTTTGTAGTGTATGCTGGTAACATTTGTATGTGCATAGGGTTGTGTGCGGTGTACATTTGGTGTGAGTGTGCACTGGTTGTGGATGTGAATGGTGTAGGGTGGGTATTCCTGAATGGGAAATTGGGCAGCATTTCTGGCCCCCTTCCCGTCTTTCACTCAAAGGTTGAGTGCCCCACTGCAGATATATGGTTGTTCAGTCCCTGTGGGAGCACAAACTGACTGCTGGCATATGTATGAATTGGATGTTTGCTTGTCATGCACAATGGTCTTACTGCTTACACCAAAGGACTGGTTCCAGTAAGATTAGAATGACATGCGAATTCTAGGCCATGTATCTGTATTGATGTATCGGGCTATTGATGATCACTTGGTTGCTTACTTTCTGTGAGAGGTAAAGAATTTTTTTTATTTTTAGACAAAGCAGCACTGACAGGGCTGTGCTACTCTGTTCTCTGAGCCCTGCTATCTGTACCACATCCAAGTGGTTACATCCAGTGCCATTGTTTGGGCGGCTTACAATGATACCTCTACAATATACATGTTTATACTGATAGGTGGTGAAGTCAATCACCAAATTGTACTGAAACGGTGCCTAAATCAATTTTTGCTGCTTATCTTTAAGGCATCTTTCGATCTTGCAAGTTGCCCACCAATGTTGTGTCTGTTTATAAACAAAAGCCATCTCGACTCTGAGGGACTAAGATTCCCATGAACAAGGTTACATCAAGCTTGCAAAGTAAGAGGAGAGATGGCTCCTATGAGCTCTGAAACCCAGCACCCTCTTTTTTCTGCTTAAGTGAAGGCGGGCGGGAGAAGCATGTTGTCCATATTCTTACAATTGGGCTAATATGTCCCTTTTTTCCCTGCCATTTTTAAGTTTTCTACGTTTTAGTTCCAGTTCCTATTCAATGCTTGTTTGGAGTTGGCATCTGTGAAAAAGAAACGATTATCAACTTAAATATATTGTTATTGCTATTCATGAAGGCTGAACTTATAATAGGGCATTTAGATAGATTTGTAATTCATGTTTTAGGTGAAACAATATTATTAGAACAGTTCTTTAAGCACCAAGATGCTCCTTGGAGTGATAGTCGCGCTCTATAAAAATTAATTTACATTACATTACAAATGCTGGGCGTGAGAGCTGCAACGCACTCAAGAACAATTATCCCCAGAATGCAAATTAAGGAAAAGGCATAATATGGGATTTTCGTACAGTGGTTAAGCATGGGCGTAAAATCCGTTCCGCTCGCGGATTTTGCGGATTTTCGGTAAATTCGCAATCCGCGAACTTACCGAAAATTCGTAAATCCGTGCGAAGCGGATTTTTTTGCTTGGTCGCACTTGCCAACTAGAATACTATACAATTTCGCGGGAGTAAACACTTGCGAAAACGTAGATGCGGCGGGCAGCGACAATCTCGCAATTGCGAGATTGCAAAATTTGCAATTTCGCACAAGAAATCCACCAGCAGGCAGCATAAACCTTGAAAATTATGATTTTTATCAGAATAACTCCTCAGGTTGACATTTGCCTGCACTTTTTTTTTGCAAGGAGTCCATTTTGGGGGGGGGGGGGAGGAAGTGCCCCACAGTCTCCAACTTCCTGTTCCTGCCCAGCAGGCTCCTCTCAGTGCTTTCTTCATGTGCTGGTCACTTTGATTTGGATCTTGACCTGGAAGCACTCAGCAGGTGCAAAAGTTCAATCTTATCATTAGTAACCATTCCCTGTAGTGCCTGGAAGGATTACTTTTTGTGGATGCTGCTGGATATTTGGATTTTTGCAAAACTGAAAGCACTAAGCAGGTGCAAAAGTTCAATCTTATCATTAGTAACCATTCCCTGTAGTGCTTCCTGAGGGGCCCCTTCAGAGTTCAGTTGCCTACTTGCAACTATTCTATGACCCTGCTCTGACCCTCACAGCAGGGTCAGAGAAAGCAATTACAGATAAGGAAGCAGGTTCCAGCCAGGAAGTTCAAATTCAGTAACACATTAATCAGCCCCTAATTCATTTATGTCAGTTGAGGCAGGGCAGGTGTGCTTTTCCACCCATACTCTACAGTGATGAACTAGAGGGTGGCATGGGTGAGCCAGAGGGTGGCATGGGTGAGCCAGAGGGTGGCAGTGGTGAAACAGAGGGTGGCAGTGGTGAAACAGAGGGTGCTGTGATGAACCAGATGTAGAAACAACATGTTCTCGAACGTTGCTACCCGAAAAGTAAGTTTGCGTTTGCGAACTGGTACAAAATCCTCGCGAACTGGCAGAAATCCTTGCGAACACAAAAAAAATAACAAATCCGCAAATTCGCGAGAGTTCGCGGATTTTGCGGATTGCCAATCCGTAAATACGCAATTTCGCGGATTGCCAATTCGCAAAATCCGCCCATGCTTAACAGTGGTAGCATTGTTTTGTTAAGGGTACACATTTCACTAATTAAATGGAAATAGAGGAAACTTTGTATTTCTCTTTGTTGCAACGGTGTTCTTTGGTGGTTTATTTCCCACATTTTATTTGTCCTTCTCCCACGACATCTTGAGAACTTTTCTGGGGCACACAGATGTTTAGGACTGCTACCAATCATCTTCTCCTTACCTCCTATCACATGCCCGGTCCTTACCCCATCTCGAAAGGGTGTTATTTCTCATCCATGATCAGATATTGGCAGTGAGTTATCCAACCACAGGTCCCGCGTGCAATAGAGCTGCGCGTGTCTTGCCAGAATAAAACAGTGATCAGTGAAGTAGCACCTTCTCACCCACAGCACATTCCAGGCAGGATGGGCAATAAGGAGCTGTTTGTACTCTTCTGCTTCACAGACAGACAAACAGATGTCCCTCTGCATCCCATTTGGTGGAAGAATTTTCCCTGGGCCTGTCATCAGAGTGACCATTAAGGGTTTTCACCCTTAAACTCCTTTAAAGGTTTTCACCCTTAAACTCTCTCGTTAGTTTAAGTTCTGGTTTGTTATGTTTTTGTCATTGCAGTAAAAAGAGTCTCTCTCCTCCATGCTGGCGTCTTTCTCTTGTTCGCCCCCTTCTCTTACAGTGTTCAAAAGGCTGAAGTGCCAGGAACCATCTTAGTATGCGAGGGTTTCTACCCTTGTTATGAGCCATCCATTCAAGAGGAGCATGGTATATATATATATATATATATATATATATATATATATATATATATATAGGGCAATTTCCTGTCCTTCCAAGTAGTATCGAAGCGCATTTAATAGCTAAGGCTTCTTTCTCCACTGTAGCATCGTTCTTTTCTTGGTGAAATAGCATGCAGCCATATATAGGTCGGGTTTTTCCTCTCCTCTTTCATCTTTTTGGGACAGTGCTGTACCCAAGCCAACTTCCAAAGCTTCTGTTTTGGGAATAAAAGGTTTTGTAAAATCGTGACTGCGAAGGATGGGTTCTGAGGTGAGAATGTTTTGTAAGGTATAGAAATCCAATAGGACCGCTTAGGAGGGGTGATGTAACCTTAATTCTGCTTCATTATTATTTTTTAGACGATCTGTTAGGGCAGAGCTTTCCAAAGTGTGCGTCGCAACACAGTACTGTGTCGCCTCCCATGTGTGGGTGTGTCGCGCTACGATGACGTGTCATCACTGGCATATTAGGGCAAATGCTTGCATTCAGTGACACAGTACAGTACAGCGACGTACGCAGAGGAAGGAGAAGGTGAGCGTGCGGCCTTGTTCCCTTTCTGACGCAGAGACCACCACCACCAGGCGCTCAGTAAGCCAAATCTTCAAAATTTTAAAACTCTGTTTAGGCCGCACACGGATTGCATTTACAAGTGGGTTGGATTTCAACAAACCCTGTAATTACCGGTTGGTTTAAAGACCAAAGTACCCCCCCCCTAGCCCAACCCCCTCCAGTATAGATTGCAGCAGGTCAAAGCCGCTTGGCTCCTGGGTATCAGATTTGAACGGGTGTGATAAATACCATCTATCCATCAGGTAGGGTTGCTTCCAGACAAGTATTTTACCATTCTGGCTAGTATAGAAAAAAGTCTCGAGATAACCATCAAAATCAGGTCCCTTGTCTGCCTGAAAAAGTCCAAAAGTAAGTGGTAGGCTGCTGGGAAATAGGGCATGTAATCATGGCAAGGTCGGTGAGTGAAAATAAAAACGTGTGATCCTGGGCTTATTTTTACCTCTGCTGCGTGTGCCAAAGATGAGCAGAAGCACTGTTTCCTACATCTGTGCCTTGCGAGGAGTAGGAGCAGGGGGGCTTTTGTCCTCAATCTCATGTGAGCAGATACGATGCAGAGTGCTGGGAGAGGGAAGATAAGTGTGCGCATATAGCGTACTTGAGGGGTTGAGCGAAAGTGCCTGTGTGCTTTGTGTGTCTAAGAGAGAAAGAGCTGTACGTCATCTCTGAGTGTCGTAACCTGTGTTCTGTGCGAGAATAGAAAAAGGATGTACCGTGTGCTTGTGCGTGCTATGTCTGTGCAGAAGTGGTTTGTTTGGGGTACATGCTATGCTTTCGTGTGTGTGAAGTGGTTTGTTTGGGATACATGCTATGCTTTCGTGTGTGTGAAGTGGTTTGTTTGGGGTACATGCTATGCTTTCGTGTGTGTGAAGTGGTTTGTTTGGGGTACATGCTATGCTTTCGTGTGTGTGAAGTGGTTTGTTTGGGATACATGCTATGCTTTCGTGTGTGTGAAGTGGTTTGTTTGGGGTACATGCTATGCTTTCGTGTGTGTGAAGTGGTTTGTTTGGGGTACATGCTATGCTTTCGTGTGTGTGAAGTGGTTTGTTTGGGGTACATGCTATGCTTTCGTGTGTGTGAAGTGGTTTGTTTGGGGTACATGCTATGCTTTCGTGTGTGTGAAGTGGTTTGTTTGGGGTACATGCTATGCTTTCGTGTGTGTGTGCGGTTGTTTGAGCAGTGTGTATGTCTGAGAGCAGGGGTACTGGGTTAGGGGTCAGCAGGTCCCTTGTCTGTTTGAAAAAGTCTGAAAGGAAGTGGTAGGCTGCTGGGAAGTGGAGCATGCAATCATGGCAAGGTCGGTGAGTGAAAATAAAAACTTGTGATCCTGGGCTTATTCTTACCTCTGCTGCGTGTGCCAAAGAAGAGCAGAAGCACTGTTTCCTACATCTGTGCCTTGTGAGGAGTAGGAGCAGGGGGGCTTTTGTCCTCTATCTTATGTGAGCAGATACGATGCAGAGTGCTGGGAGAGGGAAGGTAAGTGTGCGCATATAGCGTACTTGAGGGGTTGAGCGAAAGTGCCTTTGTGCTTTGTGTGTCTAAGAGAGAAAGAGCTGTACGTCATCTCTGAGTGTCTAAACCTGTGTTCTGTGCGAGAATAGAAAAAGGATGTACTGTGTGCTTGCGCGTGCTATGTCTGTGCAGAAGTGGTTTGTTTGGGATACATGCTATGCTTTCGTGTGTGAGTGTGCGGTTGTTTGAGCAGTGTGTATGTCTGAGTGCAGGGGTACTGGGTTCAGGGTCAGCAGGTCTGCTTGAAAAAGTCCGATAGGAAGTGGTAGGCCGCTGGGAAGTGGGGCATGCAATCATGGTAAGGTCGGTGAGTGAAAATAAAAACGTGAACACTGCATACATGATTTGAAACACTTGGAGGTATGAGGTCCCCCACACAAGCCTAAGAGACCTTCTTTATTTTATAAAACATAGTTCCTCACTAGGGGCTGTGGCATACAAGGCACTATAGGACCTGTTCCCACCATCATTAATATATGATTTCCCCTTTTGTGTTTTATGGAATTGTAACAATGCTGCTTGTATTATTTCTAATCATATCCCTGATTATGCTCGCAAAAATACTACATCTTAGAGCACGTTGTTAAAATAAACATCTTAAACTTTACAGTGTCTCTTTTTTACCCATGTGTGGACTGGTGTGAGAATAACAAACAAAATAGTGTTCTTGATTCCCACCATTCCTGAGAGTAACCTAAGTGGCATGTTCTGGGTTGTCTAATCATTGGTTACTTTGCTGTAGGACGAAGAGCTAATGTGACACTGATGCTAGTCGGTTAGGGGTTCTAGGTACTGAGGTGAGTTTTTTGGTACACCACAATTAACTGAGGTCCTGGGTCTCTGTGCACAGTTCTGTGTTTGAGCAGAATCCCTGCAACAGAGTGAGAAGGATAGTGGAGGGATAGAAGGGGAAGAAAGGTTTGCATTCATTTAGCGCCTACTACCCCTGATGGGTGTTGAAGCGCTTTTCTGGCGACTAGCACGCTATTCTGAAACCCATAAAGGATTAGTGTTGAACATTAGTATAGTGAAATATGAAGTAATTTGAGTGGTGCAAACATTATTCAGTTATTTGAATAGAGATGGGTAGGTGGGGGGATAGAAGAGGGAAAGAGGTTTGAATTTATATAGCGCTTGCTACCCCTAATGGGGTTTTAAAGCGCTTTTTTGGCGAGTAGCACACTACTCTAGAACCCATAAGGATTAGCATTGAATTAGTATGGTGAAACATGAAATTAATTTGAGTGGTGGATATGTCAGTCATTTATTTGGATTGAGAAGGGTAGGCAGCGGGATAGAAGAGGGAAAGAGGTTTGTATTTATATAGCGCTTGCTACCCCTGATGGGGTTTTGAAGTGCTTTTTTGGTGAGTAGGATGCTACTCCGGAACCCATAAGGATTAGTGTTGAATTAGTATGGTGAAACAGGAAATTAATTTGAGTGGTGGCTATGTTAGTCAGTTATTTGGATTGAGAAGGGTTGGGGAGGAGTAGAAAAGGAAAAAAAGGTTTGCATTTATATAGCGTTTCTAACCCTGATGGGGTGTTGAAACGCTTCATTGGCAAGTAGCACGCTACTCAGGAACCCATAAAGGATTAGTGGTGAATTAGTATAGTGGAATATGGAATTTGAGAAGTGAACATGTTAGTCTGTTATTTTGATTGAAAATGATAGTGGTGGGATAGTCAAGGATTTCTTTTTTAGGTCATAGCAGTAGGAGGGGGGTTTTGGATGAGTAAAAGGGTTTTAGAGGGGAAGAGTCAGAGGGAAGAGTTTAGAAAGGTTTGCTTTGGGGATCGGTATAGTAAAAGATGTCAGATGATGCAGGGAGGGGTAGAGTAGGAGAGAGTCTAGAAAGGGTTATTTTGGGGATCATAATAGTGGTATGGGGTTTGGTATAAATGAGAGAGTGGATGTAGAGGATATATTGATAGCAGTATAGGGTGAGAGATAGGGTAGCGCATTGGAAATAGTAGTCGAGATGAGACAGATAGTTGGGCTAGAAGATATATTGAGAGAGGTATATGCTGAGAAATAGGGTAGTGCATTAGAAATACTAAATTAGAAGAAAGTGATAAATGTATAGATCCATAAGTACATTGAAAGTATATAGATGCATAAAGGAGGTAAGTATATGTAGATTAAAGATATTAATAAGGGTACAGGATGAGAAGTAGGGTAGTGCATTGGATATGCTTTTTCAAGAGAAAAGTAAATAACACACAGATCCAAGAACATGGAAGGTACATAGATGCACAATGGAAGCAAGTACATGTAGACCAAAGATGATTTTTACATTTCTTTATTAACAACATAATTATTGTACATGTTCATACAAAGCAATACACAAAGATAGGTACATATCTATGGTGAAATAAATGCTTATTTACAGTGAGATATGCTGTAAATGTCTGTTTGTGTATGGTGCTTTTGTGGGTAAGAGCCAATTCTTGAGTAGTTTTCTGAAGATAAGGTGGTTGTCAGTGGATCTTATGTTGGGGGGTAAAGAGTTCCATAGTTTGGCTGCTTGAACAGAGAAGGATGTGCCACCCATGTTTTCTTCTGGCATCTTAAGATTTTGAGGCAAGATGCCCCTTTAGAGCAGAGGTTCCTTTGTTGAATGTGTTTGGTCATTTTATTCCTAATGAAGAGCGGTCCCATTCCATGTAGTGCTTTGTGGATGATACAAAGTAGCTTGAATGTGGATCTTCTGGCAACCGATTACCAATGCAGGGCTTTCAAGGCAGGTGAGATGTGGTCTCCCGGTTTGATATGCAAGAGTAGTCTGGCAGCTATGTTCTGAATCCGTTGTAGTCTTTTCATGGTCGTTAAATGTGATCCGTGGTAGAGGCTATTGGAGTAATCGAGTTTGGACAGAACAAGGGAGATCGTAGCTTGGATCTTGTGTGGAAATCCCAAATGAGGGAACATGTGTTGCAGTGTTGTTATAGTCACAAAGCTTGATCTTGCTAGTTTGTCCACTTGGGCATTCTTTGATAACTTGGAGTCCATGGTCATTCCGAGGTTTCTAACTTCCTTCGATACTTTAGGCAGTGATCCCAGTTCATCAGGCCAGGCGGCAAGCGGGTCATAATGTTTCCAATCGCCACATTTGCGTATTTCCATTTTGGAAGCATTCAATTTGAGATGGCTCCAAGTTATCCACTGATCCACAGCTCTGAGACAACTGAAAATTGGGGATTTTCCAATGTCTTTGGCGTGTTCCAGTTGGAGTATTTGTGTGTCGTCGGCATAGTTATAGCACGTGAGGAGAAATTTAATGATCAGTACCGGTAATGACTTCATGTAGATGTTGCAAAGCACAAATGCTGATTGTCCCCAGGTAGGCAAGCGTAGCCTGCCAGTCCTCCTTTACGCGGACGACGCAGTCCTTGGGCGAGGACAACTAGGGGCCTACAACTTCTTCTTAATTCTTCTGCCCTTTTTATGAAGGACTTGAATCTTTCGTTTAATCATTCCAATGCGTTCATTTTTGCAGGTGGGACCTCGTAAAGCTAAGCAGTTCACCTTTCGTCAATACCCAAGA
This sequence comes from Lissotriton helveticus, assembly GCF_964261635.1. NCBI lineage: Eukaryota > Metazoa > Chordata > Amphibia > Caudata > Salamandridae > Lissotriton > Lissotriton helveticus. The sequence goes on along the minus strand of NW_027611685.1, from coordinate 346,853 downwards.
CCAATGTTTTCTCCTATTTAGGAGTTGTGTAACGATTCCTTGAGTTGGTGCCCTTTGCTGACTTGCAAGAAAGGGGATATAGTGAAAGCTTTTGCAGCTGTTCTTAACTTTGCCAGCAGAGTGGAAGGGAAGCCAATAGGGGCTCTTTTGAAGATATATGAAGCCAAATATATCTCAAAGGTTAGTTATGGGAGTGAGATATGCGGTCACATTGGGGCAGGGGCAGTGCAAAGTGCTGGAAACTCTTTCCTGCGACGTGCCCTTTCTGTCCCACAAAGCAACCCATTTTATGTCGTGCACGAAGAGTTGGGGATTTCTTTCCTCTCAGATGTACTGGCTTTCCATCCCCTGTCTTTGTGGCTTAATATTTGGGCTTATTAACCCCTCCCATGCTCATTACAAGCTCAACTCGTCATGAGCCACGGTTCCCGTGTGCTCATGGCGAGCTAACCTCGGCACGGCCGTTAGAATGCTCACACACGGGGATTATTCCCCTGCTGTGCTGAGCGTTCTATTGAAACGGGCGAGGCTGTGACAAGCTCAGCTCGTCATGAGCACACAAGTACCGTGGCTTATGACGAGCTGAGCTCGTCATGAGCACCGGGGCACTGTGCGCGCCCCTCCACTCCCCCAGCTCAGCAGGGGAATATGCCCCGCAGCCAAGGGGTTAAGAAAATACACTTGCAAAGATGTCCTACGGGAATGACTTTCACTTGACCATGTCTCAAGCATCCGATGGCTCCAGTATATAAGAGTTGGCCTCTCCAGGGTAGGTAGAAACTATTTGCTAACCCTGAGCGCATATGTAAGAGGGACCTTTCTCTGGTCAAAGAGTGTTTTTTAAGAATGAGCTGCTGTGAAAGAGAGGGAAATGAGCTGTGTAAGCCTAGTGTGAGTAAGTACATAGTGTTAAAAACTGTACCAACCACCAAACCTTATCTTCTAGGGCTTAAAGGCATCCATGATCGTTTTCTATTGACCCGGTTTCGGTTCAACCACTTCCATTAACTCTTGGCACACCCTCGCGTCCTCCACAGAGGCCTGTGCCTCATGCTCTGTGGCTGTAACGGTGAGTCTCCTCAGGACATGATGCACTTTTTAAGGTTTTGTAGTTTTTATGCTGTCCCTAGAAAGTTATTTATTATTCCCATTCTCAAAAAAGCGGGTTTTAGGAGGGTGAGACCAGCTCTTATCTTTTAATAACTGCTCTAATGACACTGTATTGCATATGCTTAACTTTTTACGGGTTGCTGTTAGACTCAGGTCAAGGTGCGATTAACTTCTGTACTGTAATTCATGAATTTTTATCTTGTGTTCTGACTAACTTGGACATATTATATTTTTTCAATCTGTAACTTGGAAAAAGTTTTATCATTTTATGTATGACTTTTATGGTTTTCTTTTATAAAACCGAATAAAGTTTGTTGATAATAATCACTAGGGGATTCATTTACAGGGTAGCATGGTATCCCTCACAATAACTCCAGGAGTGACAGTCCACACAATGTACATGCTTTGTTTCCCCTACTTCCAACCTTACATATACCCCCAATCACCTGCCCAAACCTCTCCCTGCTGATGCCAATGTCGTCCTCCGTCATCCCGCAGACCATCTTTTTGGCCCCTTTGAAAGTGCCCATACAATAAAAATGCTGCAGTTGTAAATACATATCAACTACCATTTGTTGTGTTCGAAACATTTTATTGAATAAGAAAACCTAATAAACATAAGCTGATTATTAAAGCAAAACAGAACATCAGTTGCCATACACATAAGAGACACAAGTTGTACGTAAAAATCAACATACTGTTACACAGCAAAGTTATGTAGAGCACAATTCTTAATTTCGGGCAATCTTTAAAGTTCAACAATCGAAACGTTCATAAAGAACAGAAAAGGAAAGAAAGAAGGTGGGATACAGAGATTTAATTAATGTAATTCTTCTACATTTAGAAAAACAAATACTAATTATTTTCCTTAAGCAATAAAGTCCTTACATTAAAAAACTAAGAGAACTATATTGAACAATGAACATTTCATGTGTAATTTGAATTCAATTTGAATAGTTTAACCTCCTCAGCATTATTTGATTAATGATTACAACCTGAATGTTTTCTGGAAAGGAACCGCCACATGGGGTTCAAAATCACATCTTTTCCAACAATAGGATTCAAATGATAAACTTGAATTTCAATTCAATTTATTGATTCAGGCCTTTTTGAAGATCAACAATTTTAAATATAAACAAAATCCATACACATTTTTAAAACTGTCACCTAAACTTGAATTCAATCCACCTTTTGATTAAACACTTCCCATTCCAGCAAGCTTGTACAGTGGTTATTATCATCTGCTCACCTACATTATGCTTAATATAAATAGTGCACAATTTAGGCGTTTGTGTCTGCCTACAACGTGGACCTGATACAAATAGCAGTACCTACAAGGTGGATGGTACAATTCAACAAGAGTCTAAGATACTCCAGCACAGATGACTTTGCATCAACATTACAGGGCATCAGTCTTGATGGCAAGCCAACTTAAAACTTATCAGTATTGTATACATTATTATCAGAGACTATACTTGCCTCTTGGATACAACTTTACAATGGAATTTTATTAATTTGTGTACAGTTGTGTGTATACAATAAAACAACCTCCCCACCATAATTGATCTGTCTATTCATCTTTTTGGGATCTGGAGTAGCATGCTACTCGCCGAAAAGCACTTCAACACTTCATCAGGGGTAGCAAGCGCTATATTAATGCAAAACCTTCCCTCTTCTATCCCCCCACAATCTTTTTTAACCCAACTGACAGACCAACATGTCCAGCTCTCATATACATTTTATATTTCCCTATACTAATTCATCACTAATCATTTTTGGATCCTAGAGTAGTGTGCTACTCACCGAAAAAGCGCTTCAAAGTTCGCATGGGGTAGTAAGTGTTATGTAAATGTAAATACATTACAATTACTGTTTACATCGGGCTGCACTAACACGAGGATAGAAGTAGAGTGGGGATTAGAGTTTATCTGCCCAGAACAAAGCATACTACAGAAAGTGTGTGAACAGTCTATATGTTGTGCGCCTGGCAGAGAAAAACACAGCAGAGGTGTGAAGAAGGTAGGTAATCTGATAGTCAGACCTATGTGGAAAGATGCAATCACTTTGGGCAGAAAAGAGGGCTTATATGGAGGACTACTTTGTCCGGATGGACAACAAGAAAGGGAGGTCTGGAAGATAAGCCTGAAGCTCACTCATCCTGCAAGCAGAGGCGATGGCAAGCAAAAAAGCAGTCTTCAAAGGAGGCGAAGAGGACAATTATGTAGGCGCTCAAAGGGAGCACACATAAGATAAGTGAGGACAAGATTCAACTCCCACTAGGGCATTACGAAAGGAGAAGGAGGAAAGAGAAGAGTAATGCACTTCAGAAATCTGTTAACAATAGGATCGAAGGCCATGCTCAAGAGCTCGTGGTACCAGACTTGGGACTGATCGCATTTGATCTTCTTCAGCAATCTTGGCAGAAGTGGTACAGGAGGCCTCAACTCCACTCGCAACGAAAAGGGTTGCCGAGCGAAAGCTGCCTTGGAAACTCTAACACGCAGAACTGCTGACATTGAGCGTTCTCTTCGGTGGCGAATAGATCTAACCAAGGCTCTCCCCACTACTGAAAGAGACCTAGCACGACCTTCGAGTGAAGAAGCCATTTGTGATCCATCATGCACTGGCGGCTGAGTTTGTCCGTCCTTGCGTTCAGTGAACCTGTTAAGTGTTGAACTACCAGAGATATGCCCTGATGTTCCAGCCATGTCCAAAGGCGAAGAGCCTCGTGACATACGGTCCACGACCCCACCCTGCCCTGTTTGTTGCAGTACCACATGGCGGTGGTGTTGTCCCTGAACACCTGCACCACTCTTCCTTTGACAGAAAGAAGGAATGCCTTCAGTGCAAGACGAATCGCCTGGAACTCCAGAGGGTTGAGGTGGTGCCTGGACTCCGCCAGAGACCAGAGGTCTTTGATCTCCACCATTCCCATATGGCTGCCCCAACCCAGGAGTGACGCATCTGTCACTACTGTGAACTCAGGTTGGGGAAGGTAGAGGGATCTGCTGTTGACCCAATCCTGGTTCGTGAACCACCAATGCAACTGACTTGCAGTCCCCTCCGAAATTTGAACGTCATAGGAAAGATTCCCGTGGTGCTGCGCCCACTGGAACTTCAGGTCCCACTGCAGAGCCCGTATATGCCATCTGGCATGATGCACCAGCAGGATGCAGGAGGCCATGAGGCCCAGCAGCCTCAGGGTCATTCTCACCGAACACCGGGATGGAGGCTGAAACATCGGTATCATAGCCCCAATATACTGGACTTGCTGCTAGGGAGGATAGACCCAAAACTGTGTTGTGTCCAGAACCGCTCCGATGAAAAGGAGCTTATCGGATGGAATCAGGTGCAACTTCAGCACGTTAACTGAGAACCCCAGCAAATGCAGGAAGTCCGTCGTAGTCTGGAGGTGGGAGCCTTCAACAGCCAGTCGTCAAGATAGGGGAAGACTGAAACCCCTGATCTGCGCAGATGAGCTGCGACCACCGCCATCACTTTCGTGAAAACCTGGGGGGGGCTGGTAAGGCCAAAGGGGAGCGTGGTAAACTAAAAATGCGTGTGGTCTACCGTGAACCGTAGGTAATGCCGGTGGGCAGGCAAGACGGGGATGTGAAAGTAAGTGTCCTGCAAGTCCAACGCTACCATCAAATCTCCAGGGTCGAAGGCACATAAGACCTGAGCCAAGATTAACAACTTGAACTTCTCCTTTCGGAGAAAGCGGATGATGTCCCTGAGAACTAAGCTAGGATGCAGGCCTTTGTCCTTCTTGGGTATCAAGAAGTAGTGGGAGTAGCAACCCCGACCTACTTCTGGCAGAGGGACACGTTTGACAAAGAGATCCATAACTTCCTGGAAGAGAAGGGCCAAATGATCCTCCGACATGGGATGAAATCACCACAAACTGCATGACCCTTACGCACTCTGCTGCTTGCGGAACTCCGCGTAGACCGCCAGAGTTTTTTTGTCACTTTGCGGAGTTCCTCACTGAGGAACTCCGCATAGGCTTAATCTTATCATGAAAAAATAGATATCAGTCATATGTTAAGAAACAAGGGTGAGTAGAAACCTTTTGGGTGGAGTAAAATTTAAGACATTATTATTGTGATTTTTTGGGCAATTAGTTGATTTTTGCAGGCACTAACACTTCTCTGTGTAAAGTAAAGACCTTGAGAGTTTTGTAACTTTCAGATACTCAAATTGTGGATTCTGTTGCAATGAAAAATATTTCCAGGCCTGAAATTTCTTTGGAGGTTGCATGCGGGCAGCCTAAGTTATCCTGCAAGAGTTTCTTTATGAATTCTATTGCAACTACAAGATGTGCTCTCTCATGTAAAGTCAGGTTGTGAGAAGCTTTTCTGCAACTCAAGCTACGCCTTACTTTTCACCTGGTGTGGATGCATTTCTCATGTGTAGTGAGATCTCCTTTCTCAGTAAAATGTTTCTGGCTTTCCCCTCCTGTATATGGCTTTAGTCCAGTGTGAATTCCCTCATGTGAAATGACATTGTATTCGAGACTAAACCTTATCTGACATTCAGAACACACATAAGGCATTTTTCCCCCGTGTGAGTTCGCTCATTTATTTATTTATTCATTTAAACTTTTACCGCGCACAGCTACCCACAGTGGGTTTCCCGGCGCTAGGGACAGACTGGAGAAGAAGATATCAGATAGCCAACCTGCAGGTACTAACTACTTATGTGAACAACAGCGTTTTCAGTGCTCTGCGAAAACGAAAAAGGCTGGTCTCTAATTTAAGGGCAGTGGGCAGGGCATTCCAATATTTAGGACCAAGATAGGAGAAGGAACGTCCCCCCATCCTTGCCAACTTAAATCTTGGTATAGAGAAATTGCCAATTTCTGAGGATCGTAAGGTACGTTTGGGCCTGTAAAGTTGCACCAGCTTTTGTAAGTAAGTAGGTGCAATACCTTGCTTGATCCTAAACATGTAGCATAATGCCTTAAACTTTATGCGGCTGGAGATCTTCAACCAATGAAGATCATGCAAGGCAGATAATGCAGAAGTTCTTCTAGGGACATTCTTCAAGAGTCGCGCAGCTGCATTTTGTACAACCTGCAGTACTTTGACAGTGGCTACATCAGCACCCAAATATAGTATGTTGCCATAGTCCAGGCGAGATGTTATCAATGCCTGGACAACCGTTCTACGGGAAGGAATGGGAAGCATCCATAGGATCTTTTGTAGCCACCTAAGAGTAGAAAAACAGGTTGCTGCGACCTTAGTGGCCTGCTGCTTCATTGTTAACTTGTCGTCAATTTAGACGCCCAAGTTGCGTACAGCATGTGTGGGTACAGGAAGTGCACCCATCTCATTAGGCCAGTGCTGAGGGCCCCAGAGGTTCTTATTTTTTCCCAGAATGACCACCTCTGTCTTCTCCCCATTCAGTGTGAGACAGTTCCTCTGCATCCAGTCCGCCACAAGAGTGAGGCCCAATTTTAGTGCAGAGGGGTTTTTCTCGTCTCGCCCTGATAGGGAGAAGACAATCTGGGTGTCATCAGCGTAAGAGAACAGGGTCAGCCCCGCCTGCTCTACGATGTTAGCCAAGGGTTTTACATAAAGATTGAATAATAGGGGGCTGAGTATGGACCCCGGGGGGACACCCCGCGCTGAGGGACAGACTGCTGAAGCCGCCTTAGGGGAGAAAACTTGAAAGGTTCGCTCGCCAAGAAAAGAGGCCACCCAAGCTAAGGCCCTACCAGTCACGCCGAGTGACCGCAGAGAGTCAAGAAGGATGGAATGTGATACGTGTCGAAAGCTGCGCTCAAATCCAGCAGGATGAGCGCCATGGTTTCACCCTGGTCGACACCGTGTCGGAGACTCTCTGTCACCCCAAGAAGGGCTGTCTCGGTCGAGTGGCAGGACCGAAAACCCGACTGGGAGGAATGTAAGAAACCAGAACTTTCCACCAATTCAGTGAGCTGGGTATTAATGTGTCTCTCTAACACTTTAGAGAAGATGGGTAGCAGGGATATTGGACGAAAATTGGCAAGATTCGAAATATCCGCACCAGACTTTTTTAATAAGGGCACTACCATGGCGTGTTTCCATGGCTGGGGTACATATGCCTCAGTAAGTGAGGCGTTTAACAGTTTAACAAAAATCTGATGGGTGGAAGAATCTAATTGTTTGAGTATTCTGGCCGGAAGTGCATCACACGGGGAGCCAGAGCGCACACTATTTAGACAAGAGAGGAAGGAAATATTGTCTAATGGCTGCCATACAGAGAGTTTGGCAGTATCGTCAGCATTAGCAGATGACTTCACAGCGCCAGATGCAAAAGGCATTACCATCGATGGCGGGGTAAAAAGATCATAGATCAGGTCGACCTTTTTAACAAAAAAGTCAGCTAGGGATTGGCATTGAACCTTGTCAAGCGCGGGAGGCGTAGGAATAGAGTCCGCTCCTGTCAGTTTTGTTACAACTGAAAAGAGCACCTTAGGACAGTTTTGTGCATCTGAAACTATTTTTTTAGTGTAGTCTGCTCTAGCAGTTTTGCAGCTGTTATGATAGCCCTTCAGAGCTTCTCTGAAAGCTACTTTGCGGATAAGAAAATAGTTGCGCCTCCATTTCCTTTCTAAAATCTTACATTGAGTGCGGAGGCACTTAAGCTTGTCGGAAAACCATGGTGCAGGTGGATGATGAGGCATAGTTTTCTTAAATGTCAAGGGAAGCGTGGAGTCAACAGCATTATTTAACCACTGACCAACTGCACAATTTAGTGCGGAGATAGATAGGTCGGTGTTAGGAAGTGTCCTCAATAATTGTTTATTAAGTTCTGGCATATTAATTTTCCCCCAACTGCGTGTCCGTTTATCTATTTCCTTTCCGATCTGTGATGCTGTCCTGGTGATATCCAATGAAAAAGGAACAGCAAAGTGGTCGGACCATTCTATTGGGCGTGCTTTCTGGGAGCAGTCCAACTGGAGGTTTGACAGGATAGGATCTAATAAGTGACCAGCACGATGTGTAGGGGCCGAGTTCAGTAATTGAATGTTGAAGAGTTCGAGAGTAGAAATAAGCTGTTTAGTGGACGTACAGTCGGGATATTCGAGATGGATATTTAGATCCCCAAGAATCGAGAAGTTGGCTGCTCTAAGCAGCAAGGGGGCCAGAAAATCTGGCAGAGAAGAGACCCAGGGAGTAGCATTCCCAGGAGGGCGATAGATTAGTAAACCTGTCATTGTGAACTGAGGGTTAATAGTTAGCCTAAAAAGGGCTGCCTCGCAACCCCTGAGAGGAATGTCTTCAAATTTACAGGTGTACTTAGATTTGAAGATCATGGCTACCCCCCCCCCCCCCTTTGCCTAGAACTCTGTCCTTCCTTACGATGACGTAATTAGGGGGAATTGCAGCGGCAATATCGGGGCCAGAGCTATCATGCAACCAGGTTTCTGTAAGAAACACAGCATCCGGTTGTTCCTCAATGATGAGGTCGCAGATGTTATATTTGTGTTGTGGGAGAGATCTACAATTAATACTCCAGAAATGTAAAGAGGAGTGTAAAGAGACAGTATTGGACTTGACAGGCCTGCTGCGTCTGACATTGCACTCAAGCCATCTGCAGCTTGCTGGCTTTCCGAGAGCAAAACCGCATTGGTGACATTTGAATTTGGGAAAGGGCAATGAACATACAGAGCAGGATTTGCACGCAAAGCGGCGCCATGAATGTAATTCCACAGCAGAATAGAAAAGGACCATAATGCAATATAGTAGATCAGAAACAAGGTACTCACAGATGAGGTATAAGGTACTTGCCGGAGCCCAGAGCCCGTCAGAGCGCAGACGGGCTGACTCAGGCGAGACTCCAGCGCTAGGGACAGCGCTTCCGCAAACGCGACCGCTAGCGCGATAGGGTGACCGTATCCTTTTATATGTACCACTAGAGCGCTCCCACCGCTCTGGGCACACTAAAGATGGCCGCCGTGGGAAGATTTCCCTAACCCCAATTTAGCTCAAAAACGGCAGCTAAAGGCGTCAAATGTCGGCGAAAATGTGTGCAGGTGGCCTAGGGGTATGCTGTCTGCAATACAGAGTGAGAAAATACAGTTTTTAAAATCACGAGTAAAACGAGTCAAATAACTCTAAAACAGCTGACAATACAGCATTAATGTTATCCCTTCACAAATAGCATTTCCTGTTAGTGGCAGGCAAAGAATCTCGCGAGCACTTTCACAGGGCTCCTTTTATATGTACCACTAGAGCGCTCCCACCGCTCTGGGCACACTAAAGATGGCCGCTGTGGGAAGATTTCCCTAACCCCAATTTAGCTCAAAATTGGCAGCTAAAGGCGTCAAATGTCGGCGAAAATGTGTGCAGGTGGCCTAGGGGTATGCTGTCTGCAATACAGAGTGAGAAAATACAGTTTTTAAAATCACGAGTAAAACGAGTCAAATAACTCTAAAACAGCTGACAATACAGCATTAATGTTATCCCTTCACAAATAGCATTTCCTGTTAGTGGCAGGCAAAGAATCTCGCGAGCACTGTCACAGGGCTCCTTTTATATGTACCACTAGAGCGCTCCCACCGCTCTGGGCACACTAAAGATGGCCGCCGTGGGAAGATTTCCCTAACCCCAATTTAGCTCAAAAACGGCAGCTAAAGGCGTCAAATGTCGGCGAAAATGTGTGCAGGTGGCCTAGTGGTATGCTGTCTGCAATACAGAGTGACAAAATACAGTTTTTAAAATCACGAGTAAAACGAGTCAAATAACTCTAAAACAGCTGACAATACAGCATTAATGTTATCCCTTCACAAATAGCATTTCCTGTTAGTGGCAGGCAAAGAATCTCGCGAGCACTGTCACAGGGCTCCTTTTATATGTACCACTAGAGCGCTCCCACCGCTCTGGGCACACTAAAGATGGCCGCCGTGGGAAGATTTCCCTAACCCCACTTTAGCTCAAAAACGGCAGCTAAAGGCGTCAAATGTCGGCAAAAATGTGTGCAGGTGGCCTAGGGGTATGCTGTCTGCAATACAGAGTGAGAAAATACAGTTTTTAAAATCACGAGTAAAACGAGTCAAATAACTCTAAAACAGCTGACAATACAGCATTAATGTTATCCCTTCACAAATAGCATTTCCTGTTAGTGGCAGGCAAAGAATCATGACAAGTGAGAAGTAATTTGTAACCAAAACTGTGCTTGCATTTCGAGCACTCATAAAGTTTTACCCCAGAGTGGGATCTCTCATGAAGCATAACTCTGTCTTTCAGATTCAACCTTTTATGGCATAAGGATTTTCTCCAGTGTGGAGTTTCTCATGGTGAAATAGCGTTTTTTTCTGCAGCTTTTCTGGCATTCAGAGCACTCATAAGGTTTTTCATCAGTATGGAGTCGCTTAGTGAGGCTTTGCCTATCAAATAGGAATTTCTAGCATTCACAGCATTGGTAGTGTTTTTCCCCTGTATGCGTCTGCTCATGTAGAGTGAGATTGAGTTTAAAATTGATGCTTTTCTGGCATTCGGAGAACTGATTATTCTGATGGTGTGTTTTCTTATGGCGCTTGTAACCATCTCTACCTCTGAATCTTTTCTGACATTTAGAGCACTGATCATTTTTTTTCTCCAGTGTGGATTTTCACATGTTCAGTGAGATGAGCTTGTTGTCTGAAACATTTTTGGCATTCGGAGCACTGATAAGGTTTTTCCCCAGTGTGGATTTTTATATGCTTAGTGAGACGGCTTTTTACACTGAAACATACCTGGCATTCGGAGCACTGATAAGGTTTTTCCCCAGTGTGGGTTCTTATATGCTCAGTGAGACTGCTTTTTTGACTGAAACATATCTGGCATTCAGGGCACTGATAAGGTTTTTCCCCAGTGTGGGTTCTTATATGCTGAGTGAGACCGCTTTTTTGACTGAAACATATCTGGCATTCAGGGCACTGATAAGGTTTTTCCCCAGTGTGGGTTCTTATATGCTGAGTGAGACTGCTTTTTTCACTGAAACATTTGTCGCATTCAGTGCACTGATAACGTTTTACCCAAGTGTGGGTCCGTGTATGTTTAGTGAGTCTCATTTTGTCACTGAAACATCTCTGGCATTCAGAGCACTGATAAGGTTTTTCCCCAGTGTGGAATCTCACATGTGTAGTTAGAAGTGATTTAAGTTTGAAATGTTTTGGGCATTCAGAGCACTGGTAAGGTTTTTCCCCAGAGTGGATTCTCATATGTTCAGTGAGATGAGATTTTTTGTTGAAACTTTTTGGGCATTCAGAGCACTGATAACGTTTTTCCCCAGAGTGGGTTAATTCATGTCGATATAGACTCAGTTTGATACTAAACCTTTTCTGACATTCAGAGCACTGATAAGGTTTTTCCCCAGTGTGGATTCTCATATGCTCAGTGAGATAAGATTTACGCCTGAAACTTTTTTGGCATACTTTGCACTGAGAGTGGTTTTCCCCTGTGTGCATTCTGTCAAATTCGGTGAGATAAGATTTATGGCTGTATCTTGGTAACTTTTTTCCCTAACTTCGGTTATTTTGCCTCGATTTTAGAGTCGGGCTTGTTTAGATAATGTTCAGCACTTATCTCTAAAAGAAATTGTGTGTAATCTTCTCAACACTTGAATTGAGCAACAAAAGTCGGGAAGCAGTCCTGTAACACCTGTTGAAATTTTTCTAACAGATAATAGTCTTTAAGTAATAGCCTCTTCGGCAGCAACTTAATTTGTGACTGAAGTTTTTCTCAAATCTATTTGTATAGGTTCTTAGCAATGCAGTAATAAGGTGTTAGTCTGATATTTAATGATTAAACTGATAAGTACCTTTTTGCACTGGTATAATGGCAGTAACTGAGGGCGTTAGAGCGTGCAGAGTACTATTGTGGATGATTAGTCGCAGAACATCAGTTCCTTCTACCCTTTCTATGTTTGGGGTAAGGTTAAGGTTTGTAGTTCTGAGGATGAGGATTTATTTACATTAGATATAGCGCAACGGTGCTCCTTTAATCCATTTTTATATTTAACAGTTTTACATATCACTCCTGCACAACAGATAATGTTGAGGCGATTTACATAGAATTACAGAACAGTACACAATAAAAAGGAAACAATCTGAGATGGTCATTAACACAATAAAGTGGTGAATTCTTAAGGTTTTCGCAAGAGTGAGCAGAGTGGGTCGAGGTGTTATATCCCGAGGCAGATAGTCTCAAACTTGAGTAACTGGTTAAAAACGGTTGTTGAACAAAGGTGTTTTTCCAATCTTTTGGTTGTTAACGTGTCAGCTTCGGAGTCTTCTTTCAGCGTCTTTTCTTTGATGGTATCCAGAAGAAACCTTTAGTTGTAACTTTCTTTTATGTAGTGTGTGCTTCCTCTCTAGAATTACATGATGCTTTAGATGAACGTTATTCTGTCATGCTGAGGCAGTTTGTCTTTCTGATAATATTTCAGATGAGGATGCTGAAGCGGTCTTTCTACATTATTTCTGATGCTGTGTGCACAGATATGACTTTGCTCTGGGTTAATGAAATGCAAAATTAGAGACTTCACTTACAGGTATAGTACTTTCCTCGCCACACTTAGATTTTTGGAAATTGTTTAAACGTAGAATGCTGGATGTCCTTCAGTTTTTCAAAATAATCCTTCTTATGCCACTGACATTCAGTTGCTTAGTGCTAAATCTTGCTTTCTTCGTCCGTAATTTCAATCACCTATAGTATTAAAATTAAATAGTTAATACATGTACATTTCCAAAAATATAATTTACAAGCCAAATCAATGCAGAATTTTGAAAATGTTGAGCTGTTTTTCAGACAGTGCAGAGTGTAGAACGGTAGCATGAGAGTACTTGGATGTTGGAGTGAGGTTTTGTAGAATTTTCAACATTTTATTAAGCTCACAAAGGATACATGTACCCAATGGAGTTGCAACATAGAATCCCAAAGGCAGATATGAAAGTCATATGGACTGGCACCAAACAGATATTAAAAACATATACACTATTAATTAATTTGTAATGCACATTTCTGGGAAGGGAATGACTCCTCCACGGACAACAGGCGTTTTCCCCTGCCCTGAGTTACCACCTACTTGTATGTGGTTTCCTGACTTTTGAGTTTTGGCCTCTGCCTCAAGCAAATCTATTGGGCGTTGTGAGGACTATGCCTAGACCTATCCCTCAACTATGGTCCAGAGTGTGAATCAAGGGCAATGAAATTAAGGCATACTTTCATGTGTTCATTTTATTCCACCTGATCATTAGTTGTTAGGTTTTTCTGCACCTGGATTTACTGGGTGCAGAAAACCAGGACACAATCTTTTTCCAGACAGAAACCTTAGACTGAAAAGACGCATAAGACTCTGGGTGCAGCAGAAGCAGCCAAGACATATGCTGTTTTTTTTCACTAACTGGGGGAAACACACAATTCTTCCCTCTGTTGGTGTTCACAGTTGTTGTCGGCCTGTGATTCGGTGTTGAGTGCAGAGCGTATCGATTAGAGCCGAGGAGGATTTGACGAGCAAGCGGATCGGAGTCTGGGACGACTACCAGGGTTTGTTTTGTGACCGGTTCCCGCTTCACCCGTGTCTTGTTATACGGGCGCTTTAAGTTCTACGGATCTGTGATGGAGGCAGGAACGGCCGCTGCCAGCACCGTGGTGCTAAGGCGCTGCTAGTGCTGCTCGTGCGGCGGCTGCTGCAGAGCACAGAGAAGCCTTGGCCTGCCACCTGATTTATGTAAAAAATGTGTTGATTATTTTTTTTTTTCACAGTCCACAGGCAAAAATTACATCATCACTTGGATCAGAAAGCCTCAACAGAATTATAACAGGTGGACAAAGTGCATTGATCAATGTAAATCAGCTCCTCCTCTTATTAGATAAGCCAAATGAAAGATACAGCTTCTAAGTGCCCCGGAGCTTAGAGAGAGAGAGATAAAAAAGGAAAAAAAGAAGATGATGCAACTTTGCTAAGCCAGCAGATAGGTCTAAAGAAAACTCAACGGCCTTCTGTAACGGTAATTTCTCCAGGTTGCTCCACCAAGGTGTTGTATGCGGAATAGCCAAAAAGCGTGGACAAACTCATCCTAATTTGGGATAAGTAATTATGAATCTAACAAGGAACAAAGAAAAAAAACGAATAAAAAACCACTTCCCGGCGTGGCTACCGGCCGAGAAAGATAGCCGCGTTCTAGCATAGCTCTGTGACTGCAGGGCACCTTCCCCGACAATCCGCACAATAATCCTGACTTCAGCAGGCGCTGCTACGGCTGTATAAAAACGGGAGATCTTCTGGTTCCCGGTGAAGCAATCCGCTACTCCAGACTCCTAAAACTCAAGCGGCTACGAGACAGTGCAACCGGGGCCTAACAGCACTACGGAAGCCGGGGACTAAAGTTTCACGGCGGCCCGGCATACAGATGACCCGACAAGAACTGCTCCTGGACACAGAATAAAGGCGGCGAAAACCAAAACGGACGCGGCTGCGCGCACAGGACATCCTCGGACTACAAGGTACTGGTGACTGCTGGAGGAGGCAGAGAGGGGGCTCTGAGTGAAAACCCGACGTTACCGGGCAGGGACTGTGGACTGGGGACGCCGCAGTACGGCGGCACATCAATAAATGGGGGAAATGTCTGACCACATTTGCCTGTCGTATTGGCCTAGAATAGCAAGAGAATTAGCCGCCCGGAAAGTAGTTGCCGCCATGGTGGAAAACTTCTTTCCAATGGAATCAAGGTGTCTGCCATCTTGATCAGGAGGAGCCGATAATGGAGACGAGGGATTCCTGGCACGACGTTGTGCTGCCTGGGAGATAACCAAATCTGGCTTTGGTTGACCAATAAGACAGGCTGGGAATCATCCGGGGCCTTGTACTTCATATCCAGGCGTAGCAGGACTGCAGGAATGGAAGCAGGGTTTTCATGACCTTCAAACCGTCCTGCCAGATTAAGTCAATGATCGGGATAGCCCAAACCTGTTTCCGTGGCTGGTGTTTGGAATCATACAAGAAACAGTTGTATTCCTTGGTGACTCTAGGAAGTTGGAATCTCTTGGACTCCCTGTCCATTAACATGAAACCCACCTATGTCAGCTGACGGAGAGTCAACAGGAATTGGAGTGGTAGGTGACTGAGTCTGAATTTGATAATTGTCCCACTCAGTAAGGAGGGATCTATCATCCAACTCCCCATTTTATCTGTCATCATCAGTGGTGTGTGCGTCCTCCGGGTGATGAGACATCGATGCCACGGGAGAAACCGGAGGTGGCGGCTCGATGATCAATGAAGGCAGAGAAAGATGCGTCTGTAGGACAGATCAGGCCGACTCCGAGGGAGGAAATCAGCGGTAGTAGTCATCAAGCACATGTTGCAAATTAGAGATGAGAGACATGGGCATCTGCACTGTTGGATTCTCAAGTGGTGGTTGAGTATTAGGCTTAGGGTAATAATCATATCCTTGGTCATCATCAATATCTTGGCATTTGATAAGAAGCTCCAAAGGAGTACGAGCAGCACGGAACCTGTCATCCTCTTCCGAATCCTCCTTATCAGCCCCATAGTCAAAAAGCTCCACAGGAAGATTTGGAGATGGTTGAATTGGCAATAGATCCAAAGAAGAATTCCTACGTTGAAGTAGGGAAACATCCGTCGTTCCTGAAGGCGGCAAAAGTGTTGCTGAAGAGTTCAAGGGGATTAGAGACATCAAAGCTGAAGGTGGAACCAAGGATGCCGCTGACAACTCAGCGGTCGACGACGAAGTAACGTAAGGGAAGGCTTCTGTGCTGTCATTGAGGCAACCGTCGACGAGGCATCTGTTGACGAAGCAGGTAGAGCCTTGAGAGCCATCGACCGTCTCGTCGGCGAGGAGGCATCCGTCGGCGACTTACTGGAGACATACCTCTTTTTCGTCGACAACGAAGTGAGGGAGGTGGCAGACGGGCGAGGCTTCACCGACACCATGACAAACATCAACTGAGAGGACGCCGACAGCATAATCATTGTAGGTTGAGGAGAAGAGAAGGTAGAAGTCGTTGTCGTAGCAGTGGCAACTGAAGTCTTCATCGACGACGAGAGACCCATTTTTTTTAGGCAAATGTGTCTCAGGAAGAGACTTAGATGCCTGAGTTCTCTTCCAGGGGTTACCTTCTAGGGGTATCCTGATCAAAGTCATAAGCAATGAATATTCCCGCCCACGTGCGGGGACCCTGGAAATAATATAAAAATATATATGTAAATCCCATATAACTAGCTCCTCATATATGTATGCACATATATCATTGTTTCTCACACCAATGCAGCCCCAAAACGGAGGCTAAACAATGTAATTACTCATACATGTACTGAATTAGCAAGGAAATAAAAAACACATTAGGTCAAATGGCCCTTGAACTCTGTGGTTTAATGAGCAAAATACTCATAAATCATGAAAATTGCTAATAAATAGACATTGTTAGCCCATAGGCTGCATTGTAAAGCAAAAGCATAGAAAATTAAACCATTTTCAAAAAATAAAACTGGCACCGTGCCTTTAAGGCAGCCATGACCCCTGGCTTCCCATCATGCCTCAGGGGTGACAGTGAGGTCAGTTGTTATTTGCATAACCCAGAAGACAGGGCTCAACAATGAATTAGAAACACATAGTCATATCTCATTTGCCTGGGGAGGCGGCTGGGTTGCTTATGACTTTGATGAGGATTCCCCTGGAAGAGAACTAGGATTACAGGGAAGTAACTTATCCTTCTCTTCCAGGGGATCCTCATCAATAGTCATAAGCACTGACTAGAATAGCAAGCCCAACCAAACACCAGCAGGCAAATGAGAAGAAACATGACCCAACCAAAACAATTGTAACAGCCAAGCTAGCTGTTAAACAGATTCCGCAAGGCCTACTTGGGTACCTGCTCTAGCGTCTGAATCTAGACAATAATGCCTGGTAAATGTATGGACGGACCTTCAGGTGGAGAAGTGTGGCTCAATGGTTAGAGCAGGCAGACCTCGATGCAG
Organism: Lissotriton helveticus; assembly: GCF_964261635.1. NCBI lineage: Eukaryota > Metazoa > Chordata > Amphibia > Caudata > Salamandridae > Lissotriton > Lissotriton helveticus. The sequence goes on along the minus strand of NW_027611685.1, from coordinate 329,774 downwards.
AGCTCTGGCCAGGGACCAGGGTTCGATTCCTGCCTCGGCGGGTCTCGGGCTCATTAATTCCCCTGACCGGATATTCTCGCCTCAGTGCCTATTCTGATCATGGGTCCCAGGCTGCAACTCTGGGCAATAGCTTGCTTAGTCTCCACAACGGCCCCCACAACGCGAGGGATGCCTGGTCTGTAACATGGGGGTGCCCAGGAGTGGACACTTCACAGGGAAAGCCAGTAAGGGTTCCCTTGCGGTATTCGTACAAGCGCCGGGAAACCCACAGCGGGTAGCTGTGCACTATACAAGCACAAAAACATTTACATTTACATATACATTTCAGGTCGCTGCCTTACAAATCTCAGACATAGGCAAATTATTAAGAAAAGCCGCAGTAGCCGCTTTCCCTCTGGTAGAATGCGCCTTGGGAGAAAAACACCCAGGGTCTTCTCCGCCAACTGATAAGCCAGCTTAATACAAGAAACTATCCACCTTGAGATAGAACGTTTCGAGGCTGCATAACCTGGTCTGATCGATCCATAGTTGACAAATAACTAATCAGACTTACGTATAGTTTAGGACTTATCAAGGTCACATTTCAGAACTCTTTTCAGGTCCAAAGAATGCAATGCCCTCTCAGCTGGTATGGAGGGATTGGGAAAAAGGTGGGTAGAGAGATGGTCTGGTTTACATGAAAATTTTACACCACCTTAGGTAGAAAAGAAGGATGTGTTCTCAACACTACCCTATTTAGACGGAACACTGTGTAAGGCTCTTTGGCACAGAGAGCTTGAATTTCGCTCACCCTGCGAGCCGACGTGATTGCTACCAAAAAAGCAGCCTTCCACGAAATATGCTGCAAAGTTGCTTTATAAATGGGTTCAAAAGGTGGACCCAACAATTTTGATAGCACCAGGTTCACCTCCCTGGGGGGTGACGGAGGTCGCACTGGGGGATAAACCTTTTCGAACTCCTGCAGAAAATCCTTCACAGCTTGCAACTGGAAGAAAAGAAGGTTGGGAAGGTGATCGCCTATAAGCTGTTATCGTAGCCAAATGCACTTTAATAGAATTAAACTTCAACCCAGCTTTAGCCAGATACACTAAGTCGTTCTGCATACACCACATATAGAAGCGCTTCCACTTGCATGCATAAGAATGTCTTGTGGAAGGACGCTGTGCCTCTTTTAATATGGACATGCAGTCTTGCGGAAGTCCTAAGTGGCCGTATTGTATGACCTCAGGAGCCATGCTGCCAAGCTCAGTGACGGAAGGTTGGGATGATGAATCCTCCCGTTCATCTTGGATAGCAGGTCCGGCCTGCATGGCAGCTTCCTTTGCGGGCTCACTGACAGATGGAGAAAGTCCGTGTACCACCATTGTCTCGGCCAATCGGGGGCGATGAGGCTCATCGCTGTGTACGAGTTCGTCAGCTTGCTCCCCAACTTCGGGATCAGCGGAAGGAGTGGAAAGACGTACACAAATTCACCTGAACAGTTTATCAAAAGGGCATTCCCTTTCGACCCTGGGCGGTAGAATCTTGAGGTGAAGTCTCGGCATTTGGTGTTTTCGTCGTCCGCGAAGCGATCTATGGTGGGACGACCCCAAGACTGGAAGATGTCTTCGACAACCTTGTCGTTAAGAACCCAGTCTTCTCTGTCTTCGAAATGCCGGCTTAGAGCGTTCGCCGTCACATTCTGTTCTCCTGGGAGGTGGACTGCTGTGATTGATAGATTGCGAGCCAGGAGCCAATGCCAAATGTTTTGGGCCTTCAGCTAAAGAGCCCGTGAGCGTGTACCTCCCTGCTTGTTCAGGTAGTACATTGTGATGGTGGGGTCCGTCTGTACTAACACGGACGAGTCCTGAATCGAGGGAAGGAACGCTTTGAGGGCGAAGTGGACTGCCCTCAACTCCAGCATGTTGATGTGGTAAGTACGCTCTTTGAGGGACCACAGACCTTGCATTTGGAGATGACCCATGTGTGCTCCCCATCCTTGCAAAGATGCATCTGTGATTAACGTCTGGGCAGGAGGAGTTTGATGGAACAGAATTCCGACCTGCATATTTTTCTTCTTTGCCCACCAAGGAATGGATGCCCGCGCTGCGTCTGACAGTGTGATTTTGTCATCCCAGCATGCTGACTGTTGGTCCCACTTGTCCTCCAGATCCTGCTGAAGAGGACGTATTCGTAGTCTGGCATTCGGGACCAGGAAAATGCAGGATGCCATCGACCCTAGCAGGGAGGCAATCCTTCGCACCTTTAGGTCCTTGCTGCGAAGCACCAGTTGACACTTCTGAACTATGGAACACTGTCTCTTCTCCGAAGGAAACCCTTTTCCTACCTCGGAGTCTAGCAGAGCTCCCAGGAAATGTATCTTCTGAGTAGGCTGTGAGATTGGCTTGTTGAAGTTCACATGCAGAGCCAACCGGTGGCAGAGGTCGATGCAGCTCAGAAATTGATTTCTTACACTGTCTGGGGAAGGACCTTTCAACGGCCAGTCATCCAGGTATGGGTACACGAAGACACCCCTGCGGCGTAGAGCGGCCTCTACCACTGCGACACACTTCGTGAACACTCGAGGTGCTGACTTCAACCCGAACGGGATGACTTTGAACTGGAAGTGAGAGGTCCCCAACCGGAACCGAAGCAATCTTCTGTGATTGTGAGCGATCGGCACATGAAAATATGCATCTTGTAGGTCCAGCGAACACATCCAATCTCCTCTCGTGAGATGCGGATATATTTGATGAAGCGCCAACATGCAAAACCTCTCTTTCTTGACATACAGATTGAGTGTTCTCAAATCCAGAATGGGTCTGTATTCTGCTTTCTGGCCCTTTTTCCTGACTAGAAAACATCAAGAATACACTCCTTTCCCCCTTTGAGAGATTGGCACCCTCTCGATGGCCGACTTTTCGAGAAGGATAGCCACTTCTTTTTTCAGAAGTTTCAGCTGATGACTTGATGTTGGCATTGGAGGAACGGGTGTAGGCAGTTGTTGGAAATTAAGACAGTATCCATTCTGAAGTGTAGCTAACACCCAGCGATCTTTTGCAATGGTATGCCACTCTTCCATATGATGCGCGATGCTTCCCCTCACTGGAGTGGTTAACGGCGCTGGGGGAAGGAAGGACTAATGGCTTGGATTGGGCTTTGTTGGAATTGTTGCCCTGGCGCTGATTTCCACCACCTCTGGAATTACGCCTGCCTCTATATTGAGACTTCTGCTGCCCCTGTTGGTCCTGACCCTTCTGCCACTGAGGGGTTTGAACCCTCTGCTTGGAAGAGACTTTACTGTAGGGACGAAACCTCCTCTGAAACTCTTTTTTCTTTTCAATCCCCACAGCTTTAAGAGGGTCTAATTATGCTTTTATCCGCTGTATCTCTTCATCGGTACCTGCCCCAAACAACGATGTTCCTGAAAAAGGCAAGTTCAAGATCCGGGATTGAGCTTCTGGTTTCAATGCAGTAAGCCAGGAAGACTTTCTTGCACACACTCCGGGGGCATAGCCATGCGCTGAGAGGGTCGCACCTTCCGCTGCAGCGCTGATGATTTGGTTGGAGACTTGGCTGCCCTCCAAGAGAATCTCCTCAAAGTCCTTTCGTCCTCTTGCGGAAGTTTCTCGATGAACCGCTGCAGAGAATCCCACAGGGACCTATCATAGCGGCCCAAAAGGGCTATCGCATTGGATACTTTCAGGAGTGAGGCTGAGGTGTTGCAGACTCTTCTTCCACATGAATCCTGCGACTTGCTCTCCCCTAACATTAGGTACTGTGGAGGAGGAAGCTACAGCATGAGATTTTTTCACCACTGTGATGATGACCGAGTCTGGTGGCCGAACGCCTCTGAGGAAGAGTGGATCCTCCTCTGGCAAGTGATATTTCTTGAGAATCCTCACTGGAGCGGCCTTTATTGTCGCTGGCGTGAGGAACAACACCATAACCGGTTCTATAATCCCCGGAACCAAGGGTAGCAGAGGTTTGGGCGCAGACCTATGATGCAAAGTCTCAAAAATAACTGAGGTTTTGGTCTGGTGCGTTGTCATGGGAACACACAGCTTAAGAGCCCCTCTGCCCAAGATGTCTTGAAAGGTAAAGATGTCATCCACGGGATATATTCTGGATGGAGGACTGCCTGTCAAGGTCTGAGAATAATCCCTATGAGATCGAGTAGGGGAAGAGGAAGAAGTGGGAGATCTGCGTTCCCTTCTTCTGCTCCTAGACCTGGACCTCCGTCTGCTGGAGCACACCGGGGTACGCGATTGTTCTCTGGGCCTGGACACTGGTTTGTCTCGAGCTGCTGCCAGCCTGGCTGCTGTTTCCTTGTCTGGCGCCCTGTGATGGAGAGGCCTGTACCATCTTGGTGACAACCTGATGGAGGGCGAATTCTGAGTATCTCTCCTCACAGGCAAACTTGTTGGTGGGGGTGATCTCCTCTGTTCATGCAGCGAACCATCAGGAGAATGCCTGGACCTCTCACTGTTGGAGGAATATATCACTACATCTGGAGATCTATTCCGGTGAGAAGAGTGAGAGCCTGAAGAAGATGATGAAAGGCTCACTGGAGGCAAATTCTCTCTGGAAAGGCTTCTAGACCGGGATCTTGAGCGACTCCTTGATGCCTCATCCGTTGGACCCGTCTTCCTTTTAGCAGGAAGACTCCTGCTCCCAGGAGAATGCTCAGTAGACCTAGAGTGTCTCCCTGAGGTCGTCTCTCCCTCTGCCGCCAACGCCGACTGTGGAGATCTCAGCTGCGACGGCTGTCTGTGACCTGGCGACGGAGATGGTAAACTTGCCATCGTAGCTTTCTGGGTCGACGTGGACCTGGGCAGGACCGGCCTCGACACCGATGATGGAAGCTGCTCCGAGGCTAGTTGAACCTCTCCTTGCGGAGATCTATGGCTCGACGTCGAACACCTCTGGGATTCAGATGGAGAGACTTGCCTCGACGTCGGACTTCGGTGTTGAGAAGTCGACGACATACGACTCGACGTCGAGAGTCGATGCTTTGACGACGACGGAGGATGCTGCGACGGAGACTGCCTCGAAGTCGAGTGCCGGTGATGATCCGTCGACCAAGTGTGTCTCGACGTTGAGGGTCGGTGGCGAGGTGACGACGGAGTGTGTCTCGACGTTGAGCGCCCGTGGTGAGGTGACGACGGAGTGTGTCTCGATGTCAAGCACCGGTGGTGAGACGCCAGAGTGTGCCTCGACGTCGAACACTTATGACTAGGCGTCAACGGAGGAAGCTTCGCCGTCGAAGGCCTATGATGCTGCGTCGACGGTTGACGTCAGCGGAGGTACCTTGGATCTCGACGCTGAAGTCTTCATCATTGAAGGAAGATGACTCGTCTTCGACGTCGTCTTCGTCGCCGCTGGAAGCTTCGACACTGATCCTGACGCCGAAAGTGAACAAGTCGGGACTTCTCGACGTCGATCGCGTCCTTCATTTTTTCTGTCTCTCAGGAGGCCTACCTCTTTCAGAGAGGCCATAGATCCTTATCCTCTCTCTATCCTTGAGGGTTCTCCTAGAAAGATTCTTGCAGTGTTCACAAGGGTCTGCAGAGTGTGTCTCACAGAGACAGAGGATACACACAGGTCCTGGCCTTCTTCTTCCCACAGGAAGGGCAGGTGTCAAGAATAGAAGGCATTTTGACAAAAATATTCTTTTTTTGAAAGTCAAAAAAGGCAGCACTAACACTCTAAGCTTAAAAGACGTCAAGTGAAAGTAAAAATTGAGGAAAATCCCTAGTATTTTTTGACAGAAAGTCAAACAAGGGAGGAGCTGTTAAACCAGGGTCCTGACTGAAGGAGCTGGAAAGAACAACTGTCCTAACTGTCACCCCTGAGGCACGATGGGAAGCCAGGGGTCATAGCTGCCTTAACTTGTGGGACACCCCCGCGCCGCACGGCCACCAGCTGCTGCGTGTGCCCCCAGTGCCTGCCTCTGCCTCAGCGCCGGCCTCGCTGCCGCCCTGAGCGCTCTCCTTGGTTTTTTCCTCGTTTTGCCTGAAATTGTGCTTGTATTTTTTTTCTTCCCCAGAGCGTTTCACTGTCTTTTTTCCCCGTGTTTTTGCCTGTAATTGTGCTTGTTTTTTCCTCCCCAGAGCGTTCACTGTCTTTTTTCCCCCGTGTCTCTGCCTGTAATTGTGCTTGCTTTTTGCCGCTTCTCGTCGTGCTTGGCCCCCTCGCCGCCCCCCGCTCCCGCTTCCCGCCACCGCCTTCAGCCCCGCCCCTTTTCTCTTCTGTTTCCCTCCCCGCTCCCGCCTCCCAGCTGATCCGCCCACCCGCGCACTTCGCCTTAAATGGCGACCGTGCGAACGCGCAGCGGTCACGCGCAGCGGGCGCGCCGATTGTGCGCCGAAGGCGCGCCAAAGGTAAGCCCGTCTGCGCCCGTCCGCGACCGGATCGCGACCAGCGCCAGGACCCCTGGCCCCCACCGACGGAAGCCGACCCGACGAACCTACAGCGCCGCCGACCTCACCGCACTCAACACCGGCCACATCCCAGGATGTCACCGAGCCGCCCCGAAGCACACCCACGGACCCTTCAGCTGCCACGCCTGCAAGTTCACCTGCATCCGGACCTTCCCTGCACCCGCCAAGCCGAACTCCAGCAGCACCCACCTCAAGTGTATCCTGCTCAACACCCGCTCCGTCCACAGACACGCCGTAGAACTCTGGAACCTGCTCGACACCACCGCCCCCGACGTTGCCTTCATCACCGAGACCTGGATGAACGCCTCCTCAGCCCCAGACATCGCCATCGCCATCCCAGAGGGCTACAAGATCACCCGGAGGGACCGCGACAACCAGACCGGAGGAGGCATCGCCATCATCCACAGAGACACCATCCGCATCACTACCAACACCGATGACACCCTCACCACCACTGAACACCTGCACTTCCAGATCCACACCAACCCAAAGACCACCCTCAGAGGCACCCTGATCTACCGACCCCTGGGACCACGCACACGATTCAGCGAGGACATCGCCGACTTCGTCAGCCCGCACGCTCTCCCCTCCGCTGACTACATCCTCCTGGGGGACCTCAACTTCCACCTGGAGAACAACAACGACCGCAACACCATCAGCTTGCTCGACAACCTCGACAACCTAGGACTCAAGCAACTGGTGACCACCCCCACCCACTACGCCGGACACACACTCGACGCCGTCTTCTCATCCAGCAAAGACGTCACCTTCAGCCACGCAACAGAACTCCACTGGACGGACCACAGCTGCGTCCACTTCACCTTCAGAAGAACGACGATCCACCACCACCAGCAACAGGTTGCTCGAAGAAGCTGGAACAAGATCACAGCCGACCAGCTCACCGCTTCCCTGAGCCAGCACCCTCCCGCCAACTCAGCGAACCCCAGCCAGGCCGCCGACAACCTCACGAAATGGATCAACGACTGCGCGGACGAACTCGCCCCTCTGAGAACCCCACCCAGCAGACCCTGCAGCAGAAAAACACCATGGTTCACCGACGAACTCAAGAGCTCCAAGAAGAACTGTCGAGCCCTCGAGAAAGCATGGAGAAGGGAACCAACGACGGACAACATGACCACCCTCAAGCTCGCCACCCGGAAGCACCACCAACTGATCCGCGCCACCAAGAAAAATGCATACAAGGACCGGCTGGACAACAACGCACACAACTGCAAGGAGCTCTTCAACATCGTGAAAGAGCTATCCAACCCCAACGCCGGAAACAATGACATCACCCCGTCGCAAGAACTCTGCAACTCCCTCGCGTCCTACTTCCACAACAAGATCACGGACATACACAACAGCTTCAACAACCAACCAACGCCAGCCACAACCGCAACGACGCCACCCACCACCACCCTCCGCACCTGGACCCCGATCAGCACCGAAGACACCATCCGCACCATGAACTCCATCCATTCCGGATCTCCGACTGACCCCTGCCCTCACCACGTCTTCAACGAAGCCGACACTGTCCTCGCACCCCACCTGCGGGACATCATCAACACCTCCTTCGACTCCGCCACCTTCCCTGAGAGCTGGAAGCACGCCGAACTCAGCGCTCTCCTCAAGAAACCCACAGCAGACCCCACCGACCTCAAGAACTACCGTCCCATCTCGCTCCTCCCGTTCCCGGCCAAAGTCATCGAGAAGACCGTCAACAAACAGCTGGCAGCCTTCCTCGAGACGAATGGATCCCTCGACCCCTCACAGTCTGGCTTCCGAGCGAACCACAGCACCGAGACCGCCCTCATCGCCGCCACCGACGACCTTCGAACCCTGATGGACAACGGAGAAACAGCGGCCCTCATCCTCCTGGACCTCTCCGCGGCTTTCGACACTGTCTGCCACCGCACCCTAATACAGCGCCTCAGCAACATCGGAATCCGGGAGAAGGCACTGGAATGGATCACCTCCTTCCTCGACGGAAGAACACAAAGAGTCCGCCTACCACCGTACAAGTCAGAGGCCACCAAAGTCATCTGCGGCGTCCCTCAAGGATCCTCGTTGAGTCCCACCCTCTTCAACGTCTACATGAGCCCCCTCGCGGCCATCGCACGCCAACACAACCTCAACATAATCTCCTACGCTGACGACACCCAGCTGATCCTCTCCCTGACCAACGACCCCACCACCGCCAGAGCCAACCTGCACGAAGGGATGAGAGACGTAGCCGAATGGATGACGACCAGCCGCCTGAAACTGAACTCAGACAAGACGGAGGTCCTCATCCTGGGCTCCTCACCCTCCGCCTGGGACGACTCCTGGTGGCCTCCCGCCCTAGGCACCGCACCCAAACCAACGGACCACGCACGCAACCTGGGCTTCATCCTGGACTCCTCCCTCTCCATGACCAGGCAAGTCAACGCCGTCTCCTCATCATGCTTCAACATCCTGCGCATGCTACGTAAGATCTTCCGGTGGATCCCCACCGAGACGAGGAAGACGGTCACCCAAGCCCTCGTCACCAGCCGACTGGACTACGGCAACGCCCTCTACGCCGGAACCACTGCCAAACTCCAGAAGAGACTCCAGCGGATCCAGAACGCCTCGGCGAGACTCATCCTCGACATCCCCCGACGCAGCCACATCTCCGGACACCTGAGAGATCTGCACTGGCTCCCGGTCAACAAGAGAATCACCTTCCGCCTCCTCACCCACGCACACAAAGCCCTACACGACCAAGGCCCGAGCTACCTCAACAACCGGATCAACTTCTACACTCCCAAGCGCCTCCTCAGATCAACCAACCACGCCCTCGCCGCCGTCCCCCGCATCCGAAGAGCGACAACAGGAGGAAGATCCTTCTCCTACCTGGCCGCCAAGACCTGGAACTCACTTCCCACCAATCTGCGCCTGACCCAAGACCACCTCTCCTTCAGGAAGAAGCTCAAGACCTGGCTGTTCGAGCAGTAGCGGCACCCCCCCCCCTCCCAGCGCCTTGAGACCCTACGGGTGAGTAGTGCGCTCTACAAATGACCTGATTGATTGATTGATTGAACGGCACGGTGCCAGTTTTATTTGTTGAAAATGGTTTCATTTTCTATGCTTTTGCTTTAACAATGCAGCCTATGGGCTAACAATGTCTAATTATTAGCAATTTTCATGATTTATGAGTATTTTGCTTCTTAAAACACAGAGTTCAAGGGCCATTTGACCTAATATGTTTTTTATTTGCTTGATAATTTAGTACATGTATGAGTAATTACATTGTTTAGCCTCAGTTTTGGGGCTGCATTGGTGTGAGAAAAAATTATATATGAGCATACATATATGTCGAGCTAGTTATATGTGATTTACATATATATTTTTATATTATTTCCGGGGTCCCCGCATGTGGGCGGGAATATTCAGTGCTTATGACTATTGATGAGGATCCCCTGGAAGAGAACTTGGGTTGTAAGGGTTGAACCTGGCCTCTACTCACAAGGTGACCCAAGTATGCAACCTTTCCCTGCCCTATCTTGCACTTGCATGCCTTGATAACGAGGCCTGCACTTCTCAGAGCCTCCAGTACTTTCCTAAGGTGGATCAGGTGATCCTGCCAAGTAGAGCTAAAAACAGCAATATTGTGTAGATATGCTGCACTCAAGGATTCCAATCCAGCAAGGGCTTAGTTCACCAACCTTTGAAAAGTGGCAGATGCATTTTTCAAACCAAAGGGCATTACAGTGAACTGATAATACCCATCTGGGGTTGAAAATGCAGATATTTATTTTGCTCCTGGAGTCGTCAGACCTATATGCCAGTACTCTGATGTGAGATCAAACATACTCAGATACTTGGCTGCTCCCAACCTGTCAATAAGTTAATCTGCCCATGGAATTTGGCATGCATCAGTTTTGATCACAGCATTCACGCCCCAATAGTCCACACAAAACCTCATTTCTTTCTTACCATTCTGGCTATGAGGCTTGTGGATTAAGACAACTGGGCAGGTCCAGGGGCTCTCAGAAGGCTTTAGAACTCCCAATTCCAGCATCATGCTTACTTCAGCTTTGATGCTCTCTTTCACATGTTCGGTCGGCCTGTATGTTTTATTCTCGAAAGGTAGCCTTTCATCAGCGTCTACAGCATGGATACACCAGCTAGTCTGGCGACAGGTCAAAAAGAAGAGCTCAGCAAACTGATTTAGGACTTGTCTGCAATCAGTCTCCTGATGGGCAGGTAGGGTGTCTGACAAGACGGCACCTTCCACTGACCCATCTTTTGGATTGCTGGACAGGTATGGGGCAGGTTAACTCTTTGCTTCCTGATCCTCATCTGTAACCATGAGCATGGTCACATCTGCCATGTCATATTAGGGTGTAAGGCGGTGGGCATGGACGACCCTCTCGGGGTTCCTGTCAGAGCCAGGGTCTACCAGGTAGGTGACCGCCCCTTTTCTTTCTAGGATAGGGTAGGGTCTACTCCACTTACCTTGCCGAGCCCTAGGAGCCACAGGCCTCAAAACCCACACCATCTGCCCAGGCTGGAACTCAACCATAGCAGCCTTTTGGCATCACCAGAGCTTCTGGAGCTAGGCTGGCCACAACGTTTTTGCTTGCTTTTTCCACGTACTCATACATCCTGGAGCAAAAGCCAAACACATAGTCCACTATATCTGCTAAGGTTCAACAAGAGGTTTCTCCAATCCCTCTTTCACAAGGCACAGTGGTACCGACAGGAAACCCAAACAGAAGCTAAAATAAGGAGGACCCCACTCCTATCTGTGGCCCTTCCCAATAGGCAAACAGCAGGCATGGAAGTAAGACATAACATCTTATTTTGAGTTTTTCAGGAAGTCCACCGATCATGCCCTTCATTGTCTTGTTAAATCTTTCAACAAGGCCATTACACATAGCAGAGTGGCTTTGGCCACACTGACCAGGACGTATGCAGCGGGGGATTTGGACCCCTAATATTATGCCGTTCAATTTCAACACGCAGCTCGATGGCTCAACACAGTCCCTAGTTGGCAAATTCGGCTCTCGGCGGGAATGGTGGATGCTGGTTGTCTTCCAGAGCTGTTAATGGAAGAATCGGGAACACCAAGAGCTAATCCATATATTGTGCGACAAACGGCCAGAGTATGGCATTGGTTTGTAGTGAGAGTACTTAAGCGCGCACCATTCCATAGGGAGCTCCCAATCTGGATATTAAAACCAATCAGGCAGATGGCACTCAGTATGTCCTTCAAGGCATGGAGTGAGGGGGATGCGAGCAATAAGGTGAATTGTACCCAGATGAGACTTATCCCCTTTAAACATGCCCGCAAAGAGTTTGGTCTAAGCCAGGGGCAATTTTTACAACATGCGTGCTTGGCAGACACAACTAAGCACAACTGGCCATGCTGTCCGACAGCTCCGCCGCATACTCCAACCCTTGAGATACTGCTAACCTATGGTGCGTGTAGACACCTAATTATGCATCTTTACAGAACAATGCGATCAGATACAGTAGGCACTACACACGGCCCGAGAGGCCTGGAATTTAGACTTTGACATTCCAATGGAAGATCAAGACTGGCAGCAGGCCTGTGAACTAATACGCATGGTTTCTAGTAATGCCCATTTTCGACTGATACATTATAATTTTCTGCGAAGAACCTACTAAACGGCACAAGACCTTCATCGAATGGTCGGGTCTTGGCCAGATATATGCTTGCGCTGCAACATTGTGGGGGCTGATTTCGTACATTAACCATGGTCCTGCGATGCAATACACTCCTTCTAGCAACAAGCTGTCGAAGAAATGGTGCATGCCACACAACTTAGTATTGAGCTGACACCCAAATGCTGTTTATTAGGCCTGTTTAGATGTCAGAAGGGCGCAAGATAACCTATACATTTGGTCTGTCGCCTATGGTACTGGCATGACGTAGAATTGCAATCACATGACTGCCCCAGCATGCCCCAGCGATTGTGCTCTGGCATCGAGATGAGCTTCTTCTCATGCTGAACGCTTTGATGCTGCCTCTCTTGTCATCGAGCCTGATGATCGGGTAGAGTCCTCTTGGACCGAAACGACTTACAAGGGTCGCAGTCTTCCTTCTTGTGCTCCGGAGAGAGGAACAAGTTACAAACTTGATGTACGTCGGTGGAGGGTACTTGGTGTGGCACTCAGGACAGAAATGGAATGGAGTCTGTTCCATTTGCAGATGGCTGGCCCTACGCAGCATGGCCCGACGGTTGCCCACAAGGTTTTCTATCAAAAATTGAGAGTTTTCCAAACTATTTGAAACGAGGAGAACAGGGAAACGCGTACTGAAACAATACAGTTGAGGGTAGAGTGGACTGCGCACTGAGGGGAACCCGAAGAGCGGTTTCGGAGTGCAGCAATATGCACCCGAACCCGTTTGGGGTAAAAAACAATCTAACAATGGAGTCAATGCCCATGTGCACTATCACCAAAAGGTGGTCACCTTACCTCGTGACTGGAAAGACTTCTTCAAAGATAAACAACTTGCAAACATCCGGACCCAACACAAGATGGCAGGAGTATGCAAAGCATGTGCATCTACAGCATACATGCCTAGAACAGAGGATTAATGGCCCCAAATCCATGCTGTGGTATCGTCATGTTGTGGCTGAGTGTGCCATGTGATGTGGCAGGCTATAGTGCTTGGTGTGATTTGGTCATTTTTGACAAGGTGGAGTACTGAAGGCTTAGGCATTTTTTTATTTTCTTTGTTTTTGGGATCGTGTGATATAGTGCGTTACCTACTGTATGATGTAAGTAAATAATTGCTATTATACAGTAAGGATGTGGGGTGAGTGTATTTAGGTCTGAAGACATGCTGATTATATGCAGAATAACAGGTCCGGGAAGTCACTGCTGACTAGAGCAGGTTAGCAGCTGCACAGGCCTTGGGCATTGATCCTATTGAGGATAATATGTGACGGGCCAATGGTGACTGGAGCTGGCTAGCAACAACGCTGGCTTCTGTTATTCATTACAAGCAGGGTAACAATACATGTCAATATTGACTGGAACTGGTTGGCAGTAAAGTTAACCTCTGGTTTTGAATATTAGCAGGAATTAAGGTACAGGGGTCACTACTGACTGGAGTTACTTAGCAGGATAATAGGTCTCAGGGGGCCAATACTGACTGAAGCTGGTTAGTATGATCACTAGTCCCAAGGTGCTACTAATGACTCAAGTTGGCCAGAATGATAACAAGTCCCAGGGGCCAATACTAACAGGATCTGGCTAGTAGGCTTACATACAGGTCCAAGGGGCCACTACTGACTGGAGCTGGCTAAAAGAATAAGAGGCCCAAGGGTGGTGGGGTGCGAGTGACTCCAGTGACCGGGGTTGGCTAGAAGCATTGACAACCTTTGGTATTGATTAAGTGCAGGATTCCAGGTCACAGGAGGCACTGCTGAATATGGCTGGATAGCAGCAGTGGTGGCCTCTAGGAAGAAGGAATTGAGAAAGCATAACTGGATATACTGGTTTCTTTAATACCGATAATTGTTTACACATCATACACATCAATGCCACAACGTGAATTGATAATTACATTACCAAATTACAATATTCTTATATTAATTTGATGTGACTGTTCGCCTTAATATGCCTGCAAAGTTACATGATTCTATTAGGGCTCAGGACCATTTTATTTAGTGATGTGCATCTGCACACTTTCCTGTATCTTGTAGTAAATTGAATATTGACAAACAGAAGTGTTATTTCCAGAAACAGTGAATTCTGCAGCTTGTCTGTGTATCTTTTATCTGCACCTCACGGACTCCTCACATTCCCCTGGAGAGAAGATCCTGCCTCCTACTCATTAGTGTTGTTTCAGTAACTGTTTCTATCACGTGTTCATGTTTCATTGACTTGTATTAGGAGAAAAGTGTATGAAAATACATTGTGTAGCATTAGCATTATATACTTCAACTTGCTTTAGGGTGGATGCTCTCGTCCATTGCAAAGACAATTGTCACTTGTTAGTTTGCTTGGCCTTTTGCTATTTTTGCATTAAATGTATGATAGATTTGTTGGCCTCACGGTGTGTTGCGTTTTATTTTACATAGCACAAGAGATGCTGAGGAAAATGTCAGTCCAGTATACACATTCTTCATATAAATCAACTCACAGTATACTGTTCTGGAGGTTCAGTCCCACAGACATTATCTCTAACTGAACGCAGGCACCCTAGGAAGCATGTACTTTTCAAACCAGTTGCCCTCTGATGCGGCGTCCTCGTTATTGGATAAGTCAGTATGTCCTGAATTTTAGGAGGGTTACCGTATCCAGTGCACTCTGTTAAACAGTGCTCACCTGTGGTAGTAAGAAGTTAATAGGCACCTTATCACCTATGCACGGTGCAGGGCTTTGAGTTACAGAGCTCCTCACGTTGTGGAGAAGATTAGGTCACATTTACCCATTTTCCCATATTTGGTCCTGATGAAATGCCAACAGATTGCTCCATGACTACACAAGGCATGAAAAACGTTGACGCTCATTTCTCTCCTGCGCGGCACGTTCTATTGAGTGTGCGGGGCCATTACGGAACCGCTCCGTCATCAGCACAGCTCACCCGAGGCTGGTGACGGAGCGCTTCCGTCACCAGCGTGTGAGCGCTGCGCGGCCCCCCCGCCCCCGTAGCGCTGCAGCGGAATAGCCGCCGCAGCGAAGGGGTTAACTATATTGTGGCAACTGGTCGATAGTTGATCTTATATTCAGACTTCACCAATCTCACATCTTATGACGCAACATCCTCTGTCCTACTATGCTCATCCGGCGTACTTAATAAAAGATGTGAGACAAAGTGCCCTCTAGTGGTGCCCGCCAGGCATTGTAGCGACGGCCTGGTGAGGAGTATAGCCCAATGAGGAAGCATGTCACCTTCAGGTGAGTGAACGCAACTTGTCTTAAAAGCACATGCTTCCTACGGTGTCTGCGTTCAGTTACAAATAATGTCGCTGGGACTGAACCTCCAAAAACAGTATACAGTGATTTGTCTGTTTTATGTTGCTGCTGTTGAAAGTTGGGCTAAAACCGTCAACATTATCGGCGCCCTCTTGCTCTCCTTAAACCTTTTGTGCGCGTAAAACAGCCGCCATTTTGGGCACCATGGCTTCCCTGCTCTCGCCGAGAGCCAGCGCGTCTCTCTCTCCCTCCTAGCTTCGCTGGTAACCCCCTGCTTGCACCTGCCTTGAGTCATAAACCCCTCTTCGGCACTGCTCTGCCCCAGGCCCTCATCCTGTTCCCAGCGCGGCACCCCCCCTGCTTCCCTCTCATGATCTCCGGCCCTTTGATGCAAACCCCTTTTCCCTGTGTGCCCGTTTGTCTTCCCCGTTCCCAGGCCGGCACCCAGCTCTGCCGATACCAATCCCTTGCCCCTCCCCGTACAATAGAAAGCTTCCCTCCTCAAAGGACCCCCGAGATGATCAAAGCCCCCCCCACCCCACGAGATCCGATCGAACCCCACACACTCCGTGAATCGGCGGAATATCCAGCTGCGCGATGATCATCACCTGTTGTGAACGGGGCGGGGACTTCCACTGTAACCTTGCGTGGGAACGGGCTGGGAAAGGGGGGATTCTGAGGATGTCTTTCCGTACATCAAAGTATCAACGAGAATGTGTTACATGCAATAAACAGATAAACATGTGTATAAGAGGCCAGGCCTCAGGGATGCAGTTAGAGCACCTCAGAACGATACCTTCTGTCCGTTACGTTGTGTTCTCCTCCGGAGAGAATAAAAACCTTGTTTCCTGCCTTCCAGTCTCCAGCGCCTGCCTCTTCAGTAGTTTAACTTCTTTGTGGGTTCAAGAGGCGACACCGCCGGGCAATACTTAAGGATCTTATATTCTGGTTGGTAGTGCCCCCCATTTAGTTTCTACAATTGGCGTCCCAAGCGTGGGGCCCATCAGCGACCCATGGATCCAGTGGGAGAGGTCCTGACGACAAAGTGAACGACTGCAACGATCGGGAACGCGTCTGTCCGATAGACCCTCGTCTGACAGCCGATCATCCGAACTTCACTGGTTCCGAACAGACCTCTCTCGAGTGATCTACGGTCCTGACTGGGAACCATCAGGAGTGCCGCGAGGATAACGAAGAAGAGAGGACGATCGGGCGCTGGATTCGGAAGACAGGAAACTGTCCATGCGGTCCGGGTAAGGTCGTGTCACCACGACAAGTTGCGAAAAAATTGCTTGATTGCTTGTTTGTTAAAAAAATACTAGTATTGCTCTTTTTATTTATTTAGAGATTCACTGTCTGCAAACGGAGAAACAACAGGCTCTCTCTTTGCAAACAGTGGAGGATAGGTAGGGCGGCAGCCGTGCTTATTTTTCTCCCCCACGCAATAATCACTTGAAACTGAACTGTTGTTCCCAAAACTATTGTTTCCTGGAGATTCCCTGTCTGCAAACAGGGAAGAGACCACCCTTTTTGCAGATAGTGAAAAGGGTAGGTAACGCAGATCTTTGCGGACCTACTCATTCTCCCCATTGTTATTTATTGGTCTTTTTGTTATTTTGATCTATGAGGGATTCACTGTCTGCAAACGGAGAAACAACGGGCTCTCTCTCTTTGCAAGCAGTGGAGGATAGGTAGGGCAGCAGCCGTGCTTATTTTTTCTCCCCCACTCAATAATCACTTGAAACTGAACTGTTGTTCGCAAACTATTGTTTCCTGGAGATTCCCTGTCTGCAAACAGGGAAGAGACCACCCTTTTTGCAGATAGTGAAAAAGGTAGGTAACGCAGATCTTTGCGGACCTACTCATTCTCCCCATTGTTATTTATTGGTCTTTTGTTATCTTGATCCATGAGGTATTCACTGCCTGCAAACAACGTAGAATAGAAATATTCTGTCCAGTCTTTGCACCTAGTGATAAGATAGGCAGTGCTGACTTTTTAGTCCCTCGTTACGAGCCGTCATGTCTGTCTTCTCCCCACTGATTAGTAGCCTGTTTAGCCCGGACCGCCTATTAGAGATGGACCACCCAGCCCCACTGGAAGGCACCCCTAATAAGGACATGTTTATGAAGCATGGATTGACCGCTATAGCCTATAGTAAACTATGGCATAAATATACAAAAAAGGGTCAAGAAAGTCAATGGCCCCTGATAGGATCCTTCGATGATGATAAAATAAAAACGCTAGAAACTGCCCTGGGTAAAAACAAGACAACACCTACTATGCTTGACAGCTTCGGCATGTGGCGAAAAGAAACTGAACAACGTAAAAAGAAAACTGAGAGTAGGTTGGAAAAAGAGCTGCAAAAAGCAGCCCACCTAGCTGCTCAGAGACTAAAAAAGGAGATAAAAGAAAGAGAGAAAGCTAAACAGAAACTAGAAATGGAAACGCCAAGCCAGTGTCCGGTTAGAACCCCCTCCATGCTCTACCCTGATTTACCCTCGAAACGACAAGCCAATGAGGACCTGCTGTTAGGTCCTCCTATCATCTACATGCCCCCTCCATATGCCCCTTCTCAACCCTTGGCGCAGCACGCGCCACCCCCAGGTGCAAACGAAGGTACCGCCACAGCGTCGGCCCCAATGGCCTCTGTGCCAGCCGAACCCCTTGTATTAAAACCCGCACCAACAACAACGTTAGACGACCATGAGACTCGAGGAGCTGGCCCTGCAAGAACAAACAGGCTAGACAAAGATGAGCGAGCGGGGATCGACAAAATAGCAAGGACACTGGTAGAAAGGAAGGATGATGAAGAGTACATCACAGATATGTTCAGCTCGTATATAGGGAGTCACAGACGACACTTTACCGTACGGCTGTGTTATCATGTCTTGAATGCATACGAGGACCGATATCGAGACAAAGGTCCCGAGAGTCTAAGGACTCTGTACCGGAAGGTCGATATCGGGGATGAGGGCGAGTGTGATGTGTCAGACCTCCTTACGCGTACGCTTGAGGTTTTCCGCCACCTCACTGAACAAAGGCCGGGAGCTAAATCCGCAGCCCCCGTAGTGACCGAACCACCAACCGAGCAATCTAACCCCATGATGCCGATACGTGAGGCTGCCCCTTACTGGGTTCCTCCTCGGGGTACAGGGACTCACGATGATGCAAACAACCAAGATGCGAAGGGAAGGGTAGTGTACAACTGGGTCTACCAGCCATGGGACCGGCAAGAGATACTGACATTCCGGAAATCTCTACCCGACCTACGTAAAAACCCCACTGCCTTCTATACTGAATTGGGTACAGCCCTGGGTTCAACGATCATGACCCTGGCTGACATCGACTTGTTCTTCGGGTTATGCCTACCAGCTGATGTGTGGAAGCAAATCCGGAAAGTCGACCACCTTGAGCTGTTTGGACATACCTGGTCACAACTCGATGACCTGGACAAACAACGGGGACCAGGACAAAAGCCGTTGAAATCCATTCTAGACCTCCCAGATAAAATCGTAGAGAAATTAAAAACCCTAATCCCAGAAAAGAAAGTGGATTGGTCGATAGTAACAGCCTGTCGCCAAAAACCCCAGGAGGATGTATCGGAATACTTCTCCCGGTTCGAAACGGTGTTCTCCGATTACAGCGGCCAAGACATGACCACTGCAACCGGACACCATCTGTTCGTCCAGAATTATGTTAAGGGCCTATCATCGGAAATCTCCCAGAAACTACAAGCCAGCGAGAGTAGTTGGGCAGCCTCCAAACCTACAGCGATTCTCCAAATGGCCCAATATTATGAGCATCAGAAAAATGAAACCGATAGGGCGACAGAGAAAAAGAAGAAGGACTTAAAAGAGAGGGTGATGATGGCCAAACTGCAAGGGGTGACTATAGGACGGGACCAATACCGGGGAAACTACCAGACAAACGTCCCTAAGACTACATTCCCCCAGGACCGCACTCTGACTTCCTACAGTGGACGCACAGACCTTAGAGAAGACCAGTGCGCTTTCTGCAAAGGGACTGGCCATTGGAAATCCCAGTGCCCGGTTCTCCTGGAAATGATCAGAAACAGAGACCCCAGGGATGTAGCAAACGGACCGAGACCTAGGGGACAACAACGAGGGCCCCCAAATGACGCGACTAATGACAGATCAAGCAGACCAAATACGTTCGATCGACCCAGGCAGAACCAATATCAACAATCTGACTATGACGACACTCACACCTTCGCATAGGACAGCCAAGGGCGAGGGAGGGATCCAGTCGAGCTCTATGTTGACCAGCAGGGCCCTTATGTCACTGCTAAGGTCCTGGGTACCAAGTCTCCATTTCTGGTAGACACTGGCGCAACACGTAGTGCGTTATCTAAACGACTGATTCCAAGGGCACCCTTGTCTGGCTCACTCATAACATCGACAGGTTTCGATGGAACGCCCTCCACCAACCCTTTGTCTGCCCCGATTCTCTTTGACGTAGAAAACAACACCACCGACACCACGTTCTTGCTTTCCTCCAATAGCCCTGACGCCATTAGGGGACTTGACTTACTGAAACACTTCCGAGCGACGATTAGGTGTTCTCAAGATGGAGTTCGAGTGTTTCTTTACGACAACCCCGTTCTGCTTAGACATTGTCCCCCCCGACACATGTTTTCCATCACCGACGTTGACGCGTCCCTGCTTGACACTCTACCTCCGTATCTGTGGGCCAAAGCGGATTCGGACGTAGGGCGTATGTTAATTGACCCAGTGCACATTACTGTCCGACCAGACGCAACACTCCCAAAACTCCCACAATATCGGATATCGCCAGAGGGCGAGAAGGCATTGGTAATGATTATCCAGTCACTGATAGACGCAGGAGTGGTAGAGGAAGTGGTTAGCAACGTTTGCAACAGCCCTATCTTGCCCATTATCAAGAAGCAGGGAGAGGGAGATGAGAAAGCATACCGTTTCATCATCGACCTCCGAGAGATCAACAAAGTGGTGGTACCCCAGTACCCTGTGGTCTCAGATATCACCACCATCCTGACCTTGATTCCATCCACTGCCACCACCTTTTCCGTCATCGACCTCAAGAACGCATTCTTCTCCATCCCCATCCACCCAGACAGCCGATATCTCTTCGGCTTTACCCTAAAAGCCCGCTCATATAGGTTTTGCCGAGCGCCTCAAGGCTACACGGAAAGCCCTAGCATCTACAGCCAGGCCCTCAAAAGACAACTAGACCAAGTCCAGTTACCCGACGGGGTGGTGTTGGTACAATATGTCGATGACATCCTTTTGGCAGCCGACACCACCCCTCTGGCGGTTACCGCCACCATTCAACTCTTGCACTTCCTTGCGGAAAATGGCCACAAGGTCTCCAAGAAGAAGTTGCAATTCTGCCTACCCCAGGTCACTTACCTGGGCCACCTTCTGTCCAAAGATGGAAGAAAACTCACCCCTGATCGAATCCAAACCATTCTAGATACCCCTGTCCCTAAAACCCAGAAGCAGGTTCGCTCCCTATTAGGCCTCACCTCCTTCTGCCGACAATGGTTACCAAACTTCAGCCTCGTTGTAAAACCACTGCTTTCTCTGCTAAACAAAGACGTCCCTTTCCCACTCCCTTGGACTCCTGAGTGTCAAACTTCCTTCACAGAACTGCGAGATGCTCTTTGCTCGGCCCCTGTCCTGGGTACCCCTGATTACAGAAAGCCCTTCTCCCTTTACACTCACGAAAGGGAGGGGTGCGCTTTATCTGTCCTGACCCAGGCCATCGGCCCCAAGCAACGACCGTGCGCTTACTTCTCTGCCACTCTTGACCCTGTCGCCAGAGCCTTGCCTGCCTGCCTTTGAGCTGTAGCTGCTGCTGCAGTCTCTATCCGACAGAGTGAGGGGATTGTACTCTCGAATTCCCTCACGGTACTGGTACCCCATGCAGTCGACACCCTCCTGAACCAAACCAAGACGCAACATCTGACGAGTGCACGACTGACTGGGTACGAACTGACCTTGCTTGCCCCCCATATCACCCTGAAAAGATGCACCACACTGAACCCAGCAACTCTGTTACCCTTGCCAGAGAACGATCCCAATGTGCACCCCGTACATGACTGCGTGACTCTTACGGACGAACAGACCAGGAGTAGGGTCGATCTCAGAGACACAGCTTTCCCTGACCGCGACGGGGAGTTGTGGGTGGACGGTTCTTGCATCAAACTCCCCGATGGTACCACTTCCGCTGCCTATGCAGTCACCACGGCTCGAACTGTAGTAGAAACAGCCCGCATCACCCAGCGATCTGCCCAGGCAGCGGAACTGATCGCTTTAACGCGAGCCTGCATCCTGGCAACAGGAACCACAGCGAACATTTACACTGACAGCCAGTATGCCTTCGGGGTGGTTCACCATTTTGGGCTCCTCTGGAGGGAGAGAGGATACTTGACCTCACACGGCACACCCATTTTGCACGGGGATTTAGTCTCCGCCTTAATCGAAGCTGTCCTCCTCCCCAACAAACTTGCCGTTATCAAATGCCAGGCACACAAGAAAGTGACAGACATTATTGGACAGGGAAATGCACTAGCCGACATCACCGCCCGAACGACAGCTGAAAATAGAACGACAACACATATGTACGTGACCAGGTCACAAGCAGAAAGCTGGACTGACGCCAAGGACACAATTAGAGACATACAAACGACTAGCACACAACACGAATTGACTGAATGGACACGGGTGGGATTGAAAGACGATGAAGGCTGCTGGCGGACAAAAGACACGAACAGATGGTTGCTACCTGATTCGTACTTGATTCCCATATTAACCATGGCACACTCCCCTGCCCACATAGGATCAGCCCCCATGATCGAACTTGTCTCCAGGGTTTGGCACAATGACAAGATCCCAGATTCCGCCAAACGCCTGGTCCAACAATGCTTAATATGCCTGCAACACAACCCCGGGAAAGGAACTGTAGTACCCCGGGGGGGATTTGGGGTCCCAAACCACCCATTTGAAGTCCTGCAGATGGACTACATCCAGCTAGACAGATGCCAAGGCCTGAAATACGTACTAGTCGTGGTGTGCGCATTTAGCAAGTGGGTGGAAGCATATCCAACCCGTGACAACACCGCTATGGCCACTGCAAAGGTTCTGTTAAAGGAGTTTTTCCCCCGTTATGGCCTCTGCCGTGTTTTATGGAGTGATAATGGCCCCCACTTTGTAGCCAACGTTATCCAGCTCATCCTAAATGGGCTGGGTATCAAACAGAAATTCCACGCAGTCTTCCACCCTCAATCTGCTGGGCTTGTCGAACGACACAATGCCACACTAAAGCTTAAACTGGCCAAAATAGTGGCTACGACAGGCTTGAAATGGCCAGACGCCCTCCCATTGGCATTGTTATCGATGCGCTCTACCCCCACCCGACATCACTTAACCCCTTATGAAGTTGTTTTCGGTCGACCCATGAGCGTCTGGTCTGCCCCGAAACCAACTTCCATTCATGACGTTCCGGATGTCCTAATGTCTGATTATCTGTACAAATTGACTGAAACTTTGTCTGTCCTTCATCAGCAGGTGCAGCAGGCCATCCCCGATGCTTCCAGGGGTCCGGGTCACGCCATCCAGCCGGGGGACTTCGTGCTGATCCGAAATTTTCAGCGATCAAAGAGTTTGGAACCCCGGTGGACGGGCCCCTGGCAAGTGCTGATCACCACTCGGACCGCACTTCGAGTGGAGGGGAAGAAACACTGGCTGCACGCTCATCACTGCAAAAAGGTCTCTCCAGCCCTGGCCACGACAGACACCGTCAACACCCAAGAAGAGCTCCTGAACCAGGACCGACCATCGTTGGACTGCTACCCTGATACTGAGACACTTGAACTTTCAAAACATCCTGACCCCACTGTGCCATCTCGAGAAGGGTATTTCCTGCGTCGAAAGGAGGGAGCTTCGGCTAAGTAGGCCACGGACTAGGTTAAAGGATCTCAGAACGGTGACCCAAACTACCAAAGGTTACCTGGAGAGAGGCTAAAACTAAGTCTGTGGTCCTGCCCACTACCGAGCACCTTGAAGACGAAGATGATGGAAGCGCCAGATAAGAAGATGATGGAAGCGCCAAATGAGAAGCCGACGGAGACAGCAGGAAATACCCACTACAGAAATCCGAGAATAGACAGACTCCATAGCTCAAAGACAATTGCACTCTTCATCATAATCCTCCTCTGTTTTCTCCTCATGACTACGCTCTGGATTATGGAAGAACATGCACCTGCTCACGAAACATTCCTAACCACTGCTCAGCCTACCACCATGAAGGAACATTATCTAATTTCGCTCTCTCCTCAACTAAGAGAGAGGCGAAAGGAGTTTTGGAACAACTCTTTCGTGCAGCTACTTCACCAGCACAATCTTGCCACCAATACCACCAACTGCTGGATCTGTGGGTTGCTACCCCATGCCACTGGACATTCAATACCATTCATCCCTTCACCCTTCTCTGTCCACGGCTCCTGCCTTGCTTGGCTGATCCTCCTGCAAGAAAGCTATACGGGCAATGCCACCTCCAGCAGAACTGCAGCACATCCTTCTCATGGGGCCGGGCGAAACAAGACAAAGACACACTTCTGCCCGCTGACCCCCAGCGACTCGATCCAAATGGACATTCCGGCTAAAGAACGAATCGAAATGCAGGTGTTCAACAATCCAACCAGACCCACCTTCTCCTATCTGCGGAAACGAACGGCTGCCACTCTGACTGTGGCCCTGACGGTCATCAACGTCACCGGCCACATGTGTGTAGAAGGACTTGGGACACAGCTGGTGGGTCGCAGCGCTTGCCGCTTTACCAGAACTTTGGACTCCACGGATCCACCTTCCTTTGTGTCATCCCCAAACATGTATTTCATCTGCGGCACGAGGGCCTACACCTGGCTCCCCAAAGGCTGGGGGGGCACTTGCTACATCTCCTTCGTCCTTCCTCCGACTTATGTAGCCCCAGCGAATCACCACCGGCAAAAACGAGCCAAAGACATTGAACAAGCCGACTCAACAGGGGCGCAGTTCCTCGATGCTATGAAAGGACTCGTCCCCCTCTGGGGCCCGATGGCAAACAGCCGTGCCATCCGACATTTGACTCAGGCAGTCGAGACGACCATGAACATCACAGCGGGCATCTTTGCCAACAACACTGCCGAGCTCCAAGCGGTCCGTTTGGTGGCTCTGCAGAACCGCCTCGTTCTAGATGTGGTTCTGGCGGACCGTGGAGGAGCTTGCCGCATTATTGGGTCCAGCTGTTGTACATACATACCGGACAACTCACCCTCAGTGTACAAAGCCATCGAACATCTTCACAGACTCTCTTCGGAAGTCCACCAAGAGCAAGAAGAATGGTCGCTTGGTGGTTGGTTCTGGGACACCGTCAAAAGCTGGGGCTGGAGACTGCTCACTATTATCCTGATTCCCGTAGTTATAATATGTGGCCTATGCTTAGGGATTCAATGTTTGCCACCTATGTGTTCTTTATGTGCGAGTTGTATTTTTTCCAAAACTGTGGACATTGGAAGCGAACATATGAGAGCATTGTATGATACCGAAGTTAGGAATTTGATGAAAATTGACATTGAGTAAAGCAAGGTGGCTAGATATGTTGAAAAGGGAGGACTGTTGAAAGTTGGGCTAAAACCGTCAACATTATCGGCGCCCTCTTGCTCTCCTTAAACCTTTTGTGCGCGTAAAACAGCCGCCATTTTGGGCACCATGGCTTCCCTGCTCTCGCCGAGAGCCAGCGCGTCTCTCTCTCCCTCCTAGCTTCGCTGGTAACCCCCTGCTTGCACCTGCCTTGAGTCATAAACCCCTCTTCGGCACTGCTCTGCCCCAGGCCCTCATCCTGTTCCCAGCGCGGCACCCCCCCTGCTTCCCTCTCATGATCTCCGGCCCTTTGATGCAAACCCCTTTTCCCTGTGTGCCCGTTTGTCTTCCCCGTTCCCAGGCCGGCACCCAGCTCTGCCGATACCAATCCCTTGCCCCTCCCCGTACAATAGAAAGCTTCCCTCCTCAAAGGACCCCCGAGATGATCAAAGCCCCCCCCCACCCCACGAGATCCGATCGAACCCCACACACTCCGTGAATCGGCGGAATATCCAGCTGCGCGATGATCATCACCTGTTGTGAACGGGGCGGGGACTTCCACTGTAACCTTGCGTGGGAACGGGCTGGGAAAGGGGGGATTCTGAGGATGTCTTTCCGTACATCAAAGTATCAACGAGAATGTGTTACATGCAATAAACAGATAAACATGTGTATAAGAGGCCAGGCCTCAGGGATGCAGTTAGAGCACCTCAGAACGATACCTTCTGTCCGTTACGTTGTGTTCTCCTCCGGAGAGAATAAAAACCTTGTTTCCTGCCTTCCAGTCTCCAGCGCCTGCCTCTTCAGTAGTTTAACTTCTTTGTGGGTTCAAGAGGCGACACCGCCGGGCAATACTTAAGGATCTTATATTCTGGTTGGTAGTGCCCCCCATTTAGTTTCTACACTGCTACAAGCTCCTTACCTGTGCAAGTTATCTGGATAGATGCAGGGGGCAGACCCAAACCAGCCACACGTGGAGATCAATGACAAATACTGAAGATTTAACAGAGCTTCCAAGCTGGTGACCATTACTTAATTGACCCTGAAAATAAAAGACACATTTTTAGTATTCTGGTGACTCATGACAATAAAAAACAAAGGTTATAAATTCAATATTGTCTCAAATACTTAAAAAATGGAACTGGATATGCTGAATCTGATGTTGCCCCAGGTCATGCGTGACAGACACCTTCCACCACTATTGCTTATGGGACTTGTAGTTTTGTTTTTCTCATTAAAAGGATGGGTTCTAAAGTCCCAGTGTTCTAAGCGATGTTAGTTAAAATCAGAGGCCTGAGTGAGGGTGAAGCATGACACGGCTCTGTTTAGCAGTGAGATGAATGACAGTTCCCCAGCCCTTCCATTCTTTGACCTACAGAGGCTCGTCGGCCATTCATATTTATTTGCAACAGCAAATAATCTTTTATTGCAACTTGTGTCACTGAAGAGATACAATCCATGGAAGTGTTTAATTAACTACTTACAAACATGAACAATCAAGAACATGAGTTTCTGGAAAACTATCAAGCCCCCAATCAGAATCAGCCGCCCTTCACACCCAGGAATTCTTGAGGCTTTGGAGAGGATGAATTGCACGTGGTATAAGAGGAACACTACATCGACTCAAAGCTCATTTCTCAGGGATGTACTGAACTGCCAGCCTCATGGCACACTTAGCCAGCTCTTCACCTCCTCCTCCTCAAACTGTTGACCAGCTATCAGGGCAAATGAGCCTGCAGCAAAGCCTCGCTGGCTTGGTTCCACACCGGACCAGGCAAGGTGATCAACTCCATACTCCTCCGAGTCAGCAAGCACTCTGGTCGAGCCAGTCCTAACCCCACATGAATGTTCCCTATCACAACTATTTTAATGGTACTAGGTTATGTTTCTGCCAAATGATTGAGTCAAAAATTGAAAGGGTTGACTATGAAGTGCTGAAAGAGAAATCATGAAGTTTTTCAATATTTCTGAGTCTGCCACAGTACACAGGACCATTATTTATCTACAGCAGCAAATCATGCATGTGCCCTGTAGAAAGCACATTTGAATGAAACATGGAAGGCATTGCAGCCAACATCATAGCAACATCATAGCAGAGTGCAAGATAACGTGTGTTATTATTCCAGCAGAACGAAATGCCATTCCTAATGTGTACGTCATTTTAAAGACAAACCCAGAAAAATGTATGGTCAGTGTTGTTCTTCTGCCAGTTAAAAGACAATCTCCATTAATGTGTCAGGAAATAAAATACTATGAGAAATCCTACTTGTTGGCAGGGTGCTGTCTGCCACTATATTGCAGGTTACTTCCAACGTAATCTGATTTACACATACATACTCCAGGGTGCTGCCAGCTATCGGGTCTGCACACAGCAGTCTGGAGCCACTCAGGAAGGAGGTAAGCTCTTCATTTCATCTTAAGCCCTTAGGTTACATTCACAGCCTGATAGACCCGGAGAACTTTATCCACGCTCTTACTGCGTCAAGCAGATAGACGTAGCACATCATAGTCTGTGTTGTGTGCTGGGTAATGCCTGGCATCTTATTATCGTTGGCGGGAGGATGCAGCTCTGATAGGAGCTGCTACAAGAAGAGCAGAGAAACAGGACCAGAGATCGCCACAGAGCGACAACTGTCCAGAAGCTGAAGAAAGAACTCTGAAACAGCAAACCTCCTGCACCCTGGAGATTTTCCAGGATAAGCAAATGATGGTAATGAAATGCAAACTGCAGCATTAAGGTCACACACTACAACATCTTTCCCTTTAAACCAAAGGTAACAGCCTACAAGAAAAAACTAAACAAAAGCAACAAAACTAGAAAATGCATTTCCAAATGCTGCAAAAGAGAAACAGTTAATACAATTGAAAAATATTAAACTTTGTTGGTACCTTAGTAATGTGCTTACTTCTGGGCTTCACTCCATCTGCAGCGATAACGCTCTGAAAGGAGAAATTACTGCTGTGAGTCTCAGAGTCTTCAGTATTCCTGGTCTCAGTCACGAAGACTGTGGTGTTGGAAGATAACTTTCTCTTATTTGGCTTTATAGTTCCACCAGTCACGCCATTGCTTTTAGCAGACACGCTACTGTCGGCAGCATCACAACTTCAGGCAGACCAGCAATGCGGATCTCACCACTCACATTGGGTGAATATTAATAAGCACGGTCTCGGCTTACCAAGCAGGACAAAAGAATCGGGTCTCATAACCATACCCAGAGCCACAGCCAGCTCTGCCGCCACTTGAGTACACCCAAACACCTCAGCACTTAAGCACCAGCCCCAGGGGAGACCATCTGTGAAGTCCTTGTTAACTGGCACCACTCCTGGGTCAGCACAAGCAGCATCATGGGCAGCGTCTAACACTGCTGCCACAAACATTCATGAACATCCAAATCCTCGTCACCCAAACTACCCAAAAATGGCTTTCTAGATAAGCAGCCAGCCCTGTAGTGTCTGTCTCTGTGTACAAATTTGATGCCAAATATGTAATTTTAAAAACAGCCTTAGCAGCCTTACAGACACCATTAAGGGTTCAAACCAAAGGGCTGTGGTCGGTGAACTTTAAAAGATGCATGCCCCCAGACCTCTTCTGGACAATAAAAACTGGTGAAACCATTCAGAGGAATTGGTGACATCATAAATCATGTAAGAGGGCAGTAAGCTCACTCCGTAACCTCAGAAAAACAGAGCGCACTCTATGAATGAGAGGTACTGCCTGAGCTTTAAGTTTGATACAATGCTCAACCCATTCACTGCTCCCACTCGGGAAACATCAGGAGAATGTAGTAAAGTATTCTTAATGTCATTGGCATCAAAATCTACATTCAATATAGGCATGTCACTTAACACCGCTGGATTATCAGGAACCGGCCTCATAGCGAAACCAACTTAGTCTGAATCTGCCATCCCATCCCTTACCTTCCATTGATAGATACACACATTTTTGAGTGAATCTTTTTACCCAATCATTCCAGCGGACTAACAAAGTAATCCAGTATATATCGATATCCTGCTCACCTAAGGTGTGGGGATTTATACTGCACCCTCCACGCCCCCCCCCCCCCCGGCGCCTGCTGTTCTGTTGTCGTTTGTCTCTTGTCTCGGTTCTGCTCCTGCTGTGAGGCCTCTGACGCCTTCGGGGAAAGAGCGCGCGAGGAAAACAAGAGGCCCCAGGACTGAACGAAGAGAGAGCGGCTGCGCATGCGCCGAGGACTGACACGGCCACCATTGCCTACGTCCAGCATCACCGCCCACCCCCTTACTCCTCCTGCTCCCCTGCCTCGTACCCCACGAGCCCCCCCCACCCTGCGCCCCCAACATGGCACAGCCCGCCCCCCTCCCTGCGCCTGTCCCAGCCTCACCCCTCTGCTGCTATCGTTGATGCCTGGGCACCATGGCAACCCCGCCCCAGTCCACGCGCGCCGCCGCCCTTCCCGCGTGCGCCGAGTACAGACACTGCCTCCTCGAGCGGAGCACGAGGCGCCTCGCGCCGAGATGGATTGAAGCAAAGCTCCTCGGTTCGGCTCCGCTATAGGTGGGGGGGTGTCTCTTGTCTGCGCAGGCGCACGTACATTCACCAACCTGCGCACGTGATTCATCCCGGAGGATGTATCCCCGCTGGATTAGACTCTGTCCAGGGCGCGCCCTCAGTCCAGGGCTGTTCACAGTCCGCACTCCGTGAAAGGTCCTATCACTTTTTCACTTTCAGTGCTCGGCTTCTCCGCTTCGCACATGCGCAGGTATCACGCGCGGTCCTGCGCATGCGCAGCTATAAGACGCGATGGTGCCTCTTGCGGGGGCGTGAGCACGCGCGTTGGTGTCTTCGCTCAGCACATGCGCAGTTATGACGCGTGGTCCTGCGCATGCGCATTGATGCAACGCGATGTTTACTTCGTATGCGCTTGTAGCTCGTGCAGCGGTGTGAGCGCGCGCTTCAGTCTCGAGGAGACCCGGCGGTGCCTCCTCTGCCCCCACCAACCGGTGCACGAGGACAGGTGAGGCCTGGAGGGCCACAACTCCCCAAGGGACCCCGAGGAGGGACGGGGGACCCTGCAGAGAGCCACAGTGCCAAGGGTTCAGATTACTGTGTGACACTTGTATCATTTCTTTGAAATTATGAGTGACATTTAACGGCCATAAGTGACACTTAACGACTATGGATAACATTTAACGGCTATGAGTGCCATTTAACAGCTATGAGTGACATTTAACGGCTATGGATAACATTTAACGGCTATGAGTGCCATTTAACAGCTATGAGTGACATTTAACGGCTATGGATAACATTTAACGGCTATGAGTGCCATTTAACGGCTATGAGTGACATTTAACGGCTATGGATAACATTTAACGGCTATGAGTGCCATTTAACGGCTATGAGTGACATTTAACGGCTATGGATAACATTTAACGGCTATGAGTGACATTTAACAGCTATGAGTGACATTTAACGGCTATGGATAACATTTAACGGCTATGAGTGACATTTAACGGCTATGAGTGCCATTTAACAGCTATGGATAACATTTAACGGCTATGAGTGCCATTTAACGGCTATGAGTGACACTTAACGACTATGGATAACATTTAACGGCTATGAGTGCCATTTAACGGCTATGAGTGACATTTAACAGCTATGAGTGACATTTAACGACTATGTGACATTTAACGGCTATCAGTGACACTCTCTCCCGAGCACAATCAGCCAATAAAGACGAGGGAAACCTATAAATTGAGATTGCTCATGTGTAACATTTCAATGTACTTATAAAAATGAATCCCACTCAGCTGCCAAATGTGTGACACTTTCTGCATTTAAAAAAATCAACAAATAAAGTGCATTTGAAGAAATAAATATCAGAAATTTCTATATTTTGAACAATGAGAAGCTCTAAACATATGAAAGTAATGGGAAATTACTGTAATGAAAGGTCACTAACATACATCCTCTTTGTAATATAACTACATTTTTAAACTAATTGCGGCAAAGCCTTTCACGTCAATCAAGACACATGAGAAGGAAGTTTGATGGGGCTGTGAGACACTTGCTTACCTTGACAAGACCTCACTCGTGGATCTACACTGTGCAACAGACAAAAAGGAAGTTTTAGAGGCCTGTGCGTCAAGAAATATAGACGGGCCAGTTAGTCTGAATCACTTTTGCAAATGTACGCTCTGTACAATTATACAAATCCCAATCTCAGCTGCACAGAGAGTGTTATTATTGGTGCAGAAAAGAATGATGCTTCATTTCAACAGCGCTATTCTAAAACACAAACTCGTATTTCCTCTGCAAACTACGTAATAATTAATTGCCCATCACTTGTCAAGGTACGAAATTGTGGCTAACATGAGGCTTTACCAAAAATAAACTTGCCATGAAGTAAATGTTAAGTAAAGGATTTTTGCACATAGGTCAGGTGGGCTGAGGGAGTTCCTGACGCTTTAAATCACAGACGGGCAAAGTTAGTTTATGCGATTGTTATTTACGAGTGAGAGGCCAAGGGGGGGAGTCAGAAGCACCTCTGCTGTGTGACTGTGTGTAAGTGTCTAAGTAGAGTAAGTGAGGAGGGAGCGTGCTGGATGCGGAGGGCCGGGCGGCAGCGTTTAAGTAGCAATTAGGTAACTGCCTCCAGATGCTATTGTTTGTGATTTTTTTTTTTCTGTTGATGATCAGACTGTCTGTACAGTTCTAAGTCAGTCACGGCTCTGCCTGATGCGCAGCACTTTGCCCGTTGGACTGATGTAACTTAAGTAACACTTACTTGAACTAGACAAGTTCAGACTGCTGTCTCTTCCCGCTCCATGACCGTCCGGTCAGCAGTGCACCCAGACTAGTTATGCCACACGATGCACATGATGGACAAGTTGCCGATGATGCCCACGGCAAAGACTATCAATGAGAGCAGCATCATGGCATAAGCGCTATACGAGTTCTCCGTCATGGGGTAGAGTGGGTTCTGGACTTGCGGGCACTTCTGGTCGGTCGTGGTTGGTTCACCCCTGCTCTCAGCCCTGTCCAGCTCCGAGGCCCCTCCATGCCTGCCTCTGGACGGGTCTGTGATTGACGTGAGCAGTGGCTTGGTAGGACTCAGTTGGCCGGTGTCAATGAGACGTAGGTACTCGGCTATCACCCTCGGCTCATACTGCTGCCATGCCTTGGCATCGTTCTCCTCTGCACCTCTGCGCACGCGCAACAAGATCCCAGAGGTGTCTTGAGCACCCCGCCGCTGCCACCAGTTCATTCAAAGGCGGATGCCAGTATTGCCCTGTGGGGGTACCACTGACTGACTTCCCGTGCCTCGGTTATCCAGAAACATCTCTTCCTCAGTCTGTGGACCCGTCCTCCACGGCCGGGACGACAGCCTGCCTCATAGACGAAGCAACTTCAGATGCCTCATTACCCCACCAAAGATCAGGCTCACTAACGGTCACATCCAGATTATAACCCCCCCTGTTGTGCCACCTGAGCCGGTAGCAGCAACCACTCACTGCTGAGAGCAGGCCCCCCCGTCGGTAATTGCGAGAGCAGTGTGTCAAAGCCGCGCGGCGCTGCCGCAATTAATCATGTAGGTGGATATCAACTGAAGGGGAGTGATTCAATTGAGGAAATCAGAGGCCAGAATCTAATCGACAAATTTTAACAAAAGTTTTGCCTCCGACACCATTGATCATACACTCATATTTTTTAGCACAGAAGTCCCTTTTTATTGACTCTGTTGTTTTTATGGCTTTTTTATTTTCTTTATTCTATTATTTCTCTTAGGGTAGGCTTGTTAGCAATCTATATACATAAGATAACTTGTGTGACTGGTGCAATGCACCATGCAGGTGGTGACAGGTGCACTGCACCGTGCTGTGTGACTGGTACACTGTGCAGAGTGTGACTGGTGCATGCACCATGCAGAGTTTGACTGGTGCACTGCAGTGTGCAGAGTGTGACAGGTGAACTGCAACGTGCAGTTTGACTGGTGCACCGTGCAGAGTGTGCGTTTTCATATGTGCAGATTTGATTTTGTATGATAACGCACAGCCAGGTCTCCCGCCCTCTCCTTAACATCGGCCGTGTATTTACGCAAGACATATTTTATCTTGTCGTCTGCAAACTCATGATATTTGTCTATTAGTCGTCTGATTTCGGCCAGTGTGGCATTATTTTGTGTTGTAATGTATTCCTCCTCCAGCTTTTAAATGTCTGCTTCCGTCATCCTTAAGGTAGTTCATACTTATTTGTCTGACGCTTGCCCTTTACCGAATTAACCATATCGGAGCTGAGAGTCACACCACCAGTCCCCGCAGATTGCACAACAACCCCTGGTGGAGCTGCCTGAAAAGCACGGGGCACGAACTGTATAACATCTCTATCTACACAAATTAAGGAAGTATGCAACATCCGCAATTGATTGAGATTAGCGTTTGTTAACCCACGCGGGTGTAGAGCATACCCAGGTAAGACCGGCCCTGAGGCTCCTTCAATTGATAAATGACCTAAACGGACAGGTGTATATGTGTGAGGAAGAGTGCCGTTAAACCAAATACGGTGTTGCCAAGCTGATAGCCGAACCTCTAGGGTCTGATATGGACATTAAGCGACCGGAACTGCAGAGGCGGTAAAAGCAAACGGATTATCATCTGCTTTAACTGCCGTAAAGGTGACCCAAGAATAAAAGACTTCGAACTGATAAGTAGGATCTGTTCCAAATACAAAAATTTAATTGACCCATGTATCAGGGACTGCAAAATTCCTTAAGTAGTCCCTTAGCGGGATGCGACTGTGTGCGGCAATCTCATGCCCCATCACAAAAGTAGGATGTCCAACTTAACGTAGGCAGCACAGAAAGGGCTAATAATAGAGAGTAACCTTTTTGACGTAACTTCAAGCTTGAAAGAACCTATAAAAACTTAAATATACGAGGTATTGCCATCACACCCGCCTCCGGAGGCGGACGTGAGGGTATCGTGGACAAGCACAAGCACTACTCAAGCGTCTTTCAGATAAGAACCAAACGTTGGTGGCGCCATGTTGCAGGTATTCTGCACAAACACAGAACTATGCAGAGGAAAACAGGACCTCAGTGAGTAGGTGGTGTACCAACCTACCACATCCGTACCCAAAATCCCTTAATGACTAGCTATAGTGTCTCTTCGTTCTCCGTCTACAGCGAAGCTACCAATGATTAGACAACTCAAAACACGTAACTCTATCTTGGGAATGGCGAGAGCAAGACTCACTTTCGCTTAGCCACTCATACTTGTCCACAATGCGAGTAATCAGAGACGCAGTATAGTTTAAAATGTTTATTTCAACTAACGTGCTCTATGGTGCAGTGCACAAGCCAATACCATCAGCAGAATGCATAAACACAATATAGTCAGCATTGTTACAATTCCATAGAATACAAACGGGGATGTCATGTTATTAAATACAATGGAAAAGGACTGAACAACTTAACCACCCTCCCCGTGACAAGAGATAGTGTATTATAAAATAAAAGACCTCTGGGCTTTTTCAGCAGACCCCATACCTCAAGACCTAGATTCAATATTCACATTGCAGGACAAACACGGGGCTTCTCTCTGGAAAGGTGTCTCTCCGTATGTGTGAAAACATCTTGTGTTTGCAATATTAAAGTACACGATTTCCAGAGGTGCAGCTGTGTGAAGCCTGTTATATCTAGGTGCGAGGGACAGATCAGAACCGAATAACAAGGGGCATTGTTGTTTAACCTTGAACATCATGTGCAGACTAAACCTCAGAGCACAGCAAAGAACCTGCAAAGCAGGCAGTTCTCATGTGTAAAATGGGCACAAATAAGGATTGCGAAATAGATGCTTGCAGTGTCGTGCTCAAAAGCAGGTTCATGGCAGCGAAGCTCATGCTAATTTAGCAATTTTCGACAGTGGACCTATAAGCCTTACTGCACTTCTGTTTAATGCTCGGAAGCCCACCTGCTTCCGAATCGCTAGAAGCCTCTGAGCTGTTTTCATTTGTCTTCCGCCTGAGTTATTATCTTGTATTACTGCGTCCCGTACGAATTGGTCAGATGAACTCCAGAACATATTTGAATTGAAGTCCCCGTAATGATCAGGCTGTTGGTATGCTATTCCGTTATAATTTTCTCGAGCTCCTCCTTCAGTTGCTGGGTGCCTTTAGTTATTTCACATGGGTGTAAATAGAGATTTATGAGGATTATCTGCTCATTTTCATCCTCCCCCTGTAAAGTGATTTTGAGCACTTGCATGGCGTTTGGAGGTGCTAAGCTGTGCTTCATTGGCTCCATACCATAAATGCTCCTTATAGAGCTGTATGTAGCACGGCCTCCCTTGCTTTGGCCGAATTTGGCGCTTTTAATAGCAGGTAGGGAAAGCAGATTAAATCCGTTTAATGCTGGTGGCGATTCACCCAAGTTTCCTGGAATGAAATAGAACACTGGGACTTTAGAGACCACCCTTTTATTAAGAAAAGCAAAACTACAAGTCCCATAAGCAATAGTGATGGAAGGTGTCTTGCATGCCCTGGGGCGACAGCCGATTCAGTATATCCAGTTTAATATTTTCAGTATTTGACACAATATTAAATTTGTAACCTTTGTTTTTATGGTCATGGGTCACCAGAATACTAAAACATGTTGTTTCTTTTATTTTCAAGGTCGATTATGTAATGGTCACCAACTTGGAAGCTCTGTTCATTCATCAGTGTTTGTCATTGATCTCCAGCATGTGGCTAGTTTGGGTCAGCCCCCTGCATCGATCCTGATAACTCACACAGGTAAGGACCTTGTAGTAGGAACATGATATCCCGACAGTTGACTTTAAGAAGTGCGCTCTGAGGCAGGTATCCTGAAACAACATTTTTCTGTGCTCTCTCTCAAACTGCAAGAACCCAGCATCTTCCCAAGTCTGCGAGAAAATTGAGTGATTCCAAGAATAAAATCAAATTGTCATTTTTGTTAAAAGTCTGCTATGTACATGTGTTCAAATAAAACACAACACATCGGAAGGCCAACTAATCTATCATGCATTTAATGCAAAAATAGCAAAAGGCCAAGCAAACTAACAAGTGACAATTGTCATTTCAATGGACGCGAGCATCCACCCAAAAGCAAGTTGAAGTATAGAATAATAATGATACAATATGTATTTTTATACACTTTTCTCCTAATACAAGTCAATGAAAATGAACATGTGATAGAAACAGTTACTGAAACTAAACTAATGAGTATGAGGCAGGGTCGTTTCTCAAGAAGAATGTGAGAAGTCCTTGAGAAGCAGATAAACGATACACAGACAAGCTGTAAAAATTCATTACTTATGAAAATTTCACTTCTGATTGCCAATATTCAGTTTACTACAAGTTGCAGGAAAGTGTGCAGATGTACAGCACTAAATAAAATGTTTCTGGGCCCTAATAGAATCATGTAACCTTTCAGCCATATTAAGGCTAACAAACACATCAAATTGATATAAGATCATTGTAATTTGGTTATGCAGTATATCAATGCATGTTATGGCATTCATTTGTAAACAATTATCGGTATTAAGGCTGCAAGTATAGGCAGTTATGCAGTCTCAATTCCTTCTTCCCAGTGGCCACCACTGCTGCTAGCCAGCTGCATTCAGCAGTGCCTCCTGTGACCTGAAATCCTGCATTTAATCAGTACCTATCCAGCTTCAGTCATTATTGGCCCCCGGGACCTATTATCCTGCTAGCCAACTCCAGACACTTGTGGCCCCTGTAACTTAAATCATGCTAAGATTCAAAACTAGAGGTCATCTCTGCTGCTAACTAACGATTTACAAAAGAGAAGCTGAGGCACAAAAACACCACACATAGCACATGCAAACATAGTGCTGCTTGAATCTGGGAGACCTGCCGGCTTGATCTTTAACACCAGGAGAAACACTCCATCAACTTGAAAAAAATATGACTCCGCCCCCACGTGAGATCAATGTCCTTGTGAATACACGTGACACATACATAAAAACATATAGGAGGTGGTTTCATACACTGTGGTCAAAAGAGGGAAAACACTCGCCCAATGAGGGTGATGTCATCACCTCCTCGAGAGAAACACTGAGATCAACGCTAACATTTTTTGTGTGGTGTTTGGAAGTAAACTTAAAATTTTGTAAGTTAGCCCAGGGGAGGAATAATTATCTCCGTTCACATGGTGGAAAGCCAAAGACCCGGTACTCACATCATCTATTGGAGAACTTCACCAACGACCTACCCCTTCTCATGTGGCTCGGGAGTGAGGACTTGGAGGTGCTTTTTCGGTTTATAAATCCTCCATTCGGCCCTAATTGGTGACAGGTGGTTCGTATGAAGTAGTGAATTGCTGATCCAAAGATCGGCAGTGACGGTGTGGGGATTGTGGGCGCCATCTTGTAGTGGGTTAGAAGCCCATGTATCACATGGATTATTGATAGCAATTAATGTGACAGGGTTGAAGATCGTTGGAGCGCGCCCAGGGAATGTGGCTCTGATTGCGCCTATGAGGAATCCCATTGTGGAAAGGCAGGCGGCACGGCATGGTTAGTTGCTGATCATAGGTCAGCAGTGAAGGGCTGGATCTGAGAGGGCCACTGGGTCCTGGTGATTTACCCGATGCTGTTTCTGAGGCGGCTGAGGTTAATTCCTCTAGTGAAATAGGAGTTTAAAGGGAGTCTCGCGCAACGGCGATTAGTGCCTTGGGTGATATATCTCGAAAGAAGTCCTCTATCTGAGATTCGGGTAGGACTTCATGTTTAGTGTAGAGTGATTGATAGAATTCAGCAAAGGATCTGGCAGAAAGTGTGGGATTGGTGATCAGCTCGCCCGTGTGTGATTTAATAATAAATACTTGAATCTGTTTTAGAGAGTATTGGCATGCTCTGTGTAAGAGTTTCCCTTGTTTATATCCCATTGATAAATCTTGCTTTGTGTAGCCTGCCATGTATGTTTGGCCTCATCTAACTGGATGCTTTGATATCTTCTCTGTAGTGTTGCTAATTGTCGGCAGGCATTACTAACATTTTGCTCTTGTGCTAACATCTCAGTTTTCATGATCTGTATTAAGGTCTGCGTTTTCTGGTGTTTGGCCGCAGTGCGGTGACTAATGAAAAATCCCCATATGGTAGGCTTGATGGCTTCCCACAAAGTAGTGGCGGAACCTGCTGTCTCCTCATTTAATGAAAAGTATTCTAGCAGGGCTTTATGTAGGTTAATTTTATAGCTCGGGTTGTATAAGTGCCAGGGCGACAATCGCCAATGAAACAGTACCCGTCTGGGACCTAACACTAACTGCAGCTGTACGGGGGAGTGATCTGATAGGCCTCTGGGTGGGATATCTGACATGACCAACCGATGAGTGTGTTCCCTAGTGATAAAAATGTGATCCAGTCTAGAAAACAGCCCATGGATGGTAGAGAAATACATATAACGCCTAATTGTAACTCCTAACTGGTGAATGAAGAGACCTACACGTGTTGGACCATGCCAGAGCCTCCACCATTGGCCCCAAACGAGACTCTGTGTATGTTGTGTAGCTGTGGGATGCCATCTATCCTGATCAGGATGAATGACATAATTCCAGTCTCCCCCTATCAATGCAAGGGCATCCGGCAGAGATCTATGGGGTCCTCAACATTGGCCCAAGGACATGGGCCCTCCCCCTCAGCCTGTGGCTCAGGTTCGCAACCTCGGCTTTCTCATCGATGAAAAGCTCACGATGCGGCAGCAGGCAGTGGAGGTGGCTTCTATCTGCTTTGCCACCTTAAGATGGCTCCAAAAAATCCTTTGGATGCTCCCCGTTTCTACACCGAGGACTGTAGTCCAGGCATTGGTTGTTTCCCGCTTGGACTACTGCAATGTCCTTTATCTTGGAGCCGATCAAACAACAATAAATAAACTCCAAGTTGTGCCGAATGCGGCGGCACAACTTCTCCGGCATGTTCCTCGGCGAATGTCGGCCTCTCAAGCAGTCTCTGACCTTCATTGGCTTAGGATCTCGAGCCGAATTAAATTTAAGGCTCTCTGCCACATCTTTAAGATCAAACAAGGCTCAGCCCCTAAGTATCTACAGGATCTTATCCAGGCCTATAAGCCTTGTCGCCCCATGAGATCCTCTGGGAAAGGCGATTTCATGATTCCTAGATTTAAGTTGGTAAAGATGGGCGGCCGCTCTTTTTCACATCTTGGCCCAAAATTCTGGAATGCTATGCCTATGAGCCTTAAAACTGAAACAGATCTTTTACGTTTCCGCAAGGGACTAAAAACGTGGCTTTTCCAGTAACAGTTAGAGTGTTCCTTTCTGCAAGTATTCTTGGCGGTTCTTTCTGTCTTCTATCTGTCCCTTGGCGCCGGGAAACCCACTGCGGGTAGCTGTGCGCCTTATAAGTTAAATAAAATAAATAATAAATAAATAAAATAATAAATCCCCAGGTATCAATAATGCATTCAGTAAATTTGTGACTGAGAGAGGGGAGCTTACACCCTACCCAGTACTATAGACTCTCCACTGATCAAGCCCATGTACGTGTATGTGTAAATGATAGTCTGCGGTGGATCAAGATAGCCAAACCTCTGGAGCCCTTCATTAAGCCAGAGTGAAAGACGTGTATGAAGTCAAAGCCAACTAGGCATGGGCCTTGGTCCCCATCAAGTGTGTTTCCTGTAATAGCAAGACGTCCACCCCTAAGCTTTGCGCATGTCTAAGGACAGCCCTGCGTTAGATCTTGTCAAGAAGACCTTTAACATTCCAAGTGACCACCTTAATTTCCCCCATTGGATTTGAATTGTTTAGATGTATTGTTATGGTGTGCAGCAAGTAAGATTACGAGGTGTGTGCCAGGTACACCAAGAGAAGATAATACCTTGTGGGCTCTTTCGAATCATCAAGTCCAAGTCCTACCCCAATACCTCAAAGAACAATGAAGTATCTGTCGTGAAGTGTAAACAGTTCCCACCCCAACTGGGGTAAAAGCTGAAACAGTCCAATGGTTCCCTGAGGTGACCAGTTCAGGTGGGGTAGCCCATATTGGTGCCAGTGAGAGGATATATTGATTGAGATTACTCACCGGTGATGACAATGTGATCTGTGTTGCTGAAATGTTGAGGTTCATGAGTCAGTTGTCTAGTATCTCAGCTTGTTTGTCGCCTCGGGAGCGGGAACGCCAGGACGATCTCGATCAATGCCTTTGTTTATCTTTTTATTATTATTCTAATGGAGGCGTGGGTCGCCAGAGGAAGAATCTGAGGGGAATATAAATAGAGTGATCTCGTGATATTTCCCGAGATTTCAGGAATCCGAATAACATGCAATGGGACGGTACCTGATCTAAGATGGCCGCCCGATATCGCGAGAACATTTGAACCAATCATCTCTCTCGGTATGTAAATAGAGAACAAACGAGCAGTACCTTGCTCGAGGGATGAGACAAAGCCGGCGAAACTCCTCATAGCGGTAATGTACATGAAGAGAGCGAATGGGAGGGTGTAATCGAACTGATAAGTAAAGGTCTGTAGAGACAGCCAAATTGTAAAGTGTGTGTGAAAATGTATATATCGTTGTGATGTCTTTCAGTGATATATCACGGAAGGAGGTACCACGTAAACTCAAGAATGGAGTTCAATGGATCCTGTTTTTAAACACCTCTCGGCTGGTAGGAGAAATATCTGCTGATAGAGGGTAAATATGATGATGGTTGTGCGTGTGGTGCGGATATGCAATATGAATATACACGTCGAGCAAAGAGTAGTAAAACTCGTGTTTTTGTTACGTCTTTTACAACAGTACCCACAACCCTGGTGTCCAAAGCAGTGGCGAAAAAAAGTATATGCCCTGAAGAAATTGCCTGCAAAATACTAAGGCAATGAAACATGTTGGCAAGTAGAAAGTGGCTCTATAAGGAGTAGCCACATTCACTTTTTTAATGTTGGCAAACAGCATACAAGAACAAGAATAAAGTTGTCTGTTCGTGCTGTATGCGTTTTTATGTTATATATGTGGTGTTACTTCACTATTTGTCTGTGTTGTCTGTATCGTTCCCACTGCACTCATCACTGTTAACACAGTTACTTTTGTTTGGACACTTTTCCTTTAAGCACGATAGCACCAATGATGATAATAGGGCAGTCCTGGTGAGTACCTACCAGGGGTCCCATTGGTGGTGCGCCCGTGAGGTGCTATCGCGCTGGTTCACATTTTTTCATCACATGTTGGTGTGGGTTGTTGTACTGTTGTGTATAAGGAGACGGGCTTTTTAAGATGGGCTATTGACTGGTGTATCCCCAACCCTGTACATTAAGAAATGGGTGGTTGTTATAAACGTTTGTGACATGAGATACCCAAGTCTTACAAAAAATCTATTGCCTTGGATCTAGGTCATTGTTGTGGTTGTGTTGCTTTGTCAGTGACCTGTTGTAACAGTGGTTTATAGATGTTTCTAAACTTTTATCCTTTCACAATACTAAAAATTATATTGAATATGAGAAGTTTATATCTTTGCAGCGTACTTACAGTACCCGCTCAGCTCCTAAATAGACTTTGTTTGCACTTACTGAAAATCCGTGCTTTGCATTGTATTCTCATTTTAAACACTTGCAATCAGGAAAAAAACCAGTCATCAGCGGGGCATTAAACACATTCTCCCAAAACTGTTGTTAGCCTTTGTAGTGCTGAAGAGAAACTAATGTTGGTAAATTGACCCATTCACTGGTCGACAAGCAATGTCCCAAAAGTAGCTCCCCTTTGCACTCCTTCTCTTTGAGTTGTTCTGGTTGCTCTATTTCAGTCACTTTGTGAAGACTCTATTGACATGCTTGTCTGGTGTGCTGAAGCGCCGTGAGGTCTTTGTAAGCAAAAGATGCTCATCATTAAAAATAAATGAATAACCTTTCTTTTTGGAATTCTCCGCACGAACAGGTCCCAACAAACTAGCACCCCCTGCATCCACGGGACTGAAGCGTACCCGACGCAAATGACAATAATGCATTAACAATGATATAAAGTAACTCCCACAAACTGACAATCTGCGGCTCTTCAGACCCAAAAATACCTTGGTATACCTCCGCTTGCTCTCCCAGGCCTCCCACTGGGAGTCGCACTGTCGTCTCGTCTGGGCTCAGAGATCTGTGGTTTCTGTTATTCGCCAGGGGCCCTACACCTTTTCAAACTTGCTCAGGCATCCACGGGACCGACACTCCAGATTTCAGCCATCATGTACCAATTTAGTTTCACTTCCTGGGCATTCAAAGACTAAATCATGTCCTGCCTACAGTATCAGGTCACATCTCGGCAGGCTACCATCAGTGCATCATTGCAGACCAAAAGCCTGTAGCAATCTATTGTATCTTCCCTCCCAAATTCCCAAAGTCACCAGCTGTGGTGTGAGTTCCAGGGTGAATTTTAGGACCTCTGGAATCCGGTCACCCACCACCCTCCAGAAACCCTGAAGCCAGGGGCTGTTCCAGAGCATGTAGAGTAGGGTACTGTTCTGCCGGAACCCTCTATCGCAAGGGTCATTGTCAATTCGCCCAATACAGTACAGCCGGGTCCTTGTAATGTATGCCCTGTGAGGTAATTTTAGCTGAATGAGTTTGAAACCGGCCCGTATAGCCACCTCTCTCGCTAGCAGCATGCTGCATCTCAGTCGTCATCTTCTAGTCCCAGCGACCTAGATTATATTGGAGAAACGGGCAGGGAATGCAGACTCTGTATTGGTGAACACAAATCCAATAAAAGGTTAGGCAAACAAGCTGCACCCCTGGTGAACCACTGGATTGAGCCCCAACACATTGAGTCTGACCTTCGCTGGACCAGATTTATTCAGACCTTGCTAAGTCCATTCTGCGTATTGCTGCATATACCGCTACTTGTTATAAGTAGCAGTATATGTGGCAAGACGCAGAATGGACTTAGCAAGGTCCAAGTAAATAATAAAACAAAAAGAGAACGAAGCGGTCTTTGTGTATGTGAGGCAGCGTATGGGA
This sequence comes from Lissotriton helveticus, assembly GCF_964261635.1. Lineage (NCBI taxonomy): Eukaryota > Metazoa > Chordata > Amphibia > Caudata > Salamandridae > Lissotriton > Lissotriton helveticus. The sequence continues at coordinate 286,841 of NW_027611685.1, read as the reverse complement.
AGGACACATTATTTCGAAAGTAGTTGACATCACTGCCTGTTGGGGTGGCATTTCATCCGACAACTGTTTGGAAATAACTATTAAGGAGGCTAACTTTTCAAAAGCAGTGTTATGAACATTTGGACACGATTTTATCAAATTAGATCCTTGAAAAAGTCCAGGGGGGCGAAACGTGCGTCGGCTGCCATTGCTCTCCATGTTTTGAGAAGTGAAAATAAAGTGAACAGAAGAACCTGATTCTAGACTTTGTCTAATTTTCAACTGAAAGAACACTTGATCAATGGCCAATTGAAATATACTTTGTGGAAGAAACTCCATTTTATATTTTTTTGACTCCTCTGTTGGATGATAGATATAATGATCTGGTGTATTTTGGTTCAATATTGTTCTAGGCCCTCGAGTCCTAGTGAAGACATACCCTGGTGGGTGGGTGGGTAGTGTAACACGATAGGAGCACCCCAAAGAAACTTTGTTGAATCAAATAATTTGGAAAAATTATTATAAATGGATGTGCAGATCATTAAGCAAACCTACAAAGTTTTGGAATGAACTCAATGAAAATCTCCCCTGGGAGAATGCCATTACCTGAATGACTTAGTGCTTGTGGAGTAAGGCTCCACCCACACAGGCATAGATATGTGCTGTTACTATTCTGTTTTTTATGTAGGGGCCATGTTCCTGTAATCCTGCCTCCCATTTTTCCGCTTCGTGCACCTTTAGATTTTCCAAATGAATTCCTTGCCCCTTCACTGTGTTTATTATTTTGATTTTTAAAAAGAAAAAAATTATTGATTATTTTTGACCTGACTGTATTACTGCCTCATTCCTCTTAGTTGCGCATCATATAGAACTTCATGACTTTCTAGTTTTACCTGCTTGCTAGCAGAATGGTCAGCTTAATTTAGCCTGCTGTGCCATTATGCGGGACGTGCACTTTACTGACGAGCCCTAGGCAGTGAACCCATTTCCAACCGTGACGCTCTATATTGAATTGTGATGCCCTACATGGAATTCTATGAGATCCCTGCCTAATTTGGTTTCTAAGACCAGCATTATACGGGATTATCTGCCTGCTCGCAGAATACCCTGCTCTACTTAGCCCCCTGTGCCAACATGAAAAACGCGCTCTTTTATGATGAGCCCTAATGTGTGAGTTTATTTTTCAGTTTAAAGAGGTGAAATCCATGATTGTCGCAGCGCATTGTTTGAATTCTCCAATTACATATCTTTTATGTTTTAGCTGCTGTGGAAAAGTTGCGGTTTGGAAACGTGCATTGGTTCAAAATATCAATTGTTCTGTTTTCCTTTTTTCAGTCATCAGAACCGATTAATTCTTGCCTTCACCCCGACGGGGGGAAGACATTTGTCACCTTGCATCTCTTCCACTTGTTGACCTGCTGAATCACGGGCGGGAATTGCAAAACGCTGAGAAGTCATCTATCTAATGACATTTTGGAATTTACAAAAGCCCTGAAGAAGTTCTGTTTGCAGAACGAAACACATTGGCTGTGGCCTATTCAAAAAGAAAGAAAATAAAGCAATAAAGAAGACATTTCAATCACCTTGTTAAAACGGACTGGATACAATTTGAGTTGATTGTACATAAATTGGAATGTGGTGCAACTTTAATATAAGTTTACATATATCAGACCCCCCAGGATATAGCGGCATGGATTGGCCAATTTAGCGGCACAAAAATGAAAATTTAGCGGCACAAAAATGGAAATTTAGCGGCATTTAGCGGCATTTTATTTTGGGGTTTTTGCAACACCAAACACAGATATCTTACTGTTTGAGTTATTTGACAACATGGAGCTATGTACATTTTGCTTATTTACAATTCAGCCCATTTGTTTTAGTTAAAAGGCATGTTAATCTTGGCCACGTACGTTCAGTTCTTCCGAGCACTCCAAATCTCCCTCTGCTCTACCCCCCGACTTACTGCCCTCCATTCTTTATTCCTACATCCACCCCCGCTCCATGCTCTCCCTCTCACGTTGAACCCCCCCTGAACCCATCGAACAGCCTAACTTTGTAGAGTAAAGAAACTAGGACTGTACTAATTGCTGAGCATATATTAATTAAAAAAAAATTATAACAAAACAATGTCACTAATTTTTGTTTCTTTTGCAGGTGACTAGCTTGCAAGTAGGGAGAAAGCAACATTAATATCCACATTTACAAAAATCCTTTAGTCCTGGACACATACTTTTTCGTAAGCCTGGGTTTATGTTTTCCTTCATGCAAAACTATAAATAATTGTAAAAGGAGACACAAGTGGTGGGACACGTCAGGACCGCACAGTTACCGGGTTTTAAAATATACAGAAACCAAGGAAATGGATGTGTGGTATGAATCGTCCAACAGCCCTTGCAGAACTCTTGAGCACACAGAGTAGATCAGTGTATGCCTGTGATTGGAGGGTGTGCCTTTTGTAACATGCACACACCACTCTGCCCTTGCAACACACGGCTGCTACCTCTCACATGTTTTTACCTTTGATACTTGCATAAGTGCCACCTTGCCCACGTAACGCTTGTTCTTGTGCCTGAGTGTCTAGCACTTATTGCAGTACTATACCTCAAATTATACTCTGTTTTCTCTTATAACTGCACACTTGTCACTTTCATCTCCTCTTGTGCACTTTTGACTACCTCATGCATTTTTGGTTGCTCACAAGTTTAACTCAAGTATTTTGTTTGCTCACGATTGTCACTATTACCTTTACTACCTCATGTATTTTTGGTTGCTCACAGTTTTTACTACCTCATGTATTTTGTTTGCTCACAAATGTCACTATTACCTTATGAAAGTAACGTATGTTTTTGCAATCTGTTCTTTTGTAATGTTTCACATTAAGTTTCATCTCTGTTCCTAATGTGAAGCGCTCTGACGCCTTCAGGTAAAGTCCGCGCTATATAAAAATGCATAAATAAATAAATAATAAAAACTTTACCCAAGGCCGGGCGAGGCTTGCAATAACAGCTTTTCCCTCTCTCCTCTTCCACATCTCCACTGCCCCCCTCCCACCCGGGCAGCGCTTCTTAACGAAGCTGGTTTTAAACTTGCCTACGGACGGTACCTGTCAGTGTTCTGTTCGCCGCCGCCGGCTTTCCTCCTGCTCCGACGAGTCCGAGTCTCTGAGGAATGAGGAAGAGTCTTCGTGTGTGTCGCTGCCGCTTCGTGCTCTCTCCCCCTCTTGCTGGTGTGATGCTGGTCTTCTCCCTCTCTCGGCCGCCGTGGTCTTCTCCCTCTCTCGGCCGCCGTGGTCTTCTCCCTCTCTCGGCCACGCGTCCTCGACCTCCTGGCTCCTTCTCTTCTCGCCGCGCCGCAAATCAAATGGAAAATAATGGGTGCCTCGCTCCTCTTCGGCGGAAACGGCAAATTTCGCGGGCTTTATGCCAAATATCGCGGCATTTCCAGAGATCGCGCGATTTCGCGATGTTTTTGCAAATCACGAAATCGCGATAAGCTGGAGGGTCTGATATATGATTGACCCTGAGGGATAAGGGTGGCGCCTTTGGACAGAGGGCATTTTTGAAGTTTGCACACAATATTATTTTACTTCTGTTTAAAACATCTGGTATACTTTCTGAGGTTGGTGCCTATGGTAGGCTAGTTGGTTCACTGTCCAGTCTATGTGTTGGTGAACTAAAGTGTTGAGTGCTGCAAGCAGATACAGAAGACCAGGACATATGATTGGTGTTTTGTGAGCAGAACTATTAGCTGTAAAGACTTGGGAGGGTGCTGTTTCAAATGATTGAAGGGGAGTGAAGCAAGGCTAACCGATGGAGTACGTTGTTAGAAGAGACATATGTAGTGAGTCAATTAGGCCTTCTAGTATCTTAAAAACAAACAATAATTTGAGACGGTGAAGCGTCAGAAGTAAGATTTTCAGTAGGGATCATATGGTAGCAGGTTTGAAGCAGTGGGTAGGTATAAGTTAAGCAAGAGAGATTTAATAGAGTTTCAGCAGTGAAATGTATCCAAAGGTGTATAATATTCGTGACCATGAAGGGGTCAGATGGTGTGCTTGATGGATCAGCTGATTTGAGAAATGCGGAGTTCTCTAGGTGAAAAAAGCAGGGAAGGGAGAGAGAGCAGTAAATAGATAAAAAGGAGAAGAGAGGCAGTAAGTGAGGTATCAGGGTGTTCCCAATAGTGGTGATCTTAGAGGAAAGTATGACAGAAGGGCAGTGGCAGATTGGGTGGTGTGCTTGATGAGTGGGTAGATTAAGTTGGATGAAGGATGTGGATGAGACTGTAGTGATCAGATGATATTTTGAAAGTATGGGTGCTTGGCATTGGCAGCAGCTGGAAAGTGTGTGCTTAGTGCATTTATGTTGGTAGCAAGATTTTTTTTGTTTCATTTGTAGGGAGGTCAATAGAATAAATATAGACTATTATCGTGGTCTGGGGAAGGCCATCTTAATTTGCTGCAAGTGCAGGAACCTACAGATGTTTCTGTTTTCACCCTGGCATGTGCAGGTTGTCAGCCCAACTGTTTCTGTTTACTGAAAATGTCAACTGCAGATCTAAATTACTTTTTGATTGGTCAATCCCATTTATTTATTTAGTGTATTTTATATAGCGCACAGCTACCCCAACGGGGTGTCCCGGCGCTCCTGTATGTTCATAAGCTGAATTAGGTTTTAGAGGAAAAACTTAACAGAAAAGAAAAGTTTTTAAGGCTTTCCGAAAAGGGGGTTCTTCCTGAATCATCCGGATGGGAGTGGGTAACTTGTTCCAGAGGGCAGAAGCACATACTTGGAAGGTTCTGCCGCCAGAGCGTGTTTTTTTAAATCTGAGGGTAACAAGAAGGTTTTTTGAGGAGGAACGAAGGAGCCTGACATTACTGTAGGGAGAAAGGCAGGTGGAGAGGTAAGCAGAGCCCTTTCCCCTCACTGCGCGGTGGGCCAGTACGAGTGCTTTAATTCTGCCCTTTTGTGTATGGGCAGCCAATGTAGTCTACGGCGATGTGGAGATATATGCTCGCGTAGGGGAATACCGCCCACCAACCGTACTGCAGCATTCTGGACTGTCTGGAGACGGTGGCAAAGACCAGTTGTCAGTCCGATGTACAAGCCATTGGCATAGTCCAGATGAGAGGTAATCAGTGCTTGGACTATAGTCTTCCTGGTGTTATTGGGTAAGAAGTTGATACATTTTTTTACCATCCTGATCGTGGAAAAAAAGCTGCAGATACCGTGTGGACTTGTTGGTGGAATGAGAGGTTAGAATCCCATCTGACCCCAGATTTTTTACTGAGTCTTTAGGCTGGGGGGGGCACTGAGTTCAAGGGGCCACCAGATATTAGGGTCCAGTGGGGATGGCTGGTGGAAGAATAATACCTCTGTTTTCCCGGCATTTAGCCGGAGAAAATTATTATCCATCCATTGGGCAATGATCCAGAGGCAATTTTTTAGAGGGTCAAAGGTGAATTGAGTGGGGCTGTCGTAAGTGAACAGAAGTTGAATATCATCTGCATAAGATGTTGCCTTTATTCCAGTGTGGGCGATGATTTCAGCTAGAGGGGAGAAATAGACATTGAACAGGAGTGGGCTCAGTGAGGAGCCCTGTGGGACTCCCCACCGAAGCGGTCGACTGTCTGAGGTGTAGGGAGGGGTGAACACTGCTTGCGTCCGATTGGACAGAAAGGAGGCAATCCATTTTAGGGCCATACCCTGGATGCCTTTTGATCGAAGGCGGTCAAGGAGGAGGGGGTGGGAGACGGTGTTGAATGCTGCCGACAAATCAAGCAGCACCAACACCGCTCTTGATCCCTCGTCCAACTTCCAACGGACGGCATCGGCCATCTCGATCAGTGCTGACTCAGTACTGTAGCCCGGTCTAAAACCGTGTTGTAAGTCATGAAAGGCACCATGTGCTTCCAAAAAACCTGCTAGTTGTTGCTGTGCAAGTTTTTCGAGCACTTTAGCAGGAGCTGGTAAGAGGGAGATAGGCCTGTAGTTGGCAGGTTCACTAGGGTCGTCATTAGCTTTCTTCAGTATGGGGACTAAGCGAGCGTGCTTCCAGGAGTCAGGAAAGACACCTGTGCTCAAGGAATCATTCCATATCCCATTTAAAATGGGATTAAAAAGAGGTGCAAGAGATTTATAATGTTTAGCTGGCCAGGGGTCCATAGGAGAGCCAGATCTGCATTTTGAAAGTTCAGCTAGAGATTGATCTAAGGAAATCTCTTTAAAGTTAGAAAATATACAGGCAGCTCCCGTGGAAATTGTACTGATTAAATGGTTGTCTGGGTTGGTATTACAAGGGAAAGAGTCATGTATGAAGCAATTTTGTCTTCAAAAAAATCCGAGAGGCGATTGCAGAGTGTCTGAGACACCAAAGGGGGTCGTTTGAGAGCTAATGGGTCAGTAAAGGTTCTGACTGTATTGAATATTTCCCTGGACGATCCCTGTGCACGATTTATTTTCTCTTCCAAATAGTTTCTTTTGTGCTCAGTCAATTTTTCCTATACTCTTTGAAAGCAGATTTATACTTAATCTTACAGTCAGGGGAGTAAGATAATCTCCAGCGTCTCTCAAGAAGCTTGCAAGCCGATTTACATTTACGGAGCACATCGGAGTACCAAGGGGCAGAGGGGGCAGCACAATAGGTTTTAATAGGCCTGATTGGGGCAAGATGGTCAATGGTGGAAGAAATCCAACCATTGAAGTTGGTCAATCTAGCATCCAAATCAGGAACTATATCTGAGGGATTAAAAGGGGCGAGGTGGGCAGCTAAGATCTCAGGAGTGATCTTACTCCAATTTCTACCTACTGTTTTGGCTGGGAGTCTGGGTCGATCTTGATGGTACAGGGAGAAGAAGAACGGAATGAAAAAGTGATCGGACCAAATTACCGGAAGGGGTTCAATTGTGGAGATTCCATCCAGATTAGTACAAATCAGATCTAGAGTGTGTCCGGCCTTATGTGTTGGACTAGTAATAAGTTGGTTTAGCCCTCCGTCTGATAAGGTGGATAGAAAGTTAAGAGTGATGGAATCCGAGGGGTTATCAACATGGAGGTTGAAATCCCCAAGGAGAGTAAAGTTTGCATAACGCAATGTTGCCTGCAAAACATAATCTAAAAAGGCCGGTAAATAAGATGTTTTAGAATTGGGGGGACGATAGACCAGAAGGCCAGAAAAGGTGAGGTTAGCAGCCATTTTAACACAGAAAGGAAGTGCCTTGATGCGTTCTATTTGTGTATAAGAGAAGGAGGACATGGTCCACTGAGATCTATATATTATGGTGACTCCGCCTCCTGGGCGTGAGCTCTGTCTGTTAGCACACAATATGCTATAGCCAGAAGGTATGGCTAGGCATATAGCAGGATTGGTTTCATCCCCTAACCAAGTCTCGGTTAGGAAGAGGAGATCCCATTTATCATCTTCCAAAGTTTGAGCGATGTTGAGAGAGTGTTTCGCTAGTGAACGACAGTTAATCAGACCTGCCTTTATGGATAATGTTTTACTAACGAGGGGGGTAGGGACCGGGGTCCGTGGTATGGGACATTCATTACCTATATTGTCTTCAGTCTGTCCCAGACAGCAGGATGTAAAAGGCAGATGAGAGGTAAGGTCACGGGGGTAGATAGGCATCGAAGTACAGTGATAGGGCTTAAGGTTCATAAGCATACCCCTATTATAGGAAATGAAGCATGGTGAATCGCGACAGATGTCAGTACTTACGACCGCGGCCGCTTCCCGGACGCGGACGGGCGCAGACGGGCAGGACTCTGGCACGACTCTGGCGCAGGTCCGGCGCGTCCGCTGATCGCGTCCGCTGCGCGGAGGCATGCCCCTCCCTTTTATGCTGGCCAATCAAGAGCGTGCAAACGCTGCCCCCAACTAAGATGGCCGCTAAAGTTGTTCTACCCGCCCGGGACTCAGCTGTCTCAGCGCCCAAGTCGGCTGAAGTTGGTCCGAGTGGCGGGGGGAATCAATGACAATGAAGGTACCGCTTATTTAAATCAAGCGAGGGGCAGGGGGGGGATAAACCACCACTTTTCAATTTGAGCGGGGGAAATCACACTAGATATTCGTACAGTTTATAAAAGCTTCGTAATCAAGCTAGGAGTACAGACAATGTTAAAAACAAGTTTTAAAAGGTGCAGGAAACAAAGACTCTAACAAAGAAAAACAGCTACCTCCCGGCTTCCACCACAGGAGGGGATAGAGCATACAACGAGTTAGAGAGCCTGTCCCTGGGGAGTTAAAATAGGATAGAGGACAACAAGAATAAGGCTTTAATGGAAATTGGCCTCTTCCTAATTAAAACTAGGAACAGTGCATGAAAAACAGTTTCAAACAAATAACTGTATTGGGGCCAACATGTTTCAGCCTTCAGGGCAAGACCCTAGGCTTTCTTCAGGGCCTCTGTTTTTCATGCGCTGTTCCTAGTTTTAATTAGGCAGAGGCCAATTTCCATTAAAGCCTTATTCTTTATGTCCTCTATCCTATTTTAACTCACCACTTCTACACTTATTTTTGGTTTTGCACTGCACTCGTTCCCATCATACATCAGGTCTGCATGGTCACGGAGTGATTGTGGGTCGGAACCCAACTTCGACGGTGGGCATGGTACAAATGTCTCAATGATCTAGAGACACACCATCCCCGAGGGATGACCAGATGATAGAATTGATCACAACAAGATTTTGATGGGAATCCAATATGACTTTACAAGTTTCACCCACAATCACTATCGGTTCTGTGTATACTGGTTTAATGCCTAAATTGGCAGCAGGATTGCTCTGGTCTTGATAGACTTGATAGTTATCGACACCCGTAAAGAGGCTCCTTGTTTTCCTCGTACTTAGACCCCTAGGTTTTTTTTTTGAGTATATGACTATTTGGGGATTGTAACCTAGGCTGGTCATTAAACTTCCCTTAGACCCTTCACATAATATTGTTTTTTCTTGTATGCTGTGTGTTGAAAATAGTGAAACAAGGCTTAACGTGCATATACAATTTAATCCAGCATACACATGAATTCATGGTTTACAACATGTACTAAAATCGCCCAACCGTTTGTGTGTTTGTGTTCTATCAGGAGTATTTTCAATAGTGAGAGCTACTTCTGATCGGAGAGAATCATCCTGATCTACTGCCTTTATCACGTGGCTTAGCTAAGGGGACATAAATGCCAAGCAAGTTAATTGCTGCCCCTAGAGCGCCCAGTCCTGCTGTAGTGTGTACATAGCATTCGTAGAACTGTATTGGGACAGGTTTACCTGTGGGGTCCCAAAGCTTTTATAGCACTGTTAGGAAAGGTTTACCTGTGGGGCACCAAAGCATTAATAGTACTGTTAGGAACCTGTGGGTTCCTCAGAAGTCACAAGCAGGAGACATCTGGTCGCATATAATATTTTTTATAATAATAAGGGCATAAACACAGCATAAACAACTGCAGATTACAATGCAGGGTATAAATACACCTACACACACACACACACACACACCAATATTAAACCTGTACTAAACCCACAAGCCTCAATAACAGGTACATCATACAAAGAATGATGAACATAATGAAGCGGACCTAGAGATACATGCATAACACAGAAAAGAAAAAGGTCTTGATTTAGAGTTTGGTGAGCAGGGTACTCCTTCACAAGCATGGTGGAGTATCCTGTCCGACAAACGGATGGTCTGCCTGACCTAGTGCAAGTCAGGTGGATTGTCATGTGTCCAGCCTTACTTGGGTGCCGTCGGTGTAAATACATTGGGCTGCCCATCCTCTTTAGATCAGGCTGCCTGTATTTTTCTCCTATTGGGGAATACCAGGGAAAACATGACAGTCATGAACAGAAACACTTTAAAACAAACCCAACTCCCTGGGAGAAAATCCGGGATAAAACTCCAAGGGTGGGAGAGTAATTAGTTATTTGTTTTTAAAAACAAACACCTGCTTTGGGAGTATGTTTTTGAAAAACAGAAAAGTTGGCGAGTGGCCGTCTGAAACATGGCAGCCGCTCACCAGTCTTTCCATGCCCTAGAGCAGCCACCGCGGCTCATCTGACAGACAGAGTGACCCCCGGGGCCAGCAGAGATCTCTAAACATGGCAGCCGCTCACCAGTCTTTCCATGCCCTAGAGCAGCCACCGTGGCTCATCTGACAGACAGAGTGACCCCCGGGGCCAGCAGAGATCTCTAAACATGGCAGCCGCTCACCAATCTTTCTGTGCCTTCAGAGCAGCCACCGTGGCTCCTCTGACGGACAGAGTGACCCCCCGGGGCCAGCAGAGATCTCTAAACATGGCAGCCGCTCACCAATCTTTCTGTGCCTTCAGAGCAGCCACCGTGGCTCATCTGACAGACAGAGTGACCCCCGGGGCCAGCAGAGATCTCTAAACATGGCAGCCACTCACCAGTCTTTCTGTGCCTTCAGAGCAGCCACTGTTGCTCCTCTGACGGACAGAGTGTCCCCCGGGTCCAGCAGAGATCTCTAAACATGGCAGCCGCTCGCCAGTCTTTCCATGCCTTCAGGACGGCCACCGTGACTCCTCTGATGGACAGAGTGACCCCCGGGGCCAGCAGAGATCTCTAAACATGGCAGCCGCTCACCAGTCTTTCCATGCCTTCAGAGCAGCCACCGTGGCTCCTCTGATGGACAGACTGACCCCTGGGGCCAGCAGAGATCTCTAAACATGGCAGCCGCTCACCAATCTTTCTGTGCCTTCAGAGCAGCCACCGTGGCTCCACTGACGGACAGAGTGACCCCCAGGGCCAGCAGAGATCTCTAAACATGGCAGCCGCTCACCAGTCTTTCCGTGCCTTCAGAGCAAGCACTGGGCTCCTCTGAACGGACAGAGTGCCCCCCGGGTCCAGCAGAGATCTCTAAACATGGCAGCCGCTCGCCAGTCTTTCTGTGCCTTCAGAGCAGCCACCGTGGCTCCTCTGACAGACAGAGTGACCCCCGGGGCCAGCAGAGATCTCTAAACATGGCAGCCACTCACCAGTCTTTCCGTGCCTTCAGAGCAAGCACTGGGCTCCTCTGAACGGACAGAGTGCCCCCGGGTCCAGCAGGGATCTCTAAGCATGGCAGCCGCTCGCCAGTCTTTCCGTGCCTTCAGAGCAGCCAACATGGCTCCTCTGACAGACAGAGTGACCCTCGGGGCCAGCAGAGACCTCTAAACATGGCAGCCGCTCACCAATCTTTCCGTGCCTTCAGAGCAAGCACTGGGCTGCTCTGACGGACAGAGTGCCCTCCGGGTCCAACAGAGATCTCTAAACAGGGCAGCCGCTCGCCAGTCTTTCCGTGCCTTCAGAGCAAGCACTGGGCTCCTCTGAACGGACAGCGTGCCCCCAGGGCAGCAGAGATCTCTAAACATGGCAGCCGCTCGCCAGTCTTTCCATGCCTTCAGGACGGCCACCGTGGCTCCTCTGATGGACAGAGTGACCCCCGGGGCCAGCAGAGATCTCTAAACATGGCAGCCGCTCGCCAGTCTTTCTGTGCCTTCAGAGCAACCACTGGGCTCCTCTGAACGGACAGCGTGCCCCCAGGGCCAGCCGAGATCTCTAAACATGGCAGCCCCTCGCCAGTCTTTCCGTGCCTTCAGAGCAGCCATTGCTGCTCCTCTGGCGGACAGAGTGACCCCCGGGCCAGCCGAGATCTCTAAACATGGCAGCCGCTCACCAGTCTTTCCGTGCCTTCAGAGCAGCCACCGTGACTCCTCTGACGGACAGCGTACCCCCAGGGGCCAGCAGAGATCTCTAAACATGGCAGCCGCTCACCAGTCTTTCCATGCCTTAGAGCAGCCACCGTGGCTCCTCTGACGGACAGAGTGACCCCCGGGGCCAGCTGAGATCTCTAAACATGGCAGCCGCTCGCCAGTCTTTCCGTGCCTTCAGAGCAGCCACTGTTGCTCCTCTGACGGACAGAGTGCCCCCGGGGCCAGCAGAGATCTCTAAACATGGCAGCCGCTCGCCAGTCTTTCCATGCCTTAGAGCAGCCACCGTGGCTCCTCTGGCGAACAGAGTGACCCCCGGAGCCAGCAGAGATCTCTAAACATGGCAGCCGCTCGTCAGTCTTTCCGTGCCGTCAGAGCAGCCACCGTGGCTCCTCTGACGGACAGAGTGGCACCCGGGGCCAGCAGAGATCTCTAAACATGGCAGCCGCTCCCCAGTCTTTCCATGCCTTCAGAGCAGCCACGTGGCTCCTCTGACAGACAGAGTGACCCCGGGGCCAGCAGAGATCTCTAAACATGGCAGCCGGTCACCAGTCTTTCCATGCCTTCAGAGCAGCCACCGTGGCTCCTCTGAACAGACAGCATGCCCCCCGGGGCCAGCAGAGATCTCTAAACATGGCAGCCGCTCGCCAGTCTTTCCGTGCCTTCAGAGCAGCCATTGCTGCTCCTCTGGCGGACAGAGTGACCCCCGGGCCAGCCGAGATCTCTAAACATGGCAGCCGCTCACCAGTCTTTCCATGCCTTAGAACAGCCACCGTGGCTCCTCTGACGGACAGCGTACCCCCAGGGCCAGCAGAGATCTCTAAACATGGCAGCCGCTCACCAGTCTTTCCATGCCTTAGAACAGCCACCGTGGCTCCTCCGACGGACAGAGTGACCCCCGGGGCCAGCAGAGATCTCTAAACATGGCAGCCACTCACCAGTCTTTACATGCCTTCAGAGCAGCCACCGTGGCTCCTCTGATGGACAGCGTACCCCCAGGGCCAGCAGAGATCTCTAAACATGGCAGCCGCTCGCCAGTCTTTCCATGCCTTAGAACAGCCACCGTGGCTCCTCTGACGGACAGAGTGACCCCCGGGGCCAGCAGAGATCTCCAAAATCAGGACCAGATTCTTGATAGTTGACAAATAGAAGAGTGGAGAAAAGAGATAATTAGAAGGCTTTTTGTATGTGACTTACTGTATACGAATAAGTCAACAACAAGACACTGCAGTGTTCCTTGCCTTAACATTGTCTGTTTGTTTCCATTTACTATATATATTGAGTATTTTTATCTCTACAATGTCAGCTGAACAAGTCACTGATTACGTTAAATCATATCATACTGGAAAAGGATAAATAAATGTAAAAAATGTATTTTGGTATTCAGAAAGCATAAAATGGGAAAACGCCTTACCTTGGCAGATCCTAGCAACAGACTTTTATTCTAGCCTTTGTGTTCAATCCAGTTCAGGGTCCACGGTGTAGACAGGAGCTACTGGGTTGACACCATTTTCCTTTGATGTCCCGAGATCTGTCGTAGAATAGCTGTGCAAACTGGGCCGAGTAAACCCTTTTTGTACTTGACTCTCAAGGTAGCGAGGGTGGGTAGTCACAGAATTCTCAGCTTGGTAATGTTGGCTGCTCAACAACAAACCAACAGCCTCTATATAATGAATGTCCAGCACACTGCTTATCTTGCTATGAAAATGTACTTTACTCACTCAGTTGCATCCAATACTACATGAATCAAAAGCAGGTTAATACCTCTGCCTTCTAAGTTGTCGGGTGCTGCGTTCACTCATGTCTATCCCTGCCCTCCCCAGTATCATTTATTTATTTCTGGTTCTGATCCCTCTTCCCCTCCAGGGGCATTTAGGAGTGGCATGAATATAGTACAGGTGCAGTTCATTCACCCTCATACACATGTGCTCTCAGTCTTAAGTGTCTTACCCCTTCACAACATGAGTCAGTCCTGTCAGGGTCCCTTTCCAGCTGCTCAGCACTCGCAGGGCACGCCCGTGCACTTGAGAGAGCAGTGGCCCACTAGCAGGCTTTTGTGGAGCTCTTACGTCCTGGGTGCATGGCAGCGTTCAGTAGGGCACCCTCTTTGCCTTTTCTTTACAGTTTACAGTGATGATCAGCAGTCCTAAAGTTTTGCAGTCACACCTGGCCTGTTGGTGAGTGAAGGCCCTCTGGGGGCCCCACCATCGGCAATTGAGCCCACATTGTAGCCGGCCGAACCCCAGGCGTAACCTCAGACAGGGTGTTCGACACTTGGGTAGTTGTAGTCCCTCATGGGCTTCTGGCATGAACCGCTCAGGAATTTGGCAGATACAGCCCCGCACAGTCTCTCCAGGAAGTCCGTAGATTCAGCCCCTCTTGGGTTACTTAAGAATTTGGCATGTGCAGCCCTGCGCGGTCTGGTTGGCAGCACACATTCATCACCGGACTGGGCGTCGTCAAGGGCGTTGTCATAGAGTATTATTTTCTGCATTGAACTGTTGGGAGAGTCTGGGGGACAGTCTGAAACCCTGGTCCTGCTGGATGGATTTCCAGTAGTTGGCTTCCTCCGGCCCCATACAGCTGCTAGGGATGCGCTGGACCTTGCTTCTTCCAGGACTGCCTCGTCCTCCTGTTGGATAGAGAAACTCCCTTCTCTAACCAGACAGGCAGGCAGGCAGGCTTCTAGGCTCTTCAGGACCGATACCAGCAATCAATTCAGCCTGCTGGTGATGTGCCTTCAACTTGGATAGACTGTCAGGCAGACCCAATCCCTGGTGGCACAGCACGCACCTGAGTGCTCTGCAGAGCACTTTATTCCTTGGTAACAGAGGACTTTGAACTGGAGCATACAAGAGGGCTATATGGTCCCACTTGTATACACAACTGGAAGAAAGGAGATGTAGTTTACTCTGGCACACTCTCACATTCTGTGTATGCCCCTCACAGGCTACACACACCAACATGGTTAACACGCACTTGAGATGTTAGCGCAAAGTCTGGACAGGGACATAGAAACAGAGCATTACATGGGTGCGTCAGTAGGACCCCACTCCAGTGATCCTGATGCAAAGATCTTATCAGGCTATTGATCCTTACAACATGGTGCATTGCCACCACCGCTCTGGCTGTTAAACCCATGACAGTCCTCTGCCTTAAATAAGGGCGCACTTGGTGTGACCCTCCAGGTCACAGGCCCGGTCCAAGACCTCTCATAGTCCCTTGTTACAAGTGGCACAGTACTGGGGTGGCAGAAACTTCTCACATAATGGTTTCCTTTACTTTGTGATAGATTTCCCCAGTAACATACAGGTGCAAGGTGGACGCCATTGAATGGGGAACTGCCATGAGGAGCCCATTTTTCTGGTCTTCAAACCACACGCAATTTGCCTTTTAATAGGGTTTTTCTCGCTAATATTTACCACCTGTTTCCAGCAGGTGGTAGATATATTCATGTAGTTGGTTTTGGGGGTGGCAAGAGTAGGGGAGGGAAGGGGAATCTGTTTCTAACAGGGCGAAGCATTGTGTGTTCCCCCAGTTAGAAAAAAAGACAGCACAAGTCTTGGCTGCTGCTGCTGCAGACAAAGTCTTATTATTATTATTATTATTATTATTAACCGAGTTTTATAAAGCGCAAACAACCCGGAGGCCTCGTAGCGCTAAGTACCTTCATACTACAGAAAGAGGAGGAGAATTTAGATGAACAAATAGGTTTTCAAGTTCTTTCGAAATTTTAAAAGGTTCGGTTCACTGCGGAGGAGGGTGGGCAAAGAGTTCCATTCCTTAGCAGCATTCCAGGAAAAGGAGCGTCCACCCCATCTAGTACGTCTGATCTTATTGACAGTAGCTAGAAAGGCAGTGCTTGAACGCAAGGATCTATGAGGGAGGTAAGGTTCTGCTAAAGAGCAGATCATAGTGGGGGCGGTCTTTCGCATGGCTTTGTGCATGAAACACAGGGATTTGAACAACACTCTGGCTTTTATAGGAAGCCAGTGCAGCTTCCTCAGGGCCATGGTACCTGATTGCCGTTTGTTAAGGCCCAATAAAAGGCGGGCTGCAGCATTTTGAGTCACCTGCAGCTTCCTTATTGTGGAGGTAGGAGCCCCTAAGTATAGGGAGTTCCCGTAGTCCAGGCGGGACAGAATAATGGCTTGCACCATTATTCTGCGGGCTTCAAAAGGGAGAAGTGGTAACACCTTTCTCAGCATACGCATGAGCCCAAAGCACATGGCGGACAGAGTAGTCGCTTGCTGCAGAAAGTTAAGGTTCGTGTCCAACCAAATGCCTAGGCTCTTTATATGGGGCTTGGGTTGTGGCGGGGGCCCCATACACAGGGGCCAGTCCGTGAGAGGGCAGGGAATAGCTGAGTTGCCTAACATCAGGAGCTCCGTTTTCTCGCCATTTAATTTTAAATGCGAGATAGCCATCCACTGAGCAATCGCTACTAGACAGTTGCTTAAATTTGAAGAGGATGGGTCCGCCTGATTCATAGATACGACTAATTGCGTATCATCGGCGTATGTGACTATGTCAAGGCCGAATGAGTGCACTATATCAGCCAAAGGCTGCATATAAATATTAAA
This sequence comes from Lissotriton helveticus, assembly GCF_964261635.1. Taxonomy (NCBI): domain Eukaryota; kingdom Metazoa; phylum Chordata; class Amphibia; order Caudata; family Salamandridae; genus Lissotriton; species Lissotriton helveticus. The sequence goes on along the minus strand of NW_027611685.1, from coordinate 270,577 downwards.
AAGTGTTGGACTCAAGGCCGAGCCCTGGGGCACACCTTGATCCAAGGGCCAACATTTTGAATGGGTAGTGCCCTCTACAACCTTAAATGAGCGATTCTCCAGAAAAGACTGGAGCCAGTCCATAGCCTTCCCTGAGATTCCCAGTTTATAGAGGCGGTGAAGAAGAATGCTGGTGTTGACAGTGTCGAAAGCGGCACTAAGGTCGAGCAGCAAGATTACTGTAGTGCCGCCAAATGGAGCTTTTCCGTCAAATGTTTCCGTCTGGAAAAATCGTGTCAGAAAAACCTAACTGATAATCAGCTGGAATAAAATTAACACATGAAAGTACACTTTAATTTCTTTGCGCTTGAGTTAGTTGAGGGATAGATTTAGGCATTGGGCTCGCATCACACAAAAGATTATTGTGAAGCCGAGGCCAAAAATCAAAAGTCAGGATAACAGATACATGCAGTTGGCAACTTCGACAGGGGAAAACGCCCGTTGTCAATGGAGGGGACATTCCCAACCCAGAAATCTACATTACAAATGAATGAATAGTATTTGTTTTATAAATAGATGTTTTGTGCCAGTCCATATGACTCTGGGATACTGCGTTACAACTCCACAGGGTACATGTAAGTTATGCGAGTCTATTAAAATTTTGAAAATTTTACAAATTCTCACTCTTACATCGAGTGCTCTCAGTTTACAATTCTTCGCTCTGCTGTGTCAGAAAAACAGCTACAATTTATATTTTTGGAAATTTACTTCTATTAACTGTTTAATTTTAAATCTACAAGTGATTGAAATTACGTGCAAAGAACGCAAGGTTTAGCGCTAGGCAACCGAATGTCAGTGCCATAAGGAGGATTATTTTGAAAAACGGAAGGACATCCAGCATTTTAAGTTTGAAGAATTTCTAAAATCTAGGTGTTGCGCTGACCTGGGAGCTGAGAAAAGTGTTATACCTGTAAGTGAAGTCTCTAATTTTTCATTTCATTAACCCAGAGCAAAGCTATATCTGTGCACACAGCATCAGAAATACCGTTGAAAGACCACTTCAGCATGCTCATCTGAAATATTATCAGAAAGACGAATTGCCTCAGCATGACAGAATAAATGTTAATCTAAAGCCTCATCTAATTCCCGAGAGGAAGCGCACGGTGCATAACAGAAAGTTATTGCAAAAGGTTTCTTCTACATGCGATCATAGAAAAGACGCTGAAATAAGACTTTGAAGGCGACACATCCGACAGAAAAAAGCACTGAGATTAAAAATCACTCTTGCTCAACAACCGTTTTTAACCAGTGAAAACTTCAAGACTATCTGCCTCTGGATATAACACCTGAAACCACTCGCCTCTCTTTTGCAATACCCTTAAAGATACACCACTTCATTGTGTCCATGACCATCTCAAATAAATGTTTCCTTTTTATTGTGTACTGTTCTGTGATGAATTCTATGTAAATTGGCTTAGCATTATCTGTTGTGCTGGAGTATATGTAGAACTGTTAAATATAAAAACTGATTAAGTGAACACTGGGGAGCTATATCTAATGTGACTCCCTGTCTTCAGAACTACAAACTTTGCTCAATGTATAGGAAGGTTAAAAGGAACTGATGTTCTGCGACTGGTGATCCACAATAGTACTGTGCACGTTCTAACGCCCTCAGTTACTGCCATTACGTCAGTGCAAAATGGAACTTAACATTTAATCATTAAATATTCAACTAACACCTTTATCACTGCTTTGCTAAGAACCTATACAAAGGAATGTGAGAAAAACATAATTCATTCAGTTGCTGCCGGAGAGACCATAACCTGAAGACCATTATCTGCAAGAAACCTTTCAACAGGTTTATATAGGGCAGCTTCCAGGCAAATTTTGCTCAATTCAAGTGTTAAGGATATTGCCCATGATTTTTTTCAGAGATTAATGCTGACCATTTTCTAAACAAGCCAGACTCTAGGAAGGATCTGGTTCACTCCTAGCATGGCATATGAGCAAAAGAAAAACAAACTTGGTGACATTAGCTCTAGAAATAAATCTTGTAAAAACACAGACTATGAGAACAAATTCAGTGTTCAAACCAGCCTCACACAACACAAAATAACACAAGCTGGGGAAGAAAGATTCAGCCATAAATCTCATCTCACTGAACATGTGAGATTGCTCACTGGGGATAAACCTTATCAGTGCTCTGAATGCAAAAAATGTTTCAGTGGCCAAAGCACTCTCACTCGGCATACAAGAACCCACACTGGGGAAAAACCTTATCAGTGCTCTGAATGCCAGAAATGTTTCAGTGGCCAAAGCACTCTCACTCGGCATACAAGAACCCACACTGGGGAAAAACCTTATCAGTGCCCTGAATGCCAGAAATGTTTCAGTGGCCAAAGCACTCTCACTCGGCATACAATAACCCACACTGGAGAGAAACCTTATCAGTGCCCTGAATGCCAGAAATGTTTCAGTTACAACAGCAGACTCACTGAACATACAAGAACCCACACTGGGGAAAAACCTTATCAGTGTTCTAAATGCCAGCAAAGGTTTCGTAACAAACCAAGTCTTTCCCGACATGCAATAACCCACTCTTTGGTAAAACCTAATCAGTGCTCTGAATGCCAGATATGTTTTACTGTAAAAAGCAGTCTCACTCGGCACATAAGAATCCACACTGGGGAAAAACCTTATCAGTGCACCGAATGCCAGAAATGTTTCAGTGAAAAAAGCAGTCTCACTGATCATACAAGAACCCACACTGGGGAAAAACCTTATCAGTGCTCTGAATGCCAGCAAAGGTTTCGTAACAAACCGAGTCTTACTCAACATGCAATAACCCACTCTTTGGAAAAACCTTTTCCCTGCTCCGAATGCCAGAAATGTTTCCGTGAAAAAAGAAGACTCACTGAACATACAAGAGCCCACACTGGAGAAAAACCTTTTCAGTGCTCTGAATGCCAAAAAAGGTTTCGTAACAAATGGAGACTTACTCGACATGCAGTAACCCATTCTTTGGAAAAACCTTATCTGTGCTCCGAATGCCAAAAATGTTTCAGTGAAAAAAGAGGACTTACTAGCCATACAAGAACCCACACTGGACAAAACCGTTATCGGTGCTCTGAATGCACAAAAAGTTTCAGACATAAATCTAATCTCACTGAACATGTAAGAATCCATAGTGGGGGAAAAACTTATCAGAGCTCTAACTGCTAGAAATGAGCTAGAAGCTGTTACAAGCACCATAAGCAAACACACACAGTCCAAAATAAATTTTCGTGCTCTGATTGCCAGAAAAGATTACATTTTGAATGCAGTCTCACACTACATGAGCAAACACACACAGGAAAAAAGCGTCACCAGTGCTCTGAATGCCAGAAATGTCTCTTTGATAGGCATAGCCTCACTAACCATGAGAGACTCCACACTGGGAAAAAACCATATGAGTGCTCTGAATGCCAGAAAACCTTCAGAGAAAAACGCTTTCTCACTCAACATGAGAAACTCCACACTGGAGAAAATCCTTATGCCAGAAAAGCTTTTATCTGAAAGACAGTGTTAAGTGTCATGAAAGATCCCATACTGGGGAAAAACCTTATGAGTGCTTGTAATGCAAGCAAATCTTTGGTTACGAACTGCTTTTCATTCGACACTAGTGTACTCACACAGGGGGAAAAAGCCTTAGGGTGTTCTGAATGTCAGAAAAGGTTTGTTGACAAATATAATCTAATTCGACATGAAAGACCCACACTGGATTAAAGCCTTATACGTGCTCTGAATGCAAGAAAGGATTTAGTCAGAAAAGAAAGTCAGTCTCACTAAACATGAGAAATGCATCCACACCAGGTGAATAGGAACCCACATCCTGAGTTGCTGAAAAGCTTCTAATGCAACCTGACTTTACATGTAAGAGCAAAAATTGTAGTTGCAATAGGTTTACTTGCAACCTCAAAAGAATTTTGCGGGATTGAAAACAGTCAACAAATTGCCAAAAATCAGCAGTTAGAGTACCTGAAAGTTACAACACTCTCAAGGTCACTCCTCGACTCAGAGAAATGTTAGTGCTGGCAAAATCAACTAATTGCCACAAAATTCACATTATTTCTGTCTAAAATGTACTAGACCCAAAAGGCTCCTACTCACCCTTGTTTGTTTACATAAGACTGAAATATATATTTTGGGTGCAGTGTTTTGTACACTTTGTTAACATTATTGAATGCAGAATTTTCATGATAAAATACAGCAGAAGTTAAACGTAATAAACAAGTTACTTACCTTTGGTCACGCTGTTTCTGGTGGATACTCCTTTACCTGCTAATTCTTCACCGTGAGAATATTCCCCAGGCGCCAGACTGGATACTGAAACTTTAAAGCAGTCCTGCTGCACGCCGGTAGGAGACACCGCGCAGCTCAGTGTCAAAGTCTTTCTGCTCCAGAGTGACGAGCGGAGCCGCATATGAGCACTAACCATTCTCATTGTGAACAAACTCAGGGGTTCGTGGGTTCATTATCTCACAGGAATGTATCACATATGCAGGCCGTGTGTAGAGGTTAATTCACCTTTTTTTTAAATGAATAACATTCAGATGAGTCCTTTTCATTTCTAAAAATTCAAATTGTATTCTCAGTAACAAGTGTATATATACATTTCTGAGTGATGTCAGCACAGTGCTCAAGCTGAAAGTGATATGATGATAAAACAATCAGATCCACATATTATACACATAAACAGGACTGTGAATTACTTTTGTACAATAAAAGTTAAGCAAAACTGATTCTCAGGAGACATAGTTCATGTGAAACAGTCCCTGAATAGTCAAAATGTAGACTGTTTTAGTTAATTATCATGGTCTAATCAGGACAGTACATTGCTGCCTCTCCCGTATACTTATCACGCTGTATCCTGTACACCTTAGTAAGGAATCTTCTGTTTCACAGGCCAACTCTGAACCTTGTGGGCAGGATCCATATAGTTGAAGCCCCACTTCCAAAGAGTGGAGGTAACATGGTGCCCCTCCCCCTCCAAGTTTGCATCATTCCTATCCTATCTATCTTAGGCAGTCCTTGCAAGTGTAAAAACGGGCCCCCTTTCACAGGAGCAGCACAACGGAAACCCATCGTTCTGCGGTGGAGTTCTGTATTGTTTTGTGTTTTTCAAATTATTGAATTTTGCAGGTATTTAACTGTTTACAGTAGGGGTCTCCAACCTTTTCTTTAGTGAAAGCTACTTCTGATAAGTAAAAATTGTTAGCTGCTGGAGGATAAACATCTCACGCAGCTACCACCTCCACGCCCATCTTCATTGCTTTAGGCCTAATATCCGTAGAGACAGACACTATAGTTTGAGCAAAATACTTGACTAAGGGTACTATGGCAGGGCTGCCATGTGTGTCAGTTAGAGCGCCGTCATTGGGGATGTATGAACAAATGTGTACATATGGATGGTATATATTTATATGGGTGACTGAGAGCCTGTGTTGTATGTACTTGCTGCACATGACATACCTTTCACCATATTTTGCACTGTTATATGTAGGACACTATCATACAATCTTTTTTTAAATGAGAGAAATTTAAAGTTCTAACAAATGTTCTTCAAAAATGCTTATAATATGGAAAACAAATCTGCACTTTAAATTTGTTTCATTTAAAAAAAAAATGGCTGTATTTTTCAGTTATACTTACGACACGATGTCTACTGGCCACTGGGAGTCAGGGCCTTGCTGTTTGTAAATGTGACCCTTCAAAATGGGGGAACATTTAAATGAAGAGTAACTTAATCATTAAGTTAACATTAATTTTCTCCCATTGAAAAGCATTCAGAAACATCATTTGGTTCACAGCTCCAATATTAAGTTGTCAGGGACTTTTATCTAAGAACAAAATATCTCAGTGCATCAGTGGTTCACCTCTGTGACGCAACCTGGGTCATAAATCAGACTGAGCAGTGCTCATCACACCGTTGATGGTATATTTACCAATAACATCAATTCATCGGTCGGAAAAGCTCTGCGTTTGGCGTGAACTGATTACAGAGGCATTTCGTTTAATCTTTGTGGTCCAGCTATGCAGTCCGTTTCCGCCAAGACACTAATAGTAATACAATATTGTGCAAGGAAGAAAGTTGATACAAACAAACCAAACAATCTTGTATGTGAATCCAAGCCCTCAATTGATCATGATGTGGAGCAAGCTGCTGCCAGGTATGAGGCCTGGGTTGATGCAGCAGTCTCTCAAGTAGGGCCTTTTAAATCAAAGACGAACTATCGGTCCGCACCATGGTGCTCCTATGAGCTCAGAGAATATAAAAGGAAATGTAGGCACCAAGTCCAACTTGGGAGGAAGAGTTACAGCCTAGAGGAATACATACAATATAAAACTATAATAAAAGATTATAAAACTATGGTTCAGGTGACTAAAACTGCCTTCTTTACAGATAAAATCAGAGCAGCTGAAAACTCAACTAAGGAATTATTTAAAACAGTCAATTCACTTTTATCCTTAGGTAATAAAAATGAAGCAGCTCCCAAAACAAATACTACCCTAATTCGGGTATCTGGATATGATAAATTATTTGCAACTGCATTTGTGGTGAAATACCTTTGATGTGTCTTTGCAACTCGCAGTTAAGCAGGCGATGCTCCTTTCACTCATCCGCCAAATTACACTTTGCAATGAATCGCTGACACAAAATTGCATGTTGGAAAACCTCAAAAGACATTATTTATAGCTGCAAAATTCACACTGTTGAGCTTATGCTACTTTATTTAACTGTGTACAAGGTTTAAGCTAAGCTCAAACCATAATCATTTGTAATCAAACATGCATCTGTACAGCTGAGCTGTGAGTGGCATGTGGCCGAGGATATGTATTCTTACCCCTTAATTGTACATTTGAGCACAGAACATTCCTTGAAATATTGTGATCAATTTAGGGAAATACCTCTGTGTGCTAAGAAAATGCATTAAGAATAACGGAATGTTAATTATCCTATTTAATACCTTCTCATTGCAGTTTTTTTTCTCCAAAAGAGAAGTGTGTTAACTATACCAGATGTGTGACACCATTAGAAATAAGAAAATAATGTATCTTTACCAGATAAGTTTATCAGTAAATTACGTTAAATTATTGGATATAAAATGTTGCATGTATCACTTATAGGAGAGAAATGAAAATGTTGGGTTTCGTGGACATAATTAAAACTTTTTTAAAGATGATAGAAGCTCTATAATAGTTTTTTGTAAATGAACCCCTATATGTATCTCTACAAGAACCATCTCTCTTAAATCAAAACTGTGCTTGTTTTAGGGAGAAAGCTAAATGATCTAGCAGATCAGTATTTTTATTAGGAAGCTTCAAGTTAAAGAGTGAAAACACTTTTTTAGAGTTCCCTAAATTTGTGATAAAGTTATTTCAATAGGTAAATTTCATGACAATATTGAAATGGGAACGAAAATAACAGGAACACATATTTACACCACAGGACAAAAATATTGGAGACTAAGGGCCTGATTTGGATCTCGGACGGGTTACTGTGTCACAACGGCGACGTATATCCTGTCACCCAAAATATAAATTCATTTTTGTCTGATGGGATTTATATATTTTGGCGGAAGGGATATCCGTCACCAGTGTGATGGAGTAAACTATCCGCCGAGACCTAAATCAGGCCCTGAATCTCAGAAATATAAAATATATTAAAGCTCCATCAAAAATAATACATTTGGTAAAAGTGGTTCCTTTTGGGGTCAGCAGACTACCGTTTCTCTGAAAGCTTTTAGATAAAGGAATCTTTCATTGTTTTAAATGCAGCCCATGTTCCTTTCACATTCACAAAGGTCCCCTTGGGGACTCCTTCCCGTTTGCTACTGGATTACCGACTCCTAATAATGTTTTGCAACCTACGTTTGGTCGCAAAACTTAATGCATACCACAAGGATGTATTAAAGTTTCAGAAGGGTATCCCCCTTCCAAATTCTGAATCCTTAAATGGGCTTAGTATATCTCAAAAAGGTTTTTAGCATTGCAATCCATGGGATTTACCGAATCGGGCGTTCGTGAATGGTAAAACCCTATGTTTCTAAATTGTCTCCAAATTAAGTTTGCTAATACCATTAGTTGAGTTAGTAACCTGTACACCTACCTATTTACTATTAGTATTGCTTGAGATCAAATGAAACCATCTCACTTAACTCTGACACAATACTTATTTAAGGACAGAATTTCTGACATCAAGCTTTAATGTTTTGTTAAATATGTTTCTAAATGTTGTCACATACAGAAAAGTAGCTAAAGCTGTCTCTGGGCCTTCAACATAAGATATGATGTAATCATAATTTTTAGATACATTTTCTGAGTATCAGGAACAATGTGTGTTTCTTGGTTTTCTCAAAACCACTATAATAAACATATTCAACCCTTTTAGATTGTATCTGTTTGTTCTGGCGTATGTTGCAGATAATAATCTAGATTTAGACCTAGGATCAATTCCACCCATGGTTTCTAAAAGCTGTTTATCATTGATCTCAATTACTATTATCAGAAATAAAACTGTAAATGACCTGATCTGAGAGATGGACCTTCAAGTATTATGCTCAGTCAATTTATTGAACAAACTATGCAGTTAAAACCTGAATAGATTAGATCCACAAGCATTACCTGACCACTGTATTTTACATCAATAGATTATTTATCAGCACATATTCTCTAATTACAATTAATTCATCTTCTAATTGATACTGGTCTTGTGCTGGGTCTGCTGGAACTATTTCCATATGACATTTAAAATCCCAAAAGATAAGGAGTTATGGTTTCAGGGCTGGTCAAACCTTAATGAATTCTACACCTAAAAATGCCCTGTTGTGCAGCATGATTTAGACGTGGTATGTATTTCCTTTTGAATGTAAAATTGAACAAATATTTATTGTTGTTGCCACCCAAAACGTTATCAGTAATTGGGAAAATAACAATAAGTGGTCCTATGATGCTTGTTGGAAAGAGAAGTGTTTAACCACAAAGTGGATCGAATTCAAGTTTATAACTTAATTGCTAGTGTAGAAAAAGATATGATTTTGAACCCTACGATGCGGTTCTTTTCCAGAAAGTATTCATGTCTGTATCATAAGTCATAACTCAAGTAACACTGATGAAGTCAAAAAGCCTCCTTGAACATTCAAATCGAATTTGAATTACAATATAAAATGATCATTGCTCACAATATGATTATTGCTCACAATATTTCTCTTAGTATTTTCATTTTTGTACTGATTTGTGTAAAAAAATAATTTGTATTTGTTTTTCTATATGTTGGAAGCATTACATTAATGAAATCTCTGTATCCTACCTTCTTTCTTTTCTTTCCTTTCTTCATGAACATTTCCATTGTTTAACTTTTTAGGTTGCCTGATATGAAGAATTTTGCTCTACATAACTATGCTGTGTTACAGAATGCTATGTTACAGTATGTTGAGTTTTATGTACCACTTTTGTCTATTATATGTATGCCAGCTCATGTTTAGTTATGCTTTATTAATTAGATTATGTTTATTAGGTTTTATTATTCAATAAAATGTTTCAAACATAAAAAATGAGAAATGCTATGTGTTTACAACTGCACCATTTTATTGTACGGGTAATCTCAAACATGTTCCCAGGGGCCAAAAGGATCATGTTACTTGCCCAGTAAGCATCTGTTCTTGGCATGTAGAACTGTAGATTCACATGCTTTGCATACTCCTGCCATCTAGAGTTGGGTCCGGATGTTTGCAAGTTGTTTTTCTTTGACGAAGTATTTCCAGTCACGAGGTAGGGGACTCCTCCTTTCGGTGATAGTGCTCATGGGCAGCGACTCCATTGTTAGATTGTTTTGAGCAGAGGGTGAGAATGGAGTTAGTAAAGGTAGAATAGAGATGTCCATATGTTTGTATGTAAGTAAGAAGAACTGCAACAGGTGTAGGTACCTGGGGAGGCGGGTGGGCGAATGTGAATCTACAGCTCTACATGCCAAGAACAGATGGTTACTGAGTAAGTACCATTATCCGTTCGAGGCATGTGAGCTGTAGTTCACATGCTTTGCATAGACTATACAGCAGTAACTCCCAAAGCGGTGGCTAACCTGTAGATGTCGCCATTGTTTGAAAAAGTGTTATATTTACTGCCTTGCCTACATTAGCCTATTGCCTCGCTAACACATCTACACAGTAAGGTTTGGTGAATGTGTGCGGTGTAGACCATGTTGCTGCCTTACAAATGTCAGCTAAGAGAAAAATCCCCTAAGAAGGCCATAGTCGCCCCTATTTTGCAGGTGGAATGCGCCCTAGGCGGTATTGTCAAGGTTATTTTCGCTTTCACATAACATGTTTTGATACATTTGACAATCCATCGTGCAATGCCTGATTTAGATATAATATTGCCTGTGTGTGGTCGCAAAAAATCAACAAAGAACTGTTTTGTCTTGCGAAAAGCTTTTGTTCTTTCCACATAATGAAGTAGAGTTCTTCTAACATCTAATGTGTGTAGAACTCGTTCTGCTACAGAAACATGTTGAGGAAAGAGCACGGGTAACTCGACTGATAGATTGATGTGAAAAGCAGAAACCACTTTAGGTAGACATTTGGAATTGGTTCATAGAACCACTTTGTCTTTATGAAGTTGAAAGTAAGGTTCTTGTATAGTTAGCGCCTGGAGTTCACCAAATCTCCTTGAGGAAATGATTGTGAAAAGCAACCTTCCCGGAGAGAAATTGTAATGGACACATGTGCATTGGTTCAAAAGGTGGACCCATCAGCCTTGTAAGGACTATGTTCAAGTTCCACTTTGGTGCAGGTGGGACTCTTGGTGGTATTACTCTTTTTAATCCTTCCATAAAGGCTTTAATAACTGGTACTCTGAATAGAGATAAGTGTTGTGTGTTTTGTAAGTATGCAGCTACTGCTGCTAAATGCAAGCAAATGGATGTGTAGGCTAGTCCAGATTGCTGTAAGTGTAAGAGGCAACAGATGATGTTTTGCACTGAGGCATCAAGGGGATTGATGTTGTTATTTGTACAATAGATAACAAATTGTTTCCATTTTGCTGCATAACATGCCCTAGTAGCAGGTCTCCTAGCCTCCTTTAGGATATTCATAAAGTTGGGTGGTAATTGTAAATAACAAAACTCTATGACCTCAGTAGCCAAATCGCTAGGTTGAGTTTGTTGGGATTTGAATGCCTGATTTCTCCATGGCTCTGAGTGAGGAGACTGGAGTTGAGATGCAGCTTTTGATGTGGAACTACTGAGAGCTCTAGCAGGGTGGTGAACCAAGGTTGACGTGCCCATGTGGAAATGGTCTTATACCCCCTGGTAGAAAGACCGACAAAAGGAGCCACGTTAGAAGGAGACTGTAGAGCTCCGATAGATTTGGCTACCACTGTGTCTTTTTCATCTTCTCCAAGGACTTATCTACTTCGGGGTCAAAGAGATGCTCCTTGTCAAAAGGATATTTAAAGTAGACTGCTGGACTTCAAGTTTGAACCCAGAAATCTTTAGCCAATCATGTCTTCTAAGTAACAAACTTGTGTTAAACCCCCAGCTGCCCTGTCTGCAGCATCTAAAGCACATCTTATTGAGGAATTGGATATGAGCTTTCCCTCCTGAATTAAATCTTGGGCCTTTGCTTTACATTCATCTGGGAGATGTTGCAGCAACTGCTCCATTTCAACCCAGTGTGCGATGTCAAACTGGCTAGCAGGGCCTGGGTGTTGGCAAAGCGCCAGTGGTTTGCTGCTTAAGCAGCTACTCTCTTACCAGAGGCGTCTAATAGTTTTGACTCCTTAACTGGAGGGGGTGCATCCCTGTGGTCTGTGAATAGGTCCTTTTACGGGCATTAGAGACTACCAAAGAGCCTAGTGGTAGCTGACCTTTAATAATGACTGGATCTGAAGGAGCAGCCTTATCATTTTCAATTCTGGGGGTTAGAATGTGGGCCCGCACTGGATCTTTGAAAATGTTGTCCGCATGTCTCGTCATGCCTCTAAGAATAGGCAGAGTGTGGCTAGCCCTATGTGTGGTGGTGAGGGTTAGGAAATCTTCCTCTAGAAATTCCTTGTGTAAATGCACCCTATGATATTCTGCAACTCTAGTGAGCAACGCTAGGTGTCCTACATTGTCATCAGGAGGAGAAGGCTTTGCAGGGTAAATATCTTGGTGAATCTGTGTGATAGTCTCTCCAGGGATCTATCTGTAGAAGAGTCTCCCGCCCATTCTTATCATCATCCTGGAGAGTTTGTGGGTGTGATTAACAAATGACGTAAAGGTGGAGAGGTTGGTGTTGAAGAATGTGGGAAGGGAGTAGGGTTAGTATCCACATTCTTCTTCTTGAAAGGACTAAAGTAAGGGTCTTTCTTGTGACTCAGGTTTACGTTTCTGAGGTTACTTAGTAAGAACACATCTTGTATCAGGATTTAGTATAGTTCATTTAGTTTTAGGTCCAATTTGGATGTTGGAACATCGAAATCTGGACCCTGCTGCTTCGGAGGCACAGTTTTGGGTTTCAGTGCCAAAGATTTTGGTGCTGGAGTGCAATCTCCTTTCGACGCCAAAAGGTTGCGGTGCCGAAGGAGACTTTGTCTTTGGCGTCAAGGATTTCAGCTCCAAAGCGGGTTGCGGCTTCGAGCCTGAATGCTTCGTCTCGGTGCCAGTCTTCGGCCTACTCGATCCCGAGCCAGAAGGCTTAGAGATGTGTTTTGTGCCGAGCCGGAGGATGGGGCATCGGAAACATGTTGTCGGTGTTGAACGTGGCCTGAAGGCGGGGGTAAGACTGAAGTCTTCTGTTTTGGTTGACTTGGGTTTTGGATTAAGGGGCTTTCGGTACTCACGGTACGTTGACCTTGCGGCAAGTCTTCTTCTGCGTCTGAGTCCGATTCAGGTATGGAGACAAGTTCTTCCTCTGCCCCTTGTGCGTTGAATTCCTGTTCTAAATATTTGCCAAAGATGTCCAGCATGTAGTTGACGTTTTGAGTTTGCATCTCGTGACGTCAAGCCAGACTATCATGGAGCGTTTACTTTGATCAGAACGATTTACACACGTCACAGTTCTCTTCGTTGTGCTCCGGAAACAAGCACCAGTTGCAAACTTCGTGCAGGTCAGTGCACGTATACTTAGTGCGGCACCAAGGGCAAAATTTAAATGGGTTTAACGCGAACGTTTGGGGCTGTCCCTGTTCCTGTGGGCCGGGCTTTGCTCCGCTCTTCTGCCTGGCCGGGCTTGGCTCCGCCGGGCCCTCCTCCTTCTGTGGCTGTATCTGCAGGCCGGGCACTGCTCCGCTTTCCTGCTCGGCCGGGCTTGGCTCTGCCAAGCCCCCTCCCTCTGCTGCAGAATCCTGTGGGCCGGACAACACCTCCCAGCAGCCCCGCTAGCAGCAAGGACGTCGCACACGTAGTTGGGCAGCGCCAGGAGGTGCATAAAGGGCCTCTTGGGAGCGAATCCTTGGTGTAACGCGAACCTTGTCGGGCTGTACCTGTTCCTGCAGGCAGTGCTTTGCTCCGCTCTTCTGCCTGGCCGGGCTTGGCCCCGCCGGGCCCCTCTCCTTCTGTGGCTGTATCTGCGGGCCGGGCACTGCTCCGCTCTCCTGCTTGGGCCGAGCTTGGTCCACCGAGCCCCCTCCCTCTGCTGCAGAATCCTGTGGGCCGGACTACACCTCCCAGCAGCCCCGTTAGCGGCAAGGACGCCGCACACGTAGTTGGGCAGTGCCAGGAGGCTCATAAAGGGCCGCTTGGGGCCGAGTCCTTGGTGTAACGCGAACGTTTGGGGCTGTACCTGTTCCTGCGGGCCGGGCTTTGCTCCGCTCTTCTGACTAGCCTAGCTTGGCTCCACCGGGCCCCCCTCCTTCTGTGGCCGTATCTGCGAGCCGGGCACTGCTCCGCTCTCCTGCTCGGCCGGGCTTGGCTCCGCCGAGCCCCCTCCCTCTGCTGCAGAATCCTGTGGGCCGGACTACACCTCCCAGCAGCCCCGTTAGCGGCAAGGACGCCGCACACGTAGTTGGGCAGTGCCAGGAGGCGCATAAAGGGCCGCTTGGTCCCTCATCCTGCGGGACGCGCGTGGGAGCACGCCGGGAGAACGGAAGAGGACGGGACGGGCCACCCCCCTTTCATCTGGTGGTGAATGCTCAGTTATTGCAACTGATATCCCGGACCAAAACTCCTATTTAACATCATCTTATGTACAATTGCCTTGTGCACAGGTATCCATAGAGACCCCTGTAGTTGTAGAGGATTCAACTATTGTTTTGACCCCCCCCCCCTCCTTAGGAAAACTGCACCAGCAGGTAAACCACGTCCCAGGAGAAAGAAAGAGAGCCCCCAAAGAAATCGGGCAAAAAGAACTTGACTAATCATAACCTGGTGACCCCTATTCCCAATACGTCCCATTCGAATCTAGGAATTCCATGCTGGGTCACTAACTTGGTGGCTGATTTGCAAGCATGCCTGGAGTAGACTATTATTACCCACATTAAACCGCTGGTGTCAAAGCTAGATAGATTATCCTCTATCTTAAATAATAAGGGGGCAGGAATACCAAACCAAGTAAATCCACTGGGAAACCCTGCATCCTTATCTGATTCTGACTGTGGTGGCAGACCTAATAGTATGTCCAGTGATAGGGTAGCTCTACAAAAAACACCTTAAAACAGACTAAAAACCCAGTAACATCAATAACCCACACTGAGTCTACACATATCCTACCATCCCTTTCACCCAATAGTAATACACATGGCAAAACCCAAGTGACAGTGGGAAATTCCACTGCCAATTTGGATAAAACTGATCCGAAGCCAAAGGGGGGTAAAAATGAAAGTAAAACTAGTATTCCAACAAATAGGAATGTTCAACCAAAAGCACCTTCCTGCCAGCTACCAACAATTAACCTAGCCCCGGAAGCACAACCATATGTGGTAGCCCTTACAGGAGTACCAGTCCTAAGTGATGGGAAAAGAGAAAAAGATATTGACCTTAAAAATAAGTGTATTCAATGGTTAAGCACAAACAGACCCCTACCTCCAAATGTCTCGGGGAAATAATGGCAGTAATAAGAATAGACTGGATAGGGAGGGGACCTAAAACAGTGTCAGGAGACGTTGTAATAATACATTTTAGGGACACCTCTGTTGTGGATTTCATGTGTAATGCTCCCCATCGCAGATCAAACTCCCAAATATGTCCATTACATTTATCATTCTTCTACCCTACCCCTAAATGGAGATTACCCCCCTCCAACAGGACTCACTATAACAGGGGAATCCACCCACCACCAAGCAGAATCCGGTATATGCCAACATTTGGGGAGGACTTGTTTTCACATAATCGCACACACCTCCTTCAACCCCATTGGAAAAGGTTTAGTGTGCTCGAGGAGGTGGATTGACTTAAAACGAAGGGGAACTCCCCACTACAAACTACTAATAAAGAGGCCATTGGGAGAAAGGCAGTGGATGAAAGGGTAACATCCACCACCACAGGGGACGATTCAATACTTTACTCTTTGGAGAAGGAGGGGACCAGAGAAAAGGGGAACCTGGACGATCCCCTGTAAATGGAGGGAGGGAAATACAAGGCTTAGATAAACCAGTGGAAGGTTGCTTAAAAATAATCTCCTGGAATATTGCCGGGCTAAAAAATAAATTGCTCACACCAGAGTGGCATTCTTTTATGGCTGCTCATGATATCTGCCTTACGCAGGAGACCTGGGCAATGGAGGAGAGCAAAAGCCCGGCCTTTGCAACCTATGATATTCTACAGTATCAACAGGAAGAGGCCGCCCTTCCGGGGGACTGTCAATATGGATAGGTACCCATTTGGGCATCCAGGCAAAACAAATGCAAACTAATTCCCTGGATGTCCAGTGTGTCCTACTAACACCCCAAAGTAACCCACAAGTAGCCATAATAAACATCTACTCAAGGCCAGTAAAAAAGGGGCAGGAATCAAATACAATTAAGGCATTTGATCAATTTATCCAAGGTCTGGAACCCTCCATTGCGATAATTTTGGGTGGAGATTTTAACTGCCAATTTGAGCCGCTGGGTAGTATGGAGTCTTGTGAACAAGACGAGGTAGACTCATTCTGGCATATCCCAGATCCTAAGATCGCCCCAGTTAGAGCGTGGACACCGTTGGTGCTCCAGATAAAATCTTTCACCCCTGCAACTTCTATGCGGTCGTGCAATGGGAGATTGGACCCCGACTGTCTAGGAGAAGTCACCTATAACAGGGCAAACCATACCTCAATCATAGATTACATCATGGTGGAGGCAAAACATTGGGATAGGCCATAGGAATTTAGGGTTGTACCAAGGCATGATAGTGATCATAATGCCTTGGTTCTAACTCTCAAGCCTGGGTCTTTTGGTCTTACAAATCCTCCCCCAGACCCAGCCATGGCAAGAACATCTCTCACAGTAACTAATAATAGGAAAGGGGTAAAATGGCCGTACTTTGCAAATTCTCCCGCCAACCTCACAAAAATATACCAGATTGCAATACCGTGCATAAGCGAGATGGGTGAACCGGCTCCTTGCCGGCAACCTGTACAAATACACACATTTAGCTACAACACTAGGGGAGGTACTTTACCCAGTTAGTAGAAACAAACGAAGTACTCCTAGGTCGCACCCTTGGTTCGACTGTACCTGTAGGAAAGTTAAGAGGGATCTCTCTGCAGCAATAAATCCAAAGATATTCCACTAATTAGGGCAACTAGATTGCGGTATAAAAAGGAGATTACCAGGGGCAAGAACTGAGACAAGTGCTCCTTTTAAAGGATGCTAAACTATTCTGGGCTCTAGTTAATGCTGGTACAAAAGGGGGGGGGGATAATTTCCCGAACATAGCCCCCTCAGTATGGGAGTCACACTTTGCAGCCCTTTACACAAGCCCGGAGACTGGTGATGATGTGCATTATAGACAGGCCCAGTTGTTAGGGGCAGATAGGACCCTTCGGACTTCCCCGGCCCCAGACCCCCCGCACGAGTATCGACTGTCGGGGGCCTCGGGCGGGGTCGTCGGAGGGGCCCGTTGGACGATCTGGAGATGACTTCCTTTCAAAACCTAGAGAGTATTTTGTGGAAAAGTAAATTTTGCCATGTTCTGTGTCCCTACGTGTTCCCCATGTTAAGTTATATATGCATGATTAATATGCATATGTATCCCCCATGATCGATTAAAGACGCAGTTATAGTTGTGTCCATCTCTAGTATGCCAGTTTCCAGTCTTCGTGATTACAACGAATATCAGGCCTATGTAAAGTTAAGTTGCCACGTTTTACAGTGTGCACGTTAATTCAGTAAAAGTCCCCGTTTCTAGGCCTCAAAAGGGCCCGGACACCAGATTCAGCTCCTGTCTCCTGAACCCTCGCTGAGGAGCGATACAGCCCCCACCTGTATCCCTGACCCTTCACTTACTTCCTGCCTCGCAGTGCCCGGCTCGGCCTGGCTCTGCCTCCGAGTCTGCCAAGAGTATGTTATGATTCTAGTTATCAGTCCAGCTCTCCTTCTCTGCATTCCTAAGCTACTGAATCGCATCAATAGTTTCCGTCATGGTCTAGCCTATACGTCTCCATGTAAGAGAAATACTGTATTAATGCTAATAGAATATTCCCCGCACACGGACTACATGTAGAATAATGCATGCATCAGTCTTAGAGTCAAGTAGCCTTTTCCCCTCCTGACTTATAGTTTATATCAACATGTTCTCTAAACATCAGATACCAGATATGCCTAGGTACAAGTCGCTCTGACACTCCAGACTTATGTCTCCTCTTCTAGCGCAGAGATCATAGCCCCCAGTTTCTCCCTGGTAACACGTCATTGCCAGCTTGCGCGCACCACTAGGTTAGAGGTCCCGGCTCCTTAGGTAGCCCCCTCCATGTTTCCGCCCCATTCATGACATATTCTGTTACGTTTGCATCACATGTCTATGTATACGTCCTGTTCACGCCTCTTTATGCCTTATCTTTCGCGACTGCTACGCGACACGCCTTCTACTCCGCCCACTGCTACGCCTACTGTAATTGAGTTCTATGTGTTTGCTTTATGTATATATGCTTGTGCACTGTTATTAAAAGGTTAGCGCTTTTGTCCAGATCCTGCCCCGGCAGCTGCCGGGCCCTGCAATCCCATCCCTGTGCAGGTTGTCCTGTTGCTGTCCTTTATGCTGTATTAAAACCTGCAAACTCCTACTACCTCGAATCTTGACTCTTATTTATTGAGCTATCTGTTTACTGTATATCCAGTCAAAAATAGTATAGGTAATATTTATTTATTTACCACATAATGGCGCCCGAATAGGGACTTGCCCTTTCCCCACGCGCCGGAGGGGCCACGTATGCCCCCTGACCCTCTGCAGCCGTAACGGAACTCTTCTGCGCACCGGCAGATATTTCTGCTTCAAGTATCCCTCAGGCCCACGGAGGAGACGGAGGTTGCGGTCCAGCATCCAGACGAGGCGGTGGAGGAACGCGGCAAGTCCCGACCAAAGCCCAAGCCGAGAGTCCAAGGTCCAAGGTATCCGGAGGCCCACCCGTAACTGAAGTCCGAAGTTCGTCGTCCGTCGTCGTAGCAGTCCAGTTCAGTCCGAGGCCTTCCGTTCTTGCTGCCCGGTGAGTACCGTTGCTGGGGTAGTATCTAGACAGGGTCAATTAAATTGTCTCTGGTCCGTGGGTTTGGGGTACACAGATCCAACACGAAGTGTCCACTTAGGTGAGTGCGGGTCCTGACGTGTCTCTTTATGAGACCGGTAAGTTTCGTACTGTTTCAGCAGTGCATCCAGTCTGCTCTAGTCTGTTCCGTTCTCGAGAAATTCATGTGTTTCTGTCCTCAGTATTCCAGGTAGTATTGTGTCCGAACTGTTATCTTAAATGTCATTTATGTATTTTTATGTCGTGGTATGAATGATCTGTTATTCACTGTGTTTATTGTTCATTACGTACTGTATTGTGTCTAGACTCCAGTTCAGCCATGCCTTTGTTTTCGAAATTACGTCAGTTAAAAACTAGAAAGGGTCTGCTCGAGGAAGCAGTTCCTGTCCCGCCTAGGGACAGTCCAGGTCATTTCATGTATCACAAGCATGGCATAAGTGCCATATTATATCTAGATTTATAGGTCGAGTACACCAAGGAATTAGAAGAAAAGTATAGATGGCCTGTATCAGGCACATGGGATGCCGAGTGCATCATGCGAGTAGAAGTATTATGGAAAAAGAAAGCCAGACAGTCACAGAAAGATGCCATCGAGTTATGGCGCAAAGAATCTCATAAAAGAACCGAGAAAGAAATCAGAAATTCAGAATTAAGTAGAGAATTTTCAGAAAGAGCCCAAGAAAGGGAATTGATCAAAATAGGTGAACGAGTTAAAACCGAACAGTCAGACAGACAGAGAAATGCCCTTATTAAGGGTATGTATCCTCTTCTTGCCGAGGGCTTGCCAAAAGCAACCCCGGAAGCATCCAGTAATTTCCCGCCGCCATTAGTTCCGACAAAGCTACGTCACAAACCGACCGCAGCTGATATTTTTCTCTCGTCCTATTTGGACGACACTGTCCCAGAATATGCAAATCCTGTTCCGCCTGCCCCTGTAAATAATGTAATTCATGGTCCTCCAGCTACCGGGGCACCTGTTACAGCTCCTGCTACGGTACCCCCGGTCCAGCCCGCAATACAAGTTCCCGTTACATCAGTCACTCTGCCAGCACGAAGAGTATCAGTCGACGATTCCAGTTTAGGAGCCGCGGGGGGAGGTCCTCCGGGAACCCCGCCGCCGCACAAACGTTTAACGTTAGTCGAGTTACATGAACGTGCGTTACAGCGTACGCCCAAACACCAGTCCGTTGCAGATATCAGACGAGCCCTCACCGAATGCCGTTATGATCCGGTCCCAGGCGATGATAATATGGTTATATATTCATTGCGTGTAAGACGGGTGACCGAGTATTTGGACACTGTGAGAAGTTGGCCTGGTAGGGGATGTTTCCAATTCTGGAACCACCTACTACCTGACCAAACAATCCCTTATGGTGTCTGGTTGTAAGTCAACCTTATTAGACAAGCTATCCTAGGGGTAGCATGGACTAAGCAGCCTAAAGGCTTAACTTAAGAGGTCGTGTTAAGCGAGCTGTTTTACCACATACAATCCTGTAATACCAAATGAAAGGACACCACACAAGTATATATTATAAAAATATATGTGTTTATTACTAAAAACAATCCCCAGTATTCTTTATGAATAAAGGGGCACAAGCGTTAAATCAAAAGCACTGTTTAAACATACAAGTTGCACAATTATGGATGAGGGCGGGTGGCCACTCAAACCATATACTAAACAAGTGGTATAAGAGATGCCACTCGAGCAGTGGTTAGGCCTAGGGCCTAGGGAATCGCTGGGAGCAGTCAGGACAAGCAATGCTGAAGTCGGGAATGGCCCTCGGGATTCGGGAGATGTGCGGAAAGCGCACGCATGCACCAATGTTAACCAATGGTGCGTAAAAGTCAAAGAGTTAAAGTTTAAGGACACTTCCGCTGAACCTAGAGGAACAAAACTTAACACACAGACCCTAGAGGTGTGCACCAGTGTGGGAACACCGGCGGAGCAAAGTTACCTCACCCACAGGAAGTGGGTGCACAGGGTCGAAGTGGCGTCGGGTTTTGACACGCAGGCTCTTGGTGCTTGGAGCTGAAAGGGCTGCAGGCGGGTTAAAGATGAAGTGTCCGGTGGAGTCCAAGGGTGGACTCAAGTTGTAGAGTACCTGAAAGCAGAGGGGACAGAGTCTGGGTCACTCAGCAGTGACCAGGGTGGAACCAGGACGGAACCAGGCAATGTCGGGCGCAATCAGGTGGTCGTCGAGGAGCTTCTCTCCGCTGTCACGTGGGCTCTGGGGCATCTGCGACGTCCAGGAGCAGGTCACGATCTGTCCCACGCAGGCTCTCACCGTCGGTGCAGTCGGCTTCAAGTTTGGAGCAAACAAGCCTTGGTAAGAGCAATCCACGCGGGATCGGAAGATTGCTTCTCACTCGCACCAGGAAGGTCAGAGTCGGGGCTCCTTTTCAGGGGAGCTGGTGTGGATCTGGAGCAACCAGAATCACAAGTCTTCTTAGGTAGTTCGTCGGCACGGGGACCACAAGCCAGCTGGCAAGTGACCGGGCCAACGCGTTGAGCCAAATCGTGCCAAAGGGCCCCACGCAGCACTCGTCGAGTGTGGAGGGCTGAACTTCGGCTCAGGAGTAGCTCAGGGTGAGGGCTTCTCAAACCCCGGTGCACAGCTTCGAGGGTCACTCGTGGGCTGCACGGTCAGCGTCTCGTGGTCACTTCAAGATGGCGTGCCCCACGCTTCCGGTCGCCTCCACGGGTCTCAGCTTTGCAGGGACTGTGGATCGGGCTGTTAGAAGCTGGGCAGGCTTGATCTCGTCGATCTCAGTCGCTCGAGTTCCGGCGGGAACTGCAACTAAGTAGACGTCGAGGGCTGGATGGTGCCTGCTGCTGCAGGGTGGTCACTCCTTGACCACAAGGGAGATTCTTCGGGCTTCCACGTTGAGATGGAGGGCGAAGGGTCCAGAATATCATTTCAAATGTTTCTTCCAGGAAATCTGATGTGCCTTGGCACTGCTCCCACTCTTATTCGAATCTGGTGGGCGTGATTACCTGCTAGGTCCCCTCCTATGGGTGGGACCCAGGAAGTGGGTGGATACACCCCCTTCCTTTGATCCAGGCCGCCCTGGCACGAGGGCTGGAGTGCCCCAGAACCGGTTTGGCCGGATTATGCAAGGGGCAGCCTTGTGCGCCCCAAGCAGTGTCTGGTTTCTTTCAAACCTCCCTGCTACAATACACTATCTCCTGTCTGGAGGGCGGTGACACCCTCCTGTGACAGGAAACCCTTTGTCCAGGACCCCCTTGACTGAGTTTCGGTCAGCCCCAGGGGTCCAGACATTTGTCTGTGGCAGAGGCATCCATTTTGTGGATCTTAAGGTCTTTGGAGAA
The DNA here is from genome assembly GCF_964261635.1 of Lissotriton helveticus. Classification (NCBI taxonomy): domain Eukaryota; kingdom Metazoa; phylum Chordata; class Amphibia; order Caudata; family Salamandridae; genus Lissotriton; species Lissotriton helveticus. Next base: position 248,590 of record NW_027611685.1, on the reverse strand, counting down.
ATCAACCGCATTAAAGTAAAGTAACATGTCTTACCCCTCTAGAGGGGTGGAATGCCATCCCCGTCGCCAGAACTGGCGAGGGGATGGTATTCCAAAGCGTATGACACCTTACACGACATGTTTTGATAAAGCCAAACCAAAGTTGCTAAATAACCGCGAGGATTATAAGGCACTTAATAGTATATGGTATGGCATTATCCTGAAACAGCTTAGGGATTTGTTCCCGACGGCTGCAGACAGGCTCAGCTCATGCTAGAGCTCCATCTCACATAAAACCATGCACCCAGCCTCCAGGATTGGTGAGGCCTGACTATAGGAGTGGCTCACAGGTTTACATGTGTCCAGATATAGGTTTAGACATAGGTATACTATATCTAAGCAAGGGGTGTGTACACCACCTTACCCCAGCTGAGTGATCAGCCAGTTGTGTCAATTTAAGAACCAGCCAGGGGTGGCAAAAGATATGCTGCAGCCCCTGGTAGGCCTTAGTGGCTCCTGTGCCCTGTGCACCTATAGTGCATTCTACAGGGGCTGACAAGGAGTCCATTTCCAATTGGTATGTGCCTATAGCACATGTGTCATTAATTTAGTGAGAGAACAGCAGGCTGGGGGTCTGATCAGCAGGCCCACAGCCTCAGTAGTCGAAAACCAGTGAAGCAAAAAGCAAAAATTTGGGGTGACCATAGGATAGCAGACCCTACTCTCCTACACAACCCCCCCCAAACGCAGGGACATTAAACTAACCTTGACCAGATAAGTCTTCATGTTCTAAGTGGAAGTACCTGGAGAGACCATCTGCATTACCATGGTCAGTCCCTGGGCGGTGCTCCACTGTAAAGTCCATCCCCTGTAGGGAAATGGACCACCTGAGCAGTTTGGGATTTTCACCCTTCATCTGATTAAGCCACAAGAGGGGCTTATGGTCTGTTTGCACCAGGAAGTGAGTTCCAAACAAGTAGGACCTCAACTTCTTTAATGCCCAAACCACAGCAAAGGCCTCCCTCTCAATGGCTGACCAACGTTTTTCTCTTGGGGTTAGCCTCCTGCTAATGAAAGCAATTGGCTGGTCTTGACCATCTTGATTAAGTTGTGAGAGTACAGCTCCCACCCCTAACTCAGAAGCATCTGTCTGAACAATGAACTGTTTGGAGTAGTCAGGACTCTTTAGGATAGGTGCAGAGCACATGGCCTTCTTCAGGTCTTCAAATGCCTTCTGACAGCTAACTGTCCACTGAACCTTTTTTGGCATCTTCTTGGATGTCAAGTCATTTAATGGTGTCACTATAGACCCATAGTTTTTCACAAACTTTCTGTAATACCCAGTCAGGCCCAAGAAGGCTCTGACTTGTGTCTGGGTAACTGGAGGAGCCCAGTCCTGTATGGCCTGGATTTTGCTTTCCAGTGGCTGAACCTGGCCCCCACCTACTAGGTGGCCCAGGTATACAACCTTACTCTGCCCTATCTGGCACTTTGTGGCCTTGATAGTTAGGCCTGCCTTTTGCAGGGCCTCCAAAACTTTCTTCAGGTGGATCAGGTGATCCTCCCAGGTGGAGCTAAAGACAGCAATATCATCTAGATAAGCTGCACAAAAGTCATCCAACCCAGTAAGGACTTGGTTCACCAACCTTTGGAAAGTGGCAGGTGCATTCTTCAAACCAAAGGGCATTACCACAAACTGATAATGTCCACTAGGGGTAGAGAATGCTGTTTTGGCTTTTGACTCCTCAGCTAGTCTGATTTGCCAGTAGCCAGCTGTCAGATCAAATGTGCTCAGAAACTTGGCAGAAGCCAATCTGTCAATGAGCTCATCTGCTCTTGGAATGGGGTGAGCATCTGTCCTAGTGACAGCATTGAGACCCCTGTAATCCACGCAAAACCTCATTTCTCTCTTACCATCTTGGGTATGAGGTTTTGGCACCAGGACTACTGGGCTGGCCCATGGGCTCTCTGATGGCTCAATCACTCCAAGCTCCAACATCTTTTGCACCTCAGCCTTGATGCAATCCCTGACATGATCAGGTTGCCTGTAGATCTTATTCTTGACAGGCAGGCTGTCACCAGTGTCCACAACATGGGTACACCAGTCAGTTTGGCTGGGTGTGAGTGAAAACATTTGCCTGTGAGCCTGCAAAACTTGTCTGCAGTCCCTCTGTTGTTGGTCAGTGAGGCTGCCTGCCAAGGCTACTCCATCAACTGAACCATCATCAGGGTTCTGAGAAAGCAGGTCTGGGAGAGGGTCACTCTCTTCCTCCTGTTCCCCATCTGTGGCCATGAGCAAGCTCATGTCCTCCCTGTCCACAAATGCTTTCAAGCGGTTCACATGGATTACCCTGTGAGGGCTCCTGGGTGTTCCAAAGTCTACCAAGTAGGTGACTTCCCCCTTCTTCTCAATAATAGGATAGGGTCCACTCCATTTGTCTTGGAGTGCTGCTGGAGCCACTGGCTCCAGTACCCATACCTTCTGTCCTGGTTGGAACTCTACCAGCACAGCCTTTTGGTCATGCCAAGCTTTCTGTAATTCTTGGCTGGCCTCCAGGTTTTTGGATGCTCTTTCCATGTACTCAGCCATCCTGGAGCGGAGACCAAGTACATAGTCTACTATGTCTAGTTTGGGCTTTTTGAGAGGTAACTCCCATCCTTCCTTCACCAAACACAATGGACCTCTCACAGGGTGGCCAAACAAAAGTTCAAAAGGGCTGTAGCCAACCCCCTTCTGTGGAACCTCTCTGTAAGCAAAGAGCAGGCAGGGTAAAAGAATGTCCCATTTCCGCCTGAGCTTCTCTGGTAATCCTTTTATCATGCCTTTAAGGGTCTTGTTAAATCTCTCCACAAGCCCATTGCATTGTGGATGATATGGGGTGGTAAACTTATAGTTTACTCCACATTCCTTCCACATTGCTTTTAGATAGCTGGACATAAAATTCGTCCCTCTATCTGATAGTACCTCCTTAGGAAAGCCCACTCTGGAGAAAACTGCAATGAGGGCTTTTGCCACCACAGGTGCTGTGGTGGTCCTTAGGGGAATAGCCTCTGGATACCTGGTGGCATGATCCTCTACCACCAGTATGAATCTGTTCCCAGATGCTGTTTGGGGGTCCATTGGACCCACAATATCAATTCCAACTCTCTCAAAGGGGACCCCCACCACAGGTAGTGGTATTAGGGGGGCCTTTGTTGTGCCACCTGACTTACCACTGGCTTGGCAAGTGACACAGGAGCGACAAAACTCCTTGACATCCTCTGACATGTGAGGCCAGTGAAAGTGTGGAACAAGCCTGTCCCACGTCTTGTTCTGGCCTAAGTGTCCTGCAAGGGGAATATCATGGGCCAAGGTAAGGAGGAATCCCCTAAACTGCAGAGGTATCACCAACCTCCTGGTCATGCCAGGCTTGGGGGCTCTAGCCTCTGAGTAAAGGAGTCCCTCATCCCAATACACAGTATGGGTACCTTGGGCATCCCCAGCAGCCTCAGCAGCAGCCTGCTGTCTGAGGGGTTCAAGGGAAGGGCAATCTAATTGAGCCTGCCTCAGGTCTGCCCTTGAGGGTCCCCCTGTCCCCAGAAACTCAACCTGGTCAGGTTCAAGCTCCTCAGAGACAGTCTCCTCTTGGACTGCAGAATCAGTTTCCTCTGAAACCTGATCCTCAACCTGGGGCAAGGTGGAAGGCGAGGCCTTTCCTCTCTTGCTCCTTCTCTTGGGTTGTGGCTGGTCTATTGTCTCAAGATCCACCACTGGTTCAGGAAGGCACTTCTTAGCCTGAGCCCTTGTCATGGCAAGGACATGCTCTGAAATCCCTAGCATTCCTGCATGAATCCTGTACTCCACTTCTGACCATGCTGAGCTTTCAAGGTCATTGCCTAACAGACAGTCTACTGGTAGGTCTGCACTCACCACAACCTTCTTTAGGCCATCAACCCCTCCCCAGGAGAAGTTCACAACTGCCACACTATGGGAGGTAGTGGAGTTGCTTGCATTGGTTACTAGGTAGCTCTCTCCTAGTACAATCTGTCCAGGGTCCACAAAGCCAGGGGTCACCATGGTGACACTAGCACATGTGTCCCTGTAAGCTTGAGCCAGTTTCTCATTTATTAAGGGAGTCTGCCTGTATTTGCCCAGGTTAGTGGGGCTTACTGCAGTGGGCAACTCAATGTCCACATCATACAGGAGAACTGCCTGTGTAGGGACTCTGACTAGGCCAGATCCTACTTCAATACCCAGGGTCAACCCAGCTACACCCTTGGACTGTGTTCCACCACTGCTTACTGTACTTGGGGTTGCAGTTGCTTTAGGAGCTGTAGTGGTGGGAACTGGATTTGCCTTGGTGCACTCACTGCCCCAGTGTGAAACTGATTTGCAGGTATTACACCAAGGTGTCTTTGGACCTTTGTTCTTCTTCTTCTTGTTACCATTTTGGGAACCGCCCTCCTTACTATTAGTTTGGGGGCCTGAAGACTTCTGGTCTTTTTCTTTATCTTTCTGATTCTGGTTACCACCCTTCTGGTCTGTTTTCTTCTGGTCACCACCTTGGTTCTGGGGTTTCTGCTTAATCCTTGTTCTGACCCATTTGTCTGCCTTCTTTCCCAATTCTTGGGGAGAGGTCAGATCAGAGTCAATAAGGTATTGATGCAACAGCTGGTTTGTACAGTTATTAAGGATCTGTTCTCTCATCATAAGATTGTACAATCCTGTATAGTCTGAAACTTTACTTCCCTGCAACCAACCCTCCAAAGCCTTAGTGGCACACTCCACAAAATCAGTCCAGTCTTGAGTCTGTGCTTTCTGGGTGTCTCTGAACAACAACCTGTATTGCTCAGTGGTTAGGCCATACCCTTCAATGAGAGCACTCTTCAAAACAGAGTAGTTTTTGGCATCCTCAGGTCTAACTGTGAGGAGCCTGTCCCTCCCTTTCTCAGAAAAGGAGTACCACAAAATTGCAGCCCACTGATTCTCAGGAACCTGCTGTACCATGCAGGCTCTCTCAAGAGCAGTCATCCATTTGTGGATGTCATCCCCTTTTTTAAAGGGGGGCACAATTTTGGTCAGGTTTCTATTGTCATAGGCCCTGTCTTTTTCTCTTGGAAAATTGCTGCCACCAGTGACATCTAAGCCACTTAATTTCTGCTCTCTTGCCAAGGCAAGTCTAGCTTGAGCCAAGGCTACCTCCTCCCTCTCTATCTGGAGTTTGACAGCCCTCATTCTGGCCCTATGCTCTAGCTTTTGAGAAGCATTCATGCCTCTCTGTGATTCTCTGGAGGCACTAGAAATATGAGAGTCCCCTGAGGGGGATCTCACTCTTCTGTTGCCTGGGAGAATAACATGTTGGGTTCTGGGGAGGTGCTGGCCCTCTCCATTCCCCAGTAGGTCCAAGTTGGCCTGGCTAAGCCTACCAACTGGAACCTGGCTACCCTGATCCTGTACTTCTAAGTCCTCAACATCTGAGTCCTCATCCAAGTCATCATCATCCTCCTCTTCAGGGGGATCAACTGCAGGGGGGTTCCCTCCAGTTCCTGTGTCTAGGGAAGCTGCTTTTGCCTTCTCTAAGTCATCCTGTTCTAGGATTTCTACCAGGATTAGGCAGGTGGGGCTTCTGCCCCTTTTTAACCCTCTTGCTTTGCACAAGGCAATCAAGTCTCTGCGGGTTAGTTTGTCATATCCAAAAGTTGCCTGGGTAGGGTCAACTGTCACAGGACTAGACCCTGAGGCCTTTCCTGTGTCAGACATGGTTACTAGTGAGGTGTAAGTGGTGCACTTACCTACACTAAGTGTTTTCCTACTGGACCTTGCTAGTGAGTTGTAGTCAGGGGTGTGCTACTCCCTTCAACCTACAACTACTAAGTTCAGTAGAACTTAATATGCTAAGCTTTTGATTTTATATGTACCTAGAGGTACTTGATGTGATCTTTCAATTTGATATAAAGATTGCAATGGTAAAACAACAGCAAGCTCAAATCCGCACCGCTGCTCACCAATGTGAGAAGTTGGCCTGGTAGGGGATGTTTCCAATTCTGGAACCACCTACTACCTGACCAAACAATCCCTTATGGTGTCTGGTTGTAAGTCAACCTTATTAGACAAGCTATCCTAGGGGTAGCATGGACTAAGCAGCCTAAAGGCTTAACTTAAGAGGTCGTGTTAAGCGAGCTGTTTTACCACATACAATCCTGTAATACCAAATGAAAGGACACCACACAAGTATATATTATAAAAATATATGTGTTTATTACTAAAAACAATCCCCAGTATTCTTTATGAATAAAGGGGCACAAGCGTTAAATCAAAAGCACTGTTTAAACATACAAGTTGCACAATTATGGATGAGGGCGGGTGGCCACTCAAACCATATACTAAACAAGTGGTATAAGAGATGCCACTCGAGCAGTGGTTAGGCCTAGGGCCTAGGGAATCGCTGGGAGCAGTCAGGACAAGCAATGCTGAAGTCGGGAATGGCCCTCGGGATTCGGGAGATGTGCGGAAAGCGCACGCATGCACCAATGTTAACCAATGGTGCGTAAAAGTCAAAGAGTTAAAGTTTAAGGACACTTCCGCTGAACCTAGAGGAACAAAACTTAACACACAGACCCTAGAGGTGTGCACCAGTGTGGGAACACCGGCGGAGCAAAGTTACCTCACCCACAGGAAGTGGGTGCACAGGGTCGAAGTGGCGTCGGGTTTTGACACGCAGGCTCTTGGTGCTTGGAGCTGAAAGGGCTGCAGGCGGGTTAAAGATGAAGTGTCCGGTGGAGTCCAAGGGTGGACTCAAGTTGTAGAGTACCTGAAAGCAGAGGGGACAGAGTCTGGGTCACTCAGCAGTGACCAGGGTGGAACCAGGACGGAACCAGGCAATGTCGGGCGCAATCAGGTGGTCGTCGAGGAGCTTCTCTCCGCTGTCACGTGGGCTCTGGGGCATCTGCGACGTCCAGGAGCAGGTCACGATCTGTCCCACGCAGGCTCTCACCGTCGGTGCAGTCGGCTTCAAGTTTGGAGCAAACAAGCCTTGGTAAGAGCAATCCACGCGGGATCGGAAGATTGCTTCTCACTCGGACCAGGAAGGTCAGAGTCGGGGCTCCTTTTCAGGGGAGCTGGTGTGGATCTGGAGCAACCAGAATCACAAGTCTTCTTAGGTAGTTCGTCGGCACGGGGACCACAAGCCAGCTGGCAAGTGACCGGGCCAACGCGTTGAGCCAAATCGTGCCAAAGGGCCCCACGCAGCACTCGTCGAGTGTGGAGGGCTGAACTTCGGCTCAGGAGTAGCTCAGGGTGGGGGCTTCTCAAACCCCGGTGCACAGCTTCGAGGGTCACTCGTGGGCTGCACGGTCAGCGTCTCGTGGTCACTTCAAGATGGCGTGCCCCACGCTTCCGGTCGCCTCCACGGGTCTCAGCTTTGCAGGGACTGTGGATCGGGCTGTTAGAAGCTGGGCAGGCTTGATCTCGTCGATCTCAGTCGCTCGAGTTCCGGCGGGAACTGCAACTAAGTAGACGTCGAGGGCTGGATGGTGCCTGCTGCTGCAGGGTGGTCACTCCTTGACCACAAGGGAGATTCTTCGGGCTTCCACGTTGAGATGGAGGGCGAAGGGTCCAGAATATCGTTTCAAATGTTTCTTCCAGGAAATCTGATGTGCCTTGGCACTGCTCCCACTCTTATTCGAATCTGGTGGGCGTGATTACCTGCTAGGTCCCCTCCTATGGGTGGGACCCAGGAAGTGGGTGGATACACCCCCTTCCTTTGATCCAGGCCGCCCTGGCACGAGGGCTGGAGTGCCCCAGAACCGGTTTGGCCGGATTATGCAAGGGGCAGCCTTGTGCGCCCCAAGCAGTGTCTGGTTTCTTTCAAACCTCCCTGCTACAATACACTATCTCCTGTCTGGAGGGTGGTGACACCCTCCTGTGACAGGAAACCCTTTGTCCAGGACCCCCTTGACTGAGTTTCGGTCAGCCCCAGGGGTCCAGACATTTGTCTGTGGCAGAGGCATCCATTTTGTGGATCTTAAGGTCTTTGGAGAAATCAACCGCATTAAAGTAAAGTAACATGTCTTACCCCTCTAGAGGGGTGGAATGCCATCCCCGTCGCCAGAACTGGCGAGGGGATGGTATTCCAAAGCGTATGACACCTTACACGACATGTTTTGATAAAGCCAAACCAAAGTTGCTAAATAACCGCGAGGATTATAAGGCACTTAATAGTATATGGTATGGCATTATCCTGAAACAGCTTAGGGATTTGTTCCCGACGGCTGCAGACAGGCTCAGCTCATGCTAGAGCTCCATCTCACATAAAACCATGCACCCAGCCTCCAGGATTGGTGAGGCCTGACTATAGGAGTGGCTCACAGGTTTACATGTGTCCAGATATAGGTTTAGACATAGGTATACTATATCTAAGCAAGGGGTGTGTACACCACCTTACCCCAGCTGAGTGATCAGCCAGTTGTGTCAATTTAAGAACCAGCCAGGGGTGGCAAAAGATATGCTGCAGCCCCTGGTAGGCCTTAGTGGCTCCTGTGCCCTGTGCACCTATAGTGCATTCTACAGGGGCTGACAAGGAGTCCATTTCCAATTGGTATGTGCCTATAGCACATGTGTCATTAATTTAGTGAGAGAACAGCAGGCTGGGGGTCTGATCAGCAGGCCCACAGCCTCAGTAGTCGAAAACCAGTGAAGCAAAAAGCAAAAATTTGGGGTGACCATAGGATAGCAGACCCTACTCTCCTACAGACACCCTACCGAATATGAAGGAAGATCTAGATAGAATGTATCGTTTCATCCGTACAGGGGATGATCCAGAAAGTATTGGCGAAATCATGTCATTAAGGAAAGCTGAGACCCAGCTCATGATATTAAAGTTTCTGATTAATTGTTTAATAAGGGTACAAGATTATCCGACCAAAGATCCGACCGAAATGAGAACACTGATGAAATGGAGTGATCATATAGCCGAGGGAAGACACAAGACACTCAGTAGTATAGAGAGTATGTACAAGAAAATTCGTAAGGAAATAATAAGGTTACACGAGAAACGCAAAGAAGCACAAGTAAGCGAGAAAGAAAATAACTCTGATACTGAAGAAGTAGAAGATGAGAATCCCGCCAGAATAGCGTATGTAGGTAGAACTAGATTTCCAGACCGACATTCACGCCTAGAACACAAGAAAGTTATCTTCCCTCCAGTACCAGAACAAGAGAGTCTTGAACAAGTATTTCAAGCTACCGATCACATTCTGAAATCACGAATCGGTTATAGTGAACTCAGTTCCATGCACGAACAAGAACTAGCCCGATCAGCAATCCGGTGGACTATTGATTCTACCACTTTTCCAGACGAAATAGTGGCACAAATGTTTCTGAAACTGCCCCCAGCCGAGCAGCGACTGGTGGGTATGTATATGATCCAGCACCTCATTACACTCTATGAGGGTCAACATTCTGATCCAGGTCCGTTACACGATGTCCTGAACGAGTTACTCCAGTATAAATGGAAAGGTCTAAGTACCGATTTAATTAGTGTCATTCTAGAACAGCGCCACAAATACAGAACGTTCCTGAATCCGCATTTTGTTCATGTCTCACCTCCAGACAGTAAACGATTCTACATAGACAGACAGAATCCGTTGCGAGAAGTACACCCAGTTAGGACAGCGGGTGGTGAACTAGAACGAGTATTTGTTTACACCCCTATTACAAAAATGGAACTCTTAGAGATGAAGAAGTTAATTCCCTGTCACGACAAAGATCCAGCAGGGTTCCATAGAGAATTAAAAGACATGCTCCGTATGGGAGAATATACGTATCCTGATATAATTAAAATGTTAAAGGTCCTGTTGCCCGCAGGGGTATATGAAAAACTCAAGGAAAAAGATTGGGAGGTGGGAGAGAAAAAGATTGATTGGACAGCTCTAGAAGCTGAAGATAAAGCACGAGTACCAGGTACCGGCCTAGGGCCGACAGTTAAAGAATTGCCCGAACTGTTAATCCAAGTTTTGCCAAGATTATTAACCACGAAAAAGGAAGACTGGGATGCAATCTCAGCATGTAAACAGAAACAATATGAAGATACTAGTAATTTTTATTCTAGATTTGAGAAATGTTTTAGTATAAACAGTGGTCTCAAGACGAGTAGTGAGTCATACCCTCATCTTTTTGTTACTAAACTAGTCGAGAATTCAAGTCCACAAGTTAAAAATCGAGTTCTGAAGGTCGAAAGTACATGGCAAGCTAATACTCCGTCCCAAATGCTTCAGATGCTTCAGTATCACCAGAATAGAATCAGGGAAGAACAAGAACATGAAAGGAAACGTATGAAAGACACGAAAATGAAAGTATTAGTTGCACAATCTGTTCCACAAGACAGTCAGAAGAGGGGTCCGAATCAAGCCAGTCATCCTGCAGTTCCCGTTAAAGGGACATGCAATTATTGTAAACAGCCAGGTCATTATATAAACGAGTGTGCAGTTCTGAAACACAACATAGCCACTGGTAAAACTAAAGAAAGACCACGCCCGCCTAGACAAGAACAAGTTTCACAGACTTCTCAGTCACCACAGAATGCACAACAGACGGTTCCAGCACAGCAGCCTATTGCTGCAACACAGCACGTTACACAGCAAATGTACCAGTATGCCCAGTCAGAGTATCCAGAGTATCAGTCATATTCATGAAACAGCCTAGAGAGGGAGGTAGGCTTGCCTCTCATCGAGATACCTGTAGATCAAGAAGGTCCCTATGTACACAGTCAAGTATTGGGGAAAGACAGAAAGTTCCTTATTGATACAGGGGCAAGTAGGACTACTATAAGTCACGACGAGGTTCCAGGGGCTCCGCTCTCAGGCTCTAGTAATGTTTCCCTTGGATTTTCAGGAAAGCCAATTGTTAACGAGATATCAAAGCCAGTTACTCTAGAAGTAGGTCCATTGTCCCGTACTACTGATCTATTACTTACGAAGTCATGTCCAGAAAATTTGTTAGGCATTAAGACACTGAAAGAATTAGGTGCAGTCATATGTTGCTCCCCAGAGGGAGTTCGTTTGTTCTTACGTGACTTCAAGGGTCACTATGTATTACGTGATTTTGATCCAAGATTACTGAATGTCCCTCAGCATTTATGGGCGCAAGGTCCAACTGATGTAGGTTATATGCAAATCACACCCCATCGTGTGACTCTGAAACCACTGGTAAAACTAAAGAAAGACCACGCCCGCCTAGACAAGAACAAGTTTCACAGACTTCTCAGTCACCACAGAATGCACAACAGACGGTTCCAGCACAGCAGCCTATTGCTGCAACACAGCACGTTACACAGCAAATGTACCAGTATGCCCAGTCAGAGTATCCAGAGTATCAGTCATATTCATGAAACAGCCTAGAGAGGGAGGTAGGCTTGCCTCTCATCGAGATACCTGTAGATCAAGAAGGTCCCTATGTACACAGTCAAGTATTGGGGAAAGACAGAAAGTTCCTTATTGATACAGGGGCAAGTAGGACTACTATAAGTCACGACGAGGTTCCAGGGGCTCCGCTCTCAGGCTCTAGTAATGTTTCCCTTGGATTTTCAGGAAAGCCAATTGTTAACGAGATATCAAAGCCAGTTACTCTAGAAGTAGGTCCATTGTCCCGTACTACTGATCTATTACTTACGAAGTCATGTCCAGAAAATTTGTTAGGCATTAAGACACTGAAAGAATTAGGTGCAGTCATATGTTGCTCCCCAGAGGGAGTTCGTTTGTTCTTACGTGACTTCAAGGGTCACTATGTATTACGTGATTTTGATCCAAGATTACTGAATGTCCCTCAGCATTTATGGGCGCAAGGTCCAACTGATGTAGGTTATATGCAAATCACACCCCATCGTGTGACTCTGAAACCAGGTGTTGTATTACCCCGAATCAGACAGTATAGATTACCGCCTGAGGCTGTAGCAGCCTTATCCAGAATTATTGACGAGCTCATTGCTCAAGGAGTGGTTGTAGAAACCGACTCCAATATATGTAATTCTCCTATCATTCCAGTCATGAAGCGTACTGATCCAAATGCACCTCCAGTATATCGATTAGTGATTGACCTACGAGAACTTAATAAATGTATCATTCCTCAGTACCCAGTTGTTCCAGATATTTCATCACTATTGACAGCCATTGATTCCGAAGCTACGTTCTTTACTGTAATAGACCTCAAGAACGCATTTTTCAGTGTCCCCATTCATCCAGACAGCCAGTTCCTTTTTGGTTTTTGTTTAAATGGAAAAAGCTATAAATTCACACGAGCTCCTCAAGGTTTCACAGAAAGTCCTAGTATTTACAGTCAAGCACTTAAGAGACAACTAGACAATGTCCGCATGCCAACTGACACTGCCCTGCTCCAGTATGTCGATGATTTACTGATCACAGCCCGTTCTGAACGTGATTGCGAGCGAGCATCACTTACAGTCCTGTATTTCTTAGCCGAGATGGGGCACAAGGTGTCCCCTTCAAAGCTTCAATTCTGTGTCCAGCAAGTGGTCTACTTGGGACACTTACTGTCCAAGAGGGGTAGGCAGTTGACAGCTGACCGTATCCAGTTAATAGCGAGTCTTCCCCAGCCCAAGACCCAGAAGGAGGTACGAGCTTTTATCGGCCTCACTTCTTATTGCAGACAATGGATTCCTCAGTATGCATATCTAGCTAAGCCACTGATACAGTTAACGACACAGGAGGCAGCCGTATCGACTGTCCTCCCTTGGACATCTGAACATACACTTAGTTTCAATGAGTTAAAGAACGCTTTATGCCAAGCACCTGTTCTAGCAACACCGAACTACAGTAAGCCTTTTACACTTTTTGTTACAGAACGTGGTGGTACTGCATTATCTGTTCTCACACAAGATCAAGCAGGACAATACAAGCCCTGTGCTTATTTTTCGAGCACATTAGATCCAGTAGCCCAGGCTCTGCCTGCGTGCCTCAAGTCAGTTGCAGCCACAGCTCTAGCTATCAGACAAAGTGATTCCATAGTGTTAGGACACTCCCTGACAGTACAAGTTCCACACTCCGTGGAAGTTCTTTTAAACCGAACACAGACTCAGCACTTGACAATTGCACGTTTAACAGGTTATGAACTGACACTGTTCCAGCCACACATAGAAATCAGACGCTGCAACGTTTTAAACCCTGCAACACTGTTACCGTCAGTCACTTCCAATCCTGCCACACATGACTGTGTGGAAGTTGTTAACACCATGACTAAGCCAAGACAAGACCTGACAGACATTGCATTACCAGACCCCGACCTGACACTTTATGTGGACGGTTCATGTATGAGAACAAGTACAGGAGAACTAGCAGCCGCGTATGCAGTGACTACTGAAACCGAAGTTATAGAGACACACCGTATTGACACTCTGTCCGCTCAAGCAGCAGAGCTAGTCGCTCTGACCCAAGCCTGCATACGTGCCAAGAACCTGAAAGTTAACATATATACAGATTCCCGTTATGCATTCGGAGTCGTGCACGACTTTGGAGTACTCTGGCAGGAGAGAGGTTTCATGACTTCTCATGGAACCAAGATTCAGCATGGTCTCCTCATTCAAGCTCTGTTAGAAGCAATACATTTACCGACAGCTATCGCTATCATGAAGTGCAAGGCACATACGAAAGTCACTGACATTATTTCCCAAGGTAATGATCTAGCAGATCGAACAGCCAAGCTTACAGCTCAGACACCAGACATTCCAGTTAGCAAGACACTGACACGCACTCCAGATCCGACTACATGTATGACAGTAAAGGACCCTACACAAGATGTCATAGACATACAGTTATATGCCACTCCCGAGGAAATCAAGAAATGGTCCGAACAAGGAGGGGTCCAGACAGATCAGGGATGGTTGACGAAGGGAAAAGCCACATGGTTCCTCCCCGACTCAATGGTCCAAGTCATTATTAATACCGCACATAGTCCAGCACATCTAGGAGAGAAAGCTATGTTAGACAGTATCCAGAACCTATGGTTCAACAAGCACTTACGAGCTGCAGCCAAGCAGAAAGTCCGTACCTGTATGATATGTTGTCAGTTCAATCCAGGTAAAAGTGTCCCGGTGGAACAAGGGGGATTCCAGCCTCCTGACCACCCTTTTGAAGTCCTCCAGATGGATTATATTCAGATGGAGCGATGTCGAGGTTTCAAGTATGTCCTCGTAGTTGTATGTGCTTTGTCCAGGTGGACAGAAGCATATCCAGTTCCAGATTATACAGCCGCGACCACTGCCAAGCAGTTGGTTCGTGAATTCTTCCCCCGCTATGGACTCCCTAGGGTCGTGTATTCAGACAACGGCCAGCCATTCTCATCCGAGCTTATGAAACACGTTTCCCTTTTGTTAGGGTACCAGTGGAAGTTTCATTGTGTGCGCCATCCAGAAGCAGCAGGTCTCGTAGAGAGACATAACCAGACCTTGAAAATCCGTATTGCAAAAATATGTAAAGAGAAAGGTGTAGACTGGCTAGTAGCTCTGCCAGTTGCCCTATTTTATATGCGCATGGTCGCACATTCCAGATCAGGTCTGTCCCCTTATGAGGTCGTATTCGGCCGCCCCCCTAACATGTGGGGTACACCTAGACCCCGAAGTATTACCGACGTTTCAAGTAATATGCTGACAGATTACCTAGCTTCCTTGATGTCTGCCCTACACTCTTGTCGTTCACAGGTTGCCGCTGCATTTCCAGACAATACCGAGGTTAAACCGCATGAGGTCATTCCAGGCGACCTCGTGTTGGTCCGAAACTTTGATCGTTCAAGTCCGCTGGAACCTCGCTGGAAGGAGCCGAAGTTAGTCCTTCTCACCACCCGTACGGCCGTGAAGCTGGAAGGTCGCAAAGGCTGGGTCCACCTGTCGCATGTCAAGAAATTTCATGGACTCAGAACTAAAATCTTTTCTAAAAACATTTCCGAGGATTGTTCAATTTCGAAAGACTGCCGAAATACTGTTCTCAAGGACTGTCCCGCAAATGACATTGATACCAAGCCCTCCCTGTTAGAGAAAACTCCGCAGCAGGAGTATAAATCGAAATTAAGGTCTAGTAAAATAAGTCAGCCAGTTTGATTGTCTAAGTCCTCCCCTAGGTGAAACGGTTAGACCGGTTTCTGACATGTATAAAATAGACCCCCACAGAGAGAGAGTTAGTGAGAACTCTAAAAGTTGCATTATTATTTTATGTTTTCTGCTATATCTCAGCCTCATGATTACCTGCACAAGTTATGCATTGCATTTATGTTTTCCAGCTTCTCATGTAAATATGCTTTCCAATTCTATAATAGAGCACACATTTAGTGATCTGCCTCCTCACGAGCTATCCTATCGTCTTGCTATGCGAAATAACACGTTTATAAGAATGTTACATTATTCACACCAGACCAGCAATGCCACTAATTGTTGGGTGTGTGGTCGACTCCCCCCTTTCCAGACACCGAAGGGAGTTCTGCCACTCTTTCCTTATCCGTTTTCACATAATGGTTCATGTGGAGCATGGTCCACGTTAACGTCATCCTCAACTGATATGTCCCTTCTGAATAGTACATGTTTTCCAGACAAGCAAGGTCTCACCCATAGAACAGGGTCAGATCTAGAAAATGAAGTATATGATTTAGGTAATTATTCTTCGAATTTCATGGTCCTGAATGTTCAATCTGATACTACTCCAGATTTACCTGCAATTTCAGTATTACCAGTCAAGGGCGAATTATGTGTCAGAAAGAATGGTTCCGCACATGTAGGACATAGTGATTGTACTACTACTGTCGAGTATAGTGACAGTGGGAAATCTATTTTCAAAGCCTTACGTCATTCGTATTTTGTTTGTGGTCAAACCGCATATGTTCGTCTGCCCCTCGATTGGGATGGTACATGTTATATTTCCTTCCTACTGCCACCAGTTTTTCTAGCCCCATCTGATTATCATAGGAACACACATCTAGTACACATTAGACATAGAAGGGAGATTGAGTCCCCAATTGTCGATCAAACTGAAACTGCTCTAGAACAATATCAAGATTTCAATAAAGGTTTCTTCTTCTTTTTAGGCCCTGTCCAGAATAGTAAGTTAATCCGTAGATTAACCAGAACCCTTGAAGCAGTAGTGAATGAGACTACTTCCGCTCTAGGTAACTTAACCGAAGAGCAATCTGCTATGAGATTTGTCGTTTTGCAGAATCGTCTCGTCCTTGACGTCATACTGGCCGATAGGGGCGGGGCTTGTAGAGTCATCGGATCTAGTTGCTGCATTTTCATTCCTAATAACGCGCCGTCTGTTTATTCAGCTATAACCAGACTTCATAAAATTGCCCATCAGTTACACCAGAATCCAGGCACCTGGACATGGTCCGGTTGGCTCTGGAGTATAATTTCTGCCTGGGGATGGAAAGTATTGTCATTTCTAGGTATAACAGTAATGATCATATTCAGTTGCTGCCTCTGTATACAATGTGGCCCTGCGATTTGCGGCATTTGTGCTACATCATGTATTCCTAGTCCTAAGCCCAGTTCTAGATCCCGTTCCAAGACAATTCGAGACGAGCAAATGATGCTGTCTGAAATGATAGATGGTATTATGAATATTGATGTTTCCTGATGAAAACGTAGTGACAAGGAGGGAATGTGGAAAAGTAAATTTTGCCATGTTCTGTGTCCCTACGTGTTCCCCATGTTAAGTTATATATGCATGATTAATATGCATATGTATCCCCCATGATCGATTAAAGACGCAGTTATAGTTGTGTCCATCTCTAGTATGCCAGTTTCCAGTCTTCGTGATTACAACGAATATCAGGCCTATGTAAAGTTAAGTTGCCACGTTTTACAGTGTGCACGTTAATTCAGTAAAAGTCCCCGTTTCTAGGCCTCAAAAGCGCCCGGACACCAGATTCAGCTCCTGTCTCCTGAACCCTCGCTGAGGAGCGATACAGCCCCCACCTGTATCCCTGACCCTTCACTTACTTCCTGCCTCGCAGTGCCCGGCTCGGCCTGGCTCTGCCTCCGAGTCTGCCAAGAGTATGTTATGATTCTAGTTATCAGTCCAGCTCTCCTTCTCTGCATTCCTAAGCTACTGAATCGCATCAATAGTTTCCGTCATGGTCTAGCCTATACGTCTCCATGTAAGAGAAATACTGTATTAATGCT
The DNA here is from genome assembly GCF_964261635.1 of Lissotriton helveticus. Classification (NCBI taxonomy): domain Eukaryota; kingdom Metazoa; phylum Chordata; class Amphibia; order Caudata; family Salamandridae; genus Lissotriton; species Lissotriton helveticus. Next base: position 231,455 of record NW_027611685.1, on the reverse strand, counting down.
AATAGAATATTCCCCGCACACGGACTACATGTAGAATAATGCATGCATCAGTCTTAGAGTCAAGTAGCCTTTTCCCCTCCTGACTTATAGTTTATATCAACATGTTCTCTAAACATCAGATACCAGATATGCCTAGGTACAAGTCGCTCTGACACTCCAGACTTATGTCTCCTCTTCTAGCGCAGAGATCATAGCCCCCAGTTTTTCCCTGGTAACACGTCATTGCCAGCTTGCGCGCACCACTAGGTTAGAGGTCCCGGCTCCTTAGGTAGCCCCCTCCATGTTTCCGCCCCATTCATGACATATTCTGTTACGTTTGCATCACATGTCTATGTATACGCCCTGTTCACGCCTCTTTATGCCTTATCTTTCGCGATTGCTACGCGACACGCCTTCTACTCCGCCCACTGCTACGCCTACTGTAATTGAGTTCTATGTGTTTGCTTTATGTATATATGCTTGTGCACTGTTATTAAAAGGTTAGCGCTTTTGTCCAGATCCTGCCCCGGCAGCTGCCGGGCCCTGCCATCCCATCCCTGTGCAGGTTGTCCTGTTGCTGTCCTTTATGCTGTATTAAAACCTGCAAACTCCTACTACCTCGAATCTTGACTCTTATTTATTGAGCTATCTGTTTACTGTATATCCAGTCAAAAATAGTATAGGTAATATTTATTTATTTACCACAATTTCCCTAAAGGAAGTGGAGTCTGCTATCGAAAGATTGCTCCCAAACAAAGCCCCAGGCCTTGATAAACTACCTGGCGACCTCTTTTGCTCCCAGCCCAAAATCTGGATTTCGTATGTTGTAGTCCTGTTTAATTCGATCCTTTGGGGTTCCGCGATACCTGAAACTTGGTTGGGAGCTGAGATTGTCCCCATTTACAAGAAGGGCTGCCCGTTATCCCCGTCCAACTACAGGCCCATTAGTCTCCTCGATACTACCCAAAAACTAATGGGCAGGATTTTATTGGATAGGATACTGGGTTGGATAGAGGAACACAAAATACTGTCCACTCTCCAAGCCAGATTTAGATCAGGCATCTCGACCCTGGATCAGATTTTTAGGCTGCAGGTCCTTTTTTGGAAAACCGCAGGAATAGAGGGCGGCAGTCTCTACCTTGTTTTTGTGGACTGCCTTCGATCTTGTGCCCAGAGAAAAATTATGGAGAGTAATTGAAAAACTAGGCCTCCCCTCTTATTTACTAGATGTCTTGGTCCGACTCCATGCGGGGAACTATGCCCAGGTCAGGTGTGGAAGGAACGGTGAACTCTCGGCCCCCTTCCCAGTAACCAGGGGTGTACGCCAGGGTTGTTCCCTTGCCCCTACACTCTTCAGCCTTTATGTCAATGGCTTGATAGAAGAATTGGACGGAGTTAGGGATATTGGCTACTGGGAGGGTACATCCTCTGATGTTCGCGGATGACACTCTGCTGTTATCCCGAACATCAACAGGCATCCAGCGGGTTCTGGATGGGTTCTCAACCTTTTGTGCCACAAGGGGATTGGAGGTTAACTTGGATGAAACCAAGTATATGGTTTTCAATCCCCCAAGGCACACCCGCCCGAACCCTGTCTTGAATGGCACTCGCTCGAGCGGGTGAAAACCTTTGTCTACCTGGGTGTCACATTAACTGAAGACTTTGACTGGGGTCATCAGGTGTCTAGATCTGTCATGAGACTTTCACAGATTACAGGGGGGATTGGGAAATTTCATAAAACTTCAAAATTTAAACCAGTCGCCCCAGCCCTTGAAACTTATAGAGCCCAGACCAGGTCAGCAGCTACATATGGTGCAGAATTATGGGGGCACAAGAACATACTGAGTCTGCTCAAGGTGGAACAAGCTTTTATGAGAAATTTGGTAGGCTTACCCCAAAGCGCCCCTCTTATACCGTTGCGGCTAGATATGGGCCTCGAGTCCATAAAAGATCTGATAGCCGCACGTCCTATGCTCTACTGAAGAAGGCTCTGGACTGTACCGGAACTTGCTGACTACAGAGCGGAATTTTTAGCAGTCTGGTGGCAGCTCAAGAACAAAAATATACCCTGGCTATCCCACATCAAGGTTTTGCTTTACCAAATTGGCTTGCCTCAATTGTGGGAGTTCCCGGGGGATAGCTGTCCTAGGTTCCAGAAGTCAGAATTGTTGGCTATCCTGAGAAATTATAGCCTCAACTCACTTCACAGATCGCCAACTCTGGGCAGGCTAACAACTGAGTTCCTGTAGGTGAAAACTGGGCCCAAGAAGGAGGAATTCCTAGATTTAGTGCAGCCTCCTCTTGCGAGAAAAGTATATATTGAACTGAGACATTGTTGCTTGCCCATCAGGGCGCTGACCTCTAAATGGACTACCTCAAATGAGGGAACCTGCCCAGCCTGTAATAACACCACTGAAGATATTGCCCATGTCCTGTTTTTCTCCCCGGCGTATAGTATAATACGGAAATGCTGGTTGGCTCCTCTGTGCAGAAACTTGGGACTTGGACAATGTGTACAGGCTTGTAGAATTTTAACTTATGATACCTCCCCTCCCACCGTGTATGCTGTTTCCCGCTTCTTACATGGCATGTGGCGTAGAAGGACCACCTTTCTGATGAGGACTTAATTGGAGCAACCCCCCGCTATTAACCTTTTCTTATTTAACTCCCCCATTTTTTGATAACTTTTTATAAATTTCATGTTTAATAACTTTTTAACTGTTTGTATTTATGGATTTTATCATTGTGCTTGTATGTATTTTATCTGCACTTTTATGGTCAATGACCGAAATAAAGTTATCAAATGAAATGGGGTCCGTTCCATCGACTGCAAAGTGGACCGAAGAGGGTAGGCTCGACGGCCTTTCCAAGACCTCTGATCGAAGTAGATGTTTTTCTTTGACGGACACGATACGCGGAGAAGTGGAATACGTGTTTGAAAACAGTACCGATGCGGGTAAAGTCGATTGCACTCCGGGGGGGAACACAAAGCAACGGTTTTGAAGCGGAGTGCAGCAATAGACGTCCGAACCCGATGGCGAAGAAAAAAGTATATAACAATGGAGTCGATGCCCATGCGCACTATCACCTAAAGGAGGAATCACCTACCTCATGACTGGAAAAACTTCTTCGAAGAACAATTTGCAAACATCCAGACCCAACACTAGATGGCAGTGTGTATGCAAAGCATGTGATCTACAGCTCACATGCCTCAAAAATATGGTCTGCTGGGTGACAGAGGCCCACATTGGCATCAGCAGGGAGAGGGTCAGGCAGGGGATTCGGGGGGATGTAATGTTGTAAATAGGGGGAACAAAGCCTGTACATTGTGTGGACTGTGATTCATGGGGTTATTGAGGGCATAACAAACTACCCTCTAAATTAATCCCCTAGTGTTTACATGAGACATAGATTTGACAGTTCTGTGTTGTGCTGTTTTTTTTTTTTGATGCAAGATTTTTATTGACAGTTATCATCAAAATAACAATAGTACATTTAGTCAGTAATACATGTTGTATGGTAATGCAGTATTGTGTACGTTTACACAGCTATTCAGCCGACAACCCTCCGGTCCGGCAGCGAATGTTAAAGATGATATGGAATGCCATCAGGATATAGTATTCGGAGCCATGAAATCTTACGTTTTCAAGTCCATTTTTTCATTTTTGTAAAAGAAAAAACAAAAAATAAACAAACCAAACTCCATGGCTCATCCGTGTTGTATAGTCACAAAGCAATAAGAAAAAATGCTGTTAATAAAGTATGCCGATCCCAACCGCCCAGGTAAATACCCCTCCCCCCTCAAGCATCACGCTAAATCGAGATCCCCATCAGCAAGGTTACATTTCCGATCCCTCCCCAGAGCACTCTTTCGATTCAATCAACCATTTCCTCCTCATCCTCCGAATCTTCGTCATCATCCTCCGGCAGCGGTTCACACAAGTCCCCTCTGTATCTATTCCACGCCTCCCATACCTTGTTCCATTTCTTTGGGTTCGCTCTCATTTTATATACAGTTCTTTCAGTTAGCATCAATTTGTCCATAGTTCTGCACCACAACGCCAATGTAGGCACTTCCGCCACCCCCCATCTTTGTGCCACATCGCGCTTGGCCACCATTGTACCAATAGTAACCCACTGCTGTTGTCTAAGATTAAGGTCAGTACCCTCCCATATATTCAAGAGACAGAGGCGTGGCTCCGGCGTAAGGGAGGTGTCAAGGGCCTGGGATATTGTGCGCATGACCTGTTGCCAATATCTAACAATGAATGGGCAATCCCACAGTGTATGTAATAACGTGCCATCCTCCCTGCATCCCCTGAGACAGTGAGGGGTTTCAGCCCTATGTATTCTATGTAGGGTGGTTCTCGTGTAATATACTCTGTGCAGTATTTTTAACTGTATAAGCCGGAACCTGGCCGACACCCCTGCCTCCCTTGGAGACGCCATAGCAGCATTCCAATCCGTCTCATCCATAGCTCCTAACTCAGTTTCCCACTTTTCTCGTAATTTCTGCAGGGGATCCGGGAGGTTATTCAGCAGTTTGCGATATGTGAGTGAGGTGGCACGTGTCTGTAAAAAGTCCGTAAGAAGCTGGTCTTCTAGGGGTGAGGACTCCGGGACGGTGGTCCCTGGTTCCAACACCGCCAGCAGAGCGTGCCTTATTTGGATGTATCTATATGTTTCAGTGGGGCCTAGGGCATACTGTTGTTGTAGTTGCGAAAAGGGAAGCACCCCTGAGGACGTCCAAAGATCCCCCACCGTTGAAATGCCTATATTATCCCACTGGGTGAATCCCTTGCTGGACCTAAGGCAGCCCAGTTTTTTGGTGTCCCAAAGCGGGGTGAGTTTCGTGATGACCCCCTTCCATTTCAGCCGAGTGAGCGCCCTGTACCATAAGGCAACTGTATGTTTAGTAGGGCCAATCAGTCCTTTAAGGAGACTCGGGTTATATAAAGGGGCTAACAGACTTTGCGTTCCCAGTTGGGCCCTATCAGCCAGATATGCCGGGTCATCGTGTGGTGCGTGGAGCCATTGGTTGAGTACCTTAAGTTGAGATGCCCAGTAGTAAAGTTGTACATTCGGTAACGCTATTCCCCCATCGTACCAACCACGGTTAAGTTTGAGGTGAGCAATTCTCGGAGGACGCTCACCCCACAGCAGAGTAGTCACAACTGCGGTGACTTTATGGAAATAGGAGGGCGGAATTACATCTGGGGTGTTTTCCAGAACATACAGGAGGCGCGGAAGTGCCATCATTTTAAATAAGGCAGCGCGCCCCAAGAGCGTGAGTGGCACGGTTGACCAATGTCGGGCGTCTGCCTTCAGACGAAGGAGGGGGGGCGCCAGGTTCCGATCGTAGAACATGGCCGTGTCGCTGGTGACATGGATGCCCAAGTATTTAAAGGAGACATCGGTCAACACTAGAGGACAGTGTTCAGGGAGGACTGGCATAGGGCCCTTCAGGACATAAAGGACCGACTTCGTCCAGTTAATAGTATAGCCGGAGGCCGAGCCATGCTTATCGCAGAGTGCCAGTAATATCGGGACACTCGATTCGGGAGCAGATAAGTAGACCAACATATCATCGGCATACAGTGATACTCTGTCTTCCCAGGCCTCCGTCCATTTAATACCTTTCAGTAGTGGTGTCTTTCTAATAACAATAGCGAGTGGTTCAAGGACCAGCGCGAACAGTAGCGGGGATAGGGGGCAGCCCTGACGAGTCCCACGCGCCAAAGGAATCGCTCGTGAGATGTGGCCTTTGGCCGCCACGTGGGCTACCAGGTCCGTGTAGAGAAGTCGAACCCACGATAGAAATTTCGGTCCGAAGCCCATCCGGGTCAGAACTGCAAACAGGTAGTGCCACTCTACCATATCAAAAGCCATTCTGGCGTCTAACGACAAAATGGCCGCCGGCTCCTTCAGTGAGTGTGCTCGAGCCAATGCGCCGTGCACCCTACGGAGATTCAGTGCCGTGCTCCTATGCGGCATAAAGCCCGATTGGTCCGGGTGGATCAATTGGGAGAGATGCGGAGTCAGCCTATTTGCAATCAGTTTCGCCAATATCTTCGCCTCTGCGTTAATGAGCGAGATTGGGCGATTAGACGTACAGTCCTCAGGAGGCCTGCCGGGTTTTGGGATAGCCACTATCGTCGCCAAGCGCTGGTCTAAAGGCAACGTTCCGGTCCCTCTGCAGTTCTCAAACATGGCCAACAGAGGTGGGCCCAGTGTATTCGACATCGTTTGAAAACATTCGATCGGTATCCCGTTGGGGCCCAACGCTCTACCTGTATGCAGCGCGCCTATTGCCATACGGAGCTCCTCCACCGTGAGGTCTGCTTCCAGCTCAGTCACCGCCTCCAGCGACAGCGTCTCTACTTCTACATCCTGGAGAGCTAGCTCCGCCGCCTCTGCCGTGACTACCACCTCTGGGGTATACACCTTCTGGAAGTGGTCCGCTAAGAGGTCAACAATTTTGGGAGGGTGCGTGTGACATGTCCCTTCTTGGTCCCGCAATTGTAGAATGTGCCTGCCACCGTCCTGTTTCTTGTCTAACCAGGCCAGTAATTTATTGGCCTTATCGCCCACATCATAAACCCTGCTCGCAGTCGACTCTATATGCTCTAACGTCCGTCGACGGAGAAAGTCGTCATGCCTTTTCTGGCAGAGATGCAATGCGTGTCGAGTGTCGTCCGAAGGTACATTCATATGAGCTACGTTAGCCTGTTCTAACTGCAATTCCAACTCCAGCAGTTCCTGTTTTTGCTTACGTTTATGGTCGGTTATAGCCGCGATCGCCTGGCCTCTCAACACTGTCTTATACGCCTCCCATAGTATCGTCGGGGAGGACACCGAGCCGGAATTCTCCTGGAAGTAATGCTTGGTGGTTGTTTTAAGGGATTTTCGAACTGGGGGAGTTTAAGATAACCAGGGTAAATAGGATAGAGCCGTTTGTGAGCCGCGGTTGTGCAGGACAGTGTAGCAGTCAAGGGGGAATGGTCCGATATACCCCGGGACTTAATCTGCACGTCAGCAAACGTGAGTCTGCCACCCCCCAGTGTGAGAAAGTAGTCAATGTGAGACAGGCAGTCATGAGTGGATGAATAGTAGGAATAGTGGCGATCAGTAGGGTGGAGCTGCCTCCAGATATCGACCAGACCCTACGCCTCCAGAAAGCCCCCAAATTTCGTTGGGCCAGCGGGGGGGGGTGCGGACCGGGAACCTATCCATACCAGTATTGGCTAGTGCATTGAAATCTCCGCCCACCAGCAGGTCCCCTTCCGGAAGTTCCAGAAGAAATTTGCCCAGGTCCGGAAATGCCGATGAATGTAGCGCTGGCGGGATGTACGCAGACACCACATTAATGGGCACACCTTCCCATTGCCCACACACTGCCGCGAAGCAGCCATGCTCTATGTGCCCGCTCGAAAAGAAGGCCGACAGTCCTTTAGGTTGAAGGTGTGTTTTAATGAGGTCCTCCACATACAAATCCATCGCTCTTGTGCCCTCCGACTCCGGAACACCAAGAATGCGTACATTGTTCCGCCTGGAACGGCCCTCCTGGTCGTCCAGTTTATCCTTCAGGATTTTGTTTTCCGCCATGACTGCTTCCATGGCCGTCTGCAGTTCCGAGACATCCTCAACCAGCGATTTCGTGACCAGTTCCAATGAACCTACTTTTTCGGCCATCTTGTGGAGATCCGCTCGAATAAGGGTGATTTCGGTCGAGATGGAGCCCACCGTCGTTTGGACCTGCGAGAGAGCCTTCATAACATCATCCAACGTCGCCTTCTTCGTCCCCGCAGGCTCGCCTGGTTTTACGGAAGGATGTTTCCCATCCGCTGGAGGGGAAGCGGTTCTGTCGTTCGTGAATCGGTCGATACGAGTCTGGGTCGTACCGCCTTTAACACCTTTCCCGGCCATAGTTCGATCACGGAGAGAATACAGTTCGCCGGCACAATGGGGCACCAGAAGGAACCACCGTCACAGCGCGGCCCTCAGTTTAGTTCAAAGAGGGGCTTTCGCAGCAATGAGGGAAACGCCCCGATGATCTTTACGGAGCAGATGGCAGGGCAGTATTCTTATGGTTGTCCTGAAAATCCTCGGGCACCTCCTTCGATTAACCTCCGTCAGTTATGGCAAATATTCTGTCCCTAGACAGGGAGCTCGCCCGCCGGCCGTCACTCGGGGTGGCCCTCCAGCACCGATCACTTCCTGTCTGCGGTAGCTGAACAGGCTGCACTTCCGGTCGGCTTCAGTCACCACTAGAGTTCCCGGAGGTAGGCCTGTACTTCGATCGGATCAGCACTCGACGATAACTCCGTCATCCAACCCTCGATTTCTGTCCGGGTACTTTGAGGTAATAGAAATTTTTAGGTAATCAATGTGTCCCCCACTCGTACCCTATCCATGCACCCATGTTCCATGTATGTCGTGTAATTTCCTTCCCGTGCCTGCCATGAAGACGCATATGCATTTGCGTCCAACGTTAACATGTCAGTTATTCAGTTCTCCAAGAAAACCACGTTAATTTGGCTTTTAGGCCTATGGTGCCAACGCCTTTACATGGTGCACTTTTAAATAACGCGAAGCACACGTTTTCCACGTTTTTCTGGCTCAGCCCAGCCAGGCCCTTAATTGAGGCTCCGAGTCTTTTCTGTCTCTGAAAGCTGCAGTTTAGGTATGCATCCCTGACCTCTGCCTTACTTCCTGCCCAGCGAGCGGTGCCCGGCTCGGCCTGGCCTGCCTGCCAAGACAGTATTTTGCCTACAGTTATCTGCTCAGCCTCCGCAAAAACACATTCCAGTCTAGTGAAATAGGTAAACATGTTTCCGGCTGCAGAGCAAAGGGCCCGGTTCTCCTGTCTCCTTGCAAGTGATTTACCGAACCCGTTACCATGGTAGGCCCATGGCCCCCGCGCATTGCTCCAAGACACGTATGCACCCACTAAGCATCCAGTATTGAACGGCCTCTGCCCGAGAGACCTTTTACTTCAGACAACACATCCTCCAAATCCGAGATACCAGATATGCTATAGGTGCAGGTCGTTCTGACATCCCAGACACCAGTCTCCTCTACTGGTGCTAAAAGTCAAGCCCCCAGTTCTCCCCAGCTACACGTCTATACCACGTCATGCTCAGTTGCGCGCGCATGTCGAGTAAAGGGTTCTGCTGACCCTGCAAACTTTTCTCTAAGCATCCACCCACCTATGACATTTCTGTGACACTTCTGTGACGTTTCCAGTACACGCCTACGTGTACGCCCTCTTACACGCCTCCTGTTACGTACATGTGTTCTTATCTCTCTCTTTTCACTTGTTACGCCTACTGTATTCATTTCAATTATACTGTTTTACTATATATAATGTGTGATGTTAATAAAATGTTGAATATCCCTTCCTGAACCTTAGTGGTGATGGAACTCGATGTCCAGGGTCTCGAGACGCTTAATTAAAGCCCGTATGACTCAGATATCACGGACTCTGCCTCTCATTTTATTAAGCTATCCTTATTGTCATTTAATGTATAGAAAAATAGTCCAGGTAATTTAATTTACCACAACTTGCTGCCAGTTCCGCCCGGTCTCGGGCGTTCGGTGCCACCGTCTGAGGTAAGATTTAGCCACGGATTAACGTGCGGATAGATGGAGAGGCCGCTTCCCTGCCGGAGCTAGTCCTCTATGCTGCCGCCATGTTCGGCCGCTAGCCACGCCCTGTTGTGCTGTATTTTAGTTGCTCTCCGTGTACTGGACCCTGAAGCAAGCCTTCTCTGCCTGCTATTGCTATGTTTGGTCAATCAAGTTTACACAGGCGGTAACTTGATTATTTAATTGGAATGAAATACACTCTTAGGCCTCACAATCTACTTATGCTTGTAATCTCTTATCTGTAAACATTTGAAGAGCTTAGAAACAGGGTCATTTAAAGTAGCAAGTGCTTTTAGAAATCCTTGTGAAACTCCCCAACAAGGTGTGTAGTTCACTGAGTTGGGCAGCCACAAACCTAATCGTCATTTACTCCTGGCTTGACATCTTGGCCAAAATATTCTGGTTGTGAACTCTATTAAAAGTCTGGGCAGCCTCCATCATCTGCATTTCATTGATAAGAACAGTCCCCGAGTCTCACCATCAGGGCCTCTGATACCCAAATTATGGAACAAACAAGATGAAGTCTATTAAACCAGGATACTTTTTTTCATAATTTCCAGCCTCCCCTTGTGACGAATTGTGTTCTCAAGATCTTTGCATTTGGTTTTATCAGTAACAGGAATAACTGAATTAAAACTAAACACGTGTAATAAGTATGTGATAGTAAAACAGGACTGTAAACCAACTATCCATTTTATGTTACATATAAGGGTAGGACACCTATTCTCAGAGCCCACTCACTGAAATAAGAAGTAGTGAGAATCTTATTGACTGCGTAGCAAGAGAACTTGTGCTGTGGTGTTAATACTCCTACTTGACCACATTATTTGACCACGGTCACATCAAGTGATTCCTATGTCTTTGTCCCTTTGATTGCCATTATGGGATAGAGGTGGACAAACCACTGAAGGCTCGAGCCATATGCCTGGCTCTGGCTCAGCACAAGGTTCTCTTCTATCCTTGAGCCCAAAACAAGCCAAGTGCGGCTTCTTCCTGCCACCCAGACTCACACCTCATGCACCAAGAGTTAAAGACAAATAATTAACTTTTATGTCAAATGAGAGAGAGAAATGCCGACTTGCACAATGGGAAACAAGAAAACCTGGGATCAGTCCCGGCTTACCCACTTGACCACATTAGGTGATTCTGGCAAATTGTTTTATTTCTAAATTCACCGAGGAGCCTGAGGGGTACTATATAAGCCAGGTCATCCCCCCACTCACTGAAGCAAAACACAATAGAGACCTGGCCTAAATGCTAGAGTAGATGCACGTGGACCTAATATCTGTCAATAGCTGCCAGAATATCGTATCCTGCTTGAGCAGTGAATCCTAAACTGTCTTTCTCTATAGGTCCCTGTTCTATGTATAAAAATGTTCCCAAATAGTGTAACCCAGTGCTTAGTGTGATAGATACAATCCTAATAACACAAGTGAGTGCCAATAAAGTGACAAACGTACAAAAATGTGAAGGGTTATAGGGTGCCTCACGGAAGTAACACCATGGGAGTCCACTGGTTGGTTCTCACCAGTGGACTCAGGTTCTCATCATCAGCACACCCGTACCCTAAAGGAAACAGTAAAGACAAATGAATAATGGTGATGGTGAAGTGCCCATATGTTAAGTGTGCAGTGAAACCATTCGTGAGCTTACTGGATATGTGTACTAAAGTGTTGCTCTAAGTACTAAAAAACTGACCCCATAAAGTAGATCCTAGCATTTAGGGACCACTTTATGTTTTAAAAACTAGTTATAACCAACACTAGCTTATCACCTTTATTCTATGCTGTGGGTTTGCTCACATTAAAAGGACACTCTGCTGCCTCTTTTCATCATAGAGAGCCAACATGTTTCATTGCCTATTGTTTGGGAGGCAATTTCTTCAGGGCACGGGTCAGTACCATCACCCTGCTTTCCTTTCACAAATGAATGTATTCCTAGGGAACAATTAAAAATACAGACAACACAAAATTTAGCAACACAGAGGCCCATCTCCCGCGGAGCAGTTACTTCACTGAGCCATTAGCCTTTCGACCGCGCCACCCCATAGTTACCACTTAGGTGCTCAGTCTGAGCATACCGGTGACCTCCTCTTTAGGTCTCGCTACGCAGTGCGTAAGCACTGCTTAGAGGGACCTCTTGGAATCAGTCAGCACTTTACTTGAAACTCGTGCATGTTTTGCACAGCTTCCTATTGTGGTAAATAAATAATTAATTACCGGTACTATTTTTCTATACATTAACTAAAACAGATAGCTCAATAAATAAGAGGCAGGATCCGGGGTATCTGAGTTGAACAGGCTTTAATCAGGCACAAGGGAAGGGACAGGATCGGAACAGCCTGTAACAGAATGGCATGGAATGGCAGCTGCAACGTCTCATTAACAGTACATAGTATATATAGGAAAACATTACAATTGCATTGAATACAGTAGGCGTAACAAGTGACAAACGTAAGATAAGAACACATGGGCGTAAAAAAGAAGGCGTGCACAGGGCGTGCACGAAGACATGTGATGAGAACGTCACAGAAGTGTCATAAATGGGTGGATACATGGAGGGGGCTACCTGGGCAGCTGGAACCTTTAACCTAGTGGTGCGCGCAAACGGGCCATGACGTGTAACTGGGGAGAGCTGGGGGCTCTGACTTCTAGCACTAGAAGAGGAGACTAAAGTCTGGGATGTCAGGACGACATGTACCTATAGCATATCTGGTATCTTGTGTTTGGAGTACATGTTGATAGAATCTAAAAGTCATCAGAGCAAAGGCTACTTGACACTAAGGCTGGTGCATGCATATATTCTTCATGTATTGCGTGTGCTATGAATCTTCTTATGGATATTAATACAGTAATTCTCTTGCATGGAGACAGGAAGACTAGACTATAGCTGGAGATGTTTATGCGGTTCGTTAGCTTAGGAATGTGAAGACGGAGAGCTGAACTGATAACTGTAGGCATAACATATTCTTGGCAGGCGGGCAGACAGAGCCAGGCCGGGCACCGCGCTGCGCGGCAGGAAGTAAGCGAAGGGTCAGGGATGCAGGTGGGGGCTGCATCGCTCCTCAGAGTGGTTTCAGGAGACTGGAGCTTGAATCTGGTGTTCAGGCCCTTTGAGGCCTAGAAACGGGGACAATTCGATGGATTAACGTGCACAATGTAAAACGTTGGCAACATAGGCCTAGAAGCCTAATTCATGTTGCTTTCACGGGGACTGGATAACTGACATACTAACGTTGGACACAACTATAATTGCGTCTTTATTCGGTCATAGGGGGATATATGCATATTAATCATGCACATATTACATAGGATGGGGAACACGTAGGGACACATGACAAGGCAAAATTCAATTTTCCTCATTCCCTCCTTGTGCCCTACGTTTCCATCAGGAAACATCAATATTCATGATACCATCTATCATTTCATATAGCATCATTTGCTCGTCTTGAATCTTCTTGGAACGAGACTTTGGACTTGGAATACAGGATGTAGCGCACAAGCCGCAAATCGCAGGGCCACATTGTAAACAGAGACAGCAACTGAATATGATCATTACTGCTATACCCAGGAATGACAATACTTTCCATCCCCAGGCAGATATTATACTCCAGAGCCAACCGGACCATGTCCAGGTGCCTGGATTCTGGTGTAACTGATGGGCTATTTTATGAAGTCTGGTTATAGCTGAATAAACAGACGGTGCGTTATTAGGAATGAAAATGCAGCAACTAGATCCAATGACTCTACAAGCTCCGCCCCTATCGGCCAGTATGACGTCAAGAACAAGGCGGTTTTGAAGGACAACAAATCTCATAGCAGATTGTTCCTCGGTTAAGTTACCTAGAGCGGAAGTAGTCTCATTCACTACTGCTTCAAGGGTTCTGGTTAGCCTACGTATTAACTTACTATTCTGGACAGGACCTATGAAGAAAAAGAAACCTTTATTGAAGTCTTGATACTGTTCTAATGCAGTTTCAGTTTGATCGACAATTGGGGACTCAGTCTCCCTTCTATGTCTGACGTGTACTAGATGTGTGTTTCTGTGATAATCGGATGGGGCTAGAAAAACTGGTGGCAGTAGGAAGGCAATGTAACATGTTCCATCCCAATCTTGGGGCAGACGTACATATGCGGTCTGACCACACACAAAATAAGAATGACGTGAGGCTTTGAAAGTAGATTTCCCACTGTCACTATACTCGACCACAGTAGTACAATCACTGTGTCCTAGATGTACTGAACCATTCTTTCGGACACATAATTCGCCTTTCACTGGTAGAACTGTAATAGCAGGCAAATCTGGAGTAGTCTCGGACTGAACATTCAAAACCATGAAATTCGAGGAATAATTACCTAGATCATATACTTCATTTTCTAGATCTAACCCTGTTCTATGGGAAAGACCTTCCTTGTCTGGGAAACATGTTCTATTCAGAAGGGACATATCGTTTGAGGATGACGTTAACGTGGACCATGCTCCACACGAACCATTGTGTGAAAACGGATAGGGAAAGAGTGGCAGAACTCCCTTCGGTGTCTGGAAAGGGGGGAGTCGACCACACACCCAACAATTTGTGGCATTGCTAGTCTGGTGTGAATAGTGTAACATTCGGATAAAAGTATTATTGCGCATGGCAAGACGATAGGATAACTCGTGAGGAGGCAGTTCACTAAATGTGTGCTCTACTGTAACATTAGAAGAAAAATTTACATGTGAAACGATAGGAGGAAAATATACATGTAAAACATAACTTATGCCTGTAATCGTAAAACTCAGAAATAACATAATTAATAGAGTAACAATGCATCGACTTCGAAGATTTTTCCGATAACGTATTCTCTTAGAGTTTTGACTAACTCTCTCACTATGTGGGTCTATCTCATACATGTCAGGAACCTGTCTAACCGTTTCACCCGAGAGGGACTTAGACAATTAAACTGGCTGACTTACTAGACCTTAATTTTTCTTTATACTCCTGCGGTGGAGTTTTCTCTAACAGGGGAAGTTTAGAGTCAGTATCTGGGCAGTCCTTGAGAACGGGGCAGTCCTTGAAAAAAGTCTTTGGACGGAGTCCATGAAATCGTTTCACGTGACTGGAATGCAACCAGCCTTTGCGGCCCTCCACCTTGATCGCAGTCCTTGTTGTCATCAGAACGAGCTTTGGTTCTTTCCAGCGGGGCTCCAGCGGACTTGAACGATCAAAATTTCTAATCAGGACGAGGTCGCCTGGTATGACCTCGTGCGGTTTCACTTGGGTGTTGTCTGGAAAGGCAGCAGCAACCTGTGAACGACAAGAGAGTAGTGCAGACATCAAGGAAGCCAGGTAGTCTGTCAGCATATTACTGTCAACATCGGTAATTGTACGTGGCCTAGGTGTACCCCACATGTTTGGGGGACGACCGAAAACTACCTCGTAAGGGGACAGACCTGAACGGGAGTGAGCGACCATTCTCATGTAAAAAAGGGCGACTGGCAGTGCTACCATCCAATCTACGCCTTTCTCTGCGCATACCTTTGCAATGCGGATTTTCAGGGTCTGATTATGTCTCTCTACGAGACCAGCTGCTTCGGGATGTCGTACACAGTGGAACTTCCACTGGTACCCTAACAGAAGAGATACTTGTTTCATGAGTTCGGAGGAGAATGGCTGGCCATTATCTGAATACACGACCCTCGGTAATCCATAGCGGGGGAAATACTCATGAACCAACTGCCTGGCAGTGGTCGCGGCAGTGTAATCTGGGACTGGATATGCTTCTGTCCATCTGGACAAAGCGCATACTACTACGAGGACATACTTGAAACCTCGACATCGATCCATCTGAATATAATCCATCTGGAGGACTTCAAAAGGGTGGTCAGGAGGATGGAATCCACCTTGTTCCACCGGGACACCTTTACCTGTATTGAACTGACAACAGATCATGCAGGTACGCACTTTCTGCTTGGCGGCTGCTCGTAAATGCTTGTTAAACCAGCGGTTCTGAATACTGTCTAACATGGCTTTTTCTCCTAAGTGTGCTGGACTATGTGCGGTGTTAATAATGACTTGAACCATAGAGTCGGGGAGAAACCATGTGGCTTTTCCCTTCGTCAACCATCCCTGATCTGTCTGGACCCCTCCTTGTTCAGACCATTTCTTGATTTCGTCTGGGGTAGCATGTGACTGTATATCTAGTACGTCTTGTGTAGGGTCCTTAACTGTCATACAAGTCGTCTGAACTGGAATGTCTGTCTGTGTCGTGTTAACTGGAAGGTCTAGAGTCTGAGCTGTAAGCTTGGCTGTTCGATCTGCCAGGTCGTTACCCTGGGAAATGATGTCAGTGACTTTCGTATGTGCCTTGCACTTCATGATAGCGATAGCTGTCGGTAAATGTATTGCATCTAACAGAGCTTGAATGAGGGGGCCATGCTGAATCTTGGTTCCATGAGAAGTCATGAAACCTCTCTCTTGCCAGAGTACTCCAAAGTCGTGTACGACTCCGAATGCATAACGTGAATCTGTGTATATGTTTACTTTCAGGTTCTTGGCTCGTATGCAGGCTTGGGTCAGAGCAATGAGCTCTGCTGCTTGAGCAGACAGGGTGTCAATACGATGTGTTTCTATAACTTCAGTTTCAGTAGTCACTGCATACGCGGCTACTAGTTCTCCTGTACTTGTTCTCATACATGAACCATCCACATAAAGTGTCAGGTCGGGATCAGGTAATGCAATGTCTGTCAAGTCTTGTCTTGGCTTTGTCATGGTGTTAACAACTTCCACACAGTCATGTGTGGCAGGATTTGAAGTAACTGAGGGTAACAGTGTAGCGGGATTTAAAATGTTGCAGCGTCTGATTTCTATGTGTGGCTGAAACAATGTCAGTTCATATCCTGTTAAACGTGCAATTGTCAAGTGTTGAGTCTTTGTTCGGTTTAAAAGAACTTCCACGGAGTGTGGAACTTGTACTGTCAGGGAGTGTCCTAACACTATGGAATCACTCTGTCTGATAGCTAGAGCTGTGGCTGCAACTGACTTGAGGCACGCAGGCAGAGCCTGGGCCACCGGATCTAATGTGCTAGAGAAATAAGCACAGGGCTTGTATTGTCCTGCTTGATCTTGTGTGAGAACAGATAATGCTGTACCATCACGTTCAGTGACAAAAAGTGTAAAAGGCTTACTGTAGTTTGGTGTTGCTAGAACAGGCGCTTGGCATAAAGCTTTCTTTAACTCATTGAAAACAAGTGTATGTTCTTGGGTCCAAGGGAGGACAGTCAATGTGGCTGCCTCCTGTGTCGTTAACTGTACCAGTGGCTTGGCTAGATATGCGTACTGAGGAATCCATTGTCTGCAGTAAGAAGTGAGGCCGATAAAAGCTCGCACCTCCTTCTGAGTCTTGGGCTGTGGAAGATATGCTATTAACTGGATACGGTCTGGTGTCAACTGCCTACCCCTCTTGGACAGTAAGTGTCCAAGGTAGACCACTTGCTGGACACAGAATTGTAGTTTCGAAGGGGACACCCTGTGCCCCATCTCGGCCAGGAAATACAAAACTGTAAGTGACGCACGTTCGCAGTCACGTTCAGAACGGGCTGTGATCAATAGATCATCGACATACTGGAGCAGGGCAGTGTCAGTTGGCATATGAATATTGTCTAGTTGTCTTTTAAGTGCTTGACTGTAAATGCTAGGACTTTCTGTGAAGCCTTGAGGAGCTCGTGTGAATTTATAGCTTCTTCCATTTAAACAGAATCCGAAAAGAAACTGGCTGTCTGGATGAATAGGGACACTAAAGAATGCGTTCTTGAGATCAATAACAGTAAAGAACGTAGCTTCGGAATCAATGGCAGTCAATAGGGAAGAAATATCTGGAACCACTGGGTACTGGGGTATGATACATTTATTAAGTTCTCGAAGGTCAATCACTAATCGATAAACTGGAGGTGCATTGGGATCAGTACGTTTTAGAATCGGAATGATAGGAGAATTACATACATTGGAGTCAGTTTCTACAACTACTCCTTGAGCAATGAGCTCGTCAATAATTTTTGATAAGGCTGCTACAGCCTCAGGTGGCAATTTGTACTGTCGGATTCGTGGTAATACAACACCTTGCTTTAGAGTGACACGATAGGGTGTAATGTGCATACAACCTACATCAGTTGGACCTTGCGCCCATAAATGCTGAGGTACATTCAGTAATCTTGGATCAAAATCACGTAATACATAATGACCTTTAAAATCACGTAAAAACAATCTCACTCCTTCTGGGGAGCAACAGATGACTGCTCCTAATTCTTTCAGTGTTTTGATACCTAGTAAATTTTCTGGACATGATTTCGTAAGTAACAAGTCTGTAGTTCGGGACAATGGACCGACTTCTAGGGAAACTGGTTTCGATATTTCATTAACAATAGGCTTTCCTGAAAATCCAAGGGAAACATTTCTAGAGCCTGAGAGTGGAGCCCCTGGAACCTCGTCATGACTGATGGTAGTCCTACTTGCCCCTGTATCAATCAGAAACTTTCTGTCTTTCCCTAATACTTGACTGTGTACATAGGGACCCTCTTGATCTACAGGAATCTCGATGAGAGGCAAGCCAACCTCCCTCTCTAGGCTGTTTCATGAATACTGCTGATATTCTGGATATTCTGACTGTGCATACTGGTACATCTGCTGTGTAACGTGTTGTGTGGCAGCTATAGGCTGCGGTACTGTAACTGTCTGTTGTGCGTTCTGCGGTGGCTGAGAATTCTGCGGAACATGTTCTTGTCTAGGAGGACGTGGTCTCTCTTTCGTTTTACCTGTAGCTATGTTGTGTTTCAGAACTGCACATTCGTTTATATAATGACCTGGCTGTTTACAGTAATTGCATGTCCCCTTAACGGGAGCTGTAGAATGACTAGTTTGATTCGGACCCCTCTTCTGACTGTCTTGTGGAACAGACTGTGCAACCAGTACTTTCATTTTCGTGTCTTTCATACGTCTCCTTTCATGTTCCTGCTCCTCCCTGATTCTGTTCTGGTGATATTGTAGCATCTGGAGCATTTGTGACGGAGTATTAGCTTGCCAGGTACTTTCGACTTTCAGTACTCGATTTTTAACTTGTGGTAAAGAATTCTCAACTAGTTTGGTAACAAAAAGATGTGGATACGATTCACTACTTGTTTTCAGGCCGCTATTAATAATGAAACATTTCTCAAATCTAGAATAAAAATCACTAGTGTCTTCGTCTTGTTTCTGTTTACAGGCTGAGATGGCATCCCAGTCTTCCTTTTTCGTGGCTAGTAATCTTGGCAAGACTTGTATTAGCAACTCAGGCAATGCTTTAGCTTTTTCCCCAAGACCAGTACCTGGAACTCGTGTGTTATCTTCAGTCTCTAATGCGGTCCAATCTATCTTTTTCTCTCCCACCTCCCATTCTTTTTCTTTAAGTTTTTCATATATACCCGCAGGCAACAGGACCTTTAACATTTTAATGATATCGGGATACGTGTATTCTCCCATACGGAGCATGTCTTTTAATTCACGGTGGAACCCTGCTGGATCTTTATCGTGACAGGGTATTAACTTTTTCATTTCTAAGAGTTCTATTTTCGTGATAGGGGTGTAAACAAATACTCGTTCTAGATCACCCCCCGCTCCCTTAACTGGATGTACTTCTCGCAACGGATTCTGTCTGTCTATGTAGAATGATTTTCTTACTGGGGGTGGAACAGGAACAAAATGTGGAGTCAGGAATGTTCTGTATTTGTGGCGCTGTTCTAAAATGACACTAATTAAATCGGTACCTAGACCTTTCCATCTGTTTAGGAGTAACTCGTTCAGTACATCATACAAAGGACCTGGATCAGAATGCTGATCCTCACACAGTGTAATGAGGTGCTGGATCATGTACATACCCACCAGACGCTGCTCGGCTGGGGGCAGCTTCAGAAACGTTTGGGCCACTATTTCATCTGAAAACGTGGTAGAATCACTAGTCCATCGAACGGCTGATCGGGCTAGTTCTTGTTCATGCATGGTACTAAGCTCACTATAACCTATTCGTAGTTTCAGAATTTTATCGGTGGCCTGGAATACTTGTTCTAGAGAACACTGTTCTGGTACGGGAGGAGGAAAAACTTTCTTGTAATCTAGACGTGAATGTCTGTCGGAAAATCTAGTTCTACCTACATACGCTATTCTGGCGGGATTCTCGCTGTCTATCTCTTCACTTGAAGAGTCATTCTCTTTCTCGGTTGCTCTTTTTGCTTCCTCTTTCTGGTGTATACTTATAATTTCCTTACGAATTTTCCTGTACATACTTTCTATACTATTCTGTGTCTTATGTTTTCCCTCGGCTATATTGTCACTCCACCTTGTCAGGGCTTTCATCTCGTCTTTGTCTTTATCAGGATAATCCTGTTCTCTTATTAAACAGTTAATCAAGAACTGTAAAATCATACTTTGAATCTCGACCTTTCTGTGTGCCATAGCTTCGTGAATACTTTCTGAATTCTCCCCTGTACGGATAAAATGATATATTCTGTCTAGATGTTCCTTCATCTCGGGCAGGGTGGCCAAAAAGTTGGCAACCCGTCTTAAACGTACTGAATACAATATCATGTGATCTTCGCCTGGGACTGAATCATATATGCAGTCAGTAAGGTGTCGCTTGAGGTCCGCGTATGTAGTCACTTTTGGCGTGCGCTGTAACGCTGCGTCTCTCAGCGTCAGTCGTTTTACTTGAGGCGGGGTGGTAGGAGCACCTCCCCCCGCTCCTCCTGAACTAGAATCGTCAGTTAATACTGAACGTGCTGGTAAAGTGACTGGTAAAACGGGCACACGTAATGTGGGCTGGTCCGGGGGTACTGGCACATTAACGGGGTCCCCGGGACCAGTGGCTGGAGGAACAGGAATTACATTATTAACAGGGTGCTGAGGTTGAGCAGGCGGAATAGGATTTGAATATTCTGGGACAGTATCGTCCAAATAGGACGAAAGGAAAATTTCAGCTGCAGTCGGTTTATGACGTAGCTTAGTCGGGACCAATGGTGGCGGTAAATTACAGGGTACTTCCGGGGTTGCCTTTGGCAAGCCCTCGGCAAGAAGAGGATACATACCTTTAATAAGGGCATTTCTCTGTCTGTCTGACTGTTCTGCTCTAACCCGTTCACCTTCTTCTAGAAGTTCCCTTTCTTGGGCTTTTTCTGAGGATTCCCTACTTAATTCTGCTTTTCTGAAATCTTTTTCGGATCTTTTATGGGATTCTTTACGCCATAATTCTATGGCATCTTTCTGGGATTGTCTGGCTTTCTTTTTCCATAATGCTTCTTCTACTCGCATGATGCACTCGGCATCCCATGTACCTGATACAGGCCATCTATATTTCTCTTCAAGATTCTTTGTATAATCCACCCATAAGTCTAGATATAATATGGCATCTAAGCCATGCTTGTGATACATAAAATGTCCAGGACTGTCCCTAGGAGGGACAGGAACTGCTTCTTCGAGTAACCCTTTTCTGGTTTTTATCTGACGTAACTTTGAAAACAGAGGCATATTTAAGTCGTACTTGTATTTAAACACAATACACAATAATCACAGTAATGAAATGGCAAACAAATCACTCATACCACGACATAGAAATACATTAATAACAGTTCGAACAGAATACTACCTGAACATACCGGTCTCATAAAGAGACACGTCATACCGTATCCACCTAGATGGACACGTCGGACTGGATCTGCGTACCCAACCCCATCGGACCGGAGACAAACTAATGACCCCGTCTAGATACTCCCCCAGCAACGGTACTCACCGGGAAGCAGAACTGAAGGCCTGGGACTGGACTGGACTGCTACGACGTCTGGTTACTACGCATGCGCTTCGAACTTCGGGCTTCGGAAACAGGTGGGCCTCCGGATACCTCGGACCTTACTCTCTCGGCTTGGGCTCTGGTCGGGACGAACCGCATTCCTCACCGCCTCGTCTGGATGCCGGACCGCAGTCTCCGTCTCCTCCGTGGGCCTGAAGGAGACTTGATGAAGCAGAAATATCTGCACGTGCACGGTAGAGTTCCGTCACGGCTGTAGAAGGGTCAGGGGGCCTGCGTTACATCTCCGGCGCGTGGGGAAGGGGCTCGTCCCTATTCGGGCGCCATTATGTGGTAAATAAATAATTAATTACCGGTACTATTTTTCTATACATTAACTAAAACAGATAGCTCAATAAATAAGAGGCAGGATCCGGGGTATCTGAGTTGAACAGGCTTTAATCAGGCACAAGGGAAGGGACAGGATCGGAACAGCCTGTAACAGAATGGCATGGAATGGCAGCTGCAACGTCTCATTAACAGTACATAGTATATATAGGAAAACATTACAATTGCATTGAATACAGTAGGCGTAACAAGTGACAAACGTAAGATAAGAACACATGGGCGTAAAAAAGAAGGCGTGCACAGGGCGTGCACGAAGACATGTGATGAGAACGTCACAGAAGTGTCATAAATGGGTGGATACATGGAGGGGGCTACCTGGGCAGCTGGAACCTTTAACCTAGTGGTGCGCGCAAACGGGCCATGATGTGTAACTGGGGAGAGCTGGGGGCTCTGACTTCTAGCACTAGAAGAGGAGACTAAAGTCTGGGATGTCAGGACGACATGTACCTATAGCATATCTGGTATCTTGTGTTTGGAGTACATGTTGATAGAATCTAAAAGTCATCAGAGCAAAGGCTACTTGACACTAAGGCTGGTGCATGCATATATTCTTCATGTATTGCGTGTGCTATGAATCTTCTTATGGATATTAATACAGTAATTCTCTTGCATGGAGACAGGAAGACTAGACTATAGCTGGAGATGTTTATGCGGTTCGTTAGCTTAGGAATGTGAAGACGGAGAGCTGAACTGATAACTGTAGGCATAACATATTCTTGGCAGGCGGGCAGACAGAGCCAGGCCGGGCACCGCGCTGCGCGGCAGGAAGTAAGCGAAGGGTCAGGGATGCAGGTGGGGGCTGCATCGCTCCTCAGAGTGGTTTCAGGAGACTGGAGCTTGAATCTGGTGTTCAGGCCCTTTGAGGCCTAGAAACGGGGACAATTCGATGGATTAACGTGCACAATGTAAAACGTTGGCAACATAGGCCTAGAAGCCTAATTCATGTTGCTTTCACGGGGACTGGATAACTGACATACTAACGTTGGACACAACTATAATTGCGTCTTTATTCGGTCATAGGGGGATATATGAATATTAATCATGCACATATTACATAGGATGGGGAACACGTAGGGACACATGACAAGGCAAAATTCAATTTTCCTCACTATGAGTGCTCGTGCATGTATCGCGATTCCCTCACGGGAGCGAGCAGCAGCGCCATCTGTTAGCAATTATTGGGCCTGTGCAGCTGGTTCCCGTGAAGGAAACGCTGTACAGGCACAACTTTACAACTTTGACGGCCACGAGGCCGCGCTTGTCTTTCAGCGCTGCTCTTCTTTGTGCTTCGTGTATGTATGAGCTGCGCAAAGGTTGAAGAAGCACTTGGTGAGTGAGAGGGTGACCCTCTAGCGCTCAGCTGGACCCACCCCACCCCGCTCAGTGGGAGAGCTGACAGGACCCCTAGGTGCGCCCTTGGTGACTGCATCCTTCGCCTCTCGCACCTGACGTCCGGTCACAGAAAGTTCAGCACTTTCCAGAGTCAGTCAACACCGGGACAGCAGCAGGGTCATTAGGTCCCTCCGGGGCAGAAACAAGTCCCGCCGCCGGGGCAGCCCGTGCCCCACCTGGTGACATTTTGGGAGGTCAGTTCCCCCGGGCCCCGATCCTGCCGCAGCCGGGCCGACTCTGCCTGTTTTCGTTTCACGGGTGCCATGGGAGGTCTGAAGAGGAGAGCCGGCAGGCGTGGCAGTCTAAATCCAATTTACTGATGATCAATCCATTGATAATTATAAGGCGGCGGTGCAGGTCATCCCGGCGTGACCGCAGGATAATTAATGAATACACCACAATAAAACATGGAACACCAGGGATTTATTGAAACCTGCGTACACACTGCAGGCTAAATGTTGGAGGGCTGGAGGGGACGACTCAGCCATTGATCCTTCGGAAGCGGATGGCATGTGTTCGACAGCTGAAGTGACTGGCCTCTTTTGTGGAGACGGCGAAGTGCGTGCATTTTTACACTTTAAACAGCGCTTATCGCCGGACGTAGGTAATTAAGTGGCGTTTACTGGGGGTTGAGAGCAAACAACAGACATCGCTGGGGTGCAATGAATGCCCTGTAATGGGTCGCCTCACTGTGTGTCCCGCGGGCGGGCCGTGCTGCTTTTATTGTCCCCTTCCTCTCGACGGCTCCTCTTCCAGGACCCCCCCCTCGCTCCTGAGGCCCAGAGCGGCCCTGCGCAAGTGCTGGCGAGAGCTGTGGGGGCGTGTCCTTCAGGGGGCCCCGGATGCCGAGCACCGACAGCCTGCAACCAGCTGTGAACTGATGAGTTCCGCATGCGATATACATGTGGGGTATGTACACGTGCATCAAGGGAGGATTGTACATACCATGAAGCAATGTGGATGCCGTGGGCTGGCTTGATCACACGACACTCGGCCCTCGAGCCAATGAGGGCTGGTGTTGTGATTGGCACCAGGACCCTGAGAATACATTACTGGGCCACAATACACAGTGTATGTATTGTTTATTTCACAGCTGTGCCCGTGAAAGTCCTTCAGCCTACCCTACATACTGTCAACACTGCCTCTAGGACAAGCTTCCCTAGCCCCCTCCAGAATGGGTGCGCCCCTCCCCTCTGCCTGAAGCTTGAAGCGGGAACAAGTTGTGAAGATTTTATGAAATGGTCAGTGGCTTTGCCCAAGAGAGGGCTGGAGTGGTACTTAACGCCATAAGGGTGCCCTGCCGCAGGGTTTGCATTTTGGGAGGGTGCGGGAGTATCCTTCAGCGTGGTTTCACTGTAGTGCTTTAAATCACGGTGGGGTCCTAAGCGCTTTGGGCTGTAGCGGTCATTGTGCACCTGGTGAAGGGCCGAGAGATGCTCTCTGTGCTCCCAGCACTCAGATGGCAGGGATGAGGGAGGTGCTCTCCAGTGGAGTCAACAGACAACTGTACCCCCACAGGGTTCCCTTTGACGCATGTGTGTCCCCCAGCGGGGGCTCAGGGGGAGGGACAAGTAACACTTCAGAAGGCAGATAATGTTCGTCCCTATCGCCCCTCCAGACCTCCAGCCTCCCGGTTCAATCATTAGTCTTATTAAAAGGGGGCGCCCCAGGAGGGACGGGCTGCCCCTCTCTCCTTGTGAAGAAAAACAAAGGGGCAGAACAATGGGGCCGTCCGTCTGAGGCACATGTCCAAAATAACCCCCCTCCCCCATTCACTTCACTAGAAAGGTCCAGCCTTTGTGTTTTTTTTAAATTTAAATATAAATTGTGATAGAAAAATATTTTTAAACCGATTGTTATATCTATTTTGTGACGCAATCCATAATGGCCTTGTTTAAGCAAAGGGATTTTTTGGGTGAGCAGTATTTGATGCTGTCTTTGGAAATCAATGTGCAGTTGTTGTTTATTGCCACCATTGTAAAACTGATGTTTTTGGGGAACAGTGGGATTTTGATATATTGTGCGATCAGTGTACATTGAGGCTGTTCTGTATGCATAGAGTGCATTGATTGAGCCCACAATAGCTGGAAAGGCTTGGGATGAATTACTCAGTCCATCTAAGTTGTTAAAACGTAAGAGCGGGCGTGCTGATGTTTCGTGCTAAGGCGGGTGCTGTGTGTGATTGTTTGCAGGCTTCTGATTACAGTATTCAGCGGTTTGTAGAAAATAAATCTCTGGGGTTTTTGTGTCCGTTGAAAATGCCCTTTGTATAATGTGCTACAGGTGGTTTAATTGAAGTTTTTCTTTTTAGGACTTTATTGTGAAAATTAGGTGTCATTATGAAATACAATGGTACAAGAAAAAGTAAAAATAAAGAAATACAATTAACAAAACAATCTGTATCAGTATAAATATGAAAAAGAAAAAAGGAAAAGAACAGTAGGGATCAGTGAATAGTATCATGAATAAAAACAGTATAAAAAGATGAATTTTATAAATAGAAATATAAACAATACACATAAGAAAATATAATTTAAGGAGGTTTGAGGACTTCTTGCTGGGAGGTTTGCAATGGGGAATGGGATTTAGCACAATTATCAAAAAACACTGTAATAGGTAACCAAAGTTGAATCCTCTTTGCAATCATAGGTGAAGGCAGATTAGAGAATGTATCCATTCTATGATTATGACAGACATCATACCCCCAAGCTTTATATGAAATGTTAGAAAAATTCTTTCAATTCCTCGTTATTTATTGAAAGGCAACTGCTAGTAATAAATCAACAATTTTAAAATTAGTTACATCGACCCATGCTGATGAAAGGCTGCCTAGAAAAATATTAGTTGTGGAAAATGGGATATGTGTGTTAAAAAGTAAATTGATTTGAGCCCAAACACCCGTCCAAAAATTGCTTACTAGGGGGCAAAGAAATAACATATGAAATAAATCAGCATCAGAAGAGGCGCAAGACCAACAAATATTCGGTGTGTCAGGAAACCTTTTATGTAAGGTCTGTGAGGACAAAAAAAGTCTATGATAAATATAAAATAGTGTTTGTGTGAGGCTAGCTGATCTGAAAGTCTTCCGAAGTTTTGTCCAAATGGCCTTCCAAACTGATAAAGACCAATCAATGTCGAAATCCTTCTCCCACTGTTCTTCAACTGGTGTTTTATTTCTAGGTGTAGGAGTAGATTGGAGAAAGGTATACAAAGTTGATGCTTGGGGTTGAAGACGCAAAAGCAGGGCCATATTTGTATGAGTATGCATGGATTGAGATGGTTGAGCATTAGTAGAGAGGAGTGAATATGCGTCTAAAACGGTTGTTCGAAGAGCATTGTATTTGTCTAGAAATGAGTTGGGCAGATTATACAGCTGACTAAGTGAAGAAAAAGAGAGAAACTCTCCATTAAAAAAAAGTTGGGAAATCCACAATAAACCTTGCTGTCTCCATGTTTTCCAGTAAAAAGGCTTGTTCCTTATCAATAAACTTGTGTTATGCCAAATTGTAGGGGTTGGAAAGGAGGCTATATTAATGGGAGCTACAGGGTACAAAGGACTAAGGAGTTTAGAGATGAATTTAAAAAGTGGGGTGGAATTAATTTGGGGTTTACGAGAGAAGGAAAGATACTCTTGATACGAAAAAGGAGAGATAAAGGAAAGTTCAACTGAGGTCATAAGGGAGAATCATCAATAGAGTCAAGCAGCCAATAAGAAGACTGCCGTAGTTGAAAGGCCCTATGATAAACTGAAAAGAGAGGAAAGTTAACGCCTCCCTCTTCTTTGGGACGAGCAAGTTTGAGGGTAGATATACGTGGCGTCTTATTCCATAGAAAGGATGATAAAACTGAATTGATAGCCTTGAAAAGTTTAGCAGATATAGGAACTGGAATATTAGATATGGTATATAAGACAATGGGTGAAAGCATCATTTTGTTGGTATCTATTGTTGTTTTTGCATCTAACCGACCCTACCAGGACAAAAATAAAGGATGCCATTTGGTGGTGAGATCAGAGATTTTTTTAAGGCAATTATTCAGACATAAAGTGACTGTTCCTTTAATAGTTGGTGCAAAATATAAGCCCAGATATTTAATAGAGGAAGATTTCCAGGTAAAATTAGTGGATTTAAAGTCATCTTTAAAGGTATATTTAGTTAAAGGTAAGATCTCGCACTTATCATTATTTAGCTTATAACCCAAAATCAAAGAGAAAGTATTAACTTCCTCAAGAAAAGCAGGAATCGAATCATTGGGGTTCGATAGAAAAAGTAGGATATCTTCAGCGTACGCTGCCAGCTTAACATGAGTAGCAGGGGTGTGGAATCCCGAAATTTGGGAATTTTGCCGAATTTTGGAAAGAAAAGGTTCAAGGGCTAAATTAAAAAGAAAAGGGAAGCGGGGACATCCCTGACGAACACCTCTGCCAAGATTAAAAGGGGGCGACAAAGACCATTTGCAAAGACAGCATCTCGAGGATTAGAATATAAAAGGGAAACTAACAAAATAAAATTGGGACCAAAGCCGAACCATTAAAGGGTTTAAAACAGATAGCGCCATTCCACTCTTTCAAATGCCTTTTCAGCATCCAAAGCCAAGGCTGCTAAAGAATGATTAAGATGAGGGGCTTGGGGGGGCGTGGCCTGGAGCCGTCGATGGTGGACGTGTAGTTCCCCAGCTCCGTCCTTAGCCCTGCAATACTAGCTGACTATCCTGCATTCCCCTACCTGCAGCCCACCTGATCCCTACCTGGATTGTCTCTGGGGGCGTGCGGCGTGGAGCGGTGCGACTCTCCACCTGGCAGTCCGCTCCTCCGGCGAGTTCGGAAGACGGAGCCTGTTGCGGCCTGTGAGACGCCGTGAAGCCCCAGCCTCGCGTGACTGGCCTGGCCGGCCTACCCCCTGCCCTCTTCGTGGTCCAGTCGGACCGGGGCTTGGACTCCTGCATTGTTCCCGATCGGGGCTACGGTGAGTGGGGTGGTCCCCTACGTGGTCCTGGGACCCCGCTGCCCTCCGGCCCGGCTGCTTCGCAGTGGCCTGACTGCCTGCTGCGGTGACCTGCGGGACGCGGGAATACTCCTGGGCTGTCCTCCCCCCGCCCGCAGAGATACCGGGACCCCGGCGCTTCACCGCGGGGTCGCACACAGACGGGCAGACAACCTGTGTGCTCTACTGCCGCCACCACGAGCCCAGCTCCGTCCATAGCGGGCTTTCCGACATTCCTTGCCAGGCCGGCCTGACAACATTGCGGTCCTGCGCCATCTTGTCTGCGACGAGTCCCCCCTGGACCATAGCGCTCTTGCTCTGCCTGCCCCTGGACCACTGGCCGGAGACCCTGGGCGTCCTGCTCAGAGTGACGAGCACTACCGGCACGCAGTCCTCAGGTACAGAGACCAGAAGTGGGGAAGGACACATAGCGCTTTGACGCCTTTTACTGAGCGCTGCGGCCCTGACTCGTGCCACGCTACCAGCGGATGCGAATAGCTATACAGTGCACTGGACCCTGCCATTTCTCCCACACCTCTGGCTCGGTGGCGCTGGGGCTATAACTGCTTGAGGGACTACCGAGGCGCACCTGCCCATCACCGGCGTTGTGACACCGAGTTGTTACTCAGTACTGCGACTACCAGCCCTGGGGTCTTCGCTACTTTCACCTCAGCCCAACACGAGGTGGTCCCTCCATAACCACTGCTAGACACCTGCCAGGACTGCAGCGGACTGCTGCACACACTACAGCGCCACCCTGCTCACGAGATCCATGGGCAGGCACAGGGACAAACCCCGGGCCCAGGGCGCACAGATGGACGCGCAATCAACGGGCTCAGACGACCCACTGGCCTCCTCCAACATGGAAGTCATTCCACCGACTGGTAAGGGATCACAGGACGCCAAGCTGGATCTGATACTGAATGAGATACGCGCGACGCGAGAGGCGCTTGAAACGCGCATGGACACCATGGCGACTGGGCTGTCTCTGCTGAAGGCTGATCATAACAAGTTGGCGGACAGGGTGGCGGAGCACAAAATAGCGCTCGACGACCTGATCCCGCAGCAGACGGCACATTCCGCGAAATTGGAAAACGTGGAGAAGCAGCTGCAGAGACTCTGGGATAGGGTGGACGATGCGGAAGGACGTGCCCGCCGCAACAACGTCCGCATCCTGGGCATTCCGGAGAGAAGCGAGGGAAGGGACCCCACGCGATTCGTGGAAGATTGTCTGCGGAAGCTGGTGGGCCAGAGAGACCTCACCGCCCTCTACAGTGTGGAACGAGCTCACAGAGTGCCATCGAAGCCCCCACAGCCGGGGGTGCCTCCTCGCCCCCTGATAGCTCGTCTCCTCCACTTCAGAGACCGAGACACAGTCCTCCGAGCAGCCAGGGAGGAAGCAC
This sequence comes from Lissotriton helveticus, assembly GCF_964261635.1. Taxonomy (NCBI): domain Eukaryota; kingdom Metazoa; phylum Chordata; class Amphibia; order Caudata; family Salamandridae; genus Lissotriton; species Lissotriton helveticus. Next base: position 201,860 of record NW_027611685.1, on the reverse strand, counting down.
CGATACGCTTCGAGGATGCGAGTATATCGGTCTACCCTGATTTCACTCCCACTGTGCAGCGGGCCAGGTCCACCTTCCTCGGGGTGAAACGTAATTTACGGGACAGGAACATGAAATATGCCCTTTTGTTCCCTGCTCGGCTCAAAATCCTGCATAACAATAGGTCCCATTTTTTTGACTCGCCAGAGGAGGCAGCGGAGTGGATGGAGGTCACCCTGTCCCCGCCGACATCGCAGGACCCGCTCACGGGCCACCGAGGGGGCTCCCGCAGGAGCTCGCCGGGACGACGGAACACCACTCACAGTCCCGACCACCATTCCTCCCATGGAACATCGACAGTGGTGCATCCCCTTGGACACACAGCCGTGGACCACTCTTCGACTTCGCCGCGACGGCGTCTCACTGAAGCGGCGCTGGCCGCCCACGACGCGGGAGCACCCGGAGACAGACTCACCGACACCACCGACACCCGCACTGAGGTATCTGGCTCAGTTGACAGCTTACAGCTCTACCCAAAGATCACAGCCCAGATGGCGGCGGAGTTCTGAGACACGAAGCAATTGATCCTCTCCGGGTGGTAACGTATGACTATTCCCCCCTCCTACACGTATGGTGGGTTGCATGTGTGGGGGCCCATACTCTTGTGGGCTTTCAAACTCACGCAGATCGTTCTGTGCCGTACGACGGAGGCCTACCACCCCCGGTATGCACACGAACTTAACTGACTTGTGCCCACGTTGGGCATCATGGTTTGGCTCCTGGGTACGTTGGCTCAGGGACCCTTTTGTTCAGGGGTTAAATGTTTGCGAGACACTCTCATTTTTATGTATAACAAGACATGTGGGGTCACCCAGGAGATTCGAATTACTGTACCACACGAAGGGTGATGGGGCCTCTTAACAATTACCAATTGTGCACCTGGAATGTGCGGGGCATGGGATCAGTGCACAAGCGACATCGGATCCTGGCACAGCTTAACCGCAGGGGGACGCAGATTGCTTGTTTGCAGGAGACACATTTGAACGCTGCTGAAGCGGTGAAGCTGCGAAAGAAGTGGAGAGGGCAACTTTTTTCCACCTCATATTCTGCATTCTCTAGGGGGGCGGCGATTTGGCTACGTGGCTCAATACCATTCCAGATGTTAGAGCAACGGATTGATAGGGAGGGTCGCTATGTGTTTGTGCGGGGACTGTTGGATGGGGAGGCGGTTGTCATTGGATGTGTGTACTCACCTAATGTAAACCAGTCGGACTTCTTGCAAACTGTCAATGAGGTGATTGCGGGTTGGGCTGATCTTCGCTGGTTCATCGGGGGCGATTTCAATGCTGTTCTTGATGTTGGGCTAGATAGATCACATCCCCCATTACAGGCTACCGAGAGCAGGAAACAGGCAGACGCGCTTGCGAGTTGGGCTGAGGGCTGGGGCTTGGCGGATGTGTGGCGAAGCGTACACCCTATGGACAGGGAATACACCTTTTACTCCCCCTCCCATCAGCTTCATACCAGAATTGACCACGTTTTTTGCTCCCGCTCCCTTCTGACATTAATTGTCCAGACCCAACACATGGGGAAAACCCTGTCGGACCACAACCCCGTGGAGGTTATATGGCAGTGGGGTAGACGACTGGCTCCCATCCCGACTTGGCGACTGTCTCCTGATCTCCTTGAGGATTCGGTCTTCCGGTCCTCCCTGTCCGATACTATTGACACCTTTTTCTCCACCAATGCACACACAGCTAGCTCCCGACAGATAGAATGGGACACTTTCAAAGTCTGTCTTAGGGGGGCTGCCATGGCCACTAGAGTGGGGAGGAGAAGTGAGGTGATTGGCCGACTGAAAGAGGTGGAGGGCTCACTTGCGTCCCTGGAGAATGAGGCAGCGGGCACCAATGTTCCCTTTACACCACTGCAAGAAGCACATATTAGACACGCAGAGCTACTGGAAGACCTGCGGCTTATAGACTACAGGGAATACACGAATAGGCAACACTCACAGGCAGACCGAGCTGGCCCCCTCCTGGCCCGACTATTGCGGGACTCCCCGATCAGCCAACCCATTTTGAGGGTCTTGGACCAATCTGGCCGTCCAGCTACCACCCAAATAGGGATTAATACAGCGTTCCAGGAGTATTACGCTTCACTGTACGATCCCCCGCAGCCCATGTCAGCGCCCGCCCTTGAGGCCTTCATGGAAGGTTTGGCTCTACCACAACTTACTGCCACCCAACAGGACGACTTGAAACGTGCGGTTTCAGTGGCGGAAATTAGGCAGGCGATACGTGCCCTTCCGAGGGGTAAGACCCCTGGCACGGATGGCCTCCCGGCTGAATTTTACGCGACATTTATTGACGTCCTGGCGCCCCGATTGCACACTGTTTATTCGGAGGCCCTGCGTACTTCCTCTCTACCGCAATCAACCATGCAAGCGTTGATTGCTTCCCTCCTGAAGCCGGCCAAGGATGGTCTACAGCTGGCCGATTACAGACCCCTGTCCCTTCTCAATACTGATTCTAAAATATTGAGCAAGGTACTAGCGTCCCGGCTCGTTCAGTATGTGCCTCAGCTGGTCCACCCGGATCAGTGTGGTTTTGTAACGGGCCGCAATACGGCCATGAACCTTAGGCGCCTGGCCCAGCTCATGCTCGGAGAGAATGTGATCACGGACTCCGAAGGCTGCATATCTCTGGACTTGAAACAAGCGTTCGACTCATTGAGGTGGGACTATATGTTTTCCACTCTGGCAGGCTTCGGAATACCGCCGGAATTCCTTGCTTGGGTCAGATTGCTGTATACCACCCCCACGGCCAGAGTACGCACCTCCCATCAAATTTCAGGCCCCATTGCTATAGCGCGAGGCACCAGGCAGGGATGCCCGCTCTCTCCTCTCCTCTTCGTCCTTGCCCTAGAACCATTGCTTTGTAGACTTCGGTTGCTGGCCCCCCACTATGGTATACGACGGCATGGTACGGATCACATGGTATCTGCATATGCGGATGACCTCATATTATATTTTAGGAACCTGAGAGGCGACTTGAGCCCGGTCTCCCGGGTCTTTGAGGATTTTAGAGAAATCTCTGGCCTCACCATCAGTGCATCTAAGTCCTATGGGTTCACCTTTACAGCGGTGGACGGTTCGGCCCCCCTACCTTTTGCCCCCCATACTTTCCAGATGGCGGACACCACCTTCCGATATCTTGGGATACAGATATATAGAGAGGCGGACATGATGATAGATGGCAATTTAGGGAGGGCTATCAGGGCGTTGAAGTCACAAATTCAGTTCTGGCTGACATTGCCGCTCTCCATACCCGGCAGGGTGGCTATATCCAAGATGGTGATGCTACCCCGCCTCATCTATTACTTCACCAATCTGCCATTCCAGATCCCGGCGGTGACGTTTCGGACCCTCGACTCCCTCCTCACCGAGCTTGTGTGGGGTCATGGCCGTCGGCGTATAGGTCTGGCCAAGCTACAGCTTCCCTCTGATTCCGGCGGTATGGGCTTGCCGGACTTCAGGGCGTATAATTATGCATGCCAGCTACAATGGCTCGCTTACTGGGTGGCGGGCCGTAATCTTCATGAGATTGCTGTTTCAAAGGAAGACCACGCTAAGGGGAGAGTGCACACCTTGCTACTACCTGGCTCGGATCTACCTAGAAACGCCCCACCGCTTCTCAAACTGGCGGTTACGTACTGGCGGAAAGCAATAAAATACACATCCCCCGGGACACCCTATGCCCCCACAGTACCTCTGTTGGGAATACCTCTGGGCCTGGGCACCCTTACGTCGACCCTACTGGGGCCCTGGCATGATGCAGGTGCCGCAAATGTGGGAGACCTCTATGCAGAGGGACACCTGTTATCGTTTGAGGACTTCCAGACCAAGCAGGGCATCCCCGACGGCTCCTTTCTTCTACACGCTGGTTTCCGCCATTATCTTACACGCAAATGGTCGCCGGACGGGCAGGAACCTGGTACGAACCCCCTCGTCACAATGCTCTACCTCATGGGAACGGGTGGCCATCTGACCAGGTGGCTCACGGCTAGCATAAAAGCGGGTAGGGCACTTACACTAATACCACTGAGGGCGGCGTGGGAAACAGACATAGGGAGGCCGTTGCGAGACACTGAGTGGAAACGCATACTACAGTTCCCCAAAAAAGTAGCCAGGAACCCCAAATACAAGTTCATACAACTAATGCTACTGCACAGAGCTTACCTGACACCACACCGCCTCCACGTGATGTTCCCTGCATCCAAGAGCAACTGCCCCAGATGTGATACAGACGAAGCGAAACTGGTACATATGTTATGGCAATGCCCTAAACTAGGGTATTTCTGGTCCACTGTACATTCCTCCCTTGAACAGGCCGGTGCTCTATCCAGGTCCCCTACACTAGAATATACAATACTGGGATTGGGACCATCAACACGCACCAGGTCCGTGGCGACGCGCTTCTCAGATCTGGCTCTGTTACTGGCGAAGCGCGCTATCACGATCAGATGGAAATCGTCTAAACCACCTGACCCTGACCTGTGGAGGGCGGAGGTAATACGCTGGGGTAAGGCGGAGGGTGAGGCCCTACAGAGAGAGGAACGAAGGGGGCACAGGAGGACTCCGATCTCCTTGGATTGGTTCGCTATAGTGGGGGCATTTGAGGCTGACAATGCTGACGATGAAGAGGACGCGAGTGAGTAGCCACTTGTGGTACGGCTGAACCCTACTTCACTCTTCCATGCACGGCTACAACCCACGGTGCACTACGTTAGGGTGCGAAAGACCCTGTCCCATAGTACATGCTACCATACCATATCTGTGTGTTCGAATTCTAATGTGTTAATTCATTGGGCGTCGCCCACTTGTCGATTTTTACCTGATGTACCTGTTCAGAGAGTGTCAGGTGGGATTTCATGTGGGTGGAGGGAGGGTTCGGGTATAGTTGGGACTGTTTGTTTGAAGCAGAATGAAAATGAAAATGATAAGTCTATTACACTATGACTCTTTCTATGATCTGAGCAAGCATGTATGTACCACCAAGATTGTTCATATGCTCATATATATCTGGAATTGTATACATGTTGCTGCTCGAAATACTATGCTAATAAACAGATTTAAAAAAAAAAAAAAAAAAAAGATGAGGGGCTTTAGAGAGAATATCAAAAAAGAGTCTGGTATTATCCTGAATGACTCGTCCTTTCACAAAGCCAGATTGTTCTTTGCCTAGTATTCGTGGAAGATAAGGATCTAAGCGTAAAGCTAATGCTTTTCAGAAGATTTTATAATCGATATTAACAAGGGATATGGGTCGATAATTCTTGCAATACTGAGGATCCTTCCCCTCTTTGGGGATAAGGCAAATGTAGGCATCTGAAAAAGAACCCTCAGAGTTCCCCAGAGAGTGGAAGGAATCAATTAAGAGATGTAGTTTAGGCATTAATAAATCAGAAAAATGAAGAAAAAACTTCAACTGTGAAACCATCTGGTCCAGGTGCTTTGTCTTTTTTGAGATGATGTAATGCATTTAATAGCTCTGATTGCGTAATCTCGCTTTCTAGACTTGATAGTTCAGTTGGTAGGTGTTGGGGTAGGATGTAGGGTTGAAAAAAAATGTGAGAGTGTATCTTCCGAGGGATTAGTTTCAGATGAATACAATTTCTTATAAAAGGCAGCAAATTCATTTAAAATGTCTCCATCTTTGAACTTTAAAACAGAGTTATCGTCACAAATTGAGTCAAAATTAAATTTGTTGTGTTTGGTTTTCAAGTTGTTGGCTAAAAGCTTGCCTGCTTTATTTCTACCACCATAAAAGTTTGCGCTAGATTTTAAAAGGTACAAAAAGGCGGTATCCGTAGATTCCTAATTAAATTGCAGTTTCGTTTTTATAAGTTCATCAAGAACCTCTTTAGAGTTGGATGTATAGAGAGAATGCTCCAGTCTCTTAATGTCCTGAAAAAGCACATGTGTCAGGGCCTGACGGATGTGCCTGCCGAATGGTTAATCAAGGTGGACTACATCTCCCATAATGCCTAGCGGTAGGGGGGTGGACCAGGAAGGTATTTAGCTATGCGAGAGAGAGAGGTTCTCGCATGTGATTTGTCCTTAGAGTCTACTGGTAAGCGGACACCCTGTTCCCGCGGAGCTGCTGTGGGATACTTTGTTTGCTTCCACGTTGCCGTTCCGACTTCGTGGCTGCGAAGTGGTGTTTGCGAGCTTGCTCGGCTGAGCAGGTACGCCTGTGACTTTTACCGGTTGTTATTGCCGTGGGTTCTAGAGTGAGGCACTAGGAGACTCAGGATTGCCCCCTCCGCGTCCTCACTGGTAGCAGTATGAGTTTTCACTCGGCTGAGTGTTGACGCCGATGAGACGTCGTGTGTAGGGTTCGGTTACCTCAAAATTGGGTCTGGGAGACACTGGATTTGCCGCCTCCCCGGCCGTATCAAGTAGATTGCCTGGGGGTTTGTTTACTGCGGAATTGAGAGTTGGGAGACGCCGGAATGCCCCCTCCTAGACTCTCATGCCAATCCATCGCCCGGATGTTCGTGTTGGTCTTATTGCGGAGATGCAGTGAGACGCAAATCTGATTTCCATGACCTCCCGGTAAGGCTATTCTTGTCTTCTTTCCTTTGACTTATAGTTTTCCAAACTTTAGTGGGCAGTTCTATACAGCCAGACTTTTGGGTAGCGATTTACTGACCACAGTACGGTTACATTTGTTTTGGAGCCTTGTGGGGGAGGAGTCCTATTTCACCACGGAGAACTGAGAGGCCGAAGGACCTGATTTATTAAGGAACTTGTGGGAGTGCTTTTGGTACGTATGGTATTTGGATGGTGGGTGAGTACGGGGCCGATTGTATGCTGCCCCGAGAGTAACATGGTTGTCGTTCTTCTATTTTATGTCAACTGTGTTTCATGAGAGAAGTATCTCAGATGAGGGAAGGGGTCATCTCCTGAATAATTACCAGGTACTGTTTTAAGTCAGGATAACAGTACAAGAGAGCAGAAAGAAGAGGGCGTGTACTAATGTGTGCCATCTTTTGATACAGGTGTCCCTTCCATTGCTGCTCCTACCCCTACCTTTCCCTTGCTTGACTGCTTTTGTGCTCTGGATCTTTATAGCTAGTCAGAGTACAGGGACGTCAGGAGGTGGACCCCATTTGAGAATCGTTCCGACCTCGAGGAGCCAGCAGCCATGACAACATGAGTACGTTTACGGGCAATAATGTTTTTTTTGGATACATATGTTATAATAAAATCCCTTGCTGAGGCTTTAAATGCATCACAGATAACAGAGAAGGGTAATGATTCAGTGTGATTAAGAAGAAAATATTAGGCACAAAAGGTCTAAAAAGCATTGGAAAATGCCAAATCAAGAAGTAGGGCGTTGTTAAAGCGCCATCGTCTTGGAGCGTTAGTTTTGGGTAGGATATCTAAATCCATGGAAATAGGGGCATGATCTGATAAGAGTATGGGTTCTATATCAGCAGTTATGAGGGATCGTGAAATGTTATGCGAGATGAAAAAATAATCAAGTCGTGATTGAGAATGATGAACTGGGGAATAAAAGGTATATTCCCTGATGGTCGGGTTACAGAGCCTCCATGCATCAAGAAGTTTGTGCTGTGTTATCATATGGATGAAAGAATTATGGGTCTTGTTGGGGATAAATGCGACTTTAGAATTGCGGTCTATAAAGGGATCAGACACTTGGTTATGGTCCCCCGCCAATATAAAATTGTCCTCCATATGAAGAGTAATCTGCTTAGCCAGTGTAACCCAGAACGAAGAGTCACCTCCGGTAGGGGCATATACATTAAAAAAGGAGACTGGAACATCCTTCAATATCAACTTAACATTGAGCCAACGGCCCTCCGTATCTGACTCCTGAGAGATCAATTGGTAGCGTAAGGATTTACGACATAACATTATGACTCCATTTCGTTTACCATCACCACTGGAATAGAAGACTTCACCTACCCAAACTTTTTGTAACTTTTTGTAACTAGAGAGATTCATTCTCTGTAAGGTGCGTTTCCTGCAAGAAAACTATATCAGCATTTAGTTTAGCTAGTTGAGAGAGAACTCTCTGCCTTTTAATGGGAGAGTTCAGCCCTCTCTCATTCCATGAGAATATTCTTAACGGCATAATGGATCAGGGAGAACAGGGCAATAAGATATAGTGAACAATGATAACATAAGTGAAACAAAACAACTCATGGATATATAACGGAAAGAAAAAATAAGAGATGGCATATGTACCATAATCATAAGAGAAAAGAAAAAAGAAAAGCAGGAAAATGACCTGTTAAGGAGGGAAGCTGAAGAAATCACTTGAGAGTTAAAAGCAATAGCAAAAACCAAAGATAATAGGAAGCTTAAAATAGGGTAAATAATTGGAGGAGAAGTGGGAAAGTGAAAATTATGTGAAGAAGTCAAAAATAAAAATTCGGAAGTAGCAATAACGAGAGTGCAATGGAGCAAGAAAATGAAGAGCTTGTAAGAAAAAGGAACATGAAGAAAAGAAGTAACAATGACACCTAGAAAGTATGGGTACAAGAAACCTGGGAGAGGAGAAAGGAAGGGAATGATGACGAAAGACAGGGAAAGATGCAATAGAAAAACATACTTACATGGGGAAGATAACATGTTATGTTATGTTAACAAGTATTTATTGAGCGCGTGTACACCCTTGGGTTTCATGGCACTGAGAGGAGAAGGCTGTTATGGCCAGAACGCTTAGCAGCCGCTTGCACGAATAGCCATGTTTTCAAAGATTTTCTGAAGCTGATAAGGTCTTTGCACCTTCGGAGTGCCAGAGGCAGAGAATTCCAGAGTTTTGGAGCCAGATGGGAAAAGCTACAGCCACCCAGACGTTTCCGTCTAAAAGACGAGGTGGTAAGCAGAAGGTGGTGGACTGAGCGTAGGCAGCGCCTCGGGATGTATTTGGTAAGCCGGCTGCTGATAAATTTGGGGCAGTTGCCGTGCACAGGTTTGAAGGCCAAACAGCCAGTCTTAAAGGACACTCTGTGGGCCAACGGGAGCCAATGGAGTTGAGCAAGGCAAGAGCTGGCCGAAGACCACTTAGGGAGTTTGAATATCATTCTGGCTGCTTGATTATGGACCATTTGAAGCCTTTTTAGCAGACCAGCAGGGTTGCCAAGGTAGATGGAGTTGGAGAAGTCGAGCCGTGAGAGTATCAATGCTATTACCACCTGAATCAGGGTGGAGTGAGTATGCAGATGGGCAATCTTCCTTATTTTCCGTAGCTGATAGAAGCTGGAAGAGGAATGAGGAAGTGCTGAATTTCGCGCTACTGCAGCCTATGCCACGCGTTTGTTGTGCTTTTAAAAATTGTTTTGCTTACCTGGAATTTTTTTTAACTTTGTTCTTTCCCTCGCCGCTTGCCTCCCGCTCCGGCCCGGACCCCTGTAGCTGCCTGCTGTTTGTGGGGAGGACAGACCGGTGAGAGTGAGACACGCCCCTTGTCACAAACTTACAAAGGGCATTCAGCTCAGGGATGCGCGAATGAAGAAGTGCTGAATTTCGCGCTACTGCAGCCTATGCCACACGTTTGTTCTGCTTTTAAAAATTGTTTTGCTTACCTGGAAACACTTTTAACTTTGTTCTTTCCCTCGCCGCTTACCTCCCGCTCCGGCCCGGTCCCCCGCAGCTGCCTGCTGTTTGTGGGGAGGGCGGACCGGTGAGAGCGAGACACGCCCCCTGCCACAAACTTACAAAGGGCATTTAGCTCAAGGACGCACGAATGAGGAAGTGCTGAATTTGCGCTACTGCAGCCTATGCCACGCGTTTGTTGTGCTTTTAAAAATTGTGGGCGGACTGGTGAGAGCGAGACACGCCCCCTTCTATGCCCCCCTTGGGCTTGTCCTTCCCCGTTTCATGGGAGCATAAAACCCGGCCCCCATTCGGATCACGCAGCGGACGTGTGCAGCGGGCGCGCCAGCGACGCGCCAAAGGCAAGCCCGTCAGTACCCGTCCGCGCCTGACCGGGCCCAGGGGCCATAGATTCTGGTCAACTCACTACTTATTCCTCTGAGGCACTAAAATCATTGAGGCCCACACTGGAACTCTGCCCTCCTTTAGCGTCCTACACTCTCAACCGTATACAAGTTAATGGTATTGCCATCCCTCACACGGAGTGCAACACTCCCACTGCCACTCAATTACCGTCTCCGGCAGTCACATCTAGCTCCGACTTCACCGACACCTGTCTTCGTTTCAACTATCTTAACACGCGATCTCTGGTAAAACATCAGCTTGACATTTTTCTGCTACTTATGTCAGATAAACCAGATGTCCTCCTCCTCACTGAGAATTGGCTTACCCAGGACTCTCTGCCCGACATCTTAGCCGCTCTTCCAGCTGACTATTACATATTGATGACTAATCGGGCACCTGGGAAGGCCGGTGGAGGAGTGGCCGCCATCATTAACAAAACCCTCAAATTCATGATCTTGGCCCCACTGGCACTCGCCGAAACGGAGGATCTGGTTATACAACTTAATATGGAGTCAGGCTCCCTCTTCTTATCTACCGTCCCCCCAAGTCAGCGCCCACTTTTCCCACAAGCCTCAGTGAACAAATGGCAATGTTGGTGATTAACCACGACAAGGAGCTCAGGTTGGGTATATGAACTATTGGTTCAACGACGCACCTGGAGGTCCTCAGTCGGCTGAGTTGTCTGAACTTTTATCCAATCTCAATCTTGTCCAACAAGTTCTCACACCCACTCATGAAGGGGGTCACATCTTGGACCATATATGGACCCATAACATCTCATTTTCCACCCCAGACGTCCTGCCTTGCATTTGGTCAAACCATCACCTGATACAATTTACCATCCCCTCCACTATCTGTAAAAAACTCATGACGCTAGCAGGCGGGGAATCCAGGAAGTGGAACTCTTTAAATAAACCCGACTTTATTAAAACTTTGGAGAATTCAGCCCCCTCCTTCTGTCGCAATGTCAACTCTATGGAGGGGAAAATTGCTGATTGGCTAATATCTACTATTAACACTCATGCCCCCATAGTGAAATTTGGTCGCGCTCGCCGCTCGGAGGCACATAGGTGGTTCTCTCAGGACCTTAAGCAACAAAATCTTGCACTGCGCCATACCGAGAGGAAATGGAGATCTAGCTACTCTGCCAAAGACAAGGAACTCTTTGTCATTTCCCGTAGAGAGTACAAAACTGCTATTTCTTCCACTAAAGCAGCTTATTTTTCCTCTAAATTACTCAATGCTCCCAATAATTCTAAAGTGATCTTTAAAATTGTTAATGACTTGTGCAACGACACCAGAACCACGCTGACACAGACTCCTACTCAAGAGCTCTGTTACTCTTTAAATCACTTTTTCCTCGATAAAATCTCTGCTATCAAAGCTACTCTTCCCAACACCTCTAACTGGGAACCTTCACAGGACATTGCAAGTAACCAAAGTACCCTAGACACGCTTCAACCCATCTGTACTAAAACCTTAGCAGCACTCATGAATCGTGTTGAATCAGGTTCCCCCGAAGACTGCTGTCCCCCGCACGTCGCCAAAGACATATTTACCACCTTGCCCCAGAGCGTGCTTCCTTTTCTTAATGAGTCTCTGTCCCAAGGCATAGTCCCTAGTGTTTTCAAGCACGCTACGGTCATCCCCCTTCTAAAGAAGCCTGAGGCGGATCCCAGTAACCCTATTAATTACCGTCCTATTTCCCTTCTGCCCTTCCTCGCTAAAGTCTTGGAAGCCCACGTGGCCAGCTGTGTGTCCAACTTCAATGAAAGTTCGGATTAATTAGAACCAAACCAAGCTGGTTTTCGCCCAGCACACTCCACGGAGGCTGTGATCTTAGCAGTAATGGGCACCATGAGGGGCAACGCAGACAGAGGTGAACATCAAGCGTTGGTGCTCTAGGATTTGTCGGCCGCGTTCGACATGGTTGACCATACCATCCTCCTTAACCGTGTCGAGCAGGCCGGCCAGCGAGGAGCTGCCTTAGAATGGGTTAAATCTTTCCTCGCAGACCGTACCCAGGCAGTCAGGCTTGGAGAATTTACTGCTCCCAAATTTCCTTCTACCTGCGGGGTCCCACAGGGCTCCTCTCTGTCCCCGCTGCTTTTTTAATATCTACCTCAGACCTCTTATTCATTCACTCAAAATCAGAAACATTACATTATTCAATTATGCCGACGATCTCCAGATCATCTTCTCCCTCAGCTCCCCTAACGTCGTAAGCGAGTTTCAGGCCACCTTACTCCACATTCAGCGCTGGATGGATATACATCATTTGAAACTTAACCCAGGCAAGACTGAGCTGGTCCTGCCTGGTAATAGTAAGTCCAGCTGGGGCCCGCATTTTTGGCCACCTGAACTCGGGCTCCCCCCAGTCCCGTCCTCCTCCGTGAAAAGCTGAAAGAGACGGAGGAGGGGGTGGAACCACGTGGCACAGATGGCAAATGCGACGTCGGCCAAGCGGAAGCCAGGAAGACAATAAAGAACTTGGACTAGAAACCTGTGAAGAGGTGGAAAAAAGAACAAGTTAGGACAAGAAATCGGAACAGATAGAAACAATGACCAGAGTAAGCAGGGAATTAAAAATAAGAAATAACAAATAAAAGGAGTTACATAACCACAGGCATAAACAATGCAAACTAAAGAGACCAACTGCTAAGATAGTTGGAATCAAGAAGCAGAAACAACCAACAGCATCAAAGTTAAAGTTCCAATTGTAGTTCAACCATGGAACGAGGAGGAGGAACCAGAGGTATCCATAGTAGGTGCGTGACATGAGTTATTGAAACTCTGCAGACAAATCGGATCTTCATATGTTATTGTAGGTAACTTTGAACAAGCAAGGATGAAAAAGGCCATATCTGGCACCCAGCTGGCGTAGGTCGGCTCTCAGTTTAGGAAGGCTTTACGGCGGGCTGCAGTTGCTTTAGCATAATCTTGGCAAAAACAACAGGTGATGGACAGAATGCAGAACATGGTCATACATTCACCCCAGTACAGAGATCTGGGCCTAAATCCATCGATTTTTTGCACTCCACACCACCCCAGTTCAGACATGGCCATATGCAAATCAGCCTTGACCCTGTGCCTCATGGGAACAATCCAGCCCGAACTGCCAAGCCATGTCTTTCCTGGACCGGAATCAAGCATCCAAGGACCAGTTTCTGGCTATCAGCCGTCTTCAGCCTGGATAGCTTGACTCCAGTGGTGTGGAGAGCATGGGACTCACGTCTGAGCATACCCATCCCACTCGGGGCGACAAAGGCAAAAACAACAGGTGATGGACAGAATGCAGAACATTGTCATACATTCACCCCAGTACAGAGATCTGGGCCTAAATCCATCGTTTTTTTGCACGGCCTAGGAAAGACATGGCTTGGCAGTTCGGGCTGGACTGTTCCCATGAGGCACAGGGTCAAGGCTGATTTGCATATGGCCATGTCTGACCTGGGGTGGTGTGGAGTGCAAAAAATCGATGGATTTAGGCCCAGATCTCTGTACTAGGGTGAATGTATGACATTGTTCTGCATTCTGTCCATCAATTGTTGTTTTTGCATTAGCATAATCTTGGGCAAAAAACAAGGAAGAACCGGACCAAGAGATCTTTGGAGAAGACTTAACTGCCGCCAATACCTTCAGTAAGTCTGTGTACTCTAGGAAATACAAAATGACTCCTCTAGGCATCTGTGATGATGATGCTGAAGAGGATGGACGACCAAGCCTGTGCGCTCTTTGGATGTTCAAAAGCGTTCCTTCCGGCATATGGAGAAGCTTTGGAATAAAGGATTTGAAGAAAGCGAGAGAATCAGATCCCTCAATCCCTTCCACCAGTCTCTAAATACGGAGGTTGTTCCGTCTATTACGATTTTCCAAAATCTCAACCTGTTGCTGAAGCACTGAAATTTGTGAGCGGAGACTGGAAAAATGAACACAAGTCTCTTTGAACAAAGTGATGTTCTGTTCAACTGAGGAGACCCGCGTCTCCAATTGGGACCAATTGTCTGTCAAAGTTTGTAACTTAGCATTAGTCTCTTCCATGAAGGGTCGAAGGGACCTAATCTCCTCCAGTATTAACTCCATAGAAACCAGCGACGATGACTTAGGAAGGGATGGTGGATCTTTTGTCAGCCGCTTGGTATTTCATTTTCTAGAGGGAGCCTGGGAGGACTCCATCATTGCGTCGGAGTTGTGTGAGGAAGAGGTGAGGGAATCCTCAAGTTTAGAATACTCTAATAAAGGTGCACTTTGATGTGATGGAAGGAGATGACGAGTTTAACCTCCCCATAAAACTTCACTTAACAACCTCCATCTCAATAAAAAGAGGATATCTTGCAACGTAATCTTGCAGTCGACAAAGAAACAAATGAGAGGAGATGCAGTGAAGGGAAATATGAGAAGAGTCAAGCAGTTTAAAACAGTTATCTAAAAAAGAACAAAACACCGCCAATAGGAGTTGGGCACAACATACAGTAGAATGCAGCAAAAAAGAAAAAAAGAAGTATCAAAATAATCTGCACGTAAGGAAATGCTCCATATGGTTCGTATTGTGCCAATGAATGCCGTTTAAACAGGCGAGCAGAAATGTCCCTGAAGTAGAATGTCCATCAGGAGATAGCGTTGGTGAGCTGAGGAAGGGACAGTGTTCTGAAGAGAAAGAGGAACTCCTGAAGTGGTTGCGAAGGAGTTTCAAGACTAGTGTTGAAAAGGGAGAGCCTGGTGCATAGCACTATATCCTTGCAGTCTTATTAATGAAAAAATGAAAAAGGCTTGCTAGAATGTGAAAAGGCCCTCTGACATGAATGCACCAGGAAACGGGACCGCTGAAGAAATGTGCGCCATCTCGCTAAACATACAAAATGGGGGCCGCTATGCGAGCCGAATCCGCTTCTGACTTCCTGCGGTAAAAAGAGAGGGTGTGCTCGCACTCGGACAGCCGCCGCGTGTTCTAATGGCATCCCGGCATCTTCCGACGTCGTATTGTCCCCTTTTCACAGGCCAGCGAGTGCGGAGAATGGTAGGTCCTCAAGGCGGTCCTCACGGCGGCGGAGCTTCAGTCGTCCGCCGCCATGACCGTCGGGCGCCAAGCCACGCCCCTGATTGAAGTTTATCTGAAGTTTCCAGTTACTATGCTATGTAGATGTATGCTATAATCATTCAGAAGACGCCGCACTAGGCCTGGTGAAGCCGGTGATCCCCATCCCCTCCCCCCGAGTGCTTCCAATGCCTCTGCAGGGCCAGGTGTGGCCACAGCTTCTAGCTGGGTTACACCATTTTAGATGCTGACTTGTGATACTCGGGAACTAAAAGGGCTAAAAGAAAATCCAAAGTAAAGCCCTCTGCATTGAAAAGCTGCACTGATAAATGGACTTTACGCCGGGCAGGGCAGGTAGTCACTAAATCCCAAATTAAAGGTCACTCAGGAAGGCTACTGTAATCTTACTGAGCTAGACTTACAACTCCAAGGCTCTTAACTAATGCGAAGGTGGTTGGTGGCAGTCCAATCCTTGAGGCAATACGATAACAAGCATTGAAAATGCAATAGGTCTTGCCTTTTATTAAGTTAAAGCCATTTGCTTTTCTAATGGTTTTGTATAGCAAAGCAAGTAGCTTTAAGTTAATTAAAGGTGAGACCTATTGCATTTTTAATGCTTGTTTGGTAGGCTGTAGGTTCCTAGATCCGTCCCCAAAGCTGTTCCGCGGTGCCAGGCAGCAGCAGAGGCCTCGATGGGCAGAGCACACAGCTCCTGGGCTTGGCATTATCCCGGCTCCTTCAAGCCTCCCCCTTATCAGTTGACACAAGTATTTAAGACCTGGTAATGAAGGGCCTCTCTCTCCCCAAGAAAGAAAGCCGGTTTAAAAAGCCAAACTGCGCAGCAATGACATAGGGCTCGCTGAGAGGAGTGATGGGGCTGCCTCTTAATTGTGGCCTTTGGAAACCCACTTCCTCATACCCTTCAGAGCAGATAATCAGGTAGAGTCAGCCCTGAGCGAGTCAGGTATGAGGAGGGCGGTTCACTACTCGACAGCGTCACCGAGGCGCCGGAGAGCAGGTTCTCTAGGCACTAGTAGGCCCTGCTGCACACCCCGTGTTTTGGTGAGTAAAGCAGCCAGCAGTTTCAGTGGCCAGCAGTTTTAGTGTTTGTGTAGTGTAAACACTGCTCTCGAGATTCGCTTATTACGCTAACAAACAGAAACGTCACCATTTCATGCTGCTCTCCTACACAGAACAGCAGCCGGTCAGGCAACAGTAGTACAAGCTTCACACACACACATGACTGGCAGGCACCCTGTGGCAGAAGCAGTACTGCACATACATGTGCTTTCACAAACATACAGAAACACACACATCAATATCAGAAAAAGCTTCACTCGCTCTCGCTCACTTACATATGACATGTACAGTCAGGCAACAACAGCACAAGCTTTACACACACACAGCAGGTACAGTACAGCAGCTCATGCTTCATACACACTACATGTACACACAATCACAATTACATATGCACATTATAAAAGGTACAGTTGTGCACGCAAGTCGGTCAGTTTAAGGAGGCAGTTGCTAGAACTTTTTAAAATTTGTGACCCCATGTCTAATTGCATGTAATATAATTTGGTATTAAATTGCACTCTTTTTAAACATTTTCACAGAGGGGGCAACCCCCAAATCCCCTTTTGTTGATCAGGCTTGCTTGCTTTGCTTGGTTCCGATGTAACACTCAGCCCCAACTTTTACGCCCCACTATTTTCAAAAGTCACAAGCCGCCACTGCAATGCACCCCATTATGTTTAGGAATATGTGGTTCGTACGGCCATCAGTGGCATAACTAATTTAAAACCTGATACTTTAGAAATCTCTTCCAATGATACGCATCCAAACACAGCCCATGGATAGAAATCCAAGGGCCTTAAAAAAAGAATGACATTAATAAGAACGTATATTGGTGCAATTGTAAAGCTAGAAAATGCTAGATAGATGCTGTTAAGATAACGTATGGTGCAAATAGACAACCAGAATGCGAGCAATGCGCTTGGCTGACATTACAATGGCCAGGCCGGAAGCTGATTCTGATCCTGTGGATCACGCACATGCACGTTCTTTCCCGGCGTGTAGGGACCAGAAAGAGCAAAGTCCTATGAACACTCTAGAAAGCTTAAGACAAACCCCAAGGTGACTGTGTAGATGACTCCCCCCTGCACCCCACTCAAGAAGTGCTGAGGATACAGCTCTGTCCCCTTCAGCTTTGACACATGACCTATGCCTCATTGTCACTGATCTTGTGTTTAAAACTCCATGGTATTTTCCTCTGTTTACTTTCCTGTGTACCACTCTGTGGATTTAAAAATCTGCAAATACATGAGTTAAATAAATAAATAAGCTGCCCAGTTTATTTGCAAAACTGACCGATATGCTCATATATTCATTGAAATACAGATACATTCATTAAAATACAGATATATTCATTGAAATACAGATATATTCATTGAACTACATATAATTAATTGAAATACAGATATATTCATTGAAATACAGACTGCCTCTTCCAGTTGTCACCTTTCTGTAAATACTCTTAAGTCCTTTACATCAGTGTTTGGAAGATGCTCATCTGAAGTGAAGCTATAAATACTTTTCCACAGCAGCAGCCAAGGGTGAGGCCCTGTACTTGAACTGTCTGGTGCTTAAAAACATTCATGTCTGTGACATCTGAAATCCCAGGTTTTTACAGGTATGCTTGTTTGTGTGAAATGTATTCACTGCTGGTACCTGGAAGCGGCGGTTCCGTCAGCGGCCAACAGAGGGCGCTCCTTGTCTGCTGATAAATCTCACTGAGCTGCACATTGGGTGAAAGGGAGAAGGGTTTCCTTTTCCGGGTCAGCGGCAGCAGAGACCGCACCAGCAGCGGTGGTGACATCACTTCCGGCCTCTCATGATCTGTCCAGTCTGCTGCAGAGGAGAAAGGAGCCCTGTCTAGTGGGCAGTTACGGCCATCTACAGACCCACACAGACCCCTCCCTCAGACCCCAGACCTGCCCGTCCCCCCAGACCCCAGATCTGCCCCGGCGCCCCCCCCTCAGACCCCAGATCTTCCCGCCTCCCCCCCTCGGCACCCCAGGAGGAGAAAAGAGCCTGGAAATGTCTGCACAGGTCTCCGCTCAGGTAGGAGATTGTCAGCACCTTCTGCTGTGTTTGTAGAAATAGACTGAATAATCCTGGAGGGAATCTCTGCAGGAGCCGGGCTGAGCTGGGCTCTTCTATCCGGGGCCCCTGGGGCTGAGCTGGGCTCTTCTATCCGGGGCCCCTGGGGTTAAGCTAGGGTCTTCTATCT
The DNA here is from genome assembly GCF_964261635.1 of Lissotriton helveticus. Lineage (NCBI taxonomy): Eukaryota > Metazoa > Chordata > Amphibia > Caudata > Salamandridae > Lissotriton > Lissotriton helveticus. The sequence goes on along the minus strand of NW_027611685.1, from coordinate 183,518 downwards.
GGGGCCCCTGGGCCTGAGCTGGGCTCTTCTATCTGGGGCCCCTAGGACTGAGCTGGGCTCTTCTATCCGGCGGCCCCTGGGGCTGAGCTGGACTCTTCTATACGGCGGCCCCTGGGGCTGAGCTTGGCTCTTCTATCCGGGGACCCTGGGGCTGAGCTGGGCTCTTCTTTCCTGGGCCCTGGGGCTGAGCTGAGCTCTTCTATCTGGGATCCTCCGGGTGAGTAGTGCGCTTTATAAATGCTTGATTGATTGATTGATTGATTGATTATCTGGGGGCCCCTGGGCTGAGCTGGGCTCTTCTATCCGGGGGCCCCTGGGCTGAGCTCTTTTAAAACCACATCTCGCCTGTGCTTTACTGCACTTTTATAAGTGTGCCTTAGTACTCTAATGAGGTTAGGATCTCTAGGGGAAGCTGATAGGGCAGCTCTGAGTTCTCTGTTAGCCCTGGAGCAAATGTTATCAAACCACCTAGGGTCGGGTAGAGGTGTAGCTGCGGGTCTGGTGATTAGTTCTTTAATACCTGCGCATAGTAAGAGAAAAGCAGAGACTGCCTCTGGGTTAGGGTTAGCCAGTGTGAGACAAGTCTCACAGAGTGATGGATAGTTTTATACCATCTTTTGGAACACCTTCGTGCAGTCCAATGCTTTCCATTTAACTCTTAGGTTATCAGTGGAAATGTCTAAATTGCCAGCCCCTGGCTCCTTTCTAGTTTTGGGTCTCGGGGCTGCCCAGAAAGAGACTAAGATGGGATTGCGATCCCCAAAAGTCGATGCCCTAACCTCTGCCCAAACCAGATGATCTTCTAATGGCGCAGATATAAAAACATAGTCTATAGTTGAGGCTCGACCAAAACCTCTATAAGTCAGTGTTGAATTTTCCCCATTATTTACAGAAACAATATCCATAACATTTAAAAGGCTGCTATTTGATAGGTGGTTTATTAATTTGTGTCGTCTCTTACATGGATTAACTGAGATGTGCTGGGTGGGACTCGCAGTATTTCTCCCTTGCTATCTTCGCATTAAAGTCACCTCCCAAACATATCCCTACCGGTTCATGCTTTCCCAGTAGATTAGCCATGTCCGAAATAAAGTTAAAAAGATTAACAAAATTAACGTTAGGTGTGGTTAAGAAGTCCTTATTATAAAAATTAATAAAACAAATAGAAACCCCCCGTGTATAAATCAGTACTTGAAAGTTAGCGTTTCTAATGGGAATTAATTTCGGTCTGCCACCTGATGCGATACTGACCCATATTGATAAACCGCCAGAGGGTCTACCGTGTTTGGGGTGAGGGGGTATAATATTACAGCACTCATATCCTTCTAGGTATAATTCTTTAGTTGCCCAGGATAAGGATATCAAATTTATTTACCATATTAACCCATTCTTCAATGTCTAGTTTAGGAGCCAGACCTGCCACATTCCAGCTCAGCACCAGTAGTAATGAGTCAGAATGATCATTTGGAGAAAGTTTCCACCTCAGTGTCAATATTAATTTTAGGAGTCTCAAAGGGTGCCGCGAATACAGAAACAGTCGGTTGAGATTTAGAAAAAGGTCAATCAAGAGTGTCTAGGTCAGAGACGGGAGAGAACCTATTTACCAATTGGGAAAATGGGCTAATGAATGAGCACTGTGTCGGTGGTGGTCTATAAAAGAAGCCGAGGGGTAGTGTACTTATGTTTGTGGGTAGGGGGTAATTAGTCTCTCTAACAACTAGTTTAGATCTAACAATACCTGGTCGGCTAAAGTTGATGACAATACAATCACCCCTAATAGTGTTTTCTGCTGGTCCCACCCAGTCTACCCTTCATACCATTAGAATATCATGTATATCCTACCTCCTGTACCCTTTGTATTTAGCCAGCCAATCCACACTTTTGTTCCGAAGTTGTTCCCAGGACTCTAATTTGTTTTTCTCTAATGGAGGTACCCCTGCAAGAACCAAAGCATACGGGCAAGATGCTGGAGGTAGATTTAAAAATATTTAAAACATCCTTGTTTGGCTCAACATGTTTGCCGATATTAATATCAACAGTATTCGAGCAGACTGTCGGGCCGTCGTGAGCACAAATGACACACATGTTTTGAATAATAGCAGGTGCAATGCGTGTTTTTAAAGCTGCAGAATCATTAGTTTTACTGTTAATATCACAGGGGGCAGATAACGACTTTGCAGTTTGAGGTACATATTGCCCACTCTGGGCTAAATTTCCCTGGGGACCGGCCTTTTCAGGCTGCTGATTAGGTTCCCTACAGGGAGATTTTGCCTTAGTGGTTAGGGATTCCAGGCAATCTAGACGCTTCCATAGTTTTGCAAAGCTTTTATCCACAATCCCTTTAACACGTTCATACAGTGTGTCTATAATAATATCTATGGCAGTGTCCCCAAGTGTAAAATTAGAAAAAGCAGTCTGTGTGGGCTCTGTCTGTGTGTATACAGAGTTACTTAAAACATCCAATGAAACTAAATCAATTGAGTCACTACTAGGGATTGGGTCTACTATGGCCTTCAGGCCTTTAATCCATGTATTCAATGTTGTGCATTTTGAGTTCAAGCGTGGAGGTTGTTTCCGTTTGGAGCAAACTGGTTTCACCGCCTTCCTCTTCCTTTTCGCTCCGCATACCTCAGGGTTAGGGGATATGTCCGAATTAACCAAAACTGTAATGTCAATTGGGCAGCTCCTAGATAAAGAGTCCACTATTGCACCTATATGGTCAGAGCCTTCCACGTTCAGTAATTTATCTCCAATTAATGGGTGTGGACAGTGGTCAGCCTCATTTTATACCATTATTTGAGGGTCACTTATATCAGTGTTCTCAACTTGTACTGCAGGTTGGGGTTTTGTGAGACCCAGGGATAAACGTCTCTCTGTCAGTTCGATCTCGGTACTGACTATGTCCATTGCCCTTTCCAACATAGTATCTATAGACGTAGCATTACGAGCTGTGGCGGTTGGATTTTTTTGCCCATGGTGTGTTTTACCCCAGACATTCAATAGGTACTTTAAAAAATACACCCCACTCACTGCTGCAGGGTCCAGCTGTCCTTGGAATGGAAATATCAGGGGGGTGGCCCTGCCCGGCCTCGAACGATCCCGGACGGGCACAGACAGGCCCGCCCTTGGCCTGGGCGAGCCCACGCACGTCCCGCACCGCGGGGTCTCCCTGGCAGATTTATGTGGTGGTGACGCGGGTCCTCTCGTGCCTCTTCCCGCGAGACCGCACTGCCTTCTGGGGGATGTAGTTCCCCGGCAGTCCGCGGTCCGCGAGGAAAGCGCGTGGATTGCTTGATGTAAGGATTGAGCCCGCAAATCTCAAGGGGCTCTAGGCGGCAGCAATAACGGGCAAAGGAAGTACTTCAGAAGACCAGGTAATCTGCAAACAGCGTCCCGCGCCGCGGGGTCTCCCTGGCAGATTTATGTGGTGGTGACGTGGGTCCTCTCGTGCCTCTTCCCGCGAGACCGCACTGCCTTCTGGGGGATGTAGTTCCCCGGCAGTCCGCGGTCCGCGAGGAAAGCGCGTGGATGGCTTGATGTAAGGATTGTGCCCGCAAATCTCAAGAGGCTCTAGGCGGCAGCAATAACGGGCAAAGGAAGTACTTCAGAAGACCAGGTAATCTGCAAACAGCGTCCCGCGCCGCGGGGTCTCCCTGGCAGATTTATGTGGTGGTGACGTGGGTCCTCTCGCGCCTCTTCCCGCGAGACCGCACTGCCTTCTGGGGGATGTAGTTCCCCGGCAGTCCGTGGTCCACGAGGAAAGCGCGTGGATGGCTTGATGTAAGGATTGAGCCTGCAAATCTCAAGAGGCTCTAGGCGGCAGCAATAACGGGCAAAGGAAGTACTTCAGAAGACCAGGTAATCGGCAAACAGCGTCCCGCGGGGTCTCCCTGGCAGATTTATGTGGTGGTGACGCGGGTCCTCTCGGGCTCTTCCCGCGAGACCGCAGTGCCTTATGAGGTATGTAGTTCCCCTCCAGTCCGCAGTCTGCGAGGAAAGCGCGTGGATGGCTTGATGTAAGGATTGAGCCCGCAAATCTCAGGAGGCTCTAGGCGGCAGCAACAACGGGCAAAGGAAGTACTTGAGAAGACCAGGTAATCGGCAAACAGCGTCCCGCGCCGCGGGTTCTCCCTGGCAGATTTATGTGGTGGTGACACGGGTCCTCATGCGCCTCTTCCCGCGAGACCGCACTGCCTTCTGGGGGATGTAGTTCCCCGGCAGTCCGCGGTCTGCGAGGAAAGCACGTGGATGGCTTGATGTAAGGATTGAGCCCGCAAATTTCAGGAGGCTCTAGGCGGCAGCTACAACGGGCAAAGGAAGTACTTCAGAAGACCAGGTAATCGGCAAACAGCGATATCAAACTGGACCACGGTGGGCTGCAGACAAAACATGGGGACTGTATCAACCTAGAAAAACAATTGTATCAGTAATGACGTCCAGTACCAGCTCTTTGATGCAGTCATCTTTAGTAACAAATCTGTAGTGAAAAGAAAATATGCGGCCCTGACCATGCATGGGGTCTGGTGGAGGAACTCTTCTCAGTCGTTATTTCGCTTGTCGTTGATGTGTATTTCACGACGAGTCTAGATTCCTTTCTCTTTCAGGTGCTTTAGATTGTGCTGAAAGGTTTAACCTGCAGACCTTTCATAAGTGATCTCTCTTGTCACATGCATTTCCTTGCCCCTGAAGCACTGGGCATTGGTAAGACATTATCTGCAGCAGGAGCAATTGCTATTCCCATTGATGTTGTCTGATGTGCTAGAATCTGGTTACTTCCGGGATCATGAGCAGATGGGCTTGCCTTAGGCTCGCCTTCAGTACACCAGTGGCACATCTGCACTTTGAACATCTTAAGAAGCGTTAGAAGAGAAAAAAGTAAGCTGCCCCGCCCACTGCCAAACACTGGAGTGGGGAAGCGAAGGCTTTGCAGTGGAGTTACACCGCCGCCATTTGAATGCAGGTAAAAGTGATTCAAGCAGATTCAAATTCAAGCAAATCCAAATCGTATTCAAGCAAATTTGAATTGTATACCCCCCCAGTAAAGTTAAAAACTAAAAGCTACCCCAAACTTGTATGACAACATCGCCCCGTGACATGTAAGTACAAATAAGCAATGTACAAATGAGTAAGGTATTTTTAAAATGAGAAAGGGAAAATGTAAAGTGTTTTAAAGAGCTTAAAATCGCGGTGCGGAAGGCAAGCGGTGTCTCTTACTTTTGCTCTCTCTTAGGGATTCTTGTTTCAACAATATCTTTTTTAGGTCGAGCCTAGCTCTATGGGAGGCTTCTTGTGAGCACTCTAAACTTCTCTGTATGGGTCTGACTCCTCCCACACATTGGATTGGCCTTTGCATGTGTCTTTCAATAATGGAAGCGCGCAAACGGCCAAAGGCGGGTGCATGTCCCACCTCTTCTCAAAGGTTCACTCCCACCTTGTTTTGATCTCGGGAGCGAGTAGCAGCGTGCAGGGTGGCAGCTGCATTCCTCATTTTGGATTAGGTTACTAATTAAACACAGTGTAGTCACTTTCACGTTAGCGGCGCGCTTGTTAAATTTCCTGTTACTTTGCTCCCACCCCCCACCCTTTGTCCGTGTTCACCAGGCTATCGTCCCCCGCTGTCCGCATACCCTTTGCTCCCGCCCCCCACCTTTGTCCGTGTTGAACATGCTCCCGCCCTCCTCCCGTTGTCTGCATTTCTTTTTTGTTTCCGCCTCTTCACCTGCGGCTGCCCGTGAGGTGCTCCCCCGCCCATGCCGGCCCGCGGCACACCACTGATTATTAAAAGGCTGAACAGAGTCAGCAAAAACCATTGGCAAAGCCAAAAGGCGTGGCCTATTGGCTTTGCCAATGCTTGTCTGCCAAGCCGGTACACGAGGGGCGTCAGTGTTGGGGTAACGGATCCGGTGAGGAGAAGCAGGGGGAGGGGAAGGGCTAGGAAAAGGGATGTCCGAAATCGCTGCCCCTTCTACAGGACCCATCTCTCTCTTTCTTACCTTAAGGGAGATTTGTCACCTTTGCTGTAAAAGCCTTCCCATGGTGTGCCTAGCATGGCGACCTCTCCCCGGCATGGGCACTGGCTGCCAGTTTAGCAATGGCGACATTCATTTAAAAAAAAAAAAAAGGCGAGCTGCCAATTAACAATTAACAGTGCCACAGTGCTTGCTGTCTCATTATCCATGATATCATCGATTTAGTCACTCCGGGTAATAAAGGAGACGTGCCTAAGGCATCTAGCGCAGTGTGCGGGGGGCTCTGCTTGGGCAGCACGAGGAGCTGGGCACAGACTCTGGCTGGCAGATCAGGTGCCCGCATGCTCCCTCTTCATTGCCTGCTTGCACGAGTGTGTATGCTTGTACGTGTGCCTGGATCTGCTTGGTTCTGTTGGTGGTTGATTTGTGTTGCAGCGGCATGACCCCACATACAGTAGCTTCAAAGATTAGTGCTAGTCTAAGCAAACCCACCCCTGCGCCCAAACCCTATTCTCCTGCATGGCTAAACACTTCTTAGGTCCCGTCGGCGAGACCTATTGGCTACGCCATTGCTTGTTTACTTTTTTTAAGTGAATCATACTTGAGAGAGGGAGTTGTTTTTTTTTGGTCGACTATTATTGGTGTTGATGAGTGTCCAGTGATAGATGAAGTGGTTATGGTGGAAATAGAGGATTATTGACCATCTGGAGAGAAACACAATAGATTATTCAGTTTACTTATGACGGATTGCCTTTTATGAATTTTTTTAAGTCGATTTGTTGTGGGATAACTAACTGATCTAAAACAAGCTTGGTAGTGTTGTAAGATATGTTTATCCCTATACTGGCGCTATTTCATATTTAATGTTTTTTTTATTAAATTATTGTAAATGTTTTAGACACTTTTATGCAAAATAAAGTATTGAATTGATAGAGAGAGGGAGGTGGTCAACAAAGCAACAAACAAAGAGACAATCCCAAGTATCAATGCCTGACAGAGGCCGCTAACTTAGGGGACGATTAGGATGGCGGACGGATTGCCACCGCCATGCAGGCGGTGGCGATCTGTCCGCCATCCTTGCCCATCTGCCACCTATTTCCCCCGCCATATTACAATGGCGGGAGCGACTGTGGCAGACTGGAAGACCGTACGCCTCTTTACTGCTGCGGTCACCTTGCGACCGCGGTGGAAAAGGTCTAATATGGTGGCGGTGTCTATCAGACACCGCCAGCCATATTAGGATGGGCTGAGGGGAATGCCTTTCCATGGCGGAAATGCCACCACAAAAAGGCATACGGTTCTTGCTTTGGTGGCCCGTTGTGGGCCCCCAGGGTGAAGGGGGTGGGAGTTTGGGGGGGTACAACATGGCAGGCACCGCGCGGTGCCTGTCATGTTTGGGATATCTTGATGACCAACCTAGAGGTGGCACCGCAATTGATGGCCCGTCTGACCTTGCTTCACAAAATGTCAGCATTCCAGAATTTAACCCACCACTGTAAGAGTTAGCTGGCTATGGCCTTCATAGTGGGAGTTGGCTTTTTGTGGGCGACCATGGGGCTTGGCACCCTGACATTTTCTTTTCCTGTTCCCATGTCCCTTCCCCTTGTGTTCTCCCTCATCCTCCTTCCCTGATCATCTGCAGGATTTTCTGGGCCACATCACAGGGCCGGCTCTAGGCATGTGCAAGCTGTGCACCTGCACAGGGCCACCAAACCCCAGGGGCCACCAAGCCAATAGATATCCTTAATATATTAATCCTCTGAGGATGGATACATATTTGCGTGGTGGCCCCTGGCAGGGATTTGGGGGCCTCCGGCTCTGTTCCACTTCTAAACACCCTGATCCTCTCCCCTCTTTACTGGCCTGCGTGCTCCGCCCCGCCCGGACCCCCTCTTCCGGGCCCCCTACCTACTCTCCTTGCCCAGGGCCACCATGAGCCTAGAGCCGGCCCTGCACATCACCTCTATCTAGAGGGGTTATTTCATTTATTGTTTTTCCTGTTTTCAATGTCTTCTCACCAGTTCTAGTTTACACAGTATCTTGGACTCTGCTGAATCGATAAACTTCCATCCCTGTTATATGCTCATTGTATATGAAAAATCAATAATGAAATGAGGTATAAAAAATATACACAGGGAGTGGTGTCACTTAACATTTGACTTTGACAATTCCAAAGGAAGAGACATTACTGAATTTATAGACATGATCAGAACACATGTAAAGTGATAAGATTGACAACCAAGTATCACTAAAATAGACATTCAATGTAACATTCCACTGAACTGTGTGCAGTACTCATGGTGAAATATGAGAAACGTTTTGCACCAAAATGTGGGACAGAGGGTCTGCTCTCTGATGAATAGTCATGTGTGAAGTTCTAGTTAATCCCCATAGTTTTGGAAGAATGGGCCAGGTTTGTGTGAAACCTCAGCACGACCTCCAATTGTGTTAGTGTCACTCGCGATGAGTGACGCTTGAAGGCTCTGATATATGCACGTCCAAATTAATGTCGCTGTCGAGGCACTCAAGGTTGCTTGCATCACAATGTTACAAAGAGTTGACACACTCACTAATCAGCGATGTATTGATGACGAGCGTACTATGATATAGGGGCCTATGTGAAGGAGTAGAATATTGCAGAGTAGTGAAATGTCCCTGCCCTGTTCTTCAGGCCAGTAATACCCACTCATTTTTATGATTCAATGTAAACTGTGTGAGAAATGTCTGGTTCATACTTGGTTGCCCTATCTTAGGAATTAATTGTTTCAAAGATATATTGCTTTATTTTTTGTCAGTGAATCCTTGTTGAGAGAGGATGGTGGTTACTGTAAACAAAACAACAAAGCCTGGAAGAGGCCGCTATCTTAATATTTTAGGAGACAGTTTTGCTCTTAAACCAGAAACTCAAAACCTAATTAGAACCTACAATTCAGTCTTGTTCGAGGATATAAAACCGAATTAAATATAAGGAACAAGCCACAGACACAGGAAAATTAGAAATAAGCTGTTCCTTCAATTGTCGCTTTGACACATGACCTTTGCCGCATTGTCACTGATCTGGTGTTTACTTTGCAATCTAGGACGTTGTGGATTTGAAAAACTGCAAAAAATTTTTATTAAAGAATAAATAAGCTGCCCAGTTTAATGGGAAAACTGACTGATATTCTGATATATTCATTGAAATACAGATATATTCTTTGAAATACAGATATATTCTTTGAAATACAGACAGACTTAAATTAGTCCTTTACGTCAGTGTTTGGAAGATGCAATCTGAAGAGAAGCTATAAATACTTTTTCACAGCAGCAAATTGTGAGGCCCTGTTCTTGAAGTGTCTGACCCTTAAAAACATTCACATCTGTGACATCTGAAATCCCAGGTCTTTACAGGTATAAATGCTTGTTTGCGTGAAATGTGTTCACTGCTGGAGCCTGGAGGTGGCAGTTCTGTCAGCGGCCACCAGAGGGCGCTCCTCGCCTGCTGGTGAAATCCACTGAGCTGCACACTGTATGAAAGGGAGAATGGTTTCCTCTTCCAGGTCAGCGGCGGCAGAGACAGCAACAGCAACAGTGGTGACATCATTTCCGGCCTCTCCTGGTGTGTGCAGCCTGCAGCAGAGGAGGAAGGAGCCCTGTCTGGTGGGCAGATACCTCCATCTACAGACAATCACAGATCCCCCCCCCCTCACAGACCCCAGATCTGCCCCCCCAGGAGGAGGAGAGAGCCTGGACAGTGTTCTGCTCAGGTAGGCGAGCTGCCAACTCACATGGCTGTTAAGTATTAATCCAAGGATCAGATCCCCCCCCCCTGGCATTCATGGTCTCTTCCTGCTGCTGAGCCTGAGTGGGGTGCAGAGGAGGTGAGGCCTGTCCAGGGGGTGCAGAGGAGGTGATGCCTGTCCAGGGGGGTGCAGAGGAGGTGAGGCCTGTCCAGGGGTGCAGAGGAGGAGAGACCTGTCCAGGGGGGTGCAGAGGAGGAGAGGCTTGTCCAGGGGAGCAGAGAAGGAGAGGCCAGTCCAGGGGTGCAGAGGAGGTGATGCCTGTCCAGGGGGGTGCAGAGGAGGTGAGGCCTGTCCAGGGGTGCAGAGGAGGTGAGGCCTGTCCAGGGGTGCAGAGGAGGTGAGGCCTGTCCAGGGGGGTGCAGAGGAGGTGAGGCCTGTCCAGGGGTGCAGAGGAGGAGAGGCCTGTCCAGGGGAGCCGAGGAGGAGAGGCCTGTCCAGGGGTGCAGAGGAGGAGAGGCCTGTCCAGGGGTGTAGCGAAGGAGAGGCCTGTCCAGGGGAGCAGAGGAGGTGATGCCTGTCCAGGGGGGTGCAGAGGAGGTGAGGCCTGTCCAGGGGTGCAGAGGAGGTGAAGCCTGTCCAGGGGTGCAGAGGAGGAGAGGCCTGTCCAGGGGACAGAGGAGGAGAGGCCTGTCCAGGGGTGCAGAGGAGGAGAGGCCGTCCAGGGGTGCAGAGGAGGTGAGGCTCCGGGGTGCGGAGGAGGTGAGGCCTGTCCAGGGGTGCAGAGGAGCTGAAGCCTGTCCAGGGGTGCAGAAGAGGTGAGGCCTGTCCAGAGGTGCAGAGGAGGTGAGGCCTCTCCAGGGGTGCAGAGGAGGTGATGCCTGTCCATGGGTGCAGAGGAGGTGAGACCTGTCCAGGGGTGCAGAGGAGGAGAGGCCTGTCCAAGGGTGCAGAGGAGGAGGGGCCTGTCCAGGGGTGCAGCGAAGGAGAGGCCTGTCCTGGGGTGCAGAGGAGGTGAAGCCTGTCCAGGGGTGCAGAGGAGGTAATGCCTGTCCAGGGGGGTGCAGAGGAGGTGAGGCTTGTCCAGGGGTGCAGAGGAGGTGAGGCTCCGGGGTGCGGAAGAGGTGAGGCCTGTCCAGGGGTGCAGAGGAGCTGAAGCCTGTCCAGGGGTGCAGAAGAGGTGAGGCCTGTCCAGGGGTGCAGAGGAGGAGCGGCCTGTCCTGGGGGCAGAGGAGGTGAGGCCTGTCCAGGGGTGCAGAGGAGGTGAGACCTGTCCAGGGGTGCAGAGGAGGTGAGGCCTGTCCAGGGGCAGAGGAGGTGAGGCCAGTCCAGGGGTGCAGAGGGGCTGAGGCCTGGCCAGGGATGCAGAGGCGGTGAGGCCTGTCCAAGGGTACAGAGGAGGCAAGGCCTGTCCAGGGGGTGCAAAGGATTTGAGGTAAGTCCAGGGGTGTAGGGGAGGTGAGTCGTGTCCAGGGGTGCAGAGGAGATGACGCCTGTCCAGGGGTTCAGAGGAGGTAAGGTGTTTCCAGGTGGTGCAGAGGAGGTGAAGCCTGTCCAGAGGGATCCAGAGGAGGAGAGGCCTGTCCATGGGGGGTGCAGAGGAGGAGAGTCCTGTCCAGAGGGGTGCAGAGAAGGAGAGGCCTTTCCAGGGGGTGCAGAAGAGGTGAGGCCTTCCCAGGAGTGCAGAGGAGGTGAGACCTGTCCAAGGGCGCAGAGGAGGTGAGGCCTGTCCAGGGGCAGAGGAGGTGAGGCCTGTCCAGGGGTGCAGAGGGGCTGAGGCCTGCCCAGGGGTGCAGAGGAGGTGATGCCTGCCCTGGGGTGCAGAGGAGGAGAGGCCTGTCCAGGGGGCAGAGGAGAAGATGCCTGTCGTGGGGTGCAGATGAGGTGAGGCCTGTCCAAGAGGTGCAGAGAAGGTGAGTCCTGTCCAGGGATGCAGAGGCGGTGAGGCCTGTCCAAGGGTACAGAGGAGGCAAGGCCATTCCAGGGGGTGCAAAGGATTCGAGGTATGTCCAGGGGTGTAGGGGAGGTGAGTCATGTCCAGGGGTGCAGAGTAGATGACGCCTGTCCAGGGGTTCAGAGGAGGTAAGGTGTGTCCAGGTGGTGCAGAGGAGGTGAAGCCTGTCCAGAGGGGTCCAGAGGAGGAGAGGCCTGTCCATGGGGGGTGCAGAGGAGGAGAGTCCTGTCCAGAGGGGTGCAGAGAAGGAGAGGCCTTTCCAGGGGGGTGCAGAAGAGGTGAGGCCTTCCCAGGAGTGCAGAGGAGGTGAGGCCTGTCCAGGGGTGCAGAGGGGGTGAGGCCTGTCCAGGGGTGCAGAACTGAGGCCTGTTCAGAGCTGCAGAAGAGGTGAGGCCTACCCAGGAGTGCAGAGGAGGTGAGGCCTGTCCAGGGGTACAGAGTAGGAGAGACCTGTCCAGGGGTGCAAAGGAGGTGAGGCCTTTCCAGGGGGCAGAGGAGGAGAGGCGTGTCCAGGGGTGCAGAGGAGGCAAGGCCTGTCCAGGGGTGCAGAGGAGGCGAGGCCTGTCCAGGAGTGCAGAGGAGGTGAGGCCAGTCCAGGGTTCCAGAGGGGGTTAAGCCTTTCCCAGGTTGCTGAAGAGGTGAGGCCTACCCAGGAGTGCAGAGTATGTGAGGCCTGTCCAGGGGTGCAGAGGGGGTGAGGCATGCCCAGGGGTGCAGAGTAGGTGAGCCCTGTCAAGGGGTGCAGAGGAGGTGAGGCCTGTCCAGGGGTGCAGAGGAGATGAGGCCTGTCCATGGGGGTGCAGAGAAGATGAGCCCTGTCCAGTGGTGCAGAGGAGGTGAGGCCTGTCCAGGGGTGCAGAGGAGGAGAGGGCTGTCCATGGGTGCAGAAGAGGCGAGGCCTGTCTAGGGGTGCAGAGGTGGTGAGGCCTATCCACAGGTGCAGAGGAGGTGAGGCCTGTCCAGGGGTGCATAGGAGGTGAGGCCTGTCCAGGGGGTGCCGAGGAGGTGAGGCCAGTCCAGGGGGTGCTGAGGAGGAGAGACCTGTCCAGGGGTGCCGAGGATGTGAGACCTCTCCAGGGGGCAGAGGAGGAGAGGCCTGTCCAGGGGCGCAGAGGAGGAGAGGCCTGTCCAGGGGTGCAGAGGAGGTGAGGCCTGACCGGGGGGTACCGAGGAGGAGAGGCCTGTCCAGCGGTGCCGAGGAGGAGAGGCATGTCCAGGGGTGCAGAGGAGGTGAGGCCTGTCTAGGAGGCAGAGTAGGAGAGGCCTGTCCAGGGGTTTGAGAGGAGGTGAGGCCTGTCCAGGGGTGCAGAGGAGGAGAGGCCACTCCAGGGTTGCAGTGGAGGCGAGGCCTGTCCAGGGGCGCAGAGGAGGCGAGGCCTGTCCAGGGGCGCAGAGGAGGTGAGGCCTGTCCAGGGGGCAGAGGAGGTGAGGCATGGCCAGGGGTGCAGAGAAGGAGAGACATGTCCAGGGGTGCAGAGGAGGTGAGGCATGTCCAGGGGTTCAGAGGAGATTAAGCCTGTCCAGGGGTGCAGAGGAGCAGAGTCCTGTCCAGGTGGCAGAGGAGGAGAGGCAAGTCCAGGGGTGCACAGGAGGTGAGACCTGTCTAGGGGTGCAGAGTAGGAGAGGCCTGCCCAGGGGGCAGAGGAGGTGAGGCCTGTCCTGGGGTGCAGAGGAGGTGAGGCCTGTCTTTGGGGTGCAGAGGAGGAGAGGCCTGTCCAGGGGTGCAGAGGGGGTGAGGCCTGTCCAGGGGAGCAGAGGAGTGGAGGCCACTCCAGGGGCGCAGAAGTGGCGAGGCCTGTCCAGGGGTGCAGAGGAGGCGAGGTCTGTCCAGGGGCGCGGAGGAGGCGAGGCCTGTCTTGGGGCGCAGAGTAGGAGAGGCCTGTCCAGGGGGCAGAGGAGGAGAGGCCTGTCCAGAGGTGCAGATGTGGTGAGGCCTATCCAGGGTGCAGAGAAGTGGAGGCCCGTCCAGGGGTGCAGATAAGTGGAGGCCTGTTCAGGGGTGCAGAGGAAGAGATGCCTGTACAAGGGTGCAGAGTAGGAGAGGCCTGTCCAAGGGGAAGAGAAGGTGAGGCCTGTCCAGGGGCGCAGAGGAGGAGAGGCCTGTCCAGAATTGCAGAGGAGGTGAGGCCTGTCCAGGGGGTCCTGAGGAGGTGAGACCTGTCCAGGGGTCCAGAGGAGGAGAGGCCTGTCCAGAGGTGCAGATGTGGTGAGGCCTATCCAGGGTGCAGAGAAGTGGAGGCCTGTCCAGGGGTGCAGATAAGTGGAGGCCTGTCCAGGGGTGCAGAGGAAGAGATGCCTGTACAAGGGTGCAGAGTAGGAGAGGCCTGTCCAAGGGGAAGAGAAGGTGAGGCCTGTCCAGGGGCGCAGAGGAGGAGAGGCCTGTCCAGAAGTGCAGAGGAGGTGAGGCCTGTCCAGGGGTCCAGAGGAGGTGAGGCCTGTCCAGGGGGTCCTGAGGAGGTGAGACCTGTCCAGGGGTCCAGAGGAGGTGAGGCCTGTCCAGGGGGTGATGAGGAATTTCAGTATTCACCACCCGAATAGCCCTCTGCAGCATTTTGTCTATTGATGTTTGTGGTGGTGGAGGAGCACAGCTTGTTTTGTTTCTGCTGGGACCGACCCTTTCCCCCCTACATGTCACTTGGTTCTTACACCCAGTTAAGACTAGAGGTGAAAGGGGGGGACACCAGCCAACACAATTTATGCCTTTTTTTCACTGTCCACAGCAGTCCCCTATTTAGTCGTGCCCCCTAACAGACCGGAGATGTTAGTTACTTTGTGGCCCACTTCAGTCTGAACATGGGTGGCGCAGTGCAATAGTTGCCTATCACCATCTCAGTCACACAGCACTGTGTCGGGGTCCAGCTGGTTGCTATCTCAGAGTCTATACCACCAGGTCCGTGGGGGTACATGCGGTATTAAAAGGCTCACCCACTATCTTCTTCACCTCGCTGGAGCCAGTGGAATCTGCCAAGGAGAGTGGCCCAGCCCAGCCTCCTCCGGCCTCTGACGGGCACAGACGGGCCCGCCCTTGGCTTGTGCGCATCCCGCGATGCAGGAGGGACGCTGCCTTTTTATTGCGCCCCCCGGCGCGATGTCAGCTGTGCAGGAGCATGGCCCTCTGGGGGATGTAGGCGTTTGTTGGGCCGTTGCCCTCATGGCCAGGAATGGTGGAAAGTGCCGTGGAAAGAGCAGTTCACCTCACGGCAGCAGCGGAGGCTGCACTGCGAAAGCCCCCTGTCCATTGTTCGTCCCGAGCTGCGGGAGGGCCGCTGGCTTTTTATCGCGCCCCTGGTGCGATGTCAGCTGTGCAGGAGCGTGGCCCTCTGGGGGATGTAGGCGTAATTCAAAAGAACTGGGCGATACATCCAACATGGCGCACGTTTATTGCCGTATTATAACGGCCATGTTCAAAAACGAGGTCACACTCCAGCCTTTTACTACACGTGAGCATGACTCAGCTTTAGTTTCACCATTTCAACTCGCACCGGGTAATAGACACGCTAAGATGCGGTCTGCCCTGGGAACGTGTAGGTCACCATGCCGTAAGAGTGTTAAGCCAAGTAAAAAATGTTTTCCTTACAGGAATCGACAAAGGTGTTTGAAATGCCACTTTTGCAGCATTTTTTTAACACAATCTCCCCTCCGTGTCTTCGGGTCTGTTAATGGCAATTCTTTCCCTCCTACCTACAACACATTGTATGCTTCTTTTCTGTAGGGTTACTACAATCCCTCCACCCGGGTTGATCATTAGGCTTATTATTTCCTAAAAATAAGTAGTTTCTTGTAGTGGGATACTTTTTATGTTAAATGTGTTGTCTGTCCTGTATTGTCCATAGCTCACGAGTGTTTCCTACCATTTTATTTTACCATTTAATGATGCTTTCTCATAAGTGAGATAACTGATGTGTTTTATTTAACCACATTAGATGTAAGCACTATTTTAATATTTCTTTTAAGGGCACCTGCATCACATGCGAGGAGTACTTTGATTTGAGCGCCGATTTGACATCACCTGCCCATATGAAAGGTAGGCAGGCAATATGTACAAACTTGCATTTGTTTCTGTTTTTCTTCCCGGAACAGATACTACGAGTCTTAATTCAAATTGTATGTATTATCCTTGATGCTCACACATTAGGTGTACACAGTGCTTAATTTGTAAAATATGAAGTGCAGGTGCTCAAATGTTTGTCGGGGCGACACCTACTTTTCTCCGGCTCCACCCGCTTCCTCCACTGGATACACCCGCTTACTCTATTAGCTCCACCCATATCCTCAACTGGCACTGCTACAAGTCAGGTGTACTACCCGATCTGAATTTCAGCAAGGGAGCCTTCCTCATAGTAAGGTTTTGATAGGAGAGTCCCCTGCCCTGTGAAATTTTAGAAAAAGATTAATTCAAAAGTGCATTTAAAGCACAATTTTGAAATAAATTAGCTAAAATCACTACTGCATTGAAAAGGGACAATTTCAGTGCTCTATGTGCTGGTTTGGGGAAAGGCCAATACTGGAGTAAGCCATTTTTACAACAGAGTCTATGAGTTCAAAGATATAACTTTTCTGGTGTGACAAAAGAAACCAAAATGCTGTGAATAACTCTAAACAGATAAAGTGAATAAAATCATGCAATACACTTGAATGAGTCAGTCACTGTCACTTCCAGTGGCCGAAGGTGCATAATTTCACCATACCCTTATTGTCCTAAAAATTTCAAACATTGCTCAAAGTTGTTGAACAATCACGGACGTGTAATGCTCTGTTTGGGAGCATAATGTAGCGGAGTCCCGGTATTCTTTCTCTCTCTTACTTGCTTCTATTTTTCTCTATAAATCTTCCACCCCACCCCACCCCACTGTCTACCTCTAACTCTGATTGTCTTGACTTTCTGTACTTGTCCACAGCATATTATTGGCACCATGTGTGATTACAGGCGACAACTTCATGGAAGTACGCATTCCTCACAGTGAGTCAGTAGATATAATGGTTTGCAGACTAGATGCTCTTCCAATCATTGGCCTCTCTTCAGAACAATGCTAACTTGCATGCTGATAGTAATGCCTACATTATTTGAAAGTGGGTGACAGAGGTACACAGTTGTGGGTATTCGGACTGTGCATAAACGATAATAATATGTGCTAAGATAAATTCCATGCACAGTCGGTGCATAGCAGTGTTGGATTCACATACATACGGGGAGGGAATTTGGTAACGAAGGCCCACAAAGGAGGTTTTATATCCGTTGTCAAGTTGTCAAGTGGAGCTATGAACAAATCTGTAATACTCGGCATAGCAAAGTACCAGTCATACATGGTGCAGCAATTATGTTGCAAGAAATTGCGGCGCAACAATTATCTAGTAATAGAAGGTGACAACCTGAACGAAGAATTGTGAGGGCAGAAGTGAATCAGTGCATAATATACCCTCAAAACGAAGCAGGCTGAAGCAACAGCCCAGATGGCACAACCCACCTGGAGAGAGACAGACGAGACACAAATTCTACCAGTGGTAGACCCCTTTGCCGTCTCCACAAGTAACACCATGAATATTCCCATTTTCAATCTGTCCTCACACACACTTTCTAGCCAAGAGATATCTATTTTGAGCAAGGGACTCTCTTTTGTCCCCACCACTTACCCAAATTTTCTAGATTTACAATCAGAGTTACTTAAATTTTTCCGTAAAATCAGACTCCAAACATTTTTTTCATTACATCCAGGCACCCCCAAACAATCCAACACTCCCCTTAGACCACCATCGACCTTCTCGCCATCTGCAAGCATGATCCTAAATGAAATTATTACTTTTGAAAAACTGATCCTGAAAGAAACATCACGCCTAGCTAAGTCACATTTATTTATACCTTACAACATTTCTCTGGAAGAAAAATCTGCCATCAACTCATTACGTGAAAACTCCCAAGTTGTTATTAAACTGGCAGATAAAGGAGGTGGCATTGTGCACCAAGAGATTGACTCTTACAAAATAGAGCTACTACGTCAATTATCTAACACAGATCATTATTGTAAACTCCCCACCAACCCCACTAGAGAGTTACAAACACTAATAAGACAAGTTACTAATGAAGGCCTCCACGAAGGCTTCCTTTCCAAACATGAATTCGACTTTCTCAATGTAAAAACACCCAGAACCCCGGTCATTTATACTCTCCCTAAGATTCATAAAAGACTGGAAGACCCTCCGGGACGCCCCATTGTCTCCGGGTGTGGTTCGGTCCTCGAACCACTGGGTAATTACGTCAACTACTTTCTGAAGGACTTCGTACCTGTCACTGAATGTTATATCAAGGATACTATGTCCATGATCAATCTTTTTGAAAACCTACCATTTGTCCCCTCCTCTGAAACTATATGTACCATGGACGTGGAATCCCTGTATACGAACATTCCCCAGAGAGACTCTCTCATGGTAATCGAGTGTGGTCCGGGTCTTCGTCGCAGCTAAACACCTCACCCGTCCGGTACCATTCGGGCTGCTTCGCTGTATTCACCGATGGCTGTGGAAACAAGAGGGGAGGGTCATACCATGAGTGTTCCCTTCGAGGCTTCAGGGACTCAGACCCCGCAACCCCTTTACACACCTCCCCCCCTGGACGCTTCCGGTCGGGAAGCGGGTGACGTGACAAGTAGTCCGCCCCAGTGTTACATAGACCCTTTTTGTGCTGTATGTTGAAGGCGTACGGCTGCAGCGCGTGGAACCAATGCATGACACGGGCGTTATTGGATTTGTTATGTGCCATCCATAGGAGGGGGGCATGATCAGTGTATAGGTCGAACGTGCGACCTTCCAGATAGTATGCCAGTTTGTCCACGGCCCACCTGATTGCCAGACACTCCTTCTCCACCGTGGGATACTTGAGTTCCCTAGGGAACAGTTTGCGACTGACGAATAGGATGGGGTGGTCCAGCCCATCCTTCCCTGTTTGTGACAACACCGCGCCAATCCCATAATCCGAGGCATCGGTATGTAGGGAAAAGGGACGTACGAAATCCGGAGAGGACAATACAGGGGCAGACGTTATCATCTTCTTCAGGTTATGGAATGCCTCTCTAGCAGCAACGTTGGGTTTTGAAAGGTCCGATTGTTTAAATTCCGTCTTCAGGCAGTCCGTAAGAGGGGCTGCTATCTGCAAAAACTGTGGGATAAAGCGACGATAATATCCCACCAGGCCTAGGAAGGCACGAATTTCTTTCTTGGTACATGGAAATGGCGTGTCAGCAATTGCTCTGATTTTTTCTATTTGCGGCTCTATGAGGCCATGGCCAAGGAAATAACCCAGATATTTCACTTTCTGGTATGCCATCCGCGACTTCTTTGCATTGATCTTGAGGCCTGCATGTTCGAGGGTGTCAAAGACATGATGTAAATGTTCCAGGTGGGTATTCCAGTCGGGGCTGAACACCACTATGTCATCCAAATAAGCTGATGAAAATGATGAAATGTTTTTCAACACTTGGGTCATTAATCTTTGAAATGTGGCCGGAGCCCCATGGAGCCCAAAGGGCAACACTGTAAATTCGTAATGTCCGTTTTCTGTGGAGAAAGCCGTTTTATGCCGATCCTCTTCACGCAGCGGCACCTGCCAGTATCCTTTAGTGAGATCTATGGTACTTATGTATCTGGCTTCTCCGAGTTTTTCTATCAGCTCGTCGATGCGTGGTATGGGAAACGCATCAAAGGTGGATATTTCATTCAGGGCCCTGAAATCCATACAAAATTGGCGTGAGCCATCCGGCTTTGGAACCATAACAATCGGACTGGACCAATTGCTTCTGGAAGGTCTGATGACGCCTAGGTCCAACATATCTTTAATTTCTTGTTGTATTGCTCTCCTTCGCGCTTCAGGGATATGGTATGGCCTTATTTTAACTATCTTTCCCGGTATGGTCTCTATTCTATGTTCCGCTAGGTTGGTTCTACCAGGGAGGTCCGAAAAGATTTTAGCGTGCGTTTGTAACGTGTCCTGTAACTCTTTCCTTTCGTGATCCATGAGCTCTTCCTTTATTACCAGCTGTTCCAGAGTGTTTTGTTGTGGCAGTTCGGGGACTGAGGTCAGGTGTATTCTGGTGGGAGGGGCCCGAGCCACTTCTTCAGCATATTTATGTGATATACTTGCTGTTTCCTGGATTGTACCTGAAGTCTGTAACTGGTGTTCCCTATGGTATCCACTACTAGATATGGGCCGCTCCACTCTGCCTTAAATTTTTGAGTGGTCGATGGTAACAGCACCAATGCCCAATCTCCTTTTTGCAGTTTTCTCCATCTTTTTCCTCTGTCATAGAATCCCTTTTGTTTCTGTTGTTGTTTCTCTAGATTTGTATAGGCCAGGTCTCTTAATTTGCCCAGTTTGGATCGTAATTTCTGTGCGCACTCGAGCGTTTTCATTGTTTCTTCTGGTGTTTCATTCTCCCACGCCTCCTTGGTCATGTTGAGTAGAGACCGAGGTTGCCTCCCATACAGGAGCTCAAAAGAGGAACACCCCAAGCTACTTTGTTTCTGTCCGCGGATAACATATAGTGCTAGAGGCAGGATTTGGTCCCATTCATTACCATTCACTTCTGGCATCTTTCTCAGAGTCGTTTTCAAGGTGCGGTTGTATCGCTCAACTAGCCCATCTGTTTGCGGGTGATAGACAGCGGTCCGTATTTGGTGGATGTTCAACAACTGACATACTTGTTTCATAATGCGTGATATGAATGGGGTCCCCTGGTCAGTAAGGATTTCCTTGGGGAATCCCACTCGGCTGAATAATTCCAACATCTTATCTGCGACTTGCTTGGTGGTGGTACTAGACAGGGGGAATGCTTCTGGAAACCTGGTAGAATAGTCGACCATGACCAGGGCATATTGATTGCCTTTTCTGGTTTTCGGTAGCGGACCTATAATGTCCATGCCTACTCTCTCGAACGGGGTGCCGATGATTGGTAAGGGTTGCAAAGGGATGGCTGCCGGGCGGGTCATGTTTCTTTTTTGGCAGGTCTCACATGTCTGACAGTATATCATAGTATCTTTGTATATGCCTGGCCAATAGAAATGTCTCAAAATATTTTGTGTGGTCTTCTCGGCTCCTGTATGTCCTGCTACTAGGTGAGCGTGCGAGAAAAAGAGCACTTGTTCCCGGAAGGCTACAGGAACCAAAAGCTGTTCTGGGTCATCCTTCTGCCCTTGTCTGTACAACAAATCGTTCTTTATGTAGAACCTGGGGTACACTGGAGGACTACGACCTTGATTTTGCTGTGCACTTTCCCATGCGTTGAATAATGTGGCATCGTTTGTTTGCGAAAATCTAAAACTTCTGTCTAACACCCATGGATCGGAGGACAACAGTGCTGACACGGGCTTGGGCCGTCTCTTTTCTTTAGGTAGGCTATTATCGAACATTTCTAGAAAAGCAGGGTTGTCAGTCCCTATGATGAGGTCTTCGGGTAGGGAAGACAACACTCCGACTTTGACAGATTGAGGCCCACCCTTCTTGAGAACGAGAGGTAGTTGGGCAACAGGGTATTGCTTCACATCACCGTGAACACATCTTATGTTCACGATCTCTCTGGGTAGGAACTGTTCGGGTTTTACAAGGGAGGTCTGCACCACTGACTGCCTACAGCCAAAGTCGAGTAGAGCTTTGATGGAAATCCCATTCACCCCCACACTCACTCTGAATGCTTGTCCCATCCCGGCGGAGTATAGCACGGTCTTCGGTAAGTATCCAACCTCCATCGGTTCTTCTAAGTTTTTTCTCCGGGGGCACAATCTTGCTATGTGTCCCCAGTTGCCGCAATCAAAGCACTGCGGTCCTTGGTGGACAGGAGCATCTGATCTCCAGGTGCGTTGTTTCACTGGTTCCGGTATCCTTGGGTTTTTTTTTTCTGTTCTGGCAGGAAGTCTTGGTTTCTCGGGTTCCCACTGGCCAGGGGGAGGCTGGGCTCGTGAGAAGGTGGTTGCCATTTCCACTGCTTGTGCGGTCGTGAGATTATGGTGCTGTCTCAACCACCGTTGAGAGGCATAGGGAAGGGACTCCAAGAACTGCTCAAGGTATACCCTGTCCATTATCTCTTCCTTTGTACACACAGCGGGGGTAAGCCACTTATCGGCGGCCATCTTGAGTCTGACGAAAAGTGTCTTAGGGGTTTCGCCAGGTACTCCTTTCTCCTTTCTGAATCGTAAACGATAAGCCTCTTGGTCCAATCCCAAATGATCGAGGATAATTCTCTTAATGTCTGTGTATGAGGTATCTCCATTGGGATTGGCTACCTGATAGGCTGCCTGAGCTTCTCCCACAAGCAGAGGTGCCAAAAAGAATGGCCATTTCACCACGGGCCATCCACACGCTCTCGCTGCTCTTTCGAAATTGAGGAGGAATGCATCTGCGTCTTCTCCTGGTTGATACTTCTGTAAAGCTACGCCACTAGGGTTTTGGTGAGCCCCTCCTCCTGTTACCGGTGTGCTGATTATCGTGGGGTCAAGGGCATGGGCCGTCACCGCAGCCTTGATGATCTCCCTGTCCGCGTCCGCAGACCGTATTTGCTGCTCCATCACCCATTCTAGTCTTTCCTGCCCTTTGACCAGTTGCTGTAGTAATTCGTCCATCTTTGTTAAACAGATGGCGCTGCTGCCTGCATTCTCCACCACTGTAAGGCTTGGGCTCGGATCACTCTGGGCGATAGGAAATGGTAACAGTCGGGTTTTTGTTAATGAAGGTTTTATTTTCATGAACAAGCGATCAGTGCAGGTAGGACGACTGGATGTACGTCGAGGTGATTGGCTTCTCTCGCAACGACGATGCCGTGTTGCTGGACACACCTCCTTCTCTCTCAGGCACCTTCCCCGGACTTTATCTACGGGCTCCAGCGTCGCCGCATGCAAGGCAAAAGAGAGGCACGTATCAGGTACAGACTCTTTGTACGTAGTTTGACAGGAGAGGGGGTGAGGAGAAACGATAACCCAGTGCTAAAAGGGAGAAGGTAGTGAATGTGGCCCGAGACAGCCCACAGATGACCCTTAATGGCTTGATGACTTACGGGGCAGTCCTACCCCTCCTCCTCCCAACCCGGCCCGAGAAACGGTTACGCACCTCGAGTAGCCACACGCCTCCAGGCGAGCGGCTGGGCGAATCGCGGTGCCGGTGGCCTCCTGGCTCCTGTGTTGCCTGCGGATCTCTCCTCTGCTCACGCTCCCTCCCAGCTGGTGGTTCGGGTCTGTAGTCGCCTTGGTCCTCTTCTTCTCCCGCTCGGATGCTCTCGCCGCTCCTTCCTCTTCCTCTCCTTTCCTCGGGTTCCCCGCAACTCTCTCCGCCTCCTCTTCTCCCGCTCCGATGCTCTCGCCGCTCCTTCCTCTTCCTCTCCTTTCCTCGGGTTCCCCGCAACTCTCTCCGCCTCCTCTTCTCCCGCTCTCGTCGCACCTTCCTCCTCGATACTCATACTCTGTTCCTCGATCGCTTCCCACCGCTCCTCCGCCTCTCTTCTCACTGTCCGCTCCTCCGGTGTACAGACACACCTGTGTTGAGTCAAGGGCGGTATTTAAAGAGCCGGACTCCACCTCTTCAGTACCTGCAGGACACTCCCAGTTAAAGGTGTAGTCACCCTCTTCTTCGTCGCAGCTAAACACCTCACCCGTCCGGTACCATTCGGGCTGCTTCGCTGTATTCGCCGATGGCTGTGGAAACAAGAGGGGAGTTACAAACCGAAACCTAAAACTGCCACTGAACAATTGGTTTGTGTTACAACTTTCTCTCCAGTCTCTAATGCAATTCGCAAGTCAATCAAAAAAACGGGCATATCTTGAATGCAGGCGTTCTAGAACTAGGCACGCCCCTCTTTGCTTTTAAGAAAAGTAAAAATATCAAAGATCAGTTGGTTCACGCTGCCTTGCCCGTCACCAACCACCCTGACTGCACTCTCAATGACATCTGGGCCCTTACACCCCTTACAGGTCATGCCAAATGTGGAAATTGTGTGGCCTGTGAATTCACTATTGAATGCAAGGAATGTGTGTATAAAGATCTGAGACATGTATTGACGGGCTTAACTAATTGTAATACATGTAATGTAGTGTATGCCATCTTTTTCCCATGTAACATGCTGTACATAGGTCAGACGTCACAGCAAATCCGACTGCGCATTTCACAACACCGGAGCAGATTAAGGTGCAAGACGGCCAATGCTCCCTTGGTCGGGCACTTCACCCAAAAAGGACATTCAGAGAATGATATCAGATGGACTGTGATCACTGCTATCAAATTGCCGCCCAGAGGTGGTGATAAGTCAAGAATCCTTAACAAAGAGGAACTTAAATGGATTTTGAAGACTGATAGCCTCAACACAGGTCTAAACCTACTTGAAGATTGGAACACTTTGCTCTAGACTCCCTAGCCTATGACTCTGAACTTTTACAAGTATACCAATTGTGAGCATCTAAAAGACTATAACTCGGCAGCAATATGAACAGCTACCATCATCCCAGGAAACAAATGGCAACACCGGTTATAATTTTACCTCGCTGTGTACTTACCACTGTAGGTTGTGCAAGGTTACGATAACCGTTTTCCTCTCCTTAATTCTGTTCGGAAT
Source organism: Lissotriton helveticus (assembly GCF_964261635.1). Taxonomy (NCBI): domain Eukaryota; kingdom Metazoa; phylum Chordata; class Amphibia; order Caudata; family Salamandridae; genus Lissotriton; species Lissotriton helveticus. The sequence continues at coordinate 159,295 of NW_027611685.1, read as the reverse complement.
GTATGTATTATTGAAATTCATGTCACGAGTCCCAGGACTCAACACATCCGGACACCACCCTAAGATGGCCACCCACTCATCCAGGCATGCCCACTTGCACCACTACCTCCAATCCAAGCCCCGGGTTAATCACCAACCCCCTCTAGGTTCCCTACAGTGGTTCTCATTGGCTGCCTACCTCTGACTGTTCCAAAATGACCACCACCGTTGGTTCATACACCCTGGCCAGCCCCTCTCCGCTTTTTACTCCGGATCACATGGGTCTCCCGGCACCTATCACTGGCAATATAATGCCTCGCGCACCACCTCAATGTAGAGAATTCATCTACGGACACCGCGATTGCACCGCTGCTCCCACCCGGAACCCGGTAAGCTCCACTACCTCCTAGTGGTATCCCCCTCTTCCTCCCCCCTTCCCTCTCATGCCATCCTAACCCCTTCCCATTCTGCCTTCCAGGCTATCACGCCAGCGTGAACGAACACAGGAACTCCACTTGCCCGCACTGTCGGCTCTTTGCCTCCTTGTTCCGTAAATAGGTAAGCGACCAATTTTAGCTTTGTATCAACAGGCTACAGCCCTGTTCGACCTGCATTAACTCCTTGACTCTCTGCAGACTCACCACCCTCGATACTGCGCTACTAAAGCCAAGTCCTTGATCTATTACGACATCGACCAACCTCTCGGTAAGCCTCCCATACCTGTACTCTTCTCATGCATAACGGCGTTCTGTCCGGTCCTTCACCAACTCACCCCCAACTCCCCTCACATTATCACCGCCTAACTCTTCCAAAGACACGTGTTGCGCCACACCCAGCCGCTGCAGCCCCTGTATATTATGCACTGATTCACTTCTGCCCTCACAATTCTTCGTTCAGGTTGTCACCTTCTATTACTAGATAATTGTTGCGCCGCAATTTCTTGCAACATAATTGCTGCACCATGTATGACTGGTTCTTTGCTATGCCGAGTATTACAGATTTGTTCATAGCTCCACTTGACAACTTGACAACGGATATAAAACCTCCTTTGTGGGCCTTCGTACCCAAATTCACTCCCGGTATGTATGTGAATCCAACACTGCTATGCACCGACTGTGCATGGAATGTATCTTAGCAGCTATTATTGTCGATATGTATCCTTGTACCGTCTCTAAATAAGTTTTAAATTCCAATCTGCCTTTTATCGCCCCCTTCTCCCCTTTCCTCCAACATTTTTCCCAGTAGGCATAAGAGGCTTCAATTATTAGGCATAAGAATTATGTCCTAATGATGATCTGTGTACCTAGCTAACGGATCGAAACGCCGTTGACTCTAATAACACCTTATACAAAAATAAATATGTACTACTAATGTAAAGGTGTGGATTATGTTCTGATGTACCATGACATTGTGCAAATTCTGGTACCTCAAACCTCACGCTCTTGCCTACAAGCCCTTTTGTTCTAGTTTTGTCACTGTATGTCAGTTACACATGTGTTAAGTTGGGTGCAGGCTTGTACCCTACGTTGTGAACTGTTGTGTAACATTCTTAATAATCATCTATAAGTAAATACTAGACCGCTGTCCGGCTGGACAAGTCACAATCAATATAGCTACGACTGTGTCTATATTTATTCATTGTGTTTATTCTTGCTTAATGGGACCACTGTTGTTTGAATTGCATTGTTTGCATCAATTCTAGTGCCTGGCCTGTGTTATTGCATTGTTTGCATCAGATTCTCTAGTGCCTGGCCCGTGTTATTGCATTGTGTCCATCATATTCTTCTAGTCCCTTGCCCATGTTATTGCATTATTTGCTTCAACCCTAGTGTCTGGCCCATGTCATTGCATTGTTTGCATCAGATTCCCCTAGTACCTGGCCTGCGTTATTGCATTGTTTGCATCAGATTCTCTTGGTGCCTGGCCCGTGTTATTGCATTGTTTGCCTCAGATTCTCCTAATGCCTGGCCTGTGTTATTGCATTGTTGGCATCAGATTCTTCCAGTACCTGGACTGGGTTCTTGCATTGTTTGCATCAATCCTAGTGCCTGGCCTGTGTTTTTGCATTGTTTATGTCAGATTCTCATAGTGCCTGGACTGTTTTATTGCATTGTTTGCATCAGATTCTCCTAGTGCCTGGCGTGTGTTATTGCATTATTTGCTTCAATCCAAGTGCCTGCTCCGAGTTATTGCATTGTTTGTATCAACTTCTCCTAGTGCCTGGCCTGTGATATTGCATTGTGTCCATCAGATTCTTCTAGTCCCTTGCCCATGGTATTGCATTATTTACTTTGACCCCTAGTACCTGGCCTGTGTTATTGCATTGTTTGCATCAGATTCTCATAGTGCTTGGCCCGTGTTATTGCATTAGATTCTTCTGGTGCCTGGCCTGTGTTATTGCATTGTTTGCATCAGATTCTCTTAGTGCCTCACCCGTGTTATTGCATTATTTGCTTCAATCCAAGTGCCTGGCCCGTGTTATTGCATTGTTTGCATCAGATTCTCCTAATGCCTGGCCTGTGTTATTGCATTGTTGCATCATTCCTAGTGCCTGACCTGTGTTTTTGCATTGTTTGCATAAGTTTCTTCTTGTACCCGGTCTGTGTTATTGCATTGCTTGCATCAGATTCTCCTAGTGCCTGGCCTGTGTTATTGCATTGTTGGCATCAGATTCTTCCAGTGCCTGGACTGGGTACTTGCATTGTTTGCATCAATCCTAGTGCCTGGCCTGTGTTGTTGCATTGTTTTTGTCGGATTCTCATAGTGCCTGGACTGTTTTATTGCATTGTTTGCATCAGATTCTCCTCGTGCCTGGCCTCTGTTATTGCATTTTTTGCATCAGATTCTCCTAGTGCCTCGCCCATGTTATTGCATTATTTGCTTCAATCCAAGTGCCTGCTCCGAGTTATCGCATTGTTTGTATCAACTTCTCCTAGTGCCTGGCCCGTGTTATTGCATTGTTTGTGTCAGATTCTCCTACTGCTTGGCATGTGGTATTGCATTATTTGCTTCAACCCTAGTGCCTGGCCCATGTTATTGCATTGTTTGCATTTGATTCTCCTAGTGCCTGGACTGTGTTATTGCATTATTTGTATCAGATTCTCCTAGTGCCTGGACTGTGTTATTGCATTGTTTGCATCTGATTCTCCTAGTGCCTGGACTGGGTTATTGCATTGTTTGCACAAGATTCCTCTAGTGCCTGGCCTGTCTTATTGCATTGTTTGCATCAGATTCTTCTAGTGCCTGGCATCTGTTATTGCATTGTTTGCATTAGATTCTCTTGGTGCCTGGCCCGTGTTATTGCATTGTTTGCATCAGATTCTTCTGGTGCCTGGCGTGTGTTATTGCATTGTTTGCAGCAGATTCTCATAGTGGTTGGCCCGTGTCATTGCATTGTTTGCGTCTAGTGCCCGGCCTGGGTTATTGCATTTGCGCCAGATTGTCCCAGTGCCTGGCCCGTGTTATTGCATTTTTGCATCAGATTCTCATAGTGATTGGCCCATGTTATTGCATTGTTTGCATCAGATTCTCATAGTGGTTGGCCCTTGTTATTGCATTGTTTGCATCAGATTCTCTTGGTGCCTGGCCCATGTTATTGCATTGTTAGCGTCTAGTGCCCGGCCTGTGTTAATGCATTGTGTGCATCGATCCTACTGCCTAGCCTGTGTTATTGCATTGCTTGTGTCTAGTACTCCGCCTGTGTTACTGCATTGTTTGCATTAGGTTCTTCTAGTGCCTGGCCTGTGTTATTGCATGCGTCAGATTCTTACGGTGCCTGGCCTATGTTTTTTGCTTCAATCCAAGTGCCTGGTCTGTGTTATTGCATTGTTTGCGTCGATTTGTCCCAACGCCAGGCCTGTATTATTGCATTGTTTGCGTCACATTTTTCTAGTACCCGGTCTGTGTTATCGCATTGTATGTGCTGCTTTTGGTATGTTATTATTCTAATAGTTGCAGCTTTTCTAAAAAACATGGCACCTTTTATTCCAATCAAGTGCATCTGACTGCAAGGACACTGCACTCTTCCTGCAGGAGCAATCGACTTCCTAGTTATGTAGCAACAGACAGCACAGCATGTCTGCCAGAGATATCGTAGGGTCAGAAACAGTACATAGGTAAGTAGGTATGATGGAAAACAAACTGTGAGTAAGATTTTGAAGGAAGAAGCTGCTGTGATAGGCGGCAAAACATCCATGTCAAAACATCAGCAGTAAGACAATGGTACATGGAATGAAAATGATAGATTTATTTACACGTCTGTGCAGTGCGTGTCACTTATTGTTCTTTTCTTCCATGAGATGGTTTTACAAAGCAACTCTGATCTCAATAAGTGTGGAGCTTCCACGAATCCCAGAGACGGGCCGTTCCAATGACGGTAACAGAGAAGGTTGAAAGATCTGAGTCTTGATCCTGGCAGATGGACTGGTGATCCCTGAGGGGGTGTAGTTGGTCTGTGTGTTGCCACGGCTGTCCAGGGGGTTTAAAAAAAGTCAGCAATTTGTGGAGGGCCTTCTTTTGGGTGAGAACCATCCAACTTCATGCAATACGGACTTGAGGGTTTGTGTCTGCGCAGGATGAGTTACATTCTGATAGCAAAATGGAGGACCTTGTCCGAAGGGGATTGATGTTACCAATGATTAACATCTTAAGTTAGGACAGATAGAGAAAGTCCATTTACCTCAATGACAAACTGCATAGTAGACTATATAGAAAACCTACTTCCTGCAATTCCATCCTGCATGCATCTAGTTCTCATCCACAACACCAAATAAAATCAATTCCGTATGGCGAGTACCTCAGAGCCAGACGGAATTGCAGCGAACAGACAGAATTTGACAAATGCATTACCAACATGAAGAATAGATTTCTGAGAAGAGGTTACCCTATTGAGTCAATAGTGAGTGCTGAAAAGAGAATAAGACGTATAGACAGACCAGGTTGTTTGAAGAAACGCACGGAGCCTGTATCCTCCAACAGACAAATAAGATTAATCACAGAATTTAACGCTCTGCATCAAACTGTGAGGAAGAGTTTCAACAGACATTGGAACCTCCTCATAGCTGATCCGGTTCTGAAGGACTGGTTACCTACCACACCCGCAATCACCTATAAAAAGGGACATACACTAAGGAACAAACTTAGTCCTACAGTTCCCCTTAGCACAACGGCCCATAATTGGCTTACAACTAAAAGCATGGGTTTCTTTGGATGTGGCTTCTGTTCTATGTGCAGATGGGGGAAACACGGAACTAAAATCTTTAAAGGTTTTGACAACACCACCTATGACATCAAACAGAACATCACATGCTTGACCAAGTTTGTGGTATATATCATAGAATGCCACTGTGGTAAACAGTATGTTGGCAGCACCATCAGGGCTCTGAAGGATAGACTGGCCGAACATATGAGGGCGATACAAAAAAGAGACCCTAAATACCCAGTGGCTTTGCATATAGCGGAATGCCAACCATTGGAGGACGACATCAAAGTGCGTTTCTTTGGTATCGATGTCATTCCACCGAATATTAGAGGTGGGAACAGGGAACTTACTTTAAGACGTAAAGAAGCTATGTGGATCATGCGCTTGCAGTGCGTGGAACACGGGCTGAATTATGATCAAGAATTACAATTCTTTTTGGGAAACTGAGTCTACCTTTCTCTGGGAGGGTGGTCGTACATTTTTCAAATCTCTGTATCCACTGTGAATAATATGTAATTGTATTCAGGAAGCATTCATTGACGATTCATACAGCCACATATGGCTCCTAAGGATATATTTAGTCTATTTACTATTTAAGAATTGCATTATACACGGACATAATATGAGCATAGTATCCCTTAGGCCAGCTGCCCTCAAGGAGGAGTAATATATTGTTCTTGGGGTGCTATTGGATTAACTGTGATGTATGAAAAACTTTTATTGTACTCGAACTGTATTATTTACTGAATTGGAATAATGTCACTGGAGTCACCAGGGTGTAAGGCGTGGACAATTACAACACAGTACACTATGTATGACAAACACCTATCGACGCAACGCCACATTAAACAGTACCAGCGTTTGTTCAAATACAGACATGTATTTCTTGTAGCTTCTGCACACCCCTACTTTAAGACTAAGAACAGACGCACGCGGATAACTCTTTGCGTAATTCGGGCTTTATAATACACACTTTCACGTAGACTTAAGAATTTGAACGTTCCTTTTCGCAATTGGTTCCACCATTGTATATCATAAATCTAACCCTCCCTACATGCATTACTCGCAGAACTTTTGGGTTTTCCTTGAGAATAGGCGCTTTTGAATTACTTAAATTATTCAGGCTTCACGTTAACCAGTAACCCAGTCTTCCATCATGGCGGACGCTTTCTCACAGAGCGTATGTAGGACTGCGGTCTAGTCTTCCGTGAGTTCTACTATAGAAATATGACTTCCTGTGCCCAGTCACGTGTCCGTAACGTGGTAGACGGCGACCGGGAATCACAAGAGGGGGAATACAACGTAGCTGGTGAGTTTTCCTAGCTAGAACCCCCTTTTACCTAAAGCTTTACGTTATCTGCAGACTGGAGCGTATAACTCACAATCACCTCCGGTTTTGAATGAGGGAACGTTAAACTAACAATCGCTCTGATTCCCTATTTTTCCTAGATTGTTCTAACGGAAACGCCACAGTATTATAAGTCATATGCTGACTAAAGCTGATCCCCTCCCGGTACAGAGACACACTAACATGTGTTAAGGTACTTTTTTCTTTCAATTTTGCAATACAGGATATTGAAGAGTCTTCCTATGGTAGACTAGCACGTTTACAGACTAGTGACACAGAGAATTTCTCTTTCTCACACAGAGTTTTCTCACTGCACAGCCACACACTTTGGCTGTGTTGTTCCACTGACGTCAATTAATCGTATTCTGGTGGTTTACCGACCACGAAAATTCTCATCTACGCGTTCTATTTAGAATTCTACTGGTAAGAACACTTCGTTTAAAATAATTAGAATCATGTTGCCCCTGACATATGTTTCTCGCATTCTCATTATTTCCACCACATACTCTTATTCTTACCTAGAATGTTACCCACATTATATCCTTCTTGACTGGGCCTACGTATCGATAGGCTGTGCCACAAGGTAGGCGCGTGGCTTTTCATGTTTTTGGCCGCTTTGTGCACCATTTTCGTTCCAGTACATAGGTGCACCATTAAATTTGCATGTAACCACCCTTTTTAGGGCTCGGCTGAACGCGCGGAAGCGCGTCTCCGCCGAGAACCCTATTGTGGCCGTGTCTGCTTCCCAGGAGACAATCCTGGCCACGCGCATGGCGATTTGAAAGTGCCACGCGCACGCGAACGCGCGCTGTGGCCAGGCGCTGTCTCCTGGGAAGCTCGAATCACCACACGAAACACCACACACGCATGCGCATACACACAGACACAAGCGCCCATGCACGCACGCACATACATACATACAGCCACCCCCGCACACGCACTCATACACACACACAAGTGCACCAAGGCCCCCCCTCCCCGCCGCCGTCACCGTCGCACACATACATACACACACGAGCATACACACACACACACGAGTGCACCAAGCCCCCCCAGCCCTTTTGAACTTACCTGGCCAATCTCGGGGGACTCTGCTCTCCGCACGCGGCGCACAACCTCCTGCTGGCGCGGACCCGGGGCTCTCTACCGCTCACAGGAGCCCCGGGCGCGAGACGCATGGACTCTGCCTGCCTCCTCTTCCGGTCCGGACGCGGCTCCGCCTCCGTCACAGGCGACCTTGCCTGACTTCCGTTTTTCCGCTTCTTGTTTTTCACTGCCGCAAGTTCTTTCACAATCTTCGTCAGGACTCATAATGCAAGCAAGATTATTGACTTTGTCAACGCTAACAATTCTTTTTACATCGGTCAGGTCTTGTTACTGTTGCATTTATGGCTTTGAAGCTACCTGTTTTCAATTTTAGGTCTTCTGTCAGCTCTGACACTGTTCAACTCCCTTAAAAATCTGATGGGCGCAGTGTGGCTTACACCACCTGCCTTCGGCTGCATAAACAGTAGTCTCAGCAAAGACGAAATCTGTTATGCCTGTAGTATACTATTGAAATCCTGATCGGAAATCTAGGCCGCAGATTGCTCAATACTGATCTTGAAAGAAGATTGTGAAGAGCCAACTCGCACCGGACTCGAGCTATGGGGACAGTGGTGTGTTGAACGAAAGAATGTGATCCCGTTTGGTTATGCACGTCCTGGGCCCGGGCGCCAGGCAGCGAGGCTGAAAGGCAAGGTTTTATAGAGGTGGTAAAGTTTGTGGCTGTTGCTAAGTGTGTACTGTAGATGCCATGGGATGCACTCAGCAAGCAAGAATGCCTCAGCCTGACAAATCCCACGCACAAATCTCCTTGTCGCAAGCTAAAGGCCAGACTCCTGTCAAGTCACAGAAACTTTCCACATGTTGGCACCGACGGGTGGGAACGTTTAATTTCTTGCGATCTCTGGCTGTGTATACTTGCGATCTCTGGCTGTGTATACTTGCGAGTTCTAGTACAAACTTGATGTGTATTTAGATAATTGGTGGTTTTAGAGTTTCCAATAAATATGTGTAATTTAGTATTTTATGGAGTTTATGTGGTTTTAAAAAAACGTTTAAACTATAGTTTAAAAAGTAAGTCCAAAAATTGTGAGTTTAATCATTTGATGAATTATTTCTGCGACAGTTTATTTTCTGATCTGCGGTGGTGCTGTACAAATCTGATGTAAGGTTTCATTGTATCATGTATCTCTGCAAGTGCAGGGAGGTACTTCTTTGTTAAATCCCACCCTGGGTGCTTGTCGTCAGTGCTGTGAGATGGAACATTCCTTGAGTGCATGACTGGGGTTCCTGTTGTAACTTCCTTTACATCTAATCACTGGCCGGTACATGCTAGCTTGAAGTATGTTCTTCATGTCATTACATGCCCAGAGTGGAATGCAAAACGTTAACCTCGGCTCATCTGTGGTGCCCTGTGCAGAACGCTTCGAGACCCCCTCCTCGTGGAGAGGCGTCATTTACATAATATGGCACTAAGGAAAGGTTCATTACTCTGTGTGATTAATGGCATTGTTGCCTCTATCATTTGCCGCAATTTTGCTAACTATCTTTAGTGACAAAATATGCCAAACATGTTTAGTCAGAAAACTACAATAAAAATCAGCAAGTGCAAATGTGTGTATTGATTTAATGTCGCATTCATAAATGTGCAATTGTTTTCAGAACTAGCATACTCACTGAGTTGTTCGAGTGCTGCTCGTTTGTTTTTATTTTTCTGTCACTTCGAGGTTCAGAAGGTGCGACGGCACTCTCTCACAACTCTAGACCATGGGATTTATTGGAACAGGGACAATGCTAACTGCGCATGTCTGCTAGGCTGGCATGCCAACAGGCCTCCGTGCTGCGAAGAGGTCAGAAAGCGGTTGGGAGGCGCTACTTAGAACAATCTATTCGGGAAAAAATGAAGGCTGTACGAATATATATATATATATATATATATATTACCTACTGGCGGTCGCCAGTAGGTATATATAGTTAGGATTTTTTCTCTATGGGTTTTTTGAAAATTCTATGTCTAATAACTTTGGCGTTTGTGGACGGAATTGGCTGAAACTTTCAGGAAAATGGAACATTTTGTTTCTGAGCAGCCCTTGAAAATTTGGGGGGGGTTCGTCAAGGGGGGGCTGAGAAAAAAGGGGGGTCCCAAAACGTGTTTTTAACATTGAGTTTTCCATAGGGCGGTTGGCCTCACTTTTAGCCCGAACGGGTGAATGGATTTGCACGAAACTTGGCAAAATTGTAGGGACTGGTAGCCCGATGTGCCTTTTGTAGGTCTCAATATATGTGCTACAGTGGATTTTGAGAAATTAACGTTTAAAAAAAGATATATATCTGTAACAGCGGACCGGGCAGCGCTCCAGGACGCGTACTTTTCGCGCAACGGAGCTTTGTGAAGCGAAGCTGATTGGTTCTCCGGCGTCTGTCAACATTCCAAACAGTCCGTAGCGGCCGCCATCTTGTCTCTCGGTAGGATCGAGAGACAAGAGGAGGCCAAAGCGAAGGGGCAAATGACCATAAGGGGGAATAGTAGATCCTCCCTGACCCCCTACGTTTGATGTGGAGGTTTTAAAAGGGCTCCGCGGGGCAAAAAAAAAATAAAATAATAATAATCGAACGGCTGAATGGATTTGCACGAAACTTGGCAAAATATTAGGGACTGGTAGCCCGATGTGCCTTTGCTAGGTCTCAATATATGTGCTCCAGTGGATTTTGAGAAATTAACGTTAAAAAAAAGATATATATCTGTAACAGCGCTCCGCTTCGCGTACTTTTCGCGTTACGGAGCTTCGCGAAGCTGATTGGTTCTCCGGCGTCTGTCAACATTCCAAACAGTCCGTAGCGGCCGCCATCTTGTCTCTCGGTAGGATTGAGAGACAAGAGGAGGCCAAAGCGAAGGGGGAAATGACCATAAGGGGGCATAGTAGATCCTTCCTGACCTCTTAGGTTTGATGTACCATTTTGTCAAGTTTGGTGTAATTCCGTTCAGCCATTCAGGCTGTAGACGTATGTAAATGTCCTATGGAAAATTGCATGGGGAAAACACATTTGAAAGTGTTGAAATTTAGAACCAATTAAAATGTTACTTTGGTTTTGTATTTGTGTGTGATGAAAGTTAATTGGTTATGTATATATGTCAAATGAGAGGAAACCACAGCCATTTTGTGATACTACTGTCTGAGGTACATTTGTGAGGAATTTTTGGTGGTGAATTTCTGGTGTTTGATTTACACAGTACTAACACTTTTCCTACTTTTGAAAAGGTGAGTTGTTAATTTGTAAGGGGAACTATGTTGTACACTTGAAGATAATTTGAAAAATGTTTTCTGTTATTTATTTGCAGTCCTTCTGTTATACTAAATACTTGATAAAGTTAGTTTTATATTATGTATTACTAAAAACGATAAATGAAAGTGATTATTTTTTTCTGCAATTTACAGCAAGCAATTTCAAAATAAAATGGCTCACAATGAAGAGACCGTGGCAATTTCTTTTGAATTGTCCACTACATTGATTGAAATTGAGAGCACCAATAATGAAATATTGTCACAAGGAGGACATGACTTGTATGATTCCATTAGATTGATTGAAATGGACAGCACCAAGAATGAAATATTGTCACAAGGAGATGACTTGAATGATTCCACTACATTGATTGAAATTGAGAGCACCAATAATGAAATATTGTCACAAGGAGGAGATGACTTGTATGATTCCATTAGATTGATTGAAATGGACAGCACCAATAATGAAATATTGTCACAAGGAGGAGATGACTTGAATGATTCCACTACATTGATTGAAATTGAGAGCACCAATAATGAAATATTGTCACGAGGAGATGACTTGAATGATTCCACTACATTGATTGAAATTGACAGCACCAATAATGAAATATTGTCACAAGGAGGAGATGACTTGAATGATTTTTTTGATCAATCTCTTGATGGCGAATTTATCGAGTGTTTGGAGACCATAGAGTTACAAGAATCATCATTGGAGACTTTTAATGAGGACATTGCTGATGAGGACATGTTACTAGTTCTTTCAAATTTAGAAAATTCTGAAGAATAAATTTATATTTAGAAATCAAAAATTGTTTGAGACATTATTCATTTTTATTTTTAATTTATGAGGTTGTAGCGAAGTGATTGTAGTATAAAATGAGACTTATAGTATAGAGTGCAACATTTTTATGTTACATGGTAAGTTTACTCATATTTACTTCCCTTCTGCCACTATATTATCTCCAATGTGTATTTGACATCTCTTCTTCATCTCCGGCCTCCTTTCTCTCACTGTGTGTCTCCGATGCATCTTATCGCTGCTATTTTGTGTAATTACAGAAGAGAGTAAAATAAAATAGTTCGGAACGTGAAAAGGGGGCAAAGTAGAGTACTCCTCACCCCCTAGGCCTTTTTAGGCGGTCCCAAAAGGATCAGTTTCTGCTTTCCTGAGAGATTATGGTATGAGTTCCATATACCACAATAACTTGCATTACAACATGCAAGATATCTATCTCCTATTACCAACTTTTGGAGATATTCGCGCTAAGCGCGAATATCTCCAAAAAGTAACACCTGCCCTGAGCAGTTCTTAGCCATGTTATCCAATGGGAGGTGGATAACATGGCTAAGAGCATTAGCTCGGTAATGCATGAATATCGCTGAGTTTTTAGCGATATTCATGCATTGCGACCGTTTATTATCGCATTTGCGATAAACCTTGATAATAGCAAGGTTTATCTTCGATAATTTCTGACGATGCTTAGTGGTAAAAAATTGGTTGGTAAGCATCGTTAGCGATAAATATCGCTTAACTTTGGTAATATGCCCCAACGTCTGTTAACGTTCGATTCGAAGGAAATGAGGAAGTGTTGAAAAACATTGTCTGCGCCATCTTGCCTTTTTTGAAATGCCACACTTTTGTCGTGCACGGCAGCCATTTTAGATGTCTTGACCAGACCCACTCTCTGCACGCTGTCGATTCGTAGCATGGCTCCTCACCCACGCAAGCATCTTCCCTAGGCACTGGTCACCACCGCTCTCTGTCTTATGCATGGGCAATAAACCTCCCCCCATCTGCGCTGCTCTTCCCTGAGAATCACACTCTGTGCCCGCCCGACACCTCCCTTTCGCCCTATTCACTACCGCACCCTCTGACACTCCTCTTTCTCTGTGTCCGATTGTCCAGGCTATCAGCTAGCCCTGCAGATGTAGTTTATGGCCCCAGCTGTAAAGAATCACCCCTCTTCAAAGGAGTTATAGTAGATTAAGGCCCACACCCGATGAGATCCGTCACACCACACGTGTTCCTACTATCTGAAAACCATCCTGTATTGTGATTGGGGAGGGGACCGAGCCTGAAGCGGAAGATTCCAGGAATGACTCTTTGTACATCAAAGTTTTTACAATTATGTGTCACATTAAAAATATATAGCACTCCAACAAAGTAGTAGGAATATAAAACTTTAATAACATATAAATATATACAAGAAAACAAAAACAGTAAAAACATTTAAACAACGAAGAGACCGTGGCAATTTCTTTTGAATTATCCAATAGATTTATTGAAATTGACAGCACCAATAATGAAATATTCTTGTCAGTAGCGGTCTGTTGTGCGAATAGTTCCAAGGCAGCAGAACGCGCTGAAATCTGGATGTCACGAAGGTGATGTCTAGTAAGTTGCCGCCCAGCAAATAACGGCGTGGGGCGCCGCGGGGGTGAGTGAGTCCAGTAGGCACCACAGCTATTCTTACCGGCATTGCAGAATTACTGGTGGGGACAATGGCTGTGCTGTAGCAGGGTCACAGCAGAAACAAAAAGGATTCTGTTGAAGATGTTGTTGGTTTTCAATTTGAAAACAGTTCTGGTGTCAACTGCTATGCTAATGTAGTGGTTAATGTTTTGTTTTCTCTAGAAAATGTAAAAGAGGGGGAGGCAGTCCAAAGTTCCGTTAAAAGGGCAAAGGAAAGGATCGGTGGTTTGAACTATCAGTCAAAAAGGGGAGGGGGTGCAATAATTTTTCCTACCGGGTCACACTGTGCTTTCACCGGAAGTGAGGTCTGCAGGATTCTAGTAATTCAAAGTGAGGCTGGCGCCAGCATGGGAGCGCCGACGTCCCGCGGATACAGTTTCGTCACTCCACGGGCGATCATGGCAGTCATTCCCCATCGGGGGTCGGAGACTCCCGCGGCTCCTCTAGAATCTTCAAGGTCGTGGAGGACTACGGTGGTGGAGTCAACCAGTGACCGGGCCATTTCTTTATGCTGGGCCCGCTCTTGCCAGGTCGACCGCCATTTTGAGAGTTTGGCAGCTACCGGCGATCGCGGGGTCACATGAGCGGACGGGCTCCACCCTGCCGGGCGAGACGTTGCAGCATGGCCACAGTGGAAGAACCCTTTTCCGGGCGCCTGGAGCGCTGAGGGTGCAGCTGGGAAGCCTCCACCTGGGGAGGCGGGAGAGGCCTGTTCGCACCGTCTCTCCCTCCCAGTGCACCCCACGGCGTCTCGCTTGAGATTTGTTATGGCCGGACCAGGCGATGAGGACGAGGGGGGGGGGGTCGGAGGCATGTGCAAGACATCCCCCCCAGTGTTGTCGCAGCCATTATAAAAGAAAGAAGTGTCCCGTCCGTCTTCGGGCCGGGCTTCCGGTGGATGTCGGCCGGACGCCCCTGGCTCTGGCCCCATGAACGGGTTTCTTGGTTTATCGGCTGCAGCCGGATCCCGTCGGCCTCGGCCCCCCGACCGTTGGTGGCCGGACCGGAAGAGCATGTGGCGGGACTACCTGCAACTCTCAAGGGCCACCGCGGCCGGACTGGGAGAGAGAGGGGAGGGTCGAGGAGACATTCCCCCCCCCTGCAACTGTTCAGCGTTGTAAAGGCAATCCCCTGGTCGGGTCCCGCTGGCCTCGGCCTCTCCTCCGGCTACACCCTACGTTAGGATCTCCTGGCCGAGGCGTGGCAGCAGGACCTGCCTTATATGGGCTGCTCCCGGCTGGGCGTAGCCGGAACCCTGCCCCACCTTGGAAGTTTCCAGAGTGGGGGCGGATGTTCTACTGACTTGCATTTTCCCTAGTCTATCGATTTTTTTGACGTGGCAGGCGGTGGGACAGCGAGGGGTGATTTGGTTTCTCTTACTGTTTTTCTGGTCTCTCACCACTGGCATATTTTAACGTTTTCTTGTTTCTAGGACATTAATAGGTTTTATCATTATGTTATGTTATCGTTTCTTTGTTCGTTGTTTAATAAAAGTTCATGTTCATCAGTGGCCTACTGATTTTCGTTTTCCTATTTTTTTCTTTCCAGGTTGTTTCATGGTAAAGTTTCTGTTAACAGGATACAGTGATCACTTCGTTATTATTGCATATGTCCTTTTCACTAGGGGTGCTCTCTGGTCGGGCCAGATGACGTATCTCTAGTAAATGGTCCGGGTGAAAAAGGTGCATCAATCAGTGGGGAGTAGATAGGCATGACAGATTACAACGGGGGAGAAAGGTCCGCATTACGTACCCTTTCACTACTTGCAAAGATTTTCCTACGTTTATTTGCAAACAGGGAATACCTCCAAAAATAACTAATTCCCAAACAGTCAATGTTCGGACAATCAATCAATCAATGAGGAATGAAATAGGTACGACGTGTTAAAGGCTTGCGTTACCTACCCTTCACTATCTGCAAAGGGAGAGAGAATATTCCTATTCTTCCTCGTTTGCAGGTAGAGAAGATCCTTAAGAGAATTAACTTCGAACAATTCAATGCTCGATTGAAACAATCAACAAGGGGTACTGTGAACACAAATGAACGCCGCTTATGTACATACGCATTGCTATTTTCAACAGGTTGTTCCTAATGTTTCTATTTTAGCGAGGTCAAAAAGAGATCCCATTAGTGGCCTACTGATTTTGCTCGATTCCTTTTGTTTTTTTACACGATTTTTCGCTATCTGCAAAGACTAAACAGAGTATTGCGACTCTGTGCTTGTTTGTAAATAGAGAATGAACCAAAGAGAACAATCAATCAAATGGAGAGAGAAGCAGGCACGACGGATTACAAAGGGGGCAAAGGGCTGCGTTAACTACCCTTCACTATCTGCAAAGAGAGAGTACTCCTAATAGAAATGAGGGGTGGGGGGCAGCATTCAAAGCAGATCAGTGTGCATAAACACGAAAATGTTTTTACTTACCACGTACTTGACATTCGACAGCTTATGATATTTGCTATTAAAAAACCATTGAAATTCACTGAAAAAACCATAGGTTATAGACCATATATAGTTAGGAATTAGCATTTACAAAACCTTGAAAATTCACTGAAAAAACCATAGGTTATACACCATATATAGTTAGGAATTAGCATTTAAAAAACCTTATTTTACTCACACAAAACCATTGAAATTCCATATATAGTTAGTTGCACTAACTATATATCGCGCACCCGCAATCCACTGCTGATCATGTCACATATTACATCATTCATGACATGGTCAGTGACATCACTGATGACATCACTGATGACATCTCAAATGACATCACTGATGACATCACTGATGACATCTCATTTGACATCATTCTTGTGCTAATACGATAAATCTCTTCAGACTCTAATATAACCTTAGATACACTCAGTGTATACAGACACTCACACACTGCCACTCATCCATGGAGTTACTCACACACCCAGTCAGTCATGCAAAGAAACAATCTCACCTCCATTTCTTCAACTATACAGTTAAACACACCTTACTTATTGAAACATATACTAACACATATTTACTCTCTTATACAATCCCTGATACAAGTTCACAATGATCGATACAACCACTCACTCATTCAGTGGCTCTCATGCACAGTTATTTATATATGCCAACTCTCACATGTACTGTGTTTTACATATGTACTTACTATGACATGTAGCATTGAGATATCCATTCACTCATCAATACACTCATGCACACAGTCAACTGCCCATGTAGCTGTTTCCACATGCACTCTTGAACTCATACACCTAGTGAATAAACTGCTCACACATCTATGCATAGAGTCACACACCTTCCAGCCACCCCCACACAAACTCAATCTCCCATAGAAATACTTGGGCAACCAATTAATAAAACATATAGCCTCTCGTATAGCTAATGATCAACACATGCAGCAGTTTACAGAACAACAGACATAATGATGCACAAATTAAGACAGTTTAGTCACTAACCCATGCATTCAGTGAGACACATTTAATCACTCACTCATACAGTCAGTCACGCACCTACTAAATCCTTCATCCAGACACTTATACATCCACTCATTCTTCAATATGTAAGACATATTTTAACTTTACAGAAACATACAGTCACTGGATGTTGTCATCAGTGATGTCATCAGTGATGTCATTTGAGATGTCATCAGTGATGTCATCAGTGATGTCACTGACCATGTCATGAATGATGTAATATGTGACATGATCAGCAGTGGATTGCGGGTGCGCGATATATAGTTAGTGCAACTAACTATATATGGAATTTCAATGGTTTTGTGTGAGTAAAATAAGGTTTTTTAAATGCTAATTCCTAACTATATATGGTGTATAACCTATGGTTTTTTCAGTGAATTTTCAAGGTTTTGTAAATGCTAATTCCTAACTATATATGGTCTATAACCTATGGTTTTTTCAGTGAATATATATATATATTCACTGAAAAAACCATAGGTTATAGACCATATATAGTTAGGAATTAGCATTTACAAAACCTTGAAAATTCACTGAAAAAACCATAGGTTATAGACCATATATAGTTAGGAATTAGCATTTAAAAAACCTTATTTTACTCACACAAAACCATTGAAATTCCATATATAGTTAGTTGCACTAACTATATATCGCGCACCCGCAATCCACTGCTGATGATGTCACATATTACATCATTCATGATATGGTCAATGACATCACTGATGACATCACTGATGACATCTCAAATGACATCACTGATGACATCACTGATGACATCATCCAGTGACTGTGTGTTTCTGTAAAGTTTAAATATGTTTGATATATTGAAGAATGAGTAGATGTATAAGTGTCTGAATGAAGGATTTAGTAGGTGCGTGACTGACTGTATGAGTGAGTGAATAAATGTGTTGTACTAAATGCATGGGTTAGTGACTAAACTGTCTGACTGTGTGCATCAGTATGTCTGTTGTGATGTTAACTGCTGCATGTGTTGTTCATTAGCTATGCGAGAGGCTATATGTGTTATTAATTGGTTGCCCAAGTATTTGTATGGGAGATTGAGTTTGTGTGGGGGTGGCTGGGAGGTGTGTGACTCTGTGCATAGATGTGTGAGCAGTTGATTCACTAGGTGTATGAGTTCAAGAGTGCATGTGGAAACAGCTACATGGGCAGTTGACTGTGTGCATGAGTGTATTGATGAGTGAATGGATATCTCAATGCTACATGTCATAGTAAGTACATATTTAAAACACAATACATGTGAGAGTTGGCATATATAAATAACTGTGCATGAGAGCCACTGAATGTGTGAGTGGCTGTATGGATCATTGTGAACTTGTATCAGGGATTGTATAAGAGAGTAAATATGTGTTAGTATATGTTTGAATAAGTAAGGTGTGTATAACTGTATAGTTGAGGAAATGGAGGTGAGATTGTTTCTTTGCATGACTGACTAGGTGTGTGAGTAACTCCATGGATGAGTGACAGTCTGTGAGTGTATGTTTACACTGAGTGTATCTAAGGTTATATAAGAGTCTGAAGAGGTTCATCATATTATCACATGAATGATGTCATCAGTGATGTGATCAGTAATGTCAAATGAGATGTCATCAGTGATGTCATCAGTGATGTCATTTGAGATGTCATCAGTGATGTCATCAGTGATGTCATTGACCATATCATGAATGATGTAATATGTGACATCATCAGCAGTGGATTGCGGGTGCGCGATATATAGTTAGTGCAACTAACTATATATGGAATTTCAATGGTTTTGTGTGAGTAAAATAAGGTTTTTTAAATGCTAATTCCTAACTATATATGGTCTATAACCTATGTTTTTTTCAGTGAATTTTCAAGGTTTTGTAAATGCTAATTCCTAACTATATATGGTCTATAACCTATGGTTTTTTCAGTGAATTTCAATGGTTTTTTAATAGCAAATATCATAAGCTGTCGAATGTCTGATGATGTCACATATTACATCATTCATGACATGCTCAGTGACATCATCAGCAGAGGATTGCGGGTTTTTTGGCAACGTGCCTTATCCACGGTTTAATAACGCTGCCTTTTGCTTTATATAAGTTTTCAAATTGTATGAAATATATACCAATAGGTCGTTATGAACCTTTAGGTAGTGCTTTTCTTCATGAGGTCTGGTCGCTTCCATACACATACAGATGTTTCAAAGATGATCAAGAAGTTTATCTGAATGGAGAGGAATGCACTGAGACGCCAGATCATTCACTAATGTGTAGGCACATACAGTTACACGGTTCATGCAACAAACACCGACCAAATATGGCTTGCGTGTTGCAAGGCACGCCAGTTCCTGCTATCATCCCCACGTTCAAGTTGTTGGAAAATGGTAGTTATTTGATGCTCAATAATGAAGATTGTTCTCGGTTAATTAAAAGTATTCCTTTTATCGTAACAGTAAGTGAACGGGTTATTTGCTGCAGAAATGTTCTATTTCCTCCCACACATGAACATAGGGAGTTTTCAATCTCGCCACAAATACCAACCTTGGAAGCAGATTTCAACGGCATGGCAAGAATAAGAGCTCTTTTGTCTCAGAGAGAGGTGGCCTTGAGTTCGGCCCGTGAAACTTTCGTGCTTCACATAGCGAACACCCGTACAGAGGTGCAGACCCTTTTCAATTCAGATTTGCCTTTCCATTTCAGCAAGATGGTTCGCACTATCTTTAACGCATCCTCCACAAAGGCCCTGGCGCACTTTTTTAAAGTTGTTACCAGTGGTCTCGTGACTTCATTTGAGAAAATCTTTGGAGTCATCCCTGCTTTCTTTCATTCTATTTTTTCCACTCTGCTTCGTGGATTGCCATTTTTACTTGCATTACCAGCGGACGCTCTTGTGCTTTTTTACATTTTTAAATATGGATGTCCCTCCTATGCAACCTCCCGCCCTGCAGCTGCTGACACTGTTCCGCAATCGCATGCTAGAATATTATGGCACAATGCCGTTGGCGATATTAAGCACGGCATATGGGTTATCTTTTCGATTCTCCTACTTCACCTGTGTCCAGCCTGTATTTCACTGCCTGACCTGTGATTTTGATTGGGCCATTGATTTGTGTCTCTGCGGACCGGTTTCTCCTGACGTCGACTTTAATCAGCTGATGACTCCTATCATTACTCACGAGTTGGTTTGTCCTGGCGAAAGGATTATGGCTGTAGCATTGATGCATGGACTAATTGGTCCCTGGAATTTACTCGCGGCAACACAGTCTTTCTTGGAACAGAGCTTTCTTGAAAACCCACCGAGCTGTCCTCTGATGGTGATAGAGGATCCGGTGCTGGGAGAGCACGTATGTTCTTTTCCGCTTTTAAATTGGATGGCTGAACTCTTTTCGGATGAAGACGGTGACTTCCTATTGGAGGCTGTTGCAGCTTATTTTGCATACACAGTTATGTCATAGACCTTTTTCATTTTTGATATGCTGAGTACTAGCATTTCATTGACAATTCATTGACTTATTTGTCAAGTTTTTATTATTTAGCTTGCCTATTGGCTTAAGACTCCATAAAGTACTTGGCTGTTTTATTTTTCTTTAGCATTAAATTTTCCTAGTTTTTAATATTTTACCTTGCGGACCGTCCACATATAAAGTTGCAATCTGCTCTCATGAGATGGCACTTCTATTATCTTATTCAGTTCGTTTCCGGATCATGGGGAGGTGTCATCTAGGTCCTGGATATCTTTACACCGTGTTAAGTTAGCATGGGCTCATTACCGGTTTAAACGCCATTTTTCCTTTTTTGCAACTTCTGCACACGACACTTAGTTGTTGCTTTAGCTTTCAACCTAATAGTTCATCTTTCTTGAAAACCCACCGAGCTGTCCTCTGATGGTGATAGAGGATCCGGTGCTGGGAGAGCACGTATGTTCTTTTCCGCTTTTAAATTGGATGGCTGAACTCTTTTCGGATGAAGACGGTGACTTCCTATTGGAGGCTGTTGCAGCTTATTTTGCATACACAGTTATGTCATAGACCTTTTTCATTTTTGATATGCTGAGTACTAGCATTTCATTGACAATTCATTGACTTATTTGTCAAGTTTTTATTATTTAGCTTGCCTATTGGCTTAAGACTCCATAAAGTACTTGGCTGTTTTATTTTTCTTTAGCATTAAATTTTCCTAGTTTTTAATATTTTACCTTGCGGACCGTCCACATATAAAGTTGCAATCTGCTCTCATGAGATGGCACTTCTATTATCTTATTCAGTTCGTTTCCGGATCATGGGGAGGTGTCATCTAGGTCCTGGATATCTTTACACCGTGTTAAGTTAGCATGGGCTCATTACCGGTTTAAACGCCATTTTTCCTTTTTTGCAACTTCTGCACACGACACTTAGTTGTTGCTTTAGCTTTCAACCTAATAGTTCATCGTGATTTACATGAGAATAATATGTTATTGCTCTACTATCTGCTTTACTTGTTAAACTATATCTGTACAGCGACTGCTGAAGTTTCAAGAACAACACGATACAGAATTGTTATGAGGTCTGATCTCCACGACTTCATACTCATAACATAAGTGCAGCTTCTGCCAATTCTGGGCATGAGGCGGGTTTTATATTGCTTTGCCGAACACACATACACAACACTTGATGCGGTTCACATGAAGAGAGAGCTGGTGTATGCTGATGTGATTCCTTCAAATCTAAGACACTAAAGTATGGGCACGCCCTAAACCAACACAAACAGACCTTCTTAGCAAATAATATAATATGTGTATTAGGGAGGGTGAGATATAAGCAGCCGCGGGCCGTGGAGGGAGTTACGGTGGGGCAGGGAGGCGGGGAGGGGGAGGGGCAGGGTGGAGCCCTCTCCACCCTGCCCCTCCCCCTCCCCGCCTCCCTGCCCCACCGTAACTCCCTCCACGGCCCGTGGCTGCTTATAAGTGTTGATAACTCTTATTCATTTACAGCATGTTAACATACTGTCACCATTCGCTTTTTATGTACTAGTAACTATGCTGGTAATTTTGCTACTGATAATATGTGTACTTTTATTATCTAAGATACTACGCCTGAGAAGACGGCATTAGTAAATAAACATTTCAAATACACATGTGTTCTTCTTAACTCCATGTTCTGGTTTCTAAGAAATATATAACGACCGACTGTTCATGAGTTCCATGTATCCTGAGGTCCTATAAGTTCATATTCTGGATTGTCTAAACTTTGAGAGTTTGTTATATCCAATGTGACACTGTACCTAGCTTGCTAAGGGGTTTTTGATTACTAAGGTGAGTTTTGGGGCACCCTAATTCGCCGAGGTTCCAATCCTCTGTGCACAGTTCTCTGTGAGAACAGAAACACTGCGACAGGGCACCCCCGACCCTTGCTGGAGCTTCATCACACTTGCGATACAACTCCAGCAATGCGCCACCTTTACGGCACAGATACATCACGCATCTGTGCTGTTTTTGCCCCATGATGCACCGCATTGTAAATGCAGCACAC
Source organism: Lissotriton helveticus (assembly GCF_964261635.1). Classification (NCBI taxonomy): domain Eukaryota; kingdom Metazoa; phylum Chordata; class Amphibia; order Caudata; family Salamandridae; genus Lissotriton; species Lissotriton helveticus. The sequence goes on along the minus strand of NW_027611685.1, from coordinate 137,008 downwards.
CATAGGTGACGGAACAGCGGCACAGAATGACTAACACATCCCTGGTGATGCGCCAGTCATCATAAATCTATCCCTATGCTTCTTATCTTGTTCGAGATGAACCGCCATATGTATCATCAAAGTTTTTTGCATTTCCTAAATAGCGAACTTTAAGGAATAAATAGCGATTCTTTACCATTCCTAGTTTGCGATGAGCTATTTGCTAATTACAAATTACCCATTCATTTCCTTCATTTCCATAGGGCGGTTGGACTCACTTTTAGCTCGAACGGCTGAATGGATTTCCACGAAACTTGGCAAAATTGTAGGGACTGGTAGCCCGATGTGCCTTTGCTATGTCTCAAGATATATGCTCCAGTGGTTTTTACGAAATTTAACTTTGAAAAATATATATTGGGCTACATTGGCCTATATATATGTTGGAGCCCAAATGTAGCCCAATGTAGCCCAATGAAGCCCAATGAAGCCCAATGTAGCCCAATGTAGCCCAAAGATGGCCGCCAGAGACAAAAAAAACAAATGTAGCCCAAATATCAGCCAGATGTAGCCCAACTATAGCCCAGTGACAGAATGACCAATCAGCTTCGCAAACCTCCGTTACGCGAAGCGGAGCGCTGTTACAGATATATATCTTTTTTTGAACGTTAATTTCTCAAAATCCACTGGAGCACATATATTGAGACCTAGCAAAGGCACATCGGGCTACCAGTCCCTAATATTTTACCAAGTTTCGTGCAAATCCATTCAGCCGTTCGATTATTATTATTATTATTTTTTTTTGCCCCGCGTGGCCCTTTTAAAACCTCCACATCAAACCTAGGGGGTCAGCGAGGATCTACTATGCCCCCTTATGGTTATTTCCCCCTTTGTTTTGGCCTCCTCTTGTCTCTCGATCCTACCGAGAGACAAGATGGCGGCCACTACGGACTGTTTGGAATGTTGACAGACGCCGGAGAACCAATCAGCTTCGCTTCACAAAGCTCCGTTGCGCGAAAAGTACGCGTCCTAGGACGCTGCCCGGTCCGCTGTTACAGATATATATCTTTTTTTAAACGTTAATTTCTCAAAATCCACTGGAGCACATATATTGAGACCTACAAAAGGCACATCGGGCTACCAGTCCCTACAATTTTGCCAAGTTTCGTGCAAATCCATTCAGCCGTTCGGGCTAAAAGTGAGGCCAACCGCCCTATGGAAAACTCAATGTTAAAAACACGTTTTGGGACCCCCCTTTTTTCTCGGCCCCCCCTTGACGAACCCCCCCCAAATTTTCAAGGGCTGCTCAGAAACAAAATGTGCCATTTTCCTGAAAATTTCAGCCAATTCCGTCCACAAACGCCAAAGTTATTAGACATAGAATTTTCAAAAATCCCTTAGAGAAAAAATCCTAACTATATATACCTACTGGCGACCGCCAGTAGGTAATATATATATATATATATATATATATATATATATATATTTTCTCCAATCCTGTCACATCACATTTTAGCACACAGGCGCTGACTCCGTGGGGTCTTTCTTCAGAAACAAAGTTTATTTTCTTTTAGTGCACAGATCGACGCGTTTCGACGGTCACAGCCGTCTTGCTCACAATACAGAAAAACATTACGTCAGTGCTTTTAACATGTCAGGTGCTCATTGGATCATATGGTGGTTTACCTGTCGTCATGACAACCAGTTTTTCAAACTCACTGGAAAATTACAGCGTTAATTTCGTTTTTAACACAATTATTGCTTTAATCAGCTTCTCTTACATTTTCCGCTGCTAAATTTAGCATCAACTTAAATAAAAGACAATTATATTATCATTGTCGATTATTAACAAATACATAATTATTGTTTTGGCAATTGTTACCCATTTATGCACAAATTCATATGTTACAATGTGTTCGGGTTATTAATTCAATTACCGCATTCTCGCATTATATATAAATAATATATAAATACGGGTGGTGATATGGTTATATAGGGTCTAGTGCCCGATTGAAATAATTAATTTGGAAACCCTCCTTTGCAAGGGATTACTCTAATACAGCCCAAGTGGGCATAAATCTATTGATTGCAGTATCGAACCCAAATGTAATACTTTCTCCTCTGTACATTTCCTTATCTAAGTAAGTGCCTACAAAAAGAAGCTAAATCTTGGAAACCATCAATAAAAGTTTGTGAACATGTATAATATTTCATGTGACAGCTGACATGTATTTATTAAATCATATTCATTTATACGATTCTGTTCACGGAGGAAAGGTTAGGGGAACACTTGGAAGCTACTATGTAGCCAGATTAACTTTTTGTGTTTACAAATGTACACTTAGCGCTTCGTCCGCATTCAAACCATGTGGAGCCTTACTATCTAAGAGAATAATATATCTCGATTCTAATCTTCGGAGGGCTAGTTGTCTGTTTCCCCCTCTAATGCTCTTTTTTACATGGTCTATGACGAAGTACTTGATGTTTTCTGCTTTACCCTCATGTTTCAGATTGATATGTCTTGCCACCGGATACGTTGGGTCATTATTTGTAATGGCCCTGAGATGCTGAAGCACTCTCACGTGGACAGGATGTATTGTGCTTCCCACGTATCTTTTTTTGCAACTGCATTGCAAAACATAGACAGCAAAGTCTGTCTTGCAAGTATAGTTTGCTCGTATCTCTAGTGGCTTTTTCCTATATGGGACATCTACCGTAGTGACATTAGTTCCATATTGGCAGGCTTTACATTTTGTACATTTGTAGAAACCATTTTTGGTTTTTAGCCATGGTGATTCTTTTTTCTTTAACACTGGGGCATTGTCTACCAATTCTTCCCTCATACTTTTGGCTTTTCTAAAAGTAAGTTGCGGTACTTTATTGCAACTTCTTCCTATCACAGGGTCATTGCGGACTATTGGCCAATGTCTATAGATTATGTTTCTTAATTGCTTGTGATAGGCATTGTACCCTGTGATTAGACGTGGAGTCCCTGTATTCTGTTCAATTTTGAGTTTTTCAGTTTTTGCAGGAAACAATAGGTCTTTCCTCTCCCTCAGGTCACATTTCTGTTCTGCTGCTTTCAATGTGGTTTCTCGATAACCCCTGAGTCTTAGCCTGCTGAATAGATTTGTCTTAGAATTCCTGTAGCTTGTGATTGTGCTACAATTTCTTTTCATTCTAAGACATTCTGCATAGGGGATGTTGTCTATTAAATTAGGAGGATGGAAGCTGGTGGCGTGCAAGATTGTGTTTCCTGCGGTGGGTTTACGGTAGGTATTAGTTTGTATTTTATTGTCTACCACACGTAATTCTAAATCTAAGAAATTTATCTTGTCTCTACTGATATCGCAGGTGAACTTCAAATTCAGGCTATTTTGATTAAGTTGTTCAGCAAAATCTCTTGCACTTTCTTCACTCCCTTTCCAAATTACAAAGATGTCATCTATGTAACGACTATAAAGTGTTACATTATGCGTCATTTCCTCCATATGTTTCACCCTGAGTACTTGCTCCTCCCACCAGCCCATATGCAAATTAGCATAGCTGGGGGCGAAGCAAGTACCCATGGCAGTCCCCTGTGTCTGTCTGTACAGCAGTTTATTAAAGGTAAAAGTATTGTTCTCCAAACACCACTCCGTCATATGGAGCAACATTTGCGAATGTTTGTACATATCAAGGCTTCTACGTCCCAAGTAATACTTGATGGCATGTAAACCATCATGGTGTCTTATACTTGTGTATAGGCTTTGAACATCCAAAGTCATAAAAACAAAATCTGATTCCCATTTTACATCATAAATTTTTTTCAGAAAATCTCCACTGTCTCTTGTGTATGATGGTAGAGTTTTTACAAAGGGCTGTAGAAAGGAGTCCACAAATCGGCTAGTGTTTTCAAAAAGGCCCCCTATAGCGGAAATTATGGGTCTACCAGGAGGGCAGGTTGGATTTTTTCATCATGCCATTAGTTCCACCTTGATCCAGGTCCACCATTTCCCTGATGAAAGGCATATCATTAATTCGCCAGTTTGTGTCTCCTGTAGTTCCCTTTTCAGTGTTCATCTCTTTACAGTTAAAGAAATGTTTTCTCAATTTCAGTTTACGTGTGAACTGATGCAAGTCTATCCGAGTTTGAGTGTAATTAAAATTAGTTCGTTTGCAGAAGGATAATCCTAGTGATAAAGTTTTTTCTTCTTCGCTTGTTAAGGCCATATTGGTTAGATTGATTACTGTGTTTTTGTCTTTTTCTACTTCCTCATTTCGTGTGTCCATTATCGTCTGTAGTTCCGTCTGTAGTTCTGTTTCTTTGTATTGTCTTTTTGCTGTCTTACATTTTCCCCATCTCCTGTTTTTCCGTTTCCTGCTTTTTGTATTGATGTTTTGTCCTTGGTGGAATTCTGTCGACCTCGCAGTGGTCTTAGGGTTCTCAGTCTCTCTTCGCGTAAAAAAGCAAACTCATCTGCAGGTGTGGGTACTACTGCGCCTTCGGCCATCGATCCCGATGTGCCCGGTTCTGATTCTGCTCCAGAACTTGCTTCGGATTCCTCAGGTGTTCTATTGTCCTCAGCATTTGAGGTTGTTTGTTTTCTTTGTCTTATGCCATCATACTTTCTCGCAAATGTATAAATGCGCCCTTTCATGTAGTCTGCGCGGTCCCTTTGGAATTTTTCAGCTTTACGTTCCTTTATCGTTTGCTCATATTTATTCACACGTGTTTGGATGTCACTCATTTGTTTAGATATGTAATCTTGATCTTCTTGTTTTTCAAGTTCATGTGCAACATTGGCTAATTGCGCCAAAAGTTTTTCTCTATCCGTTACAGCATACTTTACTAATATTTCCAACATATTTTTAGATGACTGTGCATTATTATTAGCCCACTCTTCCAAAGCCCAAATGTAGCCCAATGTAGCCCAATGAAGCCCAATGAAGCCCAATGTAGCCCAATGTAGCCCAAAGATGGCCGCCAGAGACAAAAAAAACAAATGTAGCCCAAATATCAGCCAGATGTAGCCCAACTATAGCCCAGTGACAGAATGACCAATCAGCTTCGCAAACCTCCGTTACGCGAAGCGGAGCGCTGTTACAGATATATATCTTTTTTTGAACGTTAATTTCTCAAAATCCGCTGGAGCACATATATTGAGACCTAGCAAAGGCACATCGGGCTACCAGTCCCTAATATTTTACCAAGTTTCGTGCAAATCCATTCAGCCGTTCGATTATTATTATTATTATTTTTTTTTGCCCCGCGGGGCCCTTTTAAAACCTCCACATCAAACCTAGGGGGTCAGCGAGGATCTACTATGCCCCCTTATGGTTATTTCCCCCTTTGTTTTGGCCTCCTCTTGTCTCTCGATCCTACCGAGAGACAAGATGGCGGCCGCTACGGACTGTTTGGAATGTTGACAGACGCCGGAGAACCAATCAGCTTCGCTTCACAAAGCTCCGTTGCGCGAAAAGTACGCGTCCTAGGACGCTGCCCGGTCCGCTGTTACAGATATATATCTTTTTTTAAACGTTAATTTCTCAAAATCCACTGGAGCACATATATTGAGACCTACAAAAGGCACATCGGGCTACCAGTCCCTACAATTTTGCCAAGTTTCGTGCAAATCCATTCAGCCGTTCGGGCTAAAAGTGAGGCCAACCGCCCTATGGAAAACTCAATGTTAAAAACACGTTTTGGGACCCCCCTTTTTTCTCGGCCCCCCCTTGACAAACCCCCCCAAATTTTCAAGGGCTGCTCAGAAACAAAATGTGCCATTTTCCTGAAAATTTCAGCCAATTCCGTCCACAAAAGCCAAAGTTATTAGACATAGAATTTTCAAAAATCCCATAGAGAAAAAATCCTAACTATATATACCTACTGGCGACCGCCAGTAGGTAATATATATATATATATATATATATATATATATATATATATATATATATATATAAGATATATATCTGTAACAGCGGACCGGGCAGCGCTCCAGTACGCGGACTTTTCGCGCAACGGAGCTTTGTGAAGCGAAGCTGTTTGGTTCTCCGGCGTCTGTAAACATTCCAAACAGTCCGTAGCGGCCGCCATCTTGTCTCTCGGTAGGATCGAGAGACAAGAGGAGGCCAAAGCGAAGGGGCAAATGACCATAAGGGGGCATAGTAGATCCTCGCTGACCCCCTAGGTTTGATGTGGAGGTTTTAAAAGGGCCCGCGGGGCAAAAAAAAATAATAATAATAATAATCGAACGGCTGAATGGATTTGCACGAAACTTGGTAAAATATTAGGGACTGGTAGCCCGATGTGCCTTTGCTAGGTCTCAATATATGTGCTCCAGTGGATTTTGAGAAATTAACGTTCAAAAAAAGATATATATCTGTAACAGCGCTCCGCTTCGCGTACTTTTCGCGTTACGGAGCTTTGCGAAGCTGATTGGTTCTCCGGCGTCTGTCAACATTCCAAACAGTCCGTAGCGGCCGCCATCTTGTCTCTCGGTAGGATTGAGAGACAAGAGGAGGCCAAAGCGAAGGGGGAAATGACCATAAGGGGGCATAGTAGATCCTTCCTGACCTGTTAGGTTTGATGTACCATTTTGCCAAGTTTGGTGTAATTCCGTTCAGCCATTCAGGCTGTAGACGTATGTAAATGTCCTATGGAAAATTGCATGGGGAAAACACATTTGAAAGTGTTGAAATTTAGAACCAATTAAAATGTTACTTTGATTTTGTATTTGTGTGTGATGAAAGTTAATTGGTTATGTATATATGTCAAATGAGAGGAAAGCACAGCCATTTTGTGATACTACTGTCTGAGGTACATTTGTGAGGAATTTTTGGTGGTGAATTTCTGGTGTTTGATTTACACAGTACTAACACTTCTCCTACTTTTAAAAAGGTGAGTTGTTAATTTGTAAGGGGAACTATGTTCTACACTTGAAGATAATTTGAAAAATGTTTTCTGTTATTTATTTGCAGTCCTTCTGTTATACTAAATACTTGATAAAGTTAGTTTTATATTATGTATTACTAAAAACGATAAATGAAAGTGATTATTTTTTTCTGCAATTTACAGCAAGCAATTTCAAAATAAAATGGCTCAGAATGAAGAGACCGTGGCAATTTCTTTTGAATTGTCCACTACATTGATTGAAATTGAGAGCACCAATAATGAAATATTGTCACAAGGAGGAGATGACTTGTATGATTCCATTAGATTGATTAAAATGGACAGCACCAATAATGAAATATTGTCACAAGGAGGAGATGACTTGAATGATTCCACTACATTGATTGAAATTGAGAGCACCAATAATGAAATATTGTCACGAGGAGATGACTTGAATGATTCCACTACATTGATTGAAATTGACAGCACCAATAATGAAATATTGTCACAAGGAGGAGATGACTTGAATGATTTTTTTGATGAATCTGTTGATGGCAAATTTATCGAATGTTTGGAGACCATAGAGTTACAAGAATCATCATTGCAGACTTTTCATGAGGACATTGCTGATGAGGACATGTTACTAGTTCTTTCAAATTTAGAAAATTCTGAAGAATAAATTTATATTTAGAAATCAAAAATTGTTTGAGACATTATTCATTTTTATTTTTAATTTATGAGGTTGTAGCGAAGTGATTGTAGTATAAAATGAGACTTATAGTATAGAGTGCAACATTTTTATGTTACATGGTAAGTTTACTCATATTTACTTCCCTTCTGCCACTATATTATCTCCAATGTGTATTTGACATCTCTTCTTCATCTCCGGCCTCCTTTCTCTCACTGTGTGTCTCCGATGCATCTTATCGCTGCTATTTTGTGTAATTACAGAAGAGAGTAAAATAAAATAGTTCGGAACGTGAAAAGGGGGCAAAGTAGAGTACTCCTCACCCCCTAGGCCTTTTTAGGCGGTCCCAAAAGGATCAGTTTCTGCTTTCCTGAGAGATTATGGTATGAGTTCCATATACCACAATAACTTGCATTACAACATGCAAGATATCTATCTCCTATTACCAACTTTTGGAGATATTCGCGCTAAGCGCGAATATCTCCAAAAAGTAACACCTGTCCTGAGCAGTTCTTAGCCATGTTATCCAATGGGAGGTGGATAACATGGCTAAGAGCATTAGCTCAGTAATGCATGGATATCGCTGAGTTTTTAGCGATATTCATGCATTGCGGCCGTTTATTATCGCATTTGCGATAAACCTTGATAATAGCAAGGTTTATCTTCGATAATTTCTGACGATGCTTAGCGGTAAAAAATTCGTTGGTAAGCATCGTTAGCGATAAATATCGCTTAACTTTGGTAATATGCCCCAACGTCTGTTAACGTTCGATTCGAAGGAAATGAGGAAGTGTTGAAAAACATTGTTTGCGCCATCTTGCCTTTTTTGAAATGCCACACTTTTGTCGTGCACGGCAGCCATTTTAGATGCCTTGACCAGACCCACTCTCTGCACGCTGTCGATTCGTAGCATGGCTCCTCACCCTCGCAAGCATCTTCCCCAGGCACTGGTCACCCCCGCTCTCTGTCTTATGCATGGGCAATAAACCTCCCCCCATCTGCGCTGCTCTTCCCTGAGAATCACACTCTGTGCCCGCCCGACACCACCCTTTCGCCCTATTCACTACCGCACCCTCTGACACTCCTCTTCCTCTGTGTCCGATTGTCCAGGCTATCACCTAGCCCTGCAGATGTAGTTTATGGCCCCAGCTGTAAAGAATCACCCCTCTTCAAAGGAGTTATAGTAGATCAAGGCCCACACCCGATGAGATCCGTCACACCACACGTGTTCCTACTATCTGAAAACCATCCTGTATTGTGATTGGGGAGGGGACCGAGCCTGAAGCGGAAGATTCCAGGAATGACTCTTTGTACATCAAAGTTTTTACAATTATGTGTCACATTAAAAATATATAGCACTCCAACAAAGTAGTAGGAATATAAAACTTTAATAACATATAAATATATACAACAAAACAAAAACAGTAAAAACATTTAAACAACGAAGAGACCGTGGCAATTTCTTTTGAATTATCCAATAGATTTATTGAAATTGACAGCACCAATAATGAAATATTCTTGTCAGTAGCGGTCTGTTGTGCGAATAGTTCCAAGGCAGCAGAACGCGCTGAAATCTAGATGGCACGAAAGTGATGTCTAGTAAGTTGCCGCCCAGCAAATAACGGCGTGGGGCGCCGCGGGGGTGAGTGAGTCCAGTAGGCACCACAGCTATTCTTACCGGCATCGCAGAATTACTGCTGGGGACAATGCCTGTGCTGTAGCAGGGTCACAGCAGAAACAAAAAGGATTCTGTTGAAGATGTTGTTGGTTTTAAATTTGAAAACAGTTCTGGTGTCAACTGCTATGCTAATGTAGTGGTTAATGTTTTGTTTTCTCTAGAAAATGTAAAAGAGGGGGAGGCAGTCCAAAGTTCAGTTAAAAGGGCAAAGGAAAGGATCGGTGGTTTGAACTATCAGTCAAAAAGGGGAGGGGGTGCAACAATTTTTCCTACCGGGTCACACTGTGCTTTCACCGGAACTGAGGTCTGCAGGATTCTAGTAATTCAAAGTGAGGCTGGCGCCAGCATGGGAGCGCCGACGTCCCGCGGATACAGTTTCGTCACTCCACGGGCGATCATGGCAGTCATTCCCCATCGGGGGTCGGAGACTCCCGCGGCTCCTCTAGAATCTTCAAGGTCGTGGAGGACTACGGTGGTGGAGTCAACCAGTGACCGGGCCATTTCTTTATGCTGGGCCCGCTCTTGCCAGGTCGACCGCCATTTTGAGAGTTGGGTAGCTACTGGCGATCTCGGGGTCAAATGAGCGGACGGGCTCCACCCTGCCGGGCGAGACGTTGCAGCATGGCCACAGTGGAAGAACCCTTTTCCGGGCGCCTGGAGCGCTGAGGGTGCAGCTGGGAAGCCTCCACCTGGGGAGGCGGGAGAGGCCTGTTCGCACCGTCTCTCCCTCCCAGTGCACCCCACGGCGTCTCGCTTGACATTTGTTATGGCCGGACCAGGCTATGAGGACGAGGGAGGGGGGTCGGAGGCATGTGCAAGACATCCCCGCCAGTGTTGTCAAAGCCATTATTCATGAAAGAAGAAGTGTCCCGTCCGTCTTCGGGCCGGGCTTCCGGTAGATGTTGGCCGGACGCCCCTGGCTCTGGCCCCATGAACGGGTTTCTTGGTTTATCGGCTGCAGCCGGATCCCGTCGGCCTCGGCCCCCCGACCGTTGGTGGCCGGACGGGAAGAGCATGTGGCGGGAGTACCTGCAACTCTCAAGGGCCACCGCGGCCGGACTGGGAGAGAGAGGGGAGGGTCGAGGAGACATTCCCCCCCCTGCAACTGTTCAGCGTTGTAAAGGCAATCCCCTGGCCGGGTCCCGCTGGCCTCGGCCTCTCCTCCGGCTACACCCTACGTTAGGATCTCCTGGCCGAGGCGTGGCAGCAGGACCTGCCTTATATGGGCTGCTCCCGGCTGGGCGTAGCCGCAACCCTGCCCCACCTTGGAAGTTTCCAGGCCTGCGTTAACTACCCTTCACTATCTGCAAAGAGAGAGTACTCCTATTAGAAATGAGGGGTGGGGGGCAGCATTCAAAGCAGATCAGTGTGCATAAACACGAAAATGTTTTTACTTACCACGTACTTGACATTCGACAGCTTATGATATTTGCTATTAAAAAACCATTGAAATTCACTGAAAAAACCATAGGTTATAGACCATATATAGTTAGGAATTAGCATTTACAAAACCTTGAAAATTCACTGAAAAAACCATAGGTTATAGACCATATATAGTTAGGAATTAGCATTTACAAAACCTTGAAAATTCACTGCAAAAACCATAGGTTAGAGACCATATATAGTTAGCTGGACATTTTATTGACATAAAACCAATGAAATTCCATATATAGTTAGTTGCACTAACTATATATCGCGCACCCGCAATCCACTGCTGATGATGTCACATATTACATCATTCATGACATGGTCAGTGACATCACTGATGACATCACTGATGACATCTCAAATGACATCACTGATGACATCACTGATGACATCTCATTTGACATCAATGACCACATCACTGATGATATCATTCATGTGACAATACAATGCATCTCCTCACATTTTAATATAACCTCTGTTTCACCCAGTGTTAAAAAGAGAGTATACTTTTTGAAACCATTGACACACCAATACTAGTTACTACATACGCACTCACTGATTGCTACGTCTACACACACCTTCACTCATTCACCCATACAATCATTCATACATACAATCACTCATCTTTACAATACTATCATATGCACTCATACACCTATACAGACACTCACAGTCTGCCACTCATCCATGGAGTTACTCACACACCTAGTCAGTCCTGTAAAGAATCAATGACACTTCCATTTTCTTGTCTATACAGTTAAACATAGAGCACCTTACATTTTCAAACATATACTAACACATACTTACCTTCTTATACAATCATTGATACAAGTACAGATTGATCTGCACAGAGTCACACACCTCCCAGCTAGCCACACACACACTCAGTCTCCCATACAAATAATTGGGCAATCAATCAATAACCCATATAGTTACTCATATAGCTACTGATCAACACATGCAGCAGTTTACAGAACAACAGACATAATGATGCACAGTTTAGTCACTAACCCATGCACTCAGTGAGACACATTTAATCACTCACTCATACAGTCAGTCATGCACCTACTAAATCCTTCGTCCAGACACTTACACATCCACTCATTCTTAAATATGTAAGACATATTTAAACTTTATAGAAACAAAAAATCACTGGATGTTGTTATCAGTGATGTCATTTGAGATGTCATCAGTGATGTCATCAGTGATGTCACTGACCATGTCATGAATGATGTAATATGTGACATCATCAGCAGTGGATTGCGGGTGCGCGATATATAGTTAGTGCAACTAACTATATATGGAATTTCATTGGTTTTATGTCAATAAAATGTCCAGCTAACTATATATGGTCTCTAACCTATGGTTTTTGCAGTGAATTTTCAAGGTTTTGTAAATGCTAATTCCTAACTATATATGGTCTATAACCTATGGTTTTTTCAGTGAATATATATATATATATATTTAATATTTTATGTTGCGATGGTAATTTAAGCAGACTTTACGTATCACTTAAACCATAATAACACTGTATAATGCAGGTTATTTAGTATATGTAAAGACATTCCTAATTAAGTTTATACAACAGTATTGCCATTGAGTAGAATCTATTTATGCAACACCAGCCCTTAGCGTTGTAGGTGGTAACAGCTTAGTGGTCAATTCACATGTTGCAGACATCTATGGAGCCTGCTAAGTATGTGTGCGAAATGTGGCCATGTGCAAAACTGCCTTTCATCCCTACAAGGTTAGGAGACAGTTTTAAAGACTGGTAATGGTAACACATTTTATTTATAGTGTTGTTACTGCATACGACTATCACTAAGTGCTTGGCGAAGGCTACTTTTTCTTGGAATTATGCACCAACAAAATATGTCGTACTATGAAGGGGCAACTACTTATCGTAGAGTAATAGGTGTGAAGAGACGGCGATCTTTGTTTCCCCTGCTTTGCCTTTTTCCATAATCCTTTCCACCAGTCCCTTGGTGCCCAGTGAAGGTCCACAAAGGCCTCCTCTTTGCCAGAAGTTCAGGGTATCCATGTAAAATAAATGTACATATAGTGTAACCCAGTGAAACTCACCTACTTAAACCATGGCTATCTTATAAATCCGGTGTGAATCTTGCCCTCCTGGACCTATGTTGGACACTCCTGCTATACTACTTTCTGCCATTACCCTTGGAAGCTAGTATTTTAGGTCAAGGTGGTGCGCTAATTTTCCCTAATCTGAAGAGTTCCGTTTTCTGAGGGATGTCTCCCATCATCTAATCCCCCACAGCAAGAAATATTACCTGTAAGGAAGCGTTAATTAAGTGAAAGGGCACTCGTCAGGAGGCTACTGTAGTTAGCCATACACATTACGCGACTTTGAGCTATTGGCATTGTAAATGATAATGACTTTTATTTATATTTTTGTTTTTACAACATAAATAAATGACCTTGTCATTTACAATGTCAAGACCTTAAACTCGCGTTAATTTACAATGCTAATAGCTCTAACTTTTGCAATGCCGAGACCGTTGCATTGTAAATGCTTGTTATATTTTTTGACCTGGCACATTTGTATTAGAAGGAAGTTCACCCCACTATCACAATCTTTGTTACATCTAGGCTGAGACCGCTTAGGAGTTGGATTTGTCTTCTTTTTAGTACAGCACATGTTCTATCTTCTAAATTCAGTCTCATGACCAACTACTCACTACCGAAATGTAAATTTGTTGTAATATATGTTAGATATAAAAAAGAGAGGTTAGTGATTTCATGCATAGCTGTAACTGTCTCCATTCCCGTATAGCAAGTCACGCTTGACACCATGAATCACTTCTATCCCTTCTATGATCAGAGGTAAATAGCGGCACAATGTAGATGGTGGCATGCAACACTTACAGTCACTAATGGTCGCTATAATGATGTGCTGTACACACTGATGTACTCTAGACGTTGTCTAGACCCACACTTTTTGTTTTTTGTTCCCAGCCCTGAAGAGTCGTGTGACTCACCACACATGACGAAACACGTGTCGGCTGGTTGTGGACCATAATAAACTACCCACTTTCAAGTTTTTACTGGAATTCCTGCAACTGTTTACTTGGCTTTATCTGTATACACATATTACCTGATTTTACCTATGTTATACCCGGTGTATTTGTGTGCGGGAGCATTGCTGTGTTGATGTGTTGTGGAGCCCCTTAGACTCTACTGTTGAACGGTTAAGGGTTTTACCGTTCGCTCCTACGCACCATAACTTACTTCCTATATATTTACCCACAACGGTTACACGAGGTAGTGCGCTTAATTTCTGAGATTCTATAAACCCAGAAACAAGTTGGAAGGACAACCTGCACAAGGCACAGCTAGCCACACTGGACACAATGTACACCAAAGGCCTGATTTAGATTTCAGCGGATGGTTTATTCCAACACAAACGTGACAGGTATCGTGCCCGCCCCAATAAAAATGCATTACATCCTGTGGCAATTATAATAAGGCATACAGGATATCTGTCATGTTTTGGTGTAGTTCACAGAGTTTTACTCCGCAGAACTCCAGGAAGTGCGAGGGAAACTCTGCCGCACTCTGCGGACTTCCACAAGTGGCAGAGTTTGTTAAGTTGCACTGCTCGCACTGCTTTTTTGTGGCAGGAGTTTGTCCTGCACTGTAAAATCAGCACAAACGGCACTAGGCGTTGCACCAGAGGGTGCTGCTGCTTTCTGCTGCTCGAATTGACATTCTAATCAAGTGGCAGCTTCATCAACGAGAATGGCAGATTTCTACACTCGAATGGTCACAACCTGCCGCGACCTCCCGCAATGAGAAATCTCGCCAGGAGGTCTATAAGTACTAAATGACTGATATCATTGAATATTAAATTATATGAATCAACGTTTGTTTGCCTTATCTGCGCTTATAATGTAAAGGATGGCCTTACAGTGAACCCCTTGTTCCGTTTGACACAAAAGGCCCGGAAGGAGCTGCATCTTACAGAACGTTATCTACTTTAGGAAGAAATAAAGACTTGCTTTTTAAATTGTCTTTCAGGGCCAGGACCGAGCGCTGTAAGCTGCACTAGTTTCAGGGAGAAGGACAGATGCTATGGCGATAGGAAACCCCGCTCAACTCACAATAATGTTCCAATCTTACAGGTTCGAATAAAACAGAAATGTTTGAACCAAGGAAGGTGTTGAAAGTGTCTAAGGTGGCTTTTGAACAGCAAGGTAAAGACAGGAGTTGGTATTTGAGATGATCTTAAGTGAATGGGAAAGGAACGAGAAGGACGGGTCAGTGGCCGGGCTAACTGGCGGAAGCAAGATGGCGACCATGTAAGAGGTCGACTACAGCACTGGCGGGCTGGTCAGGTTAAGTAAATGTTTACACCCCGCTGAAGGAAAAATCGGCGAAAACCGAACATACCAGTGCGG
Organism: Lissotriton helveticus; assembly: GCF_964261635.1. Lineage (NCBI taxonomy): Eukaryota > Metazoa > Chordata > Amphibia > Caudata > Salamandridae > Lissotriton > Lissotriton helveticus. The sequence continues at coordinate 121,949 of NW_027611685.1, read as the reverse complement.
CACTGAAAATCGCCCAATTAAACCAAGGAAACAAAAGGCTTTTTTTTAAGCTAGAACCTTAAGATTTACCCTGTATTCATATGCTGGGACGCCGGAGGAGTCACCTTTCTCTTTGGGCGGCCGTGGTTGGATCTGGGCGACGGTACTTGGAATACTCTGTTTGCAGGTACTTGCTACACCTGTGGGCTCAGCGGTGTGAAGATCAAGTAATGGCTCAAAAAGCAGCAAATACGGAGGCGAAGGCAGCGGCGGCAGCCTGTAAGCAGCGAGGAGAGACGGCCATAAGTTCGAGTGATTTAGGAGCAGCAGCAACGGAGAAAACGCCGGGCGATGTACAGCAAGTGCAAACGCCGACTCCAACTCCGCCGAGAAAAGGCAGAGGCGGGGCTGCGAGAAAGAACCGGCCAGCCGGCCCAACGATAGCAGAGCTGCTGACTCGCAGCAAGGCCCCACAAGCAGAGTCAATGGGGGCTGAAGAAGAGATGACCACGAAGGCGCCCCCTCCACAGAAAACTGCAAGTAAGGCCCAAGAAATTGAGGTGAGCTCTGTTGAAGCCCAGACCCTTCCCCAAAATGGTACAAACGTTACAAACGCTATAAATGAACCACTTTTTCTAAAGGCTGCATTGGAACTTCCTGAAATGCCACTAGGGCAAAACCCTGAAAGAGGTGAAACCCCAGATATTATGGGGGAGCTGGCTAAAAATGCTGAAAATATGTGTGTACCACTGATTGTAACAGAAGTGTTGGAAGACATAGAAGAGCTCCAGAATGCTGCAGTGGAGGGTGCACCAGCGCTAAGAGTTTATTGGCTGTATTACCTGGTGATCAAGATAAAGAGGGCTTGGAGCCTGATAAAGACCCTAGCGACTGCTTCTTTTCTGTCTCTGAAGGGCCGAGTGGTCCGAAGATGACAGGAGTTCATCTCTAGGGGATAGCAATCTCGACACAGACCCCGAGGATAGTGATCCAGACCGCCCAGTAACCACTCTGAGATCCAATAATCAGCCAGGTGCATACGGCTGAGGAGGAAAAGACTTAAAATGGGATTATTCTTCTACTACCCCACTCGCCACCCCAATTACTGGTATACTTTCTACTGAAATTGTGGCAACCCCCCTCCCATTCTGGAAATAATTCACCAGGCCATCCTTTCACATAGGGAGGAAATGCGACACGATAGCCGAAAGGCACAGGCAGCAATGAGAAAGATGCAGGTGGTTGTAAGAAAGTTATCCAAAGCCTTTGCTATTGTGGGGGACAGGGTTTCGAACCTTGAGGAAAGGATTGTTGCAACAGAGTCAGAAGCGGCCGCTGACTCTACTCAAGTAGAGTCTCAAAATGCACAAATTAAGGATATCCAGTGGAAACTGAAAGATTTTGAGAACAGACAGAGGAAAAATAATCTCAGGGTGTTGGGGGTTCCGGAGTGGGCGGAAGGGTCGGACACCAGGGCCTATATAATCGTACCCCATTCAAGGCTCCAGCATCAAGAGGGGAGGATAAACCTCGGGCAATCTTGATATTCTTGTGGAAATTTCTTCTGCGGCAGGCAATCGCAGAGAAGGCTAGACCTGAGTCAAGGAGGACAAGTGGTGGGGTCTCTTTTTTCGTCCGACCGGACTATTGTCATGCAACAGTAGAACGACGGTGGAGGTTAAGACTTTTAATCAAACCATTTCAGGAGAAGAATATCCAAGTGTATTTGATTAACCCGGCGCAGCTCAAAGTGATTCACAATGGTCAGATAAAATACTTTTCCTTGGAAATAAAAGCAAAAGAATACCTGGACACTGTGGGTAACCACAGAGAGTAATCATGATGGTGCTGAAAGGGTAAAGTTAAGGGTATGTTGTATGTATAGGCGGTTTGTTGAATATATATTGGTTAGAGAATTTGAAGATTAGCTGCCTTATGTGACTATTTGTGCTGATGGCTTGCTTGGTGTGGTCAACTAGAAAGGAAGGCAAGGGGTCCTCTGTCTTTTAATCTTTTTGGATTACGTTAAGAATGACCAGCCCGTTATTGCTGTATACATCACATGCACAGACTTAGGTCTGAGCGCTTCACAAGGGTGGTGGGTGTAGGGTGGAAGGGGAGGGGGGGGCTCTGAGGGAGGGTGGGGGATGGAGGGGTTGGAGGGGGGAAATGGGAAAAATGAGAAAACCTGGTGCCTTATAGCTTGGGATTGTTGTGTGGTAGGATCTGGTCATGATATATATGATGTACGGATACAACAGATTGAAGGTGATAATATAAATCGACTATATGGGCAACATTAAAATGTGTACAATTAACATCCGGGGTCTAAATGACTGGAGGAAGAGGCAAAGGCTAGCTCACTTTGTGAACATAAACTGTATTGACGTGCTATGTCTACAGGAGACCCATCTACCCTGGGGAAAGAGACCCCTGCTAAATATAAGAGGCTTTGAGATGCTGACCTGCTCCACGCAAGCCTCTAAAGTTAGGGGTGTAGCAATCTTAGCTAAATCATCTTTGGGTGGAGCTAAGCGACATAAGGCAGGCAGTTCAGGGAGATGGGCAGTTGTTGAGCTAGCAATGGGATGTACACTTTGTGTGATTTACAGGTCTAACCAGGATGATCCGGAGGTGTTCGATTTTTTGGAAAGGGAATTGGCCGGCTGGCCTATCCCAATCATGGTGTGTGGAGATTTAAATATATTTGCTGATCTGACAAGCCAGTCCCCTTATGTAGGTCGGAAACCCCGGGTATTTTGGGCTCGGAGCTTTTTTTTTTTTTTAAAGTCAAATCTTTTTTTATTTTACCCCTTAAACAAGGGGCTGGCAAGAGGCTGACTGTTTACACAGCGTTAAGACTACAACCCACTCTGGGCCGGCCGCGTTAGAGTGTGATGCAATAAATAACAGTTATATGTCCCTCATTCAACTACATTGTACACAGCGTTCCGCCTACAACCTAACAGGGCCGGCTGCGTCATATGGTATCAAATGCACATCAAACAGTCAGCGCCTAAGAAAACCCGGCCTCTAGGACCAGGTGTAGCCTGAGAGCCAAGGGGGTCAGAACAAATAGACCACCAGAGTCCGAACCTCAACAAAATGTCAGGGAAGATAGCAACAGATCAGAGAAGGCAGTAGGAATAAGGAAAGAGATGAGACCAAAGAGGAAGGAAAGTGCAGAGTGTGGCTGAGAGGGTGAGTGGAGAGGGGGGAATTAGTACCTAGGCCAGCGGGTCAACTGGTAGCACCTGCGGTATTAAAGGCCTTACACGCTGGAGCTGTTACAGTAGGAGCCTGTCCGGGTCGGGGGGGGCACAGCATCTTCTACAAGCCGTAGTGCCCGGAGCTTGGGAGGTATGTAGCGCGCATGTTCTACTTCACACAAATATTTCACCAAAGGTTGCCATAGCGCCTTAAAGCATGTGTCGCGAGCCTGCAGTCTAGCTGTGAAGAGCTCCATGGTTATGACATGCCAGAGTCTGACAAACCATGCAGTAATGGGCGGCGCTTCCGTCTTTTTCCAAAATAGAGCAATGAGCTGTTTGGCCGCCCCCAGCATTTGCAGTGTCAGCATCCAGTCGCTCCGAGTCAGAGCCTTCAGGTCAGCAGGGCGAACACCCAACAGCAGCGTGCTAGTGGCTTCAGGCAAAGGAAACCCCAGTACCCCCCTGATGTGGCTTAGAACCTCCATCCAAAAGAGGGTTAGTGCGGGGCAGGTCCACCATATGTGAAGGAAGCCTCCGGTCGCCGATCTACATCGCCAGCACTCAGGGGAAGAAGCAGGGAACATTTTGTGTAGGCGCTGAGGAGTGTAGAACCACTGGGCCATGACTTTATATGCATTTTCCTGCTGTGGAATGCTATGATATGTTTTGCGGATGTCCCGCCACAATGATACGTGCCATCTGCAAACACCCAGTGCCTCAGCTGGGCATACTGCATCCCAGCCTCGAGCGGAACCTTGAATTCCTCCCTGCATTGGGCAAAGGTCTTGATACTGCCCCCATCAAACAAATCTGTAAGCACTCCACAGTTGCCCTGTGTCCACGCATGGAAGGCCCTAGTACGGTGGGCCGGCGGGAAACACGGGTTCCCCTCTATGGGGGTGTGCAGCAAGGGGAGGGTCGTGAGGCCCCGTCGTACTGCCACCCTGTCCCATATCTCCAGCACTGTTTTCGTGGGCACCGCCAAATATGCACTCGGGGGACGCCCCGTCTCATGTTTCCATGCCACATCGCAGATGGTGCGCCCGGTAACTGCTCTGTCCATGTGCAACCATCCTTGCTCACTCTCGGTCACACCCCATTCCACTATAAACCGAAGATGTGCTGCCCAATAGTATTCCACCAGGTCAGGGCAGGCCAGTCCCCCCCCTATCTCGTGGCGTCAACAGTAGAGCTTGGGCGAAGCGGGCCGTCTCCCCCACAGATGAAAGTAGTAAGGTCACGCTGCAAGCCTCTGATGCTGTGAAGCGGGATGGGGGTAGGGAGGCACTGGAATAACTATAAAACCTTGGAGAGGATAGACATTTTAATGGCATTGATTCTGTCCAACCAGGACGGCACGAGTGGCCTCCACCGCCGCAAATCTTCGAGGACCGATCGCCGACACTCCCTCCAGTTAACTTGCGTCCAGTCGTCCAGAGAGGGGGTCACCTGTAGGCCAAGATAGCGAATATGTTGGGACATCCACCGGTAGGGGGCTAACCGTTCCAGATGTGGGATTTCAGTCTGCGGAATGCTGAGGTTGAGAGCCCAGGACTTACTATGGTTGATTCTCAGGCCAGAGACTTGCTCAAAGAGGCACAGCACAGAATGTACTACTGGTAGGGACTCACGGGGCTTTGTAAGCGTGAGGATAAGATCGTCCGTGAAGAGTGCCACCTTATTGTTTTGTCCGCCCAGGGAAATACCGTGGATGTCCCGGGCCCGGCGAATCAGGTCTGCCAGAGGCTCAATTTCCAGGGCAAACAATAGGGGCGAGAGCGGACAGCCCTGCCTGGTCCCTCTACCGATGTCAAACGACTCAGTTAGCTGTCCATTAACTCGGATCCTGGCCCGTGGCGTAAGGTACGGCGCCATTATCCTAGTGATTATCTTTGGGCCTAGCCCTATCTTGTGAAGTACCGCTCGCAGGAAGAACCAGTCCACCCGGTCAAACGCTTTTTCCGCTTCTAAGGACAGGCGACAGGCTGGGATCTTCCAATGACGCGCCTTCCCCACGAGATGTGCGACCCTACGTACGTTGTCCGCCCCCTGCCGATTGCGGATGAATCCAACCTGGTCGGGGTTGATCAAGCCCGGCATATGAGGATCCAATCGCCTCGCCAGCAATTTGGTGTATATTTTGAGGTTGGTCTTTAATAAGGCGATCGGGCGATACGACGCACACATTGCAGGGTCTTTCCCAGGCTTCAGGATTAAAGCGATTTCCGCCAATCCCATATCAGGGGACGGCCCCTCCTCTTCCGTAAACGAGTTATAGAGCCGGAGAAGATAGGGGCAGAGCTGTACCTGGAACATGCGATAGAAGGATAGTGGAAGCCCATCCGGCCCCGGAGTTTTCCCCAAAGGGAGATCCCGAACGGCGGCCGCCATCTCCTCCATAGTTATCGGTTCCTCCATGCTCTTCGCATAATGAGGGTGTAACGTCGTCCCCTCATACTGCCCTAGGACTTCCTCCACCAACTTAGGGGGAGGTTTCTCCTCCTTATATAGTGCAGCGTAATAGTCCCTAAAAGCCCTACATTTGTCCTTTTCAGTCATGACTCTGCCCTCATCTGGCAGTTGGATGTTGGCTATATGCGTTTTAGCAGCACGGACTCTTAGCCTTCTCGCCAGTAGTCTTCCCACCTTGTCCCCGTCCTCAAAGTACCTCTGCTTCAATGTCAAGAGGGACTTCTCCGCCCTATTCGTGCGCAACATCCGGAGCTGTCCTCTAAGGTTAGCCAGTTGCCGTCTCGACCGTAGGGTGGAACCACCCTGGTCTTGCCACTCCGCCTCCTTTATGTCACCCGTTAGCTTATCCTCTATCTCTCGCACCTCGCAGGCCCGCGCAATCAAGAGAGAAGTGATGTGCCCCGTATCGTGGCCATGAAGGCGTCCCAGACTACGGGGAAGGGCGTCTCCGGCAAGTAATTATACTCGAAGTAGGATACAATGGCCCCCCTGATGTCTTCCACGGCCGCCGCATCCCGAAGAATGCTCGGCGGCAGGTGCCATCTCCGTTCCCAGGCCGGGTAAGCGGACGGGTCCTGCAAGACCAACTCAACATGGGCGTGATTGGAAAGTAAGATATCAGACATAGTAGCCCCGAGAGCCTCGCGGATGAGATAATGGGAAATGAATAAATAATCGATGCGGGAATAGGATCGGTGTGCATGTGAGTAAAACGAATAGTCCCTCTGGTCCGGGGAGAAGTAACGCCACGCATCAAACAGCCCCAAATCCGCTATCTGTTTGAACAGCACCGAGGACATCGCTCCTGCATCACTGAAGGAGCCTCCACGGCGATCCAACTCTGGGTTCCAGACCAGGTTAAAGTCACCCCCCATGATGAGTGAGGAGCCTCCCTGCGGTACCTGCTCCCTTAGAAGATCCTGGAGGAAGCGGTCTTGTGCCTGATTAGGGGCATAAATAGTACACAAATTGAAACGGCGGTGCCCAACCTCCACTCTCACTCTAAGGAAGTGTCCATTTCCACCTTGAAAGGGCCTGTCACCTCCCCTCCTGATGCCAGCCCTGCACAGTATCGCCATGCCTGCTGTCTTTGTGTCTGCTGCAGCCCAGAACTGGAGAGGGTACCTAGGGTGCGCCATGAGATTAGTGTCGGCTTGCATGAGGTGCGTCTCCTGTAAGAATATGATGTCGGGTTCTGTCGAAGGAGGTAGTGCCACGACTGCTTACGCTTATTGGGTGAATTCAGGCCCTTCACATTGAGCGTCACCACCTTCAGGGGGCTAGGTGTGTGTGTCGTCATGTCTGAGTCGTGTCGTGAATCATCTGCGCCCCCGAGCATGCCCCCCGCCCACTTCACACTTACAGTAAGCAGTTACCCGACCCGCCCCACACCCATCCACCACCCACAGTCCCCCCCACACACTCCCGGGAGAAGAGAAGAAAGAAAAAAGGCAAGGTAGCAGAGAACAAGAAAAGAAGGAAAAGAGCTGTGAGAAGTTGGCTTGATATATGATGTCCTCAGTTCTGAGGGCACCTTGTATCAGTCCAAACAATCTTTATGGTGTCAGGTTGTAAGTCAACCTTATAGACAAGCTATCCTAAGGGTAGCATGGACTAAGCAGCCTTAAAGGCTTTAACTCAAGAGGTCGTGTTAAGCGAGCTGTTTTACCAATCACAATCCTGTAATATCAAATGAAAGGACACCACACAAGTATATATTATAAAAATATATGTATTTATTACTCAAAGTAATCCTCAATACTCTTTATGAGTAGAGAGGCACAAGCGTTTAAACAAAAGCACACTATAACATATAGAAGTTGCACAATTTTGGATGAGCCCTAGGGGCCACCCAAACCATATACTTAAAAAGTGGTATAAGAGATACCAATCGAACAATGGTCAGGCCTAGGGCCTGGGGAATCTCTGGGAGCAGTCAGGACTAGCAATGCTGAAGTCGGGAAAAGCCCGCGGGATTCGGGTGCAGCACGTAAAGTGCGGCTTGCACCAATGCAATGTCAATTGTGCGTAAAAGTTACACAAAGTGAGTTTAAAGATACTTCCGCTGAACCTAGAAGGACCAAACTTTAGACTCAGACCCTAGAGGTGTGTACCAGTGTGGGAACACCGGCGTTGCAATGTTACCTCACCCAGAGGAAGTGGGTGCACAGGGTCAAAGTGGCGTCGGGTTTTGTCACGCAGGCTCTTGGTGCTTGAAGCTGGAGATGCTGCAGGCGATGTGAAGGGGAAGTGTCCGGTGTGATCCAAGGGTGGATCAGAGTAGAAAAGTACCTGAAAGCAGCGGGGACAGAGTTTGGGTCACTCAGCAGTGACCAGGGTGGAACCAGGAAGGAACCAGGCAATGTCGGGCGCAATCAGGTGGTTGTCGAGGAGCTTCTCTCCGCTGCCACGTGGGCTCTGGGGCATCTACGACGTCCAGGAGCAGGTCACGATCTGTCCCATATAGGCTCTCGCTGTCGACGCAGTCGGCTTCAAGATTGGAGCAAACAACACTTGGTAAAAGCAATCCACGCAGGACTGAGAGATTGCTTCTCACTCAGACCAGGAGGGTCAGAGCGGGGGCTCCTTTTCAGGGGAGCTGGTGCAAGTCTGGAGCAACCAGAATCGCAAGTCGGTTTTAGGTTTTCGTTGGCACAGGGGCCACTAGCCAGCTGGCAAGTGACCGGGCCAACGCGTTGAGCCAAAATAAGCAGAAGGGCCCCACGCAGCACTCGTCGAGTGTGGAGGGGTGAGGTTCGGTGCAAGAGTGGGGGCTTCTCAAACCCCAGTGTACAGCTTCGAGGGTCACTCGTGGGCTGCACGGTCAGCGTCTCGTGGTCTTTTCAAGATGGCGGCTCCCACGCTTCCGGTCGCCTCCACGGGTCTCAGCTCTGCAGGGACTTTGGATCGGGCTGTAGGAAGGCAGGCAAGCTTGATCTCGTCGATCTCTGTCGCTCGAGTTCTGGCGGGAACTGCAACAAAGCAGACGTTGAGGTGCTGGGTGGTACCTGTTTGCACAGGGTGGTCACTCCTTGACCACAAGGGAGATTCTTCAGTCTTCTACGTCGAGTAGGATGTCGAAGGGTCCAGAGTTTCATTTGTTATGTTTCATCAGGATAATCTGAAGTGCATTGGCACTGCTCCCATTCTTATACCAATCTAGGGGGCTGGATTACCTGCTAGGTCCCCTCCTATGGGTGGGACCCAGGAAGGGGGTGGTTACACCCCTTTCCTTTGATCCTGGCCGCGCTGGGACTGGGGCTGGTGTGCTCCAGAACCGGTTTGACCGGATTATGCAAGGGGATGCCTTGTGCTCCCCAGGCAGTGTCTGGTTTCTTTCAAACCTCCCTGCTACAATCCACTATCTCCTGTCTGGGGTGGTGTGACACCACCCTGCGACAGGAAACCCTTTGTCCAGGCCCCCTTGGCTGAGTTTTGGTCAGCTTCAGGGGGTCAGACTTGTGTCTGTGGCAGAAGCATCCATTTTGTGGCTCTAAGGCTCTTTTAAAAATCAACCGCGTTTAAGAAAAGTAACATGTCTTCTCCCTCTAGAGGGATGGGATGCTATCCCCATCGACAGGGTTGTCGAGGGGATAGTATTCCAATTCGTATGACACCTTACACGACATGTTTTGATAAAGCCAAACCGAAGATGACATATTACCGCGAGGATTATAATGCACTTAAGAGTATATGGTATGGCATTATCCTGGAACAGCTTAGGGAGTTGTTCCCGACAGCTGCAGACAGGCTCAGCTCATGCTCGAGCTCCATCTCACATTAAACCACGCACTCTGCCCTCAGGATTGATAGGGCCTTCCATAGGAGTGGCTCACAGGCTTATATGTGTCCAGATATAGGTTTAGACATAGGTATACTATATCTAAGCAAGAGGTGATTACACCAACTTGCCCCAGCTGAGTGATCAGCCAGTTGTGTCAATTTAAGAACCAGCCAGGGGTGGCAAAAGCTATGCTGCAGCCCCTGGTAGGCCTTGGTGGCACCTATGCCCTGAGCACCTATAGTGCATGGTACAGGGGCTGACAAGGAGTCCATTTCCAATTGTGGTATGTGCCTATAGCACATGTATTATGAATTTAGAGAGAGAACAGCAGGTTGGGGGTTTGATTAGCAGGCCCACAGCCTCAGTAAGTCCAAAACCAGTGAAGCAAAAAGCAAAAATTTGGGGTGACCATAGGATAGCAGACCCTACTCTCCTACACAACCCCCCCCAAACGCAGGGACATTAAACTTAACCTTGACCAGATAAGTCTTCATGTTCTAAGTGGAAGTACCTGGAGAGAACATCTGCATTACCATGGGCAGTCCCTGGGCGGTGCTCCACTGTAAAGTCCATCCCCTGTAGGGAAATGGACCACCTGAGTAGTTTGGGGTTTTCACCCTTCATCTGATTTAGCCACAAGAGGGGCTTATGGTCTGTCTGAATTAGGAAGTGAGTTCCAAACAAGTATGGCCTCAACTTCTTCAGGGCCCAAACCACAGCAAAGGCCTCCCTCTCAATAGCTGACCAACGTTTCTCCCTGGGGGTCAGCCTTCTGCTAATAAAAGCAATGGGCTGGTCTTGACCATCTTGATTAAGTTGTGAAAGCACAGCTCCCACCCCCAACTCAGAAGCATCTGTCTGTACAATGAACTGTTTGGAGTAGTCAGGACTCTTCAGGATAGGTGCAGAGCACATGGCCTTCTTCAGGTCATGAAATGTCTTTTGACAGCTAACTGTCCACTGAACCTTTTTTTGGCATCTTCTTGGATGTCAAGTCATTTAATGGTGTAACAATGGACCCATAGTTTTTCACAAACTTTCTGTAATACCCAGTCAGGCCCAAGAAGGCTCTGACTTGTGTCTGGGTAGTTGGAGGAGCCCAGTCCTGTATGGTCTGGATCTTGCTCTCCAGTGGCTGAACTTGGCCCCCACCTACTAGGTGGCCCAAGTATACAACCTTGCTCTGCCCTATCTGGCACTTGGTAGCCTTGATAGTCAGGCCTGCCTTTTGCAGGGCCTCCAGAACTTTCTTCAGGTGGATCAGTTGATCCTCCCAGGTGGAGCTAAAGACAGCAATATCATCTAGATATGCTGCACAGAAGTCATCCAACCCAGCAAGGACTTGGTTCACCAACCTTTGGAAAGTGGCAGGTGCATTCTTCAAACCAAAGGGCATTTCCACAAACTGATAATGTCCACTGGGGGTAGAGAATGCTGTTTTGGCTTTTGACTCTTCAGCTAGTCTGATCTGCCAGTAGCCAGCTGTCAAATCAAATGTGCTCAGAAACTTGGCAGAAGCCAATTTATCAATGAGCTCATCTGCTCTTGGAATGGGATGTGCATCTGTCCTAGTGACAGCATTGAGACCTCTGTAGTCCACACAAAACCTAATTTCTCTCTTTCCATCTTGGGTATGAGGTTTTGGCACAAGGACCACTGGGCTAGCCCATGGGCTCTCTGATGGCTCAATCACTCCAAGCTCCAACATCTTTTGCACCTCAGCCTTTATACAATCCCTGACATTGTCAGGTTGCCTGTAGATCTTATTCTTCACAGGCAGACTGTCACCAGTGTCCACCTCATGGGTGCACCAGTTAGTTTGACTGGGTGTGAGTGAAAACAAATGCCTGTGGGCCTGCCACACCTGTTTGCAATCCACCTGTTGCTGCTCAGTGAGGCTGCCTGCCAAGGCTGCTCCATCAACTGAACCATCATCAGGGTTCTGAGAAAGCAGGTCTGGGAGAGGGTCACTCTCTTCCTCCTGTTCCCCATCTGTGGCCATGAGCAAGCTCATTTCCTCCCTGTCCACAAATGCTTTCAAACGATTTACATGGAGCTCCCTGTGGGGGCTCCTGGGGGTTCCAAAGTCAACCACATAGGTGACTTCTCCCTTTTTCTCTACAATAGGGTAGGGTCCAGTCCCTTTGTCCTGGAGTGCTGTTGGGCCCACTGGGTCCAACACCCACACCTTCTGTCCTGGTTGGTACTCAACCAAAACAGCCTTTTGGTCATGCCAAGCTTTTTGAAGTTCTTGGCTGGCCTCCAGGCTTTTGGATGCTCTCTCCATGTATTCAGCCATCCTGGAGCGGAGACCAAGTACATAATCCACTATATCTAGTTTAGGCTTTTTGAGAGGTAACTCCTATCCTTCCCTCACCAGAGACAATGGACCCCTTACAGGGTGGCCAAACAAAAGTTCAAAAGGGCTGTAGCCAACCCCCTTCTGTGGGACCTCTCTGTAAGCAAAGAGCAAGCAGGGTAAAAGGATGTCCCATTTCCGCCTAAGCTTCTCTGGTAATCCCTTTATCATTCCCTTTAGGGTCTTGTTGAATCTTTCGACAAGCCCATTGCACTGCGGATGGTAGGGTGTGGTAAACTTATAGTTTACTCCACACTCTTTCCACATTGCTTTTAAGTATCCAGACATGAAGTTGGTACCTCTGTCTGAAAGAACCTCCTTTGGAAAGCCCACTCTTGAGAAAACTGCAATGAGGGCTTTTGCCACAACAGGTGCTGTTGTGGTCCTCAGGGGAATTGCTTCTGGATACCTGGTGGCATGATCCACTACTACCAGTATAAATCTGTGCCCAGATGCTGTTGGAGGATCCATGGGACCCACAATGTCTATTCCAACTCTTTCAAAGGGTACCCCCACCACAGGTAGTGGTATCAGGGGGGCCTTTGTTGTGCCACCTGACTTACCACTGGCTTGGCAAGTGACACAGGAGCGATGTTAGACGGACCGGGAGGGTCGGCCGAGGATACGGGGAGAGGTCTCCGGGGAGAGCCGTCTCCAGTGAATCGTACAGACAAGTAACTTCCCCCCCACAGACGGACACCACACAATGATAAAGTTCAACGATACTTTATAGACAATTCTTCAAGTATGGTAGAATGGTACAAGGAGGTCTGGACTCAGGGGTCCCCTCTATTCTGGTCTCTGTTTGGGAAAAGGGTAGCGGGACAGTCTTGTTACCAAAACGATGGAAAATAGCTCTCAATCCTCGAGCTCGGTGGTGTAGATGAACGGGCCGCGGCGGAGCCAGCAGGTCCCGAGATGGATGAAGGCAGACGACGGTCCGCGGCAGAGCCAGCAGGTCCCGATGAAGGTGGTGGTTACAAACGGTCCGCGGCTACGCCAGCAGGTCCCGACGATGATGAAGGATAGGGTGGTTCCCAAAGCCGCGGCAGCGCCAGCAGGCAAGACGAGGGTGCACAAGACAGAGCTACGGCAGCGCCAGTAGTCCGTCAAGGATGAGTTCTTCTTTGCGTCTCTCGACTCCAAGATACAACTCCCGTCCTGCTCTGGAGCTGCCCCAGTTATAGGGCTGGTGTGCTTTGATGTCCGGACCCTCGCACTTGGAGGTCGGGAGGTCCGGGATGAGGGGGTTCAGACACCCAGCAGGGGGGTGGAGCCAGCGTCCGGGGAGGCGATGGGCGAGCGGCACTTGGCGGGGGAGAGCCATCGACACCTCCTGCTCCCATTGACTGACCAAGTAGCCCGCTCACCTCCTGGGTGGATGTTGGTGCCGGAATGTCTGAGGCCTGGCCAGGCCCAGGGTTGAGGTCGATCGGGGGCCAGGCGGCCTCGTGGTGGAGTGTCCAAGATGGCGCCCAGGATGGGCGCGCAGGCCGGTAGTGGGTCGGCCTACGGGGTCAACAGGTTCGAGTGCCCTTCGGTTCGAATGCCCTTCGGCACAGTCATGCCGAAGGGCATGACTGTGAAATGGTAATGGCCATCGGGCGTGGAAAAGGCAGAACGTTCTTGTGCCCGGGGTGTGAGGCCGATTTGCCAGTAGCCCGCCGTCAGGTCGAAGATACTGAGGTAGCGGGCAGCTCCCATGCGGTCGATTAGTTCATCTGCCCGGGGGATGGGATGTGCGTCTGTCCTGGTGACCGCATTCAAGCCCCGGTAGTCGACGCAGAACCGGAGTTCTGGTGTGGTGCCGGGGGCAGCTGCTTTGGGGACCAGTACTACAGGGCTGGCCCAGGGGCTGTCTGAGGGCTCGATGACCCCGAGCGTGAGCATTTTGGCTACTTCCTCCTGGATGCAGGCCCGTACCCGATCTGGCACGCGGTAGGCCCGGTGGCGGATAGGGGGGCTGTCCCCCGTGTCCACATCGTGCGTACACCAGGAAGTGACACCTGGGGTGAGGGAGAACAGGCTGGCGAATTGTGATAGGAGAACTTGGCACTCCTGGTGTTGCTCTCGGGTGAGGGCCTCTGAGAGTCGGACCCCATCTACGGAACCGTCTTTCTCCCGCGTTCGTAGGAGGTCCGGGAGGGGCTCGGAGTCCTCTTCAGCCCCATTGTCTGTGGCCATCAGGAGGCTGAGTTCTGTCCGTACAAAGTGCGGTTTCAGTCTGTTAGCGTGGAGGACCCGGAGGGGGTTCCGGGAAGATTCCAAGTCGATGAGATAGGTAGCCGGACCCTTGCGCTCGACCACCTTGAAGGGCCCTGTCCACTTGTCTTGTAGGGCGCAGGGTTCGGTGGGGGACATCACCCATACCTGTTGCCCAGGTTCAAACTCGATGGAGGAGGCATTCCGGTCATACCACCTTTTCATGTCCTCCTGACTGGCCTCTAGGTTGGCTTTTGCTAGTTCTCGGAATCGCCGGGTCTGGTTGCGGAGTGTTAGGAGGTAGCGGAACACATCTGGTGGGTTCTTTAGAGGGGGCATCTCCCAGCCTTCCTTAACTAGGCTGAGCGGCCCGCGCACGGGGTGTCCATACAGCAGTTCAAATGGGCTGAAGCCCAGGGACTTCTGGGGAACCTCTCGATATGCGAAGAGAAGGCACGGCAACAGTACATCCCACTGGCGACGGAGGGGCTCTTCCAACCCCCCGATCATCCCTTTGAGCGTGCGGTTGAACCGCTCAACGAGTCCGTTTCCTTGAGGGTGATAGGGGGTCGTGAACCGGTAGGTAACCCCGCACTGTTGCCAGAGAGATTTCATGTATTTCGAAATAAAGTTCGTGCCTCTGTCACTGACGACCTCCCGGGGGAAGCCCACCCGGGAGAAGATCCCCATCAGAGCCCGGCCGACTACCGGGGCTGTCACAGTCCGCAGGGGAACAGCCTCCGGGTAGCGGGTGGCGTGGTCCACTAGCACCAGGATGAATCGATGGCCTTGTTTTGTGCGCGGGTCCAGGGGCCCTACGATATCGATTCCGACCCTCTCGAACGGGGTGGTGACCACGGGAAAAGGTTGCAGGGGGGCTTTCAGTTTGCGGCCGCTCTTCCCACTGGCTTGGCACGTGGGGCAAGATCGGCAATGCTGGTGTACATTGTCCCTCATTTTGGGCCAGAAGAAGTGGGTCACCAGGCGGCTATAGGTTTTGTCTTGACCCAAGTGTCCTGCCAGGGGGACATCGTGGGCCAGGTTTAGCAGAAAGTCTCTAAAACGGAGGGGTACCACTAGGACTCGGCTGGCCCCCAGCTCCGCGATTCTTTGCTCACTGTACAGCAGATCATTGTCCCAGTAGACCCAGTGAGTTCCGGAGGTATCCCCTGCGCTTTGGGCTAGCGCTTGCTGGCGGAGTCCCTCGAGGGACGGACAGGTCCTTTGTTCTTGGCGAAATTGTTCTTGCGTGGGCCCCCCCTCTTGAGGCCACTGGTCGAGGTTAGCGAGGTCTGGAGGTTGAGCTGGTTCGGGGGGGACGTCACGGTCGGTGGTTTCGGCGGGGGCGACCGGAGGCGGTGGCGCCGGCCATTCGAGTTCCTCTGGGCGGGTGTTGGCACGGGCGGTCATGGACCGGGTGGTGACGCACGCCCAGTCTGGGACGCCCAGCATCCCCAGGTGCTCTTTTCGTTCGACTGCTGCCCATGGAGAGCTTTCCAGGTCATTACCCAGGAGGCAGTCTACGGGGGCATCATCTCGGACCGTCACCTTCAACATGCCGGAGACCCCTCCCCATTCGAAGGGGACGCAGGCCATCCGACACAGACTTTCTGAGTTATCGGCTGAACGTACAGGGCAGAGAATGTTTGGTAAGTATTGTTCGGGGGTCACCAGGTGACAGCGGACGGCTGTTACACTGGCCCCAGTGTCACGAAGGGCTTCCGCCCGGCGTCCATTGATGCCCACCCATTGGCTGTACTTCTGGGTATTAGCGGGTAGGGGGACCCGCGGGACCATGTCTCTCCCCCCTAGGCAGGCGAGAGCCATGGCGGCTGGCTCCCATTCTTGGTGTTCCTGTTCATATTCTTCTTGTTCCTCTGAGATCCGTTCCTCCCCCAGAGCAGCAGCGGCTACTTGGCGGGGTCTTGGGCTCTGGTACTGGGGGCAGTTTGGGTCGTTTGCATAGTGTCCGACTCGTTGACACCGATGGCAGGTAACATTGGCTCGAGGTCCCGGTCGCGCTGGGGTGCTGCCCCGGTTGGCCGGGGGGGTGGGGCTGATAGTGGGGGTGACCGGAGCGTTGCTTCTTCCGCGTCCTTGGCCTCCACCTCCTCGGGGACGGTGCTGACCATTGTTGTTCCGGTTCTGTTCGGAGGACCCATTTCGACTCACTCTGGTGATCTCCCACCGGTCAGCTTCGGCTGCGAGCTGCCGGGGATCCGTTAACTTGCTGTCGAGGAGGTGCTGGCGAAGTTCAATGAAGCAATTGTTCGACAGATGCTCCCATACCATAAGATTGAACAGTTGTTCGTAGGTTGTGACCTTGCTTCCTTTGATCCAGCCCTCGAAGGCTCGGCTAAAGTAATTGACATAGTCCACCCAAGTTGTACCTGGGATGCGGGTGCAGTCTCGGAACCTCTGACGGTACATCTCGGGTGTGAGGCCATAGCGGGTGAGGAGTGCCGCTTTCATATGGTCATAGGAGGTCATCTGCTGGTCCGGGAGTTGCAGCAGGGCGTCGCGGCCCTCATTGAGGAATCTCCCCCACAGACCGGCCCCCCAATCGCTTCTATCGATCCGGTGTGCAGTCATAGCGATTTCATAGGCCTTAAACCATTGCTGGATGTCGTCCTCTCGGAAGTATTCTCGAACGACATCCTTGGGGATGTGTACCTTCTTCTCTGTTGCCCCTGGAGTGTGGGGTTGCTCGGGCACCCCTGTTTCTTTATTCTGTTTGCGTAGGTCGATTTCAGCTAATTTCCGTTCATGTTCATATGCCAGTTTCTTTTCCTCGAGCTCCCTTTGTCTCTGTTTCTCCTCTCTTTCTTCTCGGAGACGCAGGTGCTCTAAGTTGATTTTCTGTTCGGCCAACTTTAGTTCAACGTCCATTTTGAGCCGGGCCATTTCCAGCTCGTGTAGTCGGGTTCTTTCTCGTTCCTGGATCTCGTCTGGCGAGAGACCCGTTCTTCGCTCTTCAGGGGCCATGGGGGTTTGTGCTGTGATGTCTTGATCGGGGGTTCCGGCAGCCCCGGTTTCTGCCCAAGATTCCAGGGCCTGCTTAAAGTCATCTTTGGTATTTAGTCCGGTGGTAGCGATACCTAATTCGATACAGAACTGTTTAAGTTCACGATGGCTGTACTCGCCCAATTTCTCCATCTGGAATTTCTCCGTTGATCCGCTTTCTTTAGTTGACATCGTGATTCGCCGTGGGGTGAGCTACTCTCTGTACGGTTTATGCGGTGATTCGGATCCCGTCGCTGGCCACCAATGTTAGACGGACCGGGAGGGTCGGCCGAGGATACGGGGAGAGGTCTCCGGGGAGAGCCGTCTCCAGTGAATCGTACAGACAAGTAACTTCCCCCCCACAGACGGACACCACACAATGATAAAGTTCAACGATACTTTATAGACAATTCTTCAAGTATGGTAGAATGGTACAAGGAGGTCTGGACTCAGGGGTCCCCTCTATTCTGGTCTCTGTTTGGGAAAAGGGTAGCGGGACAGTCTTGTTACCAAAACGATGGAAAATAGCTCTCAATCCTCGAGCTCGGTGGTGTAGATGAACGGGCCGCGGCGGAGCCAGCAGGTCCCGAGATGGATGAAGGCAGACGACGGTCCGCGGCAGAGCCAGCAGGTCCCGATGAAGGTGGTGGTTACAAACGGTCCGCGGCTACGCCAGCAGGTCCCGACGATGATGAAGGATAGGGTGGTTCCCAAAGCCGCGGCAGCGCCAGCAGGCAAGACGAGGGTGCACAAGACAGAGCTACGGCAGCGCCAGTAGTCCGTCAAGGATGAGTTCTTCTTTGCGTCTCTCGACTCCAAGATACAACTCCCGTCCTGCTCTGGAGCTGCCCCAGTTATAGGGCTGGTGTGCTTTGATGTCCGGACCCTCGCACTTGGAGGTCGGGAGGTCCGGGATGAGGGGGTTCAGACACCCAGCAGGGGGGTGGAGCCAGCGTCCGGGGAGGCGATGGGCGAGCGGCACTTGGCGGGGGAGAGCCATCGACACCTCCTGCTCCCATTGACTGACCAAGTAGCCCGCTCACCTCCTGGGTGGATGTTGGTGCCGGAATGTCTGAGGCCTGGCCAGGCCCAGGGTTGAGGTCGATCGGGGGCCAGGCGGCCTCGTGGTGGAGTGTCCAAGATGGCGCCCAGGATGGGCGCGCAGGCCGGTAGTGGGTCGGCCTACGGGGTCAACAGGTTCGAGTGTAGGGGTCCCTGCGGGGACGGTGGACGTGCAATGGTGGTGTGTGGTACTTGCGTGGCTGGTTCGGGCCTGGTTGGGCCGGGGGAGAGCGGCCCTTCATGTGGCCTGTCCAACAAGCGACAAAACTCCTTGACATTTTCTGACATATGAGGCCAGTGAAAGTGTGGAACAAGCCTGTCCCAAGTCTTATTCTGGCCTAGGTGTCCTGCAAGGGGAATATCATGGGCCAAGGTTAGAAGGAAGCCCCTGAATTGCAAAGGTATGACCAACCTCCTGGTTGTACCAGGCTTGGGGTCTCTAGCCTCTGAATAAAGGAGCCCATCATCCCAATATACTTTATGGGAACCTTGAGCATTCCCTGCAGCCTCAGCAGCAGCTAGCTGTCTGAGGGGTTCAAGGGAAGGGCAAACTAATTGGGCCTGCCCCAGATCTGCCCTTGAGGGTCCCCCTGTCCCCAGGAACTCAACCTGATCAGGCTCAAGCTCCTCAGAGACAGTCTCCTCTTGGACTGCAGAACCAGCTTCCTGTGAAGGCTGATCCTCAATCTGGGGCAAGTGGGAATGCTCAGCCTTAACCCTTTTGCTCCTTCTCTTGGGTTGTGGTTGGTCTATTGTTTCAAGATCCACCACTGGTTCAGGAAGGCACTTCTTAGCCTGAGACCTTGTCACTGCAAGGACATGAGCTGAAATCCCTAGCATTTCTGCATGAGTCCTGTACTCCACTTCTGACCAAACTGAGTTTTCCAGATAATTGCCTAACAGACAGTCTACTGGGAGGTCTGCACTCACAACAACATTCTTTAGGCCAGTTACCCCTCCCCAGGAGAAGTTCACAACAGCCACACTATGAGTAGTAGTGGTATTGCTTGCATTGACCACTAGGTAATTCTCACCTAGTACAATTTGTCCAGGGTCCACAAAGTTAGGTGTCACCATAGTGACACTGGCACAAGTGTCCCTGTAGGCCTGGGCCAGTTTCCCATTAATCAAAGGCGTCTGCCTATACTTGCCCAGGTTACTGGGACTCACAGTAGTGGACAAAGCTAAGTCCACATCATATAGGAGAACAGCCTGAGTGGGGACTCTGACTAGGCCAGAATCCATCTCAGTACCAAGGGTCAACCCTACTAAACCCTTGGGCTGTGTACCACCACTGCTGACTGTACTAGGGGGTGCAGGTGCTTTAGGAGCTGCAGTGGTGGGGACTGGATTTTTCTTGGTGCATTCACTGCCCCAGTGTGAAACTGATTTGCAGGTATTACACCAAGGTTTCTTTGGGCCATCATTCTTCTTCTTTTTGTTTCCAGTTTGGGAACCACCCTCCTTATTATTAGTTTGGGGGCATGAAGACTTCTGGTCCTTTTCTTTATCTTTCTGATTCCCACCCTTCTGGTCTGTTTTCTTCTGGTCACCACCTTGGTTCTGGGGTTTCTGCTTAATCCTTGTTCTGACCCATTTGTCCGCCTTCTTTCCCAATTCTTGGGGAGAGGTCAGATCAGAGTCAATAAGGTTTTGATGCAATAGCTGGTTCTGACAGTTATTAAGGATCTGTTCTCTCATTAATAGATTGTACAATCCTGTATAGTCTGAGACTTTACTTCCCTGCAGCCAACCCTCCAGAGCCTTAGTGGCACAATCAACAAAATCAGTCCAGTCCTGGTTCTGTGCTTTTTGGGTATCTCTGAACAACAACCTGTATTGCTCAGTGGTTAGGCCAAACCCTTCAATAAGAGCACTCTTCAGGACAGAGTAGTTTTTGGCATCCTCAGGTCTAACTGTGAGGAGCCTATCCCTCCCTTTCTCAGAAAAGGAGTACCATAAAATTGCAACCCACTGTTCCTGAGGAACCTGCTGTACCATGCAGGCTCTCTCCAGAGCAGTCATCCATTTGTGGATGTCATCCCCTTCCTTGTAGGGGGGCACAATTTTTGTCAGGTTTCTATTGTCATAGGACCTGTCTTTCTCTCTAGGAATTATGCTGCCACCAGTGGAGTCTAATCCACTTAATTTCTGATCTCTTGCCAAAGCAAGTTTAGCCTGGGCCAAGGCTACCTCTTCCCTCTCTATCTGGAGTTGGACAGCCCTCATTCTGGCCCTATGCTCCTTTTTCTGGGCTGGAGTCATTCCCCTTTGTGATTCTCTTGAGACACTAGAAATGTGAGAGTCCTGTGAAGGGGATCTCACTCTCCTATTGCCTGGGAAAATCTGGTGTATGGGTCTGGGGAGGTGCTGGCCCTCTCCATTCCCATGTAGGCTCAAATTGGCTTGGCTAAGCCTACCAATTATTGCCTGGTCACCCCTCCTCTCAGGATCTGTATCAGAATCCTCTTCCTCCTCTTCCTCCTCACCTTTCTCTTGGGAGTCTACATTCTCAGGGTGTTTTATTCCATCTCCTGACTCTGGGGACACCTCATCTGCTGTCTCCAAATCATCCAGTTCTAGGATGGCTATAAGGGAAGGAATGGTGGGGTTTCTGCCCCTTTTTAGCCCTCTTGAAATGCACAAGGCAGACAAGTCTTTATGGCTAAATTTGTCATAGCTGGAAGTTGCCTTGGTGGGGTCAACTGTTGCAGACTGAGAGCCAGTGGCTTGGTCTACATCAGACATGACTGCTAGTGAGGTGTAAGTGGTGCACTTACCTACACTAAGTGTTTTCCTACTGTACCTTGCTAGTGAGTTGTAGTCAAAGTGTGCTAAGCTCTTTACTCTACAACTACTAAGTTCAGTAGAACTTAAATATGCTAAGCTTTTGTTTATATGTACCTAAGTACTTGTATGTGATCTTTCAATTTGATAAAAAGATTGCAATGGTAAAACAACAGCAAGCTCAAATCCGCACCGCTGCACACCAATGTGAGAAGTTGGCTTGATATATGATGTCCTCAGTTCTGAGGGCACCTTGTATCAGTCCAAACAATCTTTATGGTGTCAGGTTGTAAGTCAACCTTATAGACAAGCTATCCTAAGGGTAGCATGGACTAAGCAGCCTTAAAGGCTTTAACTCAAGAGGTCGTGTTAAGCGAGCTGTTTTACCAATCACAATCCTGTAATATCAAATGAAAGGACACCACACAAGTATATATTATAAAAATATATGTATTTATTACTCAAAGTAATCCTCAATACTCTTTATGAGTAGAGAGGCACAAGCGTTTAAACAAAAGCACACTATAACATATAGAAGTTGCACAATTTTGGATGAGCCCTAGGGGCCACCCAAACCATATACTAAAAAAGTGGTATAAGAGATACCAATCGAACAATGGTCAGGCCTAGGGCCTGGGGAATCGCTGGGAGCAGTCAGGACTAGCAATGCTGAAGTCGGGAAAAGCCCGTGGGATTCGGGTGCAGCACGTAAAGTGCGGCTTGCACCAATGCAATGTCAATGGTGCGTAAAAGTTACACAAAGTGAGTTTAAAGATACTTCCGCTGAACCTAGAAGGACCAAACTTTAGACACAGATCCTAGAGGTGTGTACCAGTGTGGGAACACCGGCGTTGCAATGTTACCTCACCCACAGGAAGTGGGTGCACAGGGTCGAAGTGGCGTCGGGCTTTGTCACACAGGCTCTTGGTGCTTGAAGCTGGAGATGCTGCAGGCGATGTGAAGGGGAAGTGTCCGGTGTGATACAAGGGTGGATCAGAG
Organism: Lissotriton helveticus; assembly: GCF_964261635.1. Taxonomy (NCBI): domain Eukaryota; kingdom Metazoa; phylum Chordata; class Amphibia; order Caudata; family Salamandridae; genus Lissotriton; species Lissotriton helveticus. The sequence goes on along the minus strand of NW_027611685.1, from coordinate 100,090 downwards.
TAGAAAAGTACCTGAAAGCAGAGGGGACAGAGTCTGGGTCACTCAGCAGTGACCAGGGTGGAACCAGGAAGGAACCAGGCAATGTCGGGCGCAATCAGGTGGTTGTCGAGGAGCTTCTCTCCGCTGCCACGTGGGCTCTGGGGCATCTACGACGTCCAGGAGCAGGTCACGATCTGTCCCACGTAGGCTCTCGCTGTCGGCGCAGTCGGCTTCAAGATTGGAGCAAACAACACTTGGCAAAAGCAATCCACGCAGGACTGGGAGATTGCTTCTCACTCGGACCAGGAGGGTCAGAGCAGGGGCTCTTTTTCAGGGGAGCTGGTGCAAGTCTGGAGAAACCAGAATCGCAAGTCGGTTTTAGGTTTTCGTTGGCACAGGGGCCACTAGCCAGATGGCAAGTGACCAGCCCAACGCGTTGAGCCAAAATAAGCAGAAGGGCCCCACGCAGCACTCGTCGAGTGTGGAGGGGTGAGCTTCGATGCAAGAGTGGCTCAGGGTAGGGGCTTCTCAAACCCCGGTGTACAGCTTCGAGGGTCACTCGTGGGCTGCATGGTCAGCGTCTCGTGGTCTTTTCAAGATGGCGGCTCCCACGCTTCTGGTCGCCTCCACGGGTCTCAGCTCTGCAGGGACTGTGGATCAGCCTGTAGGAAGGCAGGCAAGCTTAATCTCGTTGATCTCTGTCGCTCGAGTACCGGCGGGAACTGCAACAAAGCAGACATCGAGGTGCTGGGTGGTACCTGTTTGCACAGGGTGGTCACTCCTTGACCACAAGGGAGATTCTTCAGTCTTCTACGTCGAGTAGGATGTCGAAGGGTCCAGAGTTTTGTTTCTTATGTTTCATCAGGATAATCTGAAGTGCATTGGCACTGCTCCCATTCTTATACCAATCTAGGGGGCTGGATTACCTGCTAGGTCCCCTCCTATGGGTGGGACCCAGGAAGGGGGTGGTTACACCCCTTTCCTTTGATCCTGGCCGCGCTGGGACTGGGGCTGGTGTGCCCCAGAACCGGTTTGACCGGATTATGCAAGGGGATGCCTGGTGCTCCCCAGGCAGTGTCTGGTTTCTTTCAAACCTCCCTGCTACAATCCACTATCTCCTGTCTGGGGTGGTGTGACACCTCCCAGCGACAGGAAACCCTTTTTCCAGGCCCCTTTGGCTGAATTTCGGTCAGCTTCAGGGGGTCAGACTTGTGTCTGTGGCAGAAGCATCCATTTTGTGGATCTGAGGCTCTTTTAAAAATCAACCGCGTTTAAGCAAAGTAACATGTCTTCTCCCTCTAGAGGGATGGGATGCTATCCCCATTGACAGGGTTGTCGAGGGGATAGTATTCCAATTCGTATGACACCTTACACGACATGTTTTGATAAAGCCAAACCGAAGATGACATATAACCGCGAGGATTATAATGCATTTAAGAGTATATGGTATGGCATTATCCTGGAACAGCTTAGGGAGTTGTTCCCGACAGCTGCAGACAGGCTCAGCTCATGCTCGAGCTCCATCTCACATTAAACCACGCACTCTGCCCTCAGGATTGATAGGGCCTTCCATAGGAGTGGCTCACAGGCTTATATGTGTCCAGATATAGGTTTAGACATAGGTATACTATATCTAAGCAAGAGGTGATTACACCAACTTGCCCCAGCTGAGTGATCAGCCAGTTGTGTCAATTTAAGAACCAGCCAGGGGTGGCAAAAGCTATGCTGCAGCCCCTGGGAGGCCTTGGGAAAGAGGGTTTGTGGCTGTCCTAAGGATCTAACATCCAGGGGGCTCCTGCTACCACCCCAACCCTCAAGCCAGGAGCCAGGATGGTGCCCAAGGGCCTGCAGCACATCCCCTCCCTCCGGGAAATGAGTGCGAAACCTCCTCTCCAGGGGGCGATAAGCAAGCACCTCTTGTGTCATGGCGATGGGGAGCGCCCGCCCGATTCTTCCCTATCCCCCTCAAGGGATCTGATATGGGCGATGATGTCCTGTTTCGTCTGAGAGGGTGAGCGCTCGGGCTTAGGGGAGACCCGCTGTTGCCGGTGGACTGTGGTCCATGAAGGTCCAGCCGGTATCCTCTCCCGTCTACGGGGTTGAGATGGTCTCGCCGGCGGCGTGGTCGGTAGGCGGAGGAGTTGCGCCGCCTCCGTGTAGGACCGCATGACTCGACGCTTGTGTTCCCACTGGAATATTAGCGCAAACGGGTGCCCACATTGATAGGCGATGCCCATACTGCGCAATTTTTCAATCCCCGGCCGAAATGCTCGTCTCCTCTTCAGGGTGTTGGGCGCCAGATCTTGAAAGATTTAAATCTTGTGGCCCTTGTAGCGCAGGCCTGGCTTGTCCCGCGCCAACTTCCAGATTGCCTCCTTTTCGGTGAAGAAGTGGACCCTGGTCAGAATGTCCGGCAGGAGCCCCGGCCTCCCCGCGGGCCCGGATACACGATGGGCGCGATCCAAAGCCGGCAGAGAGGCGTTCTCATCACCCCAGACCTCGTGGAGGAGCTGCGCCACATACCCCATGATGTCCTCCCCTTCTTCTCCGAGAGGAACCCCCCCGGATGCGGAGGTTCGTTGCGGCGGCTGCGGTTCTCGAGGTCTTCCTGCTTTACTTGGAGCTCAATGTTCTGCTCCTCAAGGGCCGCCAGGCGCTGCCACAGGTGTTCCTGGTCCTCCGTGCGCTGGTCCATCGTTCGCTCCAGCCCGTCCACGCGATCCCCAAGGTCCGTGACCTCCTTCCGCAATTCTTTCACACAGGTATGCACCTCAGTCCGCAGGCAGCCTATTTCTGTTTTCAGTTCCGACATGAAGGTGGACATAAAGGCCTGAGTGGGGACGGCAAGGAGTCTCCCGTGGCCGGAGGCGGGCCCTCGCCGGCGGCAGGAGCTCCCGCCTTCCCCCACATTGCCATGACCCTGTTGTCCTTGGGGGTCGCAGTCGGGTCAGCCTTGTTCCCTTTATTGGAGCGCGTCATTGCCAGCTGCACGTGCTTCCAGTCAAGATCTATGGGTGATCTCTGTAGCTCTCCGGGTATCGGACCAGGGCACCAGGCTTCAGCACGGAGCCCGGCTAGGGCCCCCTCTCACTTTCACACTTCTCCACGCTTCAGTGCCCCAGCAGATCCTCCCCACCACCCGCGGGATGCTAGATCAAGTGCAGAGGTCACCCGAGCCGCCACCAGGAACCCGACGCACCAACACCGTGAGGGCCAGGACGCAGCTCAGAGTACCCGGATAACTCCCACTATCCAGGGTGGGGAAAGCAGGGGGGGCACAACGGGACAGCAGGTTCCTCCCTGGTTCAGTGCACTGCGCGTAAACCCTCACCCCAACACGTAGAAAACCACTCTTCTCCTGCTGCAGTCAAGCCCAGGGACACAGGCGATAATCAGGCGTTTGCACATTCACAAGAGGCCCAACAACCCCTCCAAGAGCGCCTCCTGTCAAAGCACCCAGTCCCCGGAGTTCACACCCCTACTGTCCGGCTGCAGGTCAGGCCGTGACCGATCCAGGCCGTTGTGGCGAGTCCCACCGCTAGCATGCAAGTCTATGTGATAGGGCGGGCGGAGCACCCCAACGAGGTACACAAGTTCCCCACAGCAAGGCCCACTTCACTTCAGGCCATCCGCAGGCCAGCTAGCCCCCAAAAGCACAAAAAGTTCACACCAGGGTCGAGAAGCTGCCTATTCCCTCCCCGACCAATGGGCCAATTGTCACAGAAGCAGGCGTCGCAAGGCAAGCCCCACACCCAAGGACAGCAGGCCGCACCGCCCACTGACACCGCTCACCTTAATGTCCGTATCCGCTCCAGCCCAGCTCCCCGCCTCAGAGTTCCACCAGAGAGCAGGCTCTCACCCTCAGCCAGGATCCGCTGCCTCAAACTCGGTCCCAGTCCCGTCCAGGACCGCCTCGTCCGCAGTGCAGCAGCCCCAGCTCCAGCGTCCCTCGCCGTCGTCTACTACAGGGCCTCTCCACGCTCCGCTCACTGGGAGGCCACCAGGGGCACGTCCAGGCTGCAGCCGCGGGTCCCTCCGCCGCCGAGCCGTCCTCCGGAGCAGCTCACAGGGCAACAAAGCAGCCTGCCACCCAGGAGCCCCCGGATCCAGTGAGGGCTCGACCAGGGACAGGCCAACAGGCACCTGCCACTTGCAAGAGACATGGTAGTCCCGCTGCAAGGCCCCTCCGGCCTCAGGACACCTCTGGTGCCAGCTCCCGGGAGGTGGCTGCCCCCGCCGGGGTCTCACTGCACCTCACCCGCTCCGAGTCTCTGTTACCCCTTGCCGCTGCTGTAGGGAGGGAGACCGCTTAATCTGTGGCGGCATCTCCCATGTAGTCGTGACACCGAGGCCCGGCTCTCCCCAGGGTGGCGGGCCACCGCTGCAAAGCCTCCACAGACCCTATCATCCGCCGTTCTGCTGCAAGAAGAATGTCGCTGTACGCTCTGGGGGGACGCCCGCCTACCGGCTCCTGCGCATAGGCCTCTCCGTGCCCCCTCACGCAAAATGGCGCGCTGTCTCCTCTGGTCCGCCAGCAGTTCACACCGGCCCCGTTCACCATCAGCTCCCGGGGGCCAGTAAACATCCACAGCCCCTCGGTCCACAGGATCGCACACCCCAGCCCGGGTGCTATCACTCGCCCTGCTCCAGTGCCAGGCTTAGCGTCTGGTCATCGGCCGCCGGAGTCACTCAGGCAGGGGCACACAAAATGGCGGGTCTCCGCTTCTTGGCCGCTGCACCGCTCTCCCTATGTTTCCTCTAAGCAGCTAACCTTCAGGGATCCCGGAACGCGCCCCCAGGGTCCTGGCACTCTGACAACCCTGTTGCGGGTCAGGGATCGCAGTTGTTCACCCCGGCTCCGCTTAAATCGTCTATGATAGCAGGCAGCAGCGGGAGCCCTCTCAGAGCACGTCCGCTCACATCACTCGCCAAGCCAAGCCACGCCCCCGCTCTGAGCTCTTTAATAAATCACAAGAGTTTGCAGATATCTGGGGAGATAAGGAGCCCAATAATCCGGATTTTACATATTTTTTAAACCCCTTCCAGAAGTATACAAGAGTAGATTATTTTTTAATATCTTTATCAGAACAAAAAAAGGTGAGCATCAGAAAACTGCAGAACGTAATATCTGATCACAGTCCACTGATACTGTACTATGATCTGGATTTATTTTTTAGGAACCAGTCAAGATGGACTTTCGAGAGAAGGTTATTAGCAGACATTAGGTATGTGGAATATCTAAAGAAATGGACGGGGGAGTATTTTGATGCAAACAGCTTTAGTGCTCCGAGGAATAATGTCTGGGATGCTTTCAAACCCGCTTTGAGAGGGGAAATAATTAGTTTCTCTGCAAGGCTGAGGAAAGTGGATCGGGCTGATAGTGAGAGACTAACTGGGCAGTTAGTAGAAGCAGAAGAACAGCACGTTAGGGATATTGGTGAAGGAAAGGAAGGCGTGGAGAGCCAACAGAGGATGGTGGCTATTAAAGCAGAGCTTCAGAAATTGGTAGCTCAGAAAGTAACCAGTGAGTGACAGGTTTCAAGGGGGAAGTACTATGAAACAGGGGAGCAGGTGGGTAAAGCATTGGCACTACGGATATGGCAAGGTCATGTTAAGAATGTAATCTCTAGTATACAGGAAGGTGGACGGAATTACACAGAACCTGCATACGTCTTGAAAGTTTAAAAAAACCTTTACCAAACCTTATATAATGAGGAGGCTGACACGTTTGTATCTAGGGGAGAGTTTGGGGAAGGAAATCCCCAGGCTGGATAAGTTGGGTAGAGAAGATCTAGACAAGGAGTGAGATCTGTGAAGCGCTACAGGAGTTAGCCGTGGGTAAGGCTCCCGGCCCGGATGGCATCCCACTGGAGGTTTATAAGAGCATCGAGAAGGAGATTGCCGCATTATTACTGGATTTATTTACCAGGATAATATGTTCCGGAGTAATACCAGACTCCTGGAAGGAAACCAGCATAATAGTGTTCCATAAAAAGGGGAACCAAAAGAGTGCCCTGGGTCATATCGACCGATTTCCCTCATTAATGCGGACACTAAGCTGTATGCAAAGGTTTGGGCAAAAAGGTTGGGGGGGGACATTGGCGGTCTGGTCTCCCCGTGGCAGCATGGGTTTATCCCGGGCCGTGGTACAACTGACCACATTAGGCGTGCTATCACACTATTTGATGCCCATGCTGCCTCAGGGGCGGATGGCCATGATCCTCCTCGACGCGGAAAAGACCTTTGATCGCGTTGCATGGCAATATTTGCTGGGAATACTGGAAGGCAGGGGCTTTGGCCCCAAAATTATGGGTGCTCTTATGGCTATGTATCATGATCCCGTGGCCAGAGTCCAACTTATGGGAGAAAGCTCGGAAAAAATTTATATCAAGAGGGGGACGCGCCAAGAGTGTCCCTGCTCACCGATACTTTTTTCATTATATATCGTTCCTTTGATACGTAGGATCCTTGGCTGTGCAGAGATTAGGCCTGTAGTTTTTAAAGGATTTGAAAATATATTGATGGCATACGCCGACCTCCCCGACGGTACCAACGGTTAGAGCGGTGCCTCCTTCGCCCTGACCTGTTGCCAGGCGGGGTGAGGCTTTTCCTCCATACCTTTGAAATTGTTCCAAGAGGCAAGAGGAATGTTGATTGTGAGAAGCTACACTCACAGCGTATCCTTTTTTGTTTATCTCTTGATCACACCAATGTGTTGAATTTCAGTAGCATTCTATATTCAAGAGGTCCTGACGAAAGCACTAGGTTCATTTCTACCTGTCTGTGCTGAAACATGTTGACCAACTCTTTTGAATGGACGGTTATCTATTGAATCCGCCCCTTTCTGCACGGTTTTTAATGTTTGTTCGGTTCAGACACGAATAAAGTTGCAGTCTGATTCCGCTTCAATTTTAGATTCACATCACACCTTTTTTTGCACTGCATCTTTTTCCCATACACTCTTTACATCATACTTGCTCACATCTGTACCTATTAATACCTTGAAAACATCCTTGGGCTCCTCCATCACTAGGGTGGAGTGTTAGCCCTATAAAGGAGACCCAGATGATGAAGCATGTCGCCGGGACCGGTGAGTGATGGGAATCCGTACAAATTTTGCGTATTTCTTTGATCAGTCTAGGCAGCCGTTAGTTGTTCTTTGTCTGTTTGTATGTTCACCGCAGGATATTTTTTGTATTTTTTGATTGGCATACGCCGATGACCTGGCCATAATTACCCCAGAACCTGATCACGCTTTGCCAATTCTTGTTGGAATAGCGAAAGAGTATGGCAGTCAGTCGGGGTATTTATTGAATGAGAGTAAAACTCAAATAATCTGCACTAACAATATAATCAAAGTAGATACAAGATATGTGGATGCAGCAGTATATTTGGGGGTTAGGGTAAATGCTGCAGTAGACCAAATTATCAAAGATAATTTTAACCCACTTATAAAATCAATAGCGGCAGAGTTGAAAAGAATTGATGTGTTGCATCTGTCCCTGATAGGTAGGGTGTACGTATTGAAAATTACTATGTTCCCCAAGGTTTTGTATCTTTTACGCTCTATACCGATTCTTATAGAGGAGGGGGTGATTAAGTCAATAGAATCAATTTTTATGATGTTTGTTTGGCAGTACGGTAAAGTCAGACGTTCGCTGAAATATATGTCTCTTCCGTGGGAAAGGGGAGGGCTGGCACTTCCAAATTTAAGGTTTTATCATTGGACACGCTTGTTGACCCAGATGGCCATGTTTTTTGAACCAGCTATGAACATGGTTAATACACCTTGGGGTAATCAGGACCTACCCTCTATATATGAATTGTTACTGGGCAGAGAGGCTTTGGGACTGCTATTGCGGAAAACAGAGCGTCGCTATTATAGGAAAACACGGTACAAGGTTCTTGAAAGTGCCTGGGGGGTCTGGAAACTTGTGCAAAAGACACTGGCAATCCCTAAAATTAATCACTACCTGCCAATATGGAACTCCAGTCTGTTTCCACAGCTTAGTATTGATAGTAGTTGGGGGTTTTGGGAGCAGCATGCCGTTAAAAAACTAGGAGATGTTATGGAAGGGGACTCCATGATGGGGTTTGAAGTTATCCAAGAGCAGTATGGCATCCCTCCCAACCAATGGTTTAAATTTGTACAGATCTCTCAAACACTGCTGGCCATAGGACCACACATCTGCTTAGGTGCCAGTAAGACCTTGTTGGATTACTTATTAAAAGGGGGTAAAAAGATTAAAATGGTATATAACTTTTTGTTGATAGGTATTCATGATGACCTGAAAAAAGTTGAGACCTCTTGGGCTGCAAAATTAGAAGACCCAGATGTAGATCTGGGTAAAGCCCTGCTATTAAATCAAAAAGTATTTTGTTCTTCCAACCTGAGGGCACAGTACTCTAAAAAACATTTTAATCTGTATTTTACACCAGCACATGTTTGAGTGGGGTATCAGGGAAAATTATAGATGCCCTTGATGCAGTGAAGGACCTGCGGATATATTATATATGTTTTTTCATTGTGAGAAATTAAACATAATCCGCGGGGAAATTGAGAAATTCTGGGAGGGGCTGCTAGATGTTAAGATTATTCTATCCCCTACCCTGATGCTATTAGGTACTGATTGTAAGCTGGGGCTGAAAAAAGAGGATGAAGCTCTGGTGTTTATTTCTGTTGCCATACTTCGGATTCTCCTATCAGCTGGTGAGAAGGATATCACAGCCCCCTCCTTTCAGATGTGGTTAGTCAGACTTCTGGGGATGCATAATATTGAATCCTGCCTATACAAGCACAAGGGCAGGAAAGTCCGGGAAATGGGTTTGAATATTTGGGCTCCGCTCAAAAGGTGGTGGGACTCTAGATTATAAAAATTAATTGTTGAAATATTAAAACTCGGATTTTCATAGGTGCAAATTATGAATTATGCTTCTTTTATCCGCTGATATGAAATGCGAAACATTCCTGTTTGTTCGTATATTTTGGGCCTCTAAGGACTGGTTTCTTGCTTTGAATCTATTTATACTGTATGCAGTTTTATCACTTTTCTCGATAATAATGCAATACATAATATATTTATGTGGTTTTATCACTTTTTTTCGATAATGATACAATATATAATGTATTTATGTATGTTTGTACCAGGAATTCTCAATAAAAAAGAAAAAAAAAGAAAAGAAAAAAAGGAAAAGAACGAGAAGAAGTGTGTGACTGGAGTTACTTTTGTTGTATACCTCGTGAAAAAGTTACTGGAAATTTTGCAGCACAGCCTGATCCATCTCTTTTTCTAAACTCTATTGTTGTTTAAATGAAATCCTGACCATATGCGTCTATCTTAAGCTATACCTCGACCACTTGGGTGCTCCGAGAGCGCCCCTACTTTGCTAAGTTAGTCTGTAAAAACTGGTAAATCACCTCCTTTTCAGACATTAATAAGATGTCACCTGATCAACAGAACTTTTAGTTAAATATCTGTGTATGATGAACTATTCCTTGCTAAGTTTCAAAGGCGGTAAAGAAGAAGGGGGAGATTTATTAATATTTTGCGCCGTGTTTGTGTCACAAAAGTGGCACAAAACAGCACAAAATCTTTTTTTCCTAATAGCGTAAAAGTAATGTGAAGCAGCACATATCACTGCTTTGCATTACTTCACACCATGAGGGCTTGTCAAGGTGGGTGCATGGGCGTTCCCATGCAACCACTCAAGGTTTCTCACGCTAAACCCAATTTACCAAATACAGTAGATTGGGTTTAGCGCGAGAAAACTGCACCCTTTTAAACTAGGCGCAAGTAAGGAGAAATGCTTTCATTTCTCCTTCCTTTTCTGACTTTGCATGCGTGCTGCACTGTGCAACACGCATACAAAGTGGGAAAAGCTTTCCCTCGTGTCTCGGGAAAATTATTTTGTACAGGAAGGGTGTCCTTTCTGTACAAAACCTATGCTGGACTCACACGCACACACCCTAGCGCTCTGGTGCTAAGGTGTGTGCATGGTGCAGGCCCGTTGTAATCAGTGCCAGAGCAAGGGAAAGGGAAGGAGAGAGCCATAAATATGGTGCTCTCCTGCTCCCTCCCTGTCGTACATCGCAGCCTCGAAGGGGCGGCTGTTCTGCATTGCGTGGAGATTTGGTAAATCTCCCCCAAAATGTCTTTTATAACCAGTTAAACATTGTGAATTCTCATTCCATTATGTTTCAATTTAGTAATTTTCAATATCTTTACATCCAACAGAAACCCATCCTTGAATGTATGAAATGACCATCAATAATGAAGCTAATGCTGTACATCTTCAATAATAGCAGAATTAATTAGATACAGTATTCAGGAAAACATCAGCGCAGTCGGCGGCAGAGGAACCTGCACACAAACCGACAGATCCCGGATGAAGCATCAAGGGCAGTTCAGTGATTATAAGAGGTTGAGCTGTGCACCTCCACGCCACAAGACGAAGAAATGACCTTAGGAAAATTAAGGCAACAACAATAACAAACCACCTCCTGTATAAACAAGTGTCCAATACCAACTTTGGTCATGGGATCTGTATGGTGTGATTACTGCAGTGCTCTGTTTTCTAATATGATGTCAAGCCATCATTCCGTGCTCTAGGTGAATTGTAAACTCTTTCTGGACAAACAAGAGTAACCAGAGAAGAGCACAACAGAGCGGAGCTAGACAACTGATGGGTAAAGGAAACATAAGTTCTTGTATCTACAATTCAATAGACTGTCCTAATTTGCGCCGGCCAGAAGGAAGATACAGCTTTACTCACAAGCGTCCATAGCCATAATCCAATCTAAAGGTACAATCACCTACAAAGACACCTTCTGCGTATTAGGAGTGTGGCAAATATTTGGTGGCTATTGCATTTACTGTTAAAACAGAAATTAAATGTGCAAAATACTACAAGCATATAAAGTGTGTGCGAAAAACACAAGTGCTTTGTCAGCCATGTTGGCCCATCAGGAAATACAGTCATGGGCTGTAGACAAACATATACCCGACCCACAGATAGTAACCAAGAAAGAAGAATCATACACGTGCGGCAAGAGCTTTCATTTGTCATCACTACTCAAGCTTCATCAGCACACGTACACAGGACAAAAACCATTCAAGTGCAGTGAATGTGTCAATAACTTTAATAGGTTATCAGAACTACAAAGACACCAGCGAACACACATAGGAGAAAAGCCATTCAAGTGCAGTGAATGTGTCAAGAGCTTTAGTAGGTTATCAGAACTACAAAGACACAAGCGAACACACACAGGGGAACAACCATTCAAGCGCAGTGAATGTGCAAAGTGCTTTAGTCAGTTATCAAAACTAAAAAGTCATCAGCGAACACACATGGGGGAAAAACCATTCAAGTGCACTGAATGTGCAAAGAACTTTAGTCAGTTATCACACCTTCAAAGACATAATCAAACACACCCAGGGGAACAACCATTCAAGTGCAGTGAATGTGCAAAGTGCTTTAGTCAGTTATCAAAACTAGAAAAACATCAACGAACACACACAGGGGAAAAACCATTCAAGTGCAGTGAATGTGCAAAGTGCTTTAGTGAGTTATCAAGCCTGCATAGACATCAGCAAACCCACACAGGGGAAAAGCCATTGAGGTGCAGTGAATGTGCAAAGTGCTTTAGTCAGTTATCAGACCTAAATAGTCATCAGCGAATACACACTGGGGAAAAACCCTATCATTGTAGTGAATGTGACAGTAGTTTTCGTAGCTCTTCAGTATTAAGGAATCATCAGCAAACTCACACAGGAGAAAAAGCATTCAAGTGCAATGAATGTGGGAAGAGCTTTAGTCTGTTATCAAACCTCCAAGCACATCAGCGAACACACACAGGGGAAAAACCATTCAAGTGCAGTGAATGTGTGAAGAGCTTTAGTCGATTATCATACCTTCAAAGTCATCAACGAACACACACGGGGGAAAAACCATTCAAGTGCAGTGAATGTGCAAAGTGCTTTAGTGAGTTATCAAGCCTGCATAGACATCAGCAAACCCACACAGGGGAAAAGCCATTGAAGTGCAGTGAATGTGCAAAGTGCTTTAGTCAGTTATCAGACCTAAATAGTCATCAGCGAATACACACTGGGGAAAAACCCTATCATTGTAGTGAATGTGACAGTAGTTTTCGTAGCTCTTCAGTATTAAGGAATCATCAGCAAACTCACACAGGAGAAAAAGCATTCAAGTGCAATGAATGTGGGAAGAGCTTTAGTCGGTTATCAAACCTCCAAGCACATCAGCGAACACACACAGGGGAAAAACCATTAAAGTGCAGTGAATGTGTGAAGAGCTTTAGTCGATTATCACACCTTCAAAGTCATCAACGAACACACACGGGGGAAAAACCATTCAAGTGCAGTGAATGTGCAAAGTGCTTTAGTCAGTTATCATACCTAAATAGTCATCAGCGAATACACACTGGGGAAAAACCCTATCATTGTAGTGAATGTGACAGTTGTTTTCGCAGCTCTTCAGCATTAGGGAGTCATCAGAAAACTCACACAGGAGAAAAAGCATTCAAGTGCAATGAATGTGGGAAGAGTTTTAGTTGGTTATCAAACCTCCAAACACATCAGCGAACACACACAGGGGAAAAGCCCTATCATTGCAGTGAATGTGACAGTAGTTTTTGCTTATCTTCAGTATTAAGGAATCATCAGCGAACACACACAGGAGAAAAACCATTCAAGTGCAGTGAATGTGCAAAGTGCTTCAGTAAGTCATCAAACCTACAAAATCATCAGCGAACACACACAGGAGAAAAGCCATTTAAATGCTGTGAATGTGGGAAGAGCTTTAGTAAATTATCACACCTTCAAAGTCATCAAAGAACACACACGGGGGAAAAACCATTCAAGTGCAGTGAATGTGCAAAGTGCTTTAGTGAGTTATCAAGCCTGCATAGACATCAGCAAACCCACACAGGAGAAAAACCATTCAAGTGCAGTGAATGTGCAAAGTGTTTCAGTCAGTCATCACACCTACAAAATCATCAGCGAACACACACAGGAGAAAAGCCATTAAGTGAATGTGGGAAGAGCTTTAGTAAATTAGAAAATCTACAAACACATCAACGAACACACACAGGGGAAAAACCATACCATTGCAATGAATGTGAAAGCATTTTTAGTTGTTACTCAACATTAAGGGTGCATCAGCGAACACACACAGGGGAATAGCCATTCAAGTGCAGAGAATGTGCAAAGTGCTTTAGTCACTTATCAAACATCCAAACACATCAGCGAATGTGACAGTAGTTTTAACTTCTCTTCAGCATTAAGGTATCATCAACGAACTGACAAATCATTCAAGTGCAATGAATGTGGGAAAAGTTTTAGTCGATTATCAGAGCTACAAAGTCATCAGCGAACACACAGGGGAAAAGCTAGAAGGGCACTGAAAGTGTGAAGGGCTTTTATCAAAATTCGATTCCACACAACCCTCAATGAATACACTACTTCATTTAACTCAATAGAAATAATCCTGGAGATGCAGAGAACCCAAAAAGATCTTAAAAACATCAAAAATAATATCGACCCATCTGAGGACATAAACGAGCTGAACAGTGCAGTTATTATGAGAGGAATAAATTATGGAAAAAGATAAAATTCAAATTATGTGGGACCTTGAAATACCAGATGATAGAAGACCGGACTAGCAGTAAAGAAGAAAAACAGATAACAGTATTTACAGAATTATAAAAGTGTTTGTTTCCAGTGATTGTTCACTTCCGTACACATAGCAAAGTGACGTGATGTACCAGGATACACAGTGGGAGACAAGCACAATGTGGATTAAAAGAAAAGAAACATTGTTGATTTTTATTTGGTGAAGAAGAGATACAAAGGAAAACATTCAATCGCCCCTGACCACACTACCTGTAAAAGCAACACTGAACAATACTGGGACTAACAACGGTACTTTCAGCTAATTTGTCGGATTAAAACCTATAAACCCAACACACCCAGAGTGGACAGGTTCTGGAGATGGTTAACTTCATTGGTAATATGTATGTATTACTGTTAACAAATGCCACTGCAGTATATGTGATGAACTAAAGCGAAGCACCGGTGTTCAAGAAATAACCTATTTTTAGATATAAAAGAGCATATACCTTGTTTTTAAGTAACGTTTGCTGCATCTTTTACAGACTGTTTTCGATTGATGGATAAGCTCGTGCCTCAGACCTTAAAACAAAGTGTGACCTGTGGCTCCTCTCCGACTTGGCTCTCCCTATTCATTTGGTGACTTGCCAAACTCTTATTTTTACCAGAATTGAGCCACTGTAAGCAGCAGACTCTGTTTGAAGAATGTGGTGAAATAGTGAAATCCCACATCAAAAGTATATATGTGCTAGGACAATCAGTTGCACTCCCAGTAACTCGTCTTCCACACTGATTGTCCCTTGTCCTCAAATGTTCTGAAGGATATGTTATATGAATGCCAGAAGTGAAAGTGACATTCATGAAGCTAAAGCTAACAGGAGAGTGTGGGAGATAGAGAGGGGGCGAGGTAAAGAGAGCAAGAGAAACAAAGAAAGGGGGAGAAAAAGAAAGAGAGAAATGGAAGGAGGGGGAATGGCAGGGGATTTGTATTCACCTAAAAATAGAAGATGCAGCCGAATACATGTCAATGTGTGACATCACCAGAAAAAACGGGCTGAATACCAGTGATTTTATATAGTTTATTTTTAGGGCACAAGTAAGGAAAATAGTGAAGGAGCCCATTATCGGATGTATGATGTTACCACGCATCCTTTTACCACGCATCCCTTTACAACGCGGTTTTTACAACGCAAACCTTTACCACGCATTTCTGTTTGGGGTGCTGGATAGTGAAAAGTTTAATTTACCATTCCAACTCCAGTCCCCGTGGACACTAGGGAAGGTGTTGGATAGTAAATTAAACTTATTCCCTATCCTAGAGCGCCCCCCACAGCAATGCGTGGAAATGGTCTGCGTTGTAAAAGCTGCGTTGTAATGGTACTGCGTGGTAAAAGATGCGTGGTAAAGGTTGTATACCCCCATTATCATATGCAAATCACAATGACGTCACAAGAAGTGATGTCAGGCCCTTATAATAATTTTCACTTCAAAGGTCGACGGCCTGATTTAAAAACAAGAAACATAAAATAATGTAAAAAGGTTCTGGTATCAGTTTTTATACAACATGTGTTTTTCCCACTATCAGTTTGTAACTAAATGGCTGAAAGTGTAAATATTTTTTGACAGATATGTGGAACCTGGAAATTATATATTTAAACAGTTTTTAGAGAATAAATAAAATGTGCTTTTAATTTGCGTTTGTTTCCTGTTTCCACTATAAATGTGATACCCCAAAGGGTATCACATTTATAGTGTATTAAGCAATAGAAAGGCTAATTTTGTCTAGATATCTGATCCTCTCGTGGGCCACTCACACAAAAAAAATAAATGGGACTAATGAGCTCTGTTCCGGTTCGGCATGCTCAAACTGGCATGCCGGACCGGAACAGAGCCCATTAGTAGGAGTTTTGCCGGCGTCTGTCCGTGGTAATAAACACAGTGGAGCTGGTAACGTTTTTTACGGATAGAACCTTGGCGAGAGGATGCGCAACATGTACAGCCATTTGATTCTACTCCCATTTGTGCAAAATAATTGACACAAAAAGGCCTGTTATAGGACAATAATTCGCTTCCCTGCACAGACAGTACACTGTTTCAACATTTGGAGGCATTGCTAAAGGCTGCACATTTGAATTGTTGAAATTGAAACTATTTCCCCACTGGCTTGGTAGCTACAGATTAACCCATTTTGGTTTGTTGTTTGAGACTCATTTTATACCAAGTATTGGTCCTGAAGAAGGTGGTGTTGCCACTGAAACACTCGTAGACCAACACATCACCCATGAGAAACGGCCCCTGAGAGGCCATGACATCACAAACAACTGATGTTTAAGAGCTTCCAGTAGTGAACTGTTTTTTCTTTAGGCATTTGTGGGACCCCCCATAGGGTTGAAACTCTTCTTCTTTTAACTATGAATGAGAGTGTATGAGTGTCTGCACCACCACACAAGTATTGTCTTCCTCCTCCCTTCAACGTTAGTATTCTCACACGTATGGTATAGGGACACATATGTCCGGGACTATAATTTTACAAGTTGATCCTATGGCAGTCTCCCCCTTCTGGGCTCATGTGCTTCCATTCCCTTTTAGAGCTATTGCGCATGACTTGTCTCTTCCCTATAAATTTTAGTTCCCATTACATCCGTTCCCCTACTCAGCTTGCCATTGATTATGTCTAATGCTCAAGAGTCTCTCCTCTTATTTTCTCCATTGTGCTACATATAGAATGTCGAGCTTAGTGTGTTTGTGTTAAGAATTAACATGTAATTTTGCTTAAGTATATTATTTACGTTGCAGTTCATGTTACCACCTTTTGATGCCACCCTAAAACCAATATTCACCGCTTGTTAGTATTGTTTCTCATTATCATTCCACAATGGTTCTTTTGCTCTCTCCGTTGCGCAGTCACGATTTTTACCCCACGGGGCCTGTCTCCATACTAAGTCACATTTACATTTGTATGTCCACTTTTCTTCCTAGGGTTTCCACGTGCTATTGGTGGTCCCGATACACATTTCCCTATTGTTGTGTTTATCTTGGTTTTGGCAACAACTAATTCTATGATTTTATAATATTTTACTATATGTTGTGTATCTTCCCCAGCCCTGAAGAAGTCACAGTTTACTTCCCTTATGTGACAAAACACCTGTTTTTCTTTGTTGCATTATTAAATACATTTGCATATTATACTGGTGTCGACCACAGATATTCGTACAATGCGTGCCCAGGACTGTGCTTTCAGTATGTGCATATACTCTGAGCAAACGAGATATGCGGTCGATTTTATTCTTGCTAAGAGCGGTGGTGCTTGCGCATTAATAGGAGAGCAGTGTGTGGTCGGTATCACGAATAAGGAAAGGAATATCATTCTGCATATTTTAGACATTTTGTAAAACGTTCGAGGAATGGAGCGGTAATTTGAGTTGATCTTTATTTGGTGTTTGGGGTTGGATTCTAGAAAAGGTTATATATATCATTGTTCTTTTAATTTGTTGCTGTGTCTTGATTCAGTGTCTTCCCTTATGCTACTCATACTGTGCTACTTATTTCTCTCCCAAAAGGATTTCAGTTCATGATATTAATACAACTATAATGCTTCAAAAGAAGCTTGATACTATTATGCAAATAGATGATGGTGTTTTTGGTTCAACTACTTCTCTTGCAGGTTCTGTTCCTGATGTTACTCGTACTACTGATGTTTAGTGTCATTTTCTTCCATACGCATGCTATGCATATATACATATATTCGTATTTGACATATTATCGCCTGTATTCATCCATTGTCTCTACTTTTAGAATTGTAACAACCTCTACCTGATAGCAAGAATAAAGATGTCTGTGTTAACTAATAAATGCTAAAAGGAGGGTCTGTTAGAGTTGAAATGTATTACTGCCATATTACTCGTATTTCACCTGATATTATGTTAGCATTTAAGTAGCTATTTCATAATATATTCTTGCTGTAGGCGAATGCAATTATTAAGTACAGATGTTACGTTAGGTAGGTTGACATCTGTTCCACCATTTTAGCTTTCGAAGACGCCATTTTGTATTATAATCAAAACTTTTACTTGAAACCTTTACCAGAAATGGTCCTTGGTAGTTTTATTTCTCAAAGGTTAAATCGTGCTTATTAATGCATGCCTTTTCTGTCACATAGAGGCCTTCTCCCACCTGTCTAGTGGGGAGGATGGGCAGTGGATAACTTGTGCCAGGCTGTGGAATTGAAATGTTTGTTCTGTACCCCCATTGTATTATGACAGCTACCAGTGTTTTTACATAATAGGCAGGTCTTTGTGGACTCCGCAACATACATAATGTAACTTTATGACTGTAAGAGTCAGTCCCTCATCAGCCATCATAGGAGGATGGTCAGATTGTATTCCAGTGCAGTGTACTTTATAAATAAACTAGTTTGCTTGTATTCTCTACTATGTCATTAACTCTTCATTCTTTGAAGGTTAGAGGAGGTCGAGCTTGACCCGGGTGGCACTAGTGGGGTAATTTCCTTCACTACATTTGCTCTTTTCTTTTCCTGGTCTCCACCTCTGTTCATGGCGTTCATTCTTCAAAGTGCAGAGCCAGATTTCTGATGCTATCAGGTTCCTGCCTCTATTGACAGTGCTCTAAAGGGAACTACAGAACTTCAGGTACTCACTCTCCAGCCTACCTGCTTGCTGCTCAGAAGTGCCGTACTCTCCCATTACAGGTATCCTATCAATACTGAGAAGTGCAGTTGCTGTCCCTTGTGAATGGAAGAGGTGCAGGTGCTGTCCCTTGTGAAAGAAAGAAGTGCAGGTGTCTCCCTTGTGAATGAAAGAAGTGCATTTGCTGTCCCCTGTGAATAAAAGAAGTGTAGGTGCCGTCCCTTGTGAATGAAAGAAGTGCAGGTGCTGTCCCTTGTGAATGAAAGAAGTGTAGGTGCCGTCCCTTGTGAATGAAAGAAGTGCAGGTGCCGTCCCTTATGAATTTAATGAAGTGCAGGTGCTGTCCCTTATGAATGAAAGAAGTGCAGGTGCTGTCCTTTGTGAATGAAATAAGTGCAGGTGCTGTCCCTTGTGATTGAAAATAGTGCAGGTGCCGTCCCTTGTGAATGAAAGAATAGCTGGTGCTGTGCCTTGTGAATAAATGAAGTGCAGGTGCTGTCCCTTGTGAATGAAAGAGGTGCAGGTGCTGTCCCTTGTGAATGAAAGAAGTGCAGGTGCTATCCCTTGTGAATGAAAGAAGTGCAGGTGCTGTCCCTTGTGAATGAAAGAAGTGCAGATGCTATCCCTTGTGAATGAAAGAAGTGCAGGTTCTGTCTCTTGTGAATGAAAGAAGTGCAGATGCCATCCCTCGTGAATGAAAGAAGTGCAGGAGATGTCCCTTATGAATGAAAGAAGTGCAGGTGCTGTCCCTTGTGAATGAAAGAAGTGCAGGAGATGTCCCTAATGAATGAAAGAAATGCAGATGCTGTCCCTTGTGAATGAAAGAAGTGCAGGTGTGTCCCTTGTGAACGAAAGAAGTGCCAGTGCTGTCCCTTGTGAATGAATGAAGTGCAGGTGCTGTCCCTTATGAATGAAAGAAGTGCCGGAGCTGACCCCTATGATTGAAAGAAGTGTACAGGTGCTGTCCCCTGTGAAAGAAAGAAGTTCAGGTGCTGTCCATTGTGAATGAAAGAAGTGCAGGTGCTGTCCCTTGTGAATGACAGAAGTTCAGGTGCCGTCCCCTCTGAATAAAAGAGGTGCAGGTGCTGTCCCTTGTTAATGAAAGAAGTGCAGGTGCTGTCCCTTGTGAATGAAAGAAGTGCAGGTGCAGTCCCTTAAGAATGAAAGAAGTGCAGGTGCTGTCTCTTGTGAATGAAAGAAGTGCAAGTGGCTCCATTGTGAATAAAAGAAGTGCAGGTACTGTGTCTTGTGAATTAAAGAAGTGCAGGTGTCGTCCCCTGTGAATGACAGAAGTGCAGGTGCTGTCCCTTGTGAATGAAAGAAGTGCAGGTGCTGTCACAAAGAAGTGCAGGTGCTGTCCCTTGTGAATGAAAGAAGTGCAGGTGTTGTCCCTTGTGAATGAAAGAAATGCAGGTGCTGTCCCCTGTGAATGAAAGAAGTGTACAGGACCTGTCCTCTGTGAAAGAAAGAAGCGCAGGTGTTGTCCCTTGTGAATGAAAGAAGTGCAGGTGCTGTCACAAAGAAGTGCAGGTGTTGTCCCTTGTGAATGGAAGTAGTGCAGGTGCTGTCCCTTGTGAATGAAAGAAGCGCAGGAGATGTCTCTAATTAATGAAAGAAATGCAGATGCTGCCCCTTGTGAATGAAAGAAGTGCAGGTGTGTCCCTTGTGAACGAAAGAAGTGCCAGTGCTGTCCCTTGTGAATGAATGAAGTGCAGGTGCTGTCCCTTATGAATGAAAGAAGTGCCGGAGCTGACCCCTATGATTGAAAGAAGTGTACAGGTGCTGTCCCCTGTGAAAGAAAGAAGTTCAGGTGCTGTCCCCTGTGAATGAAAGAAGTGCAGGTGCTGTCCATTGTGAATGAAAGAAGTGCAGGTGCTGTCCCTTGTGAATGAAAGAAGTTCAGGTGCCGTCCCCTCTGAATGAAAGTGGTGCAGGTGCTGTCCCTTGTGAATGAAAGAAGTGCAGGTGCTGTCCCTTGTGAATGAAAGAAGTGCAGGTGCTGTCCCATGTGAATTAAAGAAGTGCAGGTGGCTCCATTGTGAATTAAAGAAGTGCAGGTGGCTCCATTGTGAATGAAAAAAGTGCAGGTGCTGTGTCTTGTGAATGAAAGAAGTGCAGGTGTCGTCCCCTGTGAATGACAGAAGTGCAGGTGCTGTCCCTTGTGAATGAAAGAAGTGCAGGTGTTGTCCTTTGTGAATGAAAGAAGTGTACAGGTCCTGTCCTCTGTGAAAGAAAGAAGCGCAGGTGTTGTCCCTTGTGAATGAAAGAAGTGCCGGTGCTGTCACAAAGAAGTGCAGGTGCTGTCCCTTGTGAATGAAAGAAGTGCAGGTGCTGCCCCTGTGAAAGAAAGAAGTGCAGGTGCTGTCCCTTGTGAATGAAAGAAGTGCAGGTGCTGTCACAATGAAGTGCAGGTGCTGTCCCTTGTGAATGAAAGAAGCGCAGGTATTGTCCCTTGTGAATGAAAGAAGTGCAGGGGCTGTCCCTTGTGAATGAAAGAAGTGCAGGTGCCGTCACAAAGAA
The DNA here is from genome assembly GCF_964261635.1 of Lissotriton helveticus. Lineage (NCBI taxonomy): Eukaryota > Metazoa > Chordata > Amphibia > Caudata > Salamandridae > Lissotriton > Lissotriton helveticus. The sequence goes on along the minus strand of NW_027611685.1, from coordinate 79,317 downwards.
GTGCAGGTGCTGTCCCTTGTGAATGAAAGAATCGCAGGTGTTCTCCCTTGTGAATGAAAGAAGTGCAGGGGCTGTCCCTTGTGAATGAAAGAAGTGCAGGTGCCGTCACAAAGAAGTGCAGGTGCTGTCCCTTGTGAATGAAAGAAGTGCAGGTGTGTCCCTTGTAAATGAAAGAAGTGCAGGTGCTGTCCCTTGTGAATGAAAGAAGTGCAGGAGATGTCCCTAATGAATGAAAGAAATGCAGATGCTGCCCCTTGTGAATGAAAGAAGTGCAGGTGCTGTCCCTTGTGAATGAAAGGAGTGCAGGTGCTGTCCCCTTTGAATTAAAGACGTGCAGGTGCTGTCCCTTGTAAATAAAAGAAGTGCAGGTGCTGTCCCTTGTGTAAGATAGAAGTGCAGGTGCTGTCCCTTGTGAATGAAAGAAGTTCAGGTGCTGTCCCTTGTGAATGAAAGAAGTGCAGGTGCTGTCCCCTGTGAATTAAAGAAGTGCAGGTGCTGTCCCTTGTAAATCAAAGAAGTGCAGGTGCTGTCCCTTGTGTAAGATAGAAGTGCAGGTGCTGTCCCTTGTGAATGAAAGAAGTGCAGGTGCTGTCCCTTGTGAATGAAAGAAGTGCATGTGCTGTCCCCTGTGAATTAAAGAAGTGCAGGTGCTGTCCCTTGTAAATCAAAGAAGTGCAGGTGCTGTCCCTTGTGTAAGATAGAAGTGCAGGTGCTGTCCCTTGTGAATGAAAGAAGTTCAGGTGCTGTCCCTTGTGAATGAAAGAAGTGCAGGTGCTGTCCCCTGTGAATTAAAGAAGTGCAGGTGCTGTCCCTTGTAAATCAAAGAAGTGCAGGTGCTGTCCCTTGTGTAAGATAGAAGTGCAGGTGCTGTCCCTTGTAAATAAAAGAAGTATAGGTGCTGTCCCTTGTGTAAGATAGAAGTGCAGGTGCTGTCCCTTGTGAATGAAAGAAGTGCAGGTGCTGTCCCCTGTCAATGAAAGCAGTGCAGGTGCTGTGTCCTGGGAATGAAAGAAGTGCAGGGGCTGTCCCTTGTGAATGAAAGAAGTGCAGGTGTGTCCCCTTGTGAATGAAAGAAGTGCAGGTGTCTCCCCTTGTGAATGAAAGAACGGCTGTTGCTGTCCCTGTGAATGAAAGAAGGGCAGGTGCTGTCCTTTGTAAATGAAAGAAGTTCAGATGCTGTCCCTTGTGAATGTAAGAATGCAGGTGTGTCCCCTGTGAATGAAAGAAGTGCACGTGCTGTCCCCTGTGAATGAATGATGTGCAGGTGCTGTCCCTTGTGAATGAAAGAAGTGCAGGTGTGACCCTTTTGAATGAAAGAAGTGCAGGTGTGTCCCTTGTAAATAAAAGAAGTGCAGGTGCTGTCCCTTGTGTAAGATAGAAGTGCAGGTGCTGTCCCTTGTGAATGAAAGAAGTGCAGGTGCTGTCCCCTGTCAATGAAAGCAGTGCAGGTGCTGTGTCCTGGGAATGAAAGAAGTGCAGGGGCTGTCCCTTGTGAATGATAGAAGTGCAGGTGTGTCCCCTTGTGAATGAAAGAAGTGCAGGTGTGTCCCCTTGTGAATGAAAGAAGTGCAGGTGTCTCCCCTTGTGAATGAAAGAACGGCTGTTGCTGTCCCCTGTGAATGAAAGAAGGGCAGGTGCTGTCCTTTGTGAATGAAAGAAGTTCAGATGCTGTCCCTTGTGAATGTAAGAATGCAGGTGTGTCCCTTGTGAATGAAAGAAGTGCACGTGCTGTCCCCTGTGAATGAATGATGTGCAGGTGCTGTCCCTTGTGAATGAAAGAAGTGCAGGTGTGACCCTTTTGAATGAAAGAAGTGCAGGTGTGTCCCTTGTGAATGAAAGAAGTGCCGGGTCTTTCTCTTGTGAATGAAATAGGTGCAGGTGCCGTCCCCTGTGAATGAAAGAAGAAGAGGTGCTGTTCCTTGTGAATGAAAGAAGTAGAGGTGCCGTCCCCTGTGAATGAAAGAAGTGCAGGTGCCGTCCATTGTGAATGAAAGAAATACAGGTGCCGTCCCTTGTGAATGAACGAAGTTCAGGTGCCATCCCCTGTGAATGAAAGAAGTGCAGGTGCTGTCCCCTGTGATTGAAAGAAGTGCAGGTGGCTCCATTGTGAATGGAAGAAGTGCAGGTGCGGTCTCTTGTGAATGAAAGAAGTGCAGGTGTCGTCCCCTGTGAATGACAGAAGAGCAGGTGCCGTCTTCTGTGAATGAAAGAAGTGCAGGTGCTGTGTCCTGGGAATGAAAGAAGTGCAGGGGCTGTCCCTTGTGAATGATAGAAGTGCAGGTGCTGTCCTTTGTGAATGAAAGAAGTTCAGATGCTGTCCCTTGTGAATGTAAGAATGCAGGTGTGTCCCTTGTGAATGAAAGAAGTGCACGTGCTGTCCCCTGTGAATGAATGATGTGCAGGTGCTGTCCCTTGTGAATGAAAGAAGTGCAGGTGTGTCCCTTGTAAATGAAAGAAGTGCAGGTGCTGTCCCTTGTGAATGAAAGAAGTGCAGGAGATGTCCCTAATGAATGAAAGAAATGCAGATGCTGTCCCTTGTGAATGAAAGAAGTGCAGGTGCTGTCCCCTTTGAATTAAAGACGTGCAGGTGCTGTCCCTTGTAAATAAAAGAAGTGCAGGTGCTGTCCCTTGTGAATGAAAGAAGTTCAGGTGCTGTCCCTTGTGAATGAAAGAAGTGCAGGTGCTGTCCCCTGTGAATTAAAGAAGTGCAGGTGCTGTCCCTTGTAAATAAAAGAAGTGTAGGTGCTGTCCCTTGTGTAAGATAGAAGTGCAGGTGCTGTCCCTTGTGAATGAAAGAAGTGCAGGTGCTGTCCCCTGTCAATGAAAGCAGTGCAGGTGTTGTGTCCTGGGAATGAAAGAAGTGCAGGGGCTGTCCCTTGTGAATGAAAGAAGTGCAGGTGTGTCCCCTTGTGAATGAAAGAAGTGCAGGTGTGTCCCCTTGTGAATGAAAGAAGTGCAGGTGTCTCCCCCTGTGAATGAAAGAACGGCTGTTGCTGTCCCCTGTGAATGAAAGAAGGGCAGGTGCTGTCCTTTGTGAATGAAAGAAGTTCAGATGCTGTCCCTTGTGAATGTAAGAATGCAGGTGTGTCCCTTGTGAATGAAAGAAGTGCACTTGCTGTCCCCTGTGAATGAATGATGTGCAGGTGCTGTCCCTTGTGAATGAAAGAAGTGCATGTGTGACCCTTTTGAATGAAAGAAGTGCAGGTGTGTCCCTTGTAAATAAAAGAAGTGCAGGTGCTGTCCCTTGTGTAAGATAGAAGTGCAGGTGCTGTCCCTTGTGAATGAAAGAAGTGTAGGTGCTGTCCCCTGTCAATGAAAGCAGTGCAGGTGCTGTGTCCTGGGAATGAAAGAAGTGCAGGGGCTGTCCCTTGTGAATGATAGAAGTGCAGGTGTGTCCCCTTGTGAATGAAAGAAGTGCAGGTGTCTCCCCTTGTGAATGAAAGAATGGCTGTTGCTGTCCCCTGTGAATGAAAGAAGGGCAGGTGCTGTCCTTTGTGAATGAAAGAAGTTCAGATGCTGTCCCTTGTGAATGTAAGAATGCAGGTGTGTCCCTTGTGAATGAAAGAAGTGCACGTGCTGTCCCCTGTGAATGAAAGAAGTGCCGGGTCTGTCTCTTGTGAATGATAGAAGTGCAGGTGTGTCCCCTTGTGAATGAAAGAAGTGCAGGTGCTGTCCCTTGTGAATGAAAGAAGTGCAGGAGCTGTCCCCTTTGAATTAAAGACGTGCAGGTGCTGTCCCTTGTAAATAAAAGAAGTGCAGGTGCTGTCCCTTGTGTAAGATAGAAGTGCAGGTGCTGTCCCTTGTGAATGAAAGAAGTTCAGGTGCTGTCCCTTGTGAATGAAAGAAGTGCAGGTGCTGTCCCCTGTGAATTAAAGAAGTGCAGGTGCTGTCCCTTGTGTAAGATAGAAGTGCAGGTGCTGTCCCTTGTGAATGAAAGAAGTGCAGGTGCTGTCCCCTGTCAATGAAAGCAGTGCAGGTGTTGTGTCCTGGGAATGAAAGAAGTGCAGGGGCTGTCCCTTGTGAATGAAAGAAGTGCAGTTGTGTCCCCTTGTGAATGAAAGAAGTGCAGGTGTCTCCCCCTGTGAATGAAAGAACGGCTGTTGCTGTCCCCTGTGAATGAAAGAAGGGCAGGTGTGTCCCTTGTGAATGAAAGAAGTGCACGTGTGACCCTTTTGAATGAAAGAAGTGCAGGTGTGTCCCTTGTAAATAAAAGAAGTGCCGGTGCTGTCTCTTGTGTAAGATAGAAGTGCAGGTGCTGTCCCCTGTGAATGAATGATGTGCAGGTGCTGTCCCTTGTGAATGAAAGTAGTGCATGTGTGACCCTTTTGAATGAAAGAAGTGCAGGTGTGTCCCTTGTAAATAAAAGAAGTGCCGGTGCTGTCCCTTGTGTAAGATAGAAGTGCAGGTGCTGTCCCTTGTGAATGAAAGAAGTGCAGGTGCTGTCCCCTGTCAATGAAAGCAGTGCAGGTGCTGTGTCCTGGGAATGAAAGAAGTGCAGGGGCTGTCCCTTGTGAATGATAGAAGTGCAGGTGTGTTCCCTTGTGAATGAAAGAAGTGCAGGTGTGTCCCCTTGTGAATGAAAGAAGTGCAGGTGTCTCCCCTTGTGAATGAAAGAATGGCTGTTGCTGTCCCCTGTGAATGAAAGAAGGGCAGGTGCTGTCCTTTGTGAATGAAAGAAGTTCAGATGCTGTCCCTTGTGAATGTAAGAATGCAGGTGTGTCCCTTGTGAATGAAAGAAGTGCACGTGCTGTCCCCTGTGAATGAAAGAAGTGCCGGGTCTGTCTCTTGTGAATGATAGAAGTGCAGGTGTGTCCCCTTGTGAATGAAAGAAGTGCAGGTGTGTCCCCTTGTGAATGAAAGAAGTGCAGGTGTCTCCCCTTGTGAATGAAAGAATGGCTGTTGCTGTCCCCTGTGAATGAAAGAAGGGCAGGTGCTGTCCTTTGTGAATGAAAGAAGTTCAGATGCTGTCCCTTGTGAATGTGAGAATGCAGGTGTGACCCTTTTGAATGAAAGAAGTGCAGGTGTGTCCCTTGTGAATGAAAGAAGTGCCGGGTCTGTCTCTTGTGAATGAAATAGGTGCAGGTGCAGTCCCTTGTGAATGAAAGAAAAAGAGGTGCTGTTCCTTGTGAATGAAAGAAGTAGAGGTGCCGTCCCCTGTGAATGAAAGAAGTGCAGGTGCCGTCCATTGTGAATGAAAGAAATACAGGTGCCGTCCCCTGTGAATGAAAGAAGTGCAGGTGTGTCCCCTTGTGAATGAAAGAAGTGCAGGTGTCTCCCCTTGTGAATGAAAGAATGGCTGTTGCTGTCCCCTGTGAATGAAAGAAGGGCAGGTGCTGTCCTTTGTGAATGAAAGAAGTTCAGATGCTGTCCCTTGTGAATGTGAGAATGCAGGTGCGTCCCTTGTGAATGAAAGAAGTGCACGTGCTGTCCCCTGTGAATGAAAGAAGTGCCGGGTCTGTCTCTTGTGAATGAAAGAAGTGCAGGTGTGACCCTTTTGAATGAAAGAAGTGCAGGTGTGTCCCTTGTGAATGAAAGAAGTGCCGGGTCTGTCTCTTGTGAATGAAATAGGTGCAGGTGCAGTCCCTTGTGAATGAAAGAAAAAGAGGTGCTGTTCCTTGTGAATGAAAGAAGTAGAGGTGCCGTCCCCTGTGAATGAAAGAAGTGCAGGTGCCGTCCCTTGTGAATGAACGAAGTTCAGGTGCCGTCCCCTGTGAATGAAAGAAGTGCAGGTGCTGTCCCCTGTGAAAGAAAGAAGTGCAGGTGCCTTCCCCTGTGACTGAAAGAAGTGCAGGTGTTGTCCCTTGTGAATGAAAGAAGTGCAGGTGGCTCCATTGTGAATGGAAGAAGTGCAGGTGCGGTCTCTTGTGAATGAAAGAAGTGCAGGTGTCGTCCCCTGTGAATGACAGAAGAGCAGGTGCCGTCTTCTGTGAATGAAAGAAGTGCAGGTGCTGTCTCTTGTGAATGAAAGAAGTGCAGGTGCTGTCACAAAGAAGTGCAGGTGCTGTCCCTTGTGAATGAAAGAAGTGCAGGTGCAGTCACAAAGAAGTGCAGGTGCTGTCCACTGTGAATTAAAGAAGTGCAGGTGCTGTCCCTTGTAAATGAAAGAAGTGCAGGTGCTGTCCCTTGTGTAAGATAGAAGTGCAGGTGCTGTCCCTTGTGAATTTAAGAAGTGCAGGTGCTGTCCCTTGTGAATGAAAGAAGTGCTGGTGCTGTCCCTTGTGAATGAAAGAAGTGCAGGTGCTGTCCCATGTGAATTAAAGAAGTGCAGGTGGCTCCATTGTGAATTAAAGAAGTGCAGGTGGCTCCATTGTGAATGAAAAAAGTGCAGGTGCTGTGTCTTGTGAATGAAAGAAGTGCAGGTGTCGTCCCCTGTGAATGACAGAAGTGCAGGTGCTGTCCCTTGTGAATGAAAGAAGTGCAGGTGTTGTCCTTTGTGAATGAAAGAAGTGTACAGGTCCTGTCTTCTGTGAAAGAAAGAAGCGCAGGTGTTGTCCCTTGTGAATGAAAGAAGTGCCGGTGCTGTCACAAAGAAGTGCAGGTGCTGTCCCTTGTGAATGAAAGAAGTGCAGGTGCTGCCCCTGTGAAAGAAAGAAGTGCAGGTGCTGTCCCTTGTGAATGAAAGAAGTGCAGGTGCTGTCACAATGAAGTGCAGGTGCTGTCCCTTATGAATGAAAGAAGCGCAGGTATTGTCCCTTGTGAATGAAAGAAGTGCAGGGGCTGTCCCTTGTGAATGAAAGAAGTGCAGGTGCCGTCACAAAGAAGTGCAGGTGCTGTCCCTTGTGAATGAAAGAATCGCAGGTGTTCTCCCTTGTGAATGAAAGAAGTGCAGGGGCTGTCCCTTGTGAATGAAAGAAGTGCAGGTGCCGTCACAAAGAAGTGCAGGTGCTGTCCCTTGTGAATGAAAGAAGTGCAGGTGTGTCCCTTGTAAATGAAAGAAGTGCAGGTGCTGTCCCTTGTGAATGAAAGAAGTGCAGGAGATGTCCCTAATGAATGAAAGAAATGCAGATGCTGTCCCTTGTGAATGAAAGAAGTGCAGGTGCTGTCCCCTTTGAATTAAAGACGTGCAGGTGCTGTCCCTTGTAAATAAAAGAAGTGCAGGTGCTGTCCCTTGTGTAAGATAGAAGTGCAGGTGCTGTCCCTTGTGAATGAAAGAAGTTCAGGTGCTGTCCCTTGTGAATGAAAGAAGTGCAGGTGCTGTCCCCTGTGAATTAAAGAAGTGCAGGTGCTGTCCCTTGTAAATAAAAGAAGTGCAGGTGCTGTCCCTTGTGTAAGATAGAAGTGCAGGTGCTGTCCCTTGTGAATGAAAGAAGTGCAGGTGCTGTCCCCTGTCAATGAAAGCAGTGCAGGTGCTGTGTCCTGGGAATGAAAGAAGTGCAGGGGCTGTCCCTTGTGAATGAAAGAAGTGCAGGTGTGTCCCCTTGTGAATGAAAGAAGTGCAGGTGTCTCCCCTTGTGAATGAAAGAAGTGCAGGTGCTGTCCCCTGTGAATTAAAGAAGTGCAGGTGCTGTCCCTTGTAAATAAAAGAAGTGCAGGTGCTGTCCCTTGTGTAAGATAGAAGTGCAGGTGCTGTCCCTTGTGAATGAAAGAAGTGCAGGTGCTGTCCCCTGTCAATGAAAGCAGTGCATGTGCTGTGTCCTGTGAATGAAAGAAGGGCAGGTGCTGTCCCTTGTGAATGTAAGAATGCAGGTGTGTCCCTTGTGAATGAAAGAAGTGCACGTGCTGTCCCCTGTGAATGAATGATGTGCAGGTGCTGTCCCTTCTGAATGAAAGAAGTGCAGGTGTGACCCTTTTGAATGAAAGAAGTGCAGGTGTGTCCCTTGTAAATAAAAGAAGTGCAGGTGCTGTCCCTTGTGTAAGATAGAAGTGCAGGTGCTGTCCCTTGTGAATGAAAGAAGTGCAGGTGCTGTCCCCTGTCAATGAAAGCAGTGCAGGTGCTGTGTCCTGGGAATGAAAGAAGTGCAGGGGCTGTCCCTTGTGAATGATAGAAGTGCAGGTGTGTCCCCTTGTGAATGAAAGAAGTGCAGGTGTGTCCCCTTGTGAATGAAAGAAGTGCAGGTGTCTCCCCTTGTGAATGAAAGAACGGCTGTTGCTGTGCCCTGTGAAAGAAAGAAGGGCAGGTGCTGTCCTTTGTGAATGAAAGAAGTTCAGATGCTGTCCCTTGTGAATGTAAGAATGCAGGTGTGTCCCTTTTGAATGAAAGAAGTGCACGTGCTGTCCCCTGTGAATGAATAATGTGCAGGTGCTGTCCCTTGTGAATGAAAGAAGTGCAGGTGTGACCCTTTTGAATGAAAGAAGTGCAGGTGTGTCCCTTGTGAATGAAAGAAGTGCCGGGTCTTTCTCTTGTGAATGAAATAGGTGCAGGTGCCATCCCCTGTGAATGAAAGAAGAAGAGGTGCTGTTCCTTGTGAATGAAAGAAGTAGAGGTGCCGTCCCCTGTGAATGAAAGAAGTGCAGGTGCCGTCCATTGTGAATGAAAGAAATACAGGTGCCGTCCCTTGTGAATGAACGAAGTTCAGGTGCCATCCCCTGTGAATGAAAGAAGTGCAGGTGCTGTCCCCTGTGAAAGAAAGATGTGCAGGTGCCTTCACCTGTGATTGAAAGAAGTGCATGTGTTGTCCCCTGTGAATGAAAGAAGTGCAGGTGGCTCCATTGTGAATGGAAGAAGTGCAGGTGCGGTCTCTTGTGAATGAAAGAAGTGCAGGTGTCGTCCCCTGTGAATGACAGAAGAGCAGGTGCCGTCTTCTGTGAATGAAAGAAGTGCAGGTGCTGTCTCAAAGAAGTGCAGGTGCTGTCCCTTGTGAATGAAAGAAGTGCAGGTGCTGTCACAAAGAAGTGCAGGTGCTGTCCCTTGTGAATGAAAGAAGTGCAGGTGCAGTCACAAAGAAGTGCAGGTGCTGTCCCTTGTGAATGAAAGAAGTGCAGGTGCTGTCCACTGTGAATTAAAGAAGTGCAGGTGCTGTCCCTTGTAAATGAAAGAAGTGCAGGTGCTGTCCCTTGTGTAAGATAGAAGTGCAGGTGCTGTCCCTTGTGAATTTAAGAAGTGCAGGTGCTGTCACTTGTGAATGAAAGAAGTGCAGGTGTCGTCCCCTGTGCATGACAGAAGAGCAGGTGCCGTCTTCTGTGAATGAAAGAAGTGCAGGGGCTGTCTCTTGTGAATGAAAGAAGTGCAGGTGCAGTCACAAAGAAGTGGCGGTGCTGTCCCTTGTGAAAGTAAGAATTCAGGTGTGTCCCTTGTGAATGAAAGAAGTGCACGTGCTGTCCCCTGTGAATGAATGATGTGCAGGTGCTGTCCCTTGTGAATGAAAGAAGTGCAGGTGTGTCCCTTGTAAATGAAAGAAGTGCAGGTGCTGTCCCTTGTGAATGAAAGAAGTGCAGGAGATGTCCCTAAAAAATGAAAGAAATGCAGATGCTGCCCCTTGTGAATGAAAGAAGTGCAGGTGCAGTCCCTTCTGAATGAAAGAAGTGCAGGTGCTGTCCCCTTTGAATTATAGACGTGCAGGTGCTGTCCCTTGTAAATAAAAGAAGTGCAGGTGCTGTCCCTTGTGTAAGATAGAAGTGCAGGTGCTGTCCCTTGTGAATGAAAGAAGTTCAGGTGCTGTCCCTTGTGAATGAAAGAAGTGCAGGTGCTGTCCCCTGTGAATTAAAGAAGTGCAGGTGCTGTCCCTTGTAAATAAAAGAAGTGCAGGTGCTGTCCCTTGTGTAAGATAGAAGTGCAGGTGCTGTCCCTTGTGAATGAAAGAAGTGCAGGTGCTGTCCCCTGTCAATGAAAGCAGTGCAGGTGCTGTGTCCTGGGAATGAAAGAAGTGCAGGGGCTGTCCCTTGTGAATGAAAGAAGTGCAGGTGTGTCCCCTTGTGAATGAAAGAAGTGCAGGTGTGTCCCCTTGTGAATGAAAGAAGTGCAGGTGTCTCCCCTTGTGAATGAAAGAACGGCTGTTGCTGTCCCCTGTGAATAAAAGAAGGGCAGGTGCTGTCCTTTGTGAATGAAAGAAGTTCAGATGCTGTCCCTTGTGAATGTAAGAATGCAGGTGTGTCCCTTGTGAATGAAAGAAGTGCACGTGCTGTCCCCTGTGAATGAATGATGTGCAGGTGCTGTCCCTTGTGAATGAAAGAAGTGCAGGTGTGACCCTTTTGAATAAAAGAAGTGCAGGTTTGTCCCTTGTAAATAAAAAAAGTGCAGGTGCTGTCCCTTGTGTAAGATAGAAGTGCAGGTGCTGTCCCTTGTGAATGAAAGAAGTGCAGGTGCTGACCCCTGTCAATGAAAGCAGTGCAGGTGCTGTGTCCTGGGAATGAAAGAAGTGCAGGGGCTGTCCCTTGTGAATGATAGAAGTGCAGGTGTGTCCCCTTGTGAATGAAAGAAGTGCAGGTGTGTCCCCTTGTGAATGAAAGAAGTACAGGTGTCTCCCCTTGTGAATGAAAGAATGGCTGTTGCTGTCCCCTGTGAATGAAAGAAGGGCAGGTGCTGTCCTTTGTGAATGAAAGAAGTTCAGATGCTGTCCCTTGTGAATGTAAGAATGCAGGTGTGTCCCTTGTGAATGAAAGAAGTGCACGTGCTGTCCCCTGTGAATGAATGATGTGCAGGTGCTGTCCCTTGTGAATGAAAGAAGTGCAGGTGTAACCCTTTTGAATGAAAGAAGTGCAGGTGTGTCCCTTGTGAATGAAAGAAGTGCCGGGTCTTTCTCTTGTGAATGAAATAGGTGCAGGTGCCGTCCCCTGTGAATGAAAGAAGAAGAGGTGCTGTTCCTTGTGAATGAAAGAAGTAGAGGTGCCGTCCCCTGTGAATGAAAGAAGTGCAGGTGCCGTCCATTGTGAATGAACGAAGTTCAGGTGCCGTCCCCTGTGAATGAAAGAAGTGCAGGTGCTGTCCCCTGTGAAAGAAAGAAGTGCAGGTGCCTTCCCCTGTGAATGAAAGAAGTGCAGGTGTTGTCCCTTGTGAATGAAAGAAGTGCAGGTTGCTCCATTGTGAATGGAAGAACTGCAGGTGCGGTCTCTTGTGAATGAAAGAAGTGCAGGTGTCGTCCCCTGTGAATGACAGAAGAGCAGGTGCCGTCTTCTGTGAATGAAAGAAGTGCAGGTGCTGTCTCAAAGAAGTGCAGGTGCTGTCCCTTGTGAATGAAAGAAGTGCAGGTGCTGTCACAAAGAAGTGCAGGTGCTGTCCCTTGTGAATGAAAGAAGTGCAGGTGCAGTCACAAAGAAGTGCAGGTGCTGTCCCTTGTGAATGAAAGAAGTGCAGGTGCTGTCCACTGTGAATTAAAGAAGTGCAGGTGCTGTCCCTTGTAAATGAAAGAAGTGCAGGTGCTGTCCCTTGTGTAAGATAGAAGTGCAGGTGCTGTCCCTTGTGAATTTGAGAAGTGCAGGTGCTGTCCCTTGTGAATTTGAGAAGTGCAGGTGCTGTCTCCTGGGAATGAAAGAAGTGCAGGAGCTATCCCTTGTGAATGAAAGACGTGCAGGTGCCACCCTTTTTGCATGAAAGAAGTGCAGGTGCTCTCCCTTGTGAATGAAAGAAGTGCAGGTGTGTCCCTTGTGAATGAAAGAACGGCTGGTCCTGTCCCCTGTGAATGAAAGAAGGGCAGGTGCTGTCCTTTGTGAATGAAAGAAGTGCAGGTGCTTTCCCTTGTGAATGTAAGAATTCAGGTGTGTCCCTTGTGAATGAAAGAAGTGCACGTGCTGTCCCCTGTGAATGAATGATGTGCAGGTGCTGTCCCTTGTGAATGAAAGAAGTGCAGGTGTGTCCCTTGTAAATGAAAGAAGTGCAGGTGCTGTCCCTTGTGAATGAAAGAAGTGCAGGAGATGTCCCTAATGAATGAAAGAAATGCAGATGCTGTCCCTTGTGAATGAAAGAAGTGCAGGTGCTGTCCCCTTTGAATTAAAGACGTGCAGGTGCTGTCCCTTGTAAATAAAAGAAGTGCAGGTGCTGTCCCTTGTGTAAGATAGAAGTGCAGGTGCTGTCCCTTGTGAATGAAAGAAGTGCAGGTGCTGTCCCCTTTGAATTAAAGACGTGCAGGTGCTGTCCCTTGTAAATAAAAGAAGTGCAGGTGCTGTCCCTTGTGTAAGATAGAAGTGCAGGTGCTGTCCCTTGTGAATGAAAGAAGTTCAGGTGCTGTCCCTTGTGAATGAAAGAAGTGCAGGTGCTGTCCCCTGTGAATTAAAGAAGTGCAGGTGCTGTCCCTTGTAAATAAAAGAAGTGTAGGTGCTGTCCCTTGTGTAAGATAGAAGTGCAGGTGCTGTCCCTTGTGAATGAAAGAAGTGCAGGTGCTGTCCCCTGTCAATGAAAGCAGTGCAGGTGTTGTGTCCTGGGAATGAAAGAAGTGCAGGGGCTGTCCCTTGTGAATGAAAGAAGTGCAGGTGTGTCCCCTTGTGAATGAAAGAAGTGCAGGTGTGTCCCCTTGTGAATGAAAGAAGTGTAGGTGTCTCCCCCTGTGAATGAAAGAACGGCTGTTGCTGTCCCCTGTGAATGAAAGAAGGGCAGGTGCTGTCCTTTGTGAATGAAAGAAGTTCAGATGCTGTCCCTTGTGAATGTAAGAATGCAGGTGTGTCCCTTGTGAATGAAAGAAGTGCACGTGCTGTCCCCTGTGAATGAATGATGTGCAGGTGCTGTCCCTTGTGAATGAAAGAAGTGCATGTGTGACCCTTTTGAATGAAAGAAGTGCAGGTGTGTCCCTTGTGTAAGATAGAAGTGCAGGTGCTGTCCCTTGTGAATGAAAGAAGTGCAGGTGCTGTCCCCTGTCAATGAAAGCAGTGCAGGTGCTGTGTCCTGGGAATGAAAGAAGTGCAGGGGCTGTCCCTTGTGAATGATAGAAGTGCAGGTGTGTCCCCTTGTGAATGAAAGAAGTGCAGGTGTCTCCCCTTGTGAATGAAAGAATGGCTGTTGCTGTCCCCTGTGAATGAAAGAAGGGCAGGTGCTGTCCTTTGTGAATGAAAGAAGTTCAGATGCTGTCCCTTGTGAATGTAAGAATGCAGGTGTGTCCCTTGTGAATGAAAGAAGTGCACGTGCTGTCCCCTGTGAATGAAAGAAGTGCCGGGTCTGTCTCTTGTGAATGATAGAAGTGCAGGTGTGTCCCCTTGTGAATGAAAGAAGTGCAGGTGCTGTCCCTTGTGAATGAAAGAAGTGCAGGAGCTGTCCCCTTTGAATTAAAGACGTGCAGGTGCTGTCCCTTGTAAATAAAAGAAGTGCAGGTGCTGTCCCTTGCCTAAGATAGAAGTGCAGGTGCTGTCCCTTGTGAATGAAAGAAGTTCAGGTGCTGTCCCTTGTGAATGAAAGAAGTGCAGGTGCTGTCCCCTGTGAATTAAAGAAGTGCAGGTGCTGTCCCTTGTAAATAAAAGAAGTGCAGGTGCTGTCCCTTGTGTAAGATAGAAGTGCAGGTGCTGTCCCTTGTGAATGAAAGAAGTGCAGGTGCTGTCCCCTGTCAATGAAAGCAGTGCAGGTGTTGTGTCCTGGGAATGAAAGAAGTGCAGGGGCTGTCCCTTGTGAATGAAAGAAGTGCAGTTGTGTCCCCTTGTGAATGAAAGAAGTGCAGGTGTCTCCCCCTGTGAATGAAAGAACGGCTGTTGCTGTCCCCTGTGAATGAAAGAAGGGCAGGTGTGTCCCTTGTGAATGAAAGAAGTGCACGTGCTGTCCCCTGTGAATGAATGATGTGCAGGTGCTGTCCCTTGTGAATGAAAGAAGTGCATGTGTGACCCTTTTGAATGAAAGAAGTGCAGGTGTGTCCCTTGTAAATAAAAGAAGTGCAGGTGCTGTCCCTTGTGTAAGATAGAAGTGCAGGTGCTGTCCCTTGTGAATGAAAGCAGTGCAGGTGCTGTGTCCTGGGAATGAAAGAAGTGCAGGGGCTGTCCCTTGTGAATGATAGAAGTGCAGGTGTGTCCCCTTGTGAATGAAAGAAGTGCAGGTGTGTCCCCTTGTGAATGAAAGAAGTGCAGGTGTCTCCCCTTGTGAATGAAAGAATGGCTGTTGCTGTCCCCTGTGAATGAAAGAAGGGCAGGTGCTGTCCTTTGTGAATGAAAGAAGTTCAGATGCTGTCCCTTGTGAATGTAAGAATGCAGGTGTGTCCCTTGTGAATGAAAGAAGTGCACGTGCTGTCCCCTGTGAATGAAAGAAGTGCCGGGTCTGTCTCTTGTGAATGATAGAAGTGCAGGTGTGTCCCCTTGTGAATGAAAGAAGTGCAGGTGTGTCCCCTTGTGAATGAAAGAATGGCTGTTGCTGTCCCCTGTGAATGAAAGAAGGGCAGGTGCTGTCCTTTGTGAATGAAAGAAGTTCAGATGCTGTCCCTTGTGAATGTGAGAATGCAGGTGTGTCCCTTGTGAATGAAAGAAGTGCACGTGCTGTCCCCTGTGAATGAAAGAAGTGCCGGGTCTATCTCTTGTGAATGAAAGAAGTGCAGGTGTGACCCTTTTGAATGAAAGAAGTGCAGGTGTGTCCCTTGTGAATGAAAGAAGTGCCGGGTCTGTCTCTTGTGAATGAAATAGGTGCAGGTGCAGTCCCTTGTGAATGAAAGAAAAAGAGGTGCTGTTCCTTGTGAATGAAAGAAGTAGAGGTGCCGTCCCCTGTGAATGAAAGAAGTGCAGGTGCAGTCCATTGTGAATGAAAGAAATACAGGTGCCGTCCCTTGTGAATGAACGACGTTCAGGTGCCGTCCCCTGTGAATGAAAGAAGTGCAGGTGCTGTCCCCTGTGAAAGAAAGAAGTGCAGGTGTTGTCCCTTGTGAATGAAAGAAGTGCAGGTGGCTCCATTGTGAATGGAAGAAGTGCAGGTGCGGTCTCTTGTGAATGAAAGAAGTGCAGGTGTCGTCCCCTGTGAATGACAGAAGAGCAGGTGCCGTCTTCTGTGAATGAAAGAAGTGCAGGTGCTGTCTCTTGTGAATGAAAGAAGTGCAGGTGCTGTCACAAAGAAGTGCAGGTGCTGTCCCTTGTGAATGAAAGAAGTGCAGGTGCAGTCACAAAGAAGTGCAGGTGCTGTCCACTGTGAATTAAAGAAGTGCAGGTGCTGTCCCTTGTAAATGAAAGAAGTGCAGGTGCTGTCCCTTGTGTAAGATAGAAGTGCAGGTGCTGTCCCTTGTGAATTTAAGAAGTGCAGGTGCTGTCCCTTGTGAATGAAAGAAGTGCTGGTGCTGTCTCCTGGGAATGAAAGAAGTGCAGGAGCTATCCCTTGTGAATGAAAGAAGTGCAGGTGCCACCCTTTGTGCATGAAAGAAGTGCAGGTGCTCTCCCTTGTGAATGAAAGAAGTGCATGTGTGTCCCTTGTCAATGAAAGAACGGCTGGTCCTGTCCCCTGTAAATGAAAGAAGGGCAGGTGCTGTCCTTTGTGAATGAAAGAAGTGCAGCTGCCACCCTTTTTGCATGAAAGAAGTGCAGGTGCTCTCCCTTGTGAATGAAAGAAGTGCAGGTGTGTCCCTTGTGAATGAAAGAACGGCTGGTCCTGTCCCCTGTGAATGAAAGAAGTGCAGGTGCTGTCCCTTGTGAATGAAAGAAGTGCAGGTGCTGTCCCCTTTGAATTAAAGAAGTGCAGGTGCTGTCCCTTGTAAATAAAAGAAGTGCAGGTGCTGTCCCTTGTGTAAGATAGAAGTGCAGGTGCTGTCCCTTGTGAATGAAAGAAGTTCAGGTGCTGTCCCTTGTGAATAAAAGAAGTGCAGGTGCTGTCCCCTGTGAATTAAAGAAGTGCAGGTGCTGTCCCTTGTAAATAAAAGAAGTGCAGGTGCTGTCCCTTGTGTAAGATAGAAGTGCAGGTGCTGTCCCCTGTCAATGAAAGCAGTGCAGGTGCTGTGTCCTGGGAATGAAAGAAGTGCAGGGGTTGTCCCTTGTGAATGAAAGAAGTGCAGGTGTGTCCCCTTGTGAATGAAAGAAGTGCAGGTGTGTCCCCTTGTGAATGAAAGAAGTGCAGGTGTCTCCCCTTGTGAATGAAAGAATGGCTGTTGCTGTCCCCTGTGAATGAAAGAAGGGCAGGTGCTGTCCTTTGTGAATGAAAGAAGTTCAGATGCTGTCCCTTGTGAATGTAAGAATGCAGGTGTGTCCCTTGTGAATTAAAGAAGTGCACGTGCTGTCCCCTGTGAATGAATGATGTGCAGGTGCTGTCCCTTGTGAATGAAAGAAGTGCAGGTGTGACCCTTTTGAATGAAAGAAGTGCAGGTGTGTCCCTTATAAATAAAAGAAGTGCAGGTGCTGTCCCTTGTGTAAGATAGAAGTGCAGGTGCTGCCCCTTGTGAATGAAAGAAGTGCAGGTGCTGTCCCCTGTCAATGAAAGCAGTGCAGGTGCTGTGTCCTGGGAATGGAAGAAGTGCAGGGGTTGTCCCTTGTGAATGAAAGAAGTGCAGGTGTGTCCCCTTGTGAATGAAAGAAGTGCAGGTGTGTCCCCTTGTGAATGAAAGAAGTGCAGGTGTCTCCCCTTGTGAATGAAAGAATGGCTGTTGCTGTCCCCTGTGAATGAAAGAAGGGCAGGTGCTGTCCTTTGTGAATGAAAGAAGTTCAGATGCTGTCCCTTGTGAATGTAAGAATGCAGGTGTGTCCCTTGTGAATGAAAGAAGTGCACGTGCTGTCCCCTGTGAATGAATGATGTGCAGGTGCTGTCCCTTGTGAATGAAAGACGTGCCGCTGTGCTCCTTGTGAATGAAAGAAGTGCAGGTGCCGTCCCTTGTGAACGAAACAAGTGCCAGTGCTGTCCCTTGAGAATGAATGAAGTGCCGGAGCTGACCCCTATGATATAAAGAAGTGTACAAGTGCTGTCCCCTGTGAAAGAAAGAAGTTCAGGTGCTGTCCCTTGTGAATGAAAGAAGTGCAGGTGCAGTCCCTTATGAATGAAAAAAGTGCAGGTGCTGTCCCTTGTGAATTTAAGAAGTGCAGCTTGTGAATGAAAGAAGTGCAGGTGCTGTCTCCTGGGAATGAAAGAAGTGCAGTAGCTGTCCCTTGTGAATGAAAGAAGTGCAAGTGCCACCCTTTTTGCATGAAAGAAGTGCAGGTACTCTCCCTTGTGAATGAAAGAAGTGCAGGTGCTGTCCCTTGTAAATAAAAGAAGTGCAGGTGCTGTCCCTTGTGAATGAAAGAAGTGCAGGTGCTGTCACAAAGAAATGCAGGTGTTGTCCCTTGTGAATGAAAGAAGTGCAGGTGCTGTCCCCTGTGAATTAAAGAAGTGCAGGTGCTGTCCCTTGTAAATAAAAGAAGTGCAGATGCTGTCCCTTGTGAATGTAAGAATTCAGGTGTGTCCCTTGTGAATGAAAGAAGTGCACGTGCTGTCCCCTGTGAATGAATGATGTGCAGGTGCTGTCCCTTGTGAATGAAAGAAGTGCAGGTGTGACCCTTTTGAATGAAAGAAGTGCAGGTGTGTCCCTTGTGAATGAAAGTAGTGCAGGTGCTGTCCCCTGTGAATGAAAGAAGTGTAGGGTCTGTCTCTTGTGAATGAAAGAAGTGCAGGTGCTTTCCCTTGTGAATGTAAGAATTCAGATGTGTCCCTTGTGAATGAAAGAAGTGCAGGGTCTGTCTCTTGTGAATGAAAGAAGTGCATGTGCTGTCCCTTGTGAATGAAAGAAGTGCAGGTGCTGTCCCCTGTGAATGAAAGAAGTGCAGGTGCTGTCCCTTGTAAATAAAAGAAGTGCAGGTGCTGTCCCCTGTGAATGAAAGAAGTGCAGGTGCTGTCCCCTGTGAATTAAAGAAGTGCAGGTGCTGTCCCTTGTAAATAAAAGAAGTGCAGATGCTGTCCCTTGTGTAAGATAGAAGTGCAGGTGCCGTCCCCTGTGAATTAAAGAGGTGCAGGTGCTGTCCCTTGTGAATTTAAGAAGTGCAGGTGCTGTCCCTTGTGAATGAAAGAAGTGCAGGTGCTCTCCCCTGTCAATGAAATCAGGGCAGGTGCTGTGTCCTGGGAATGAAAGAAGTGCAGGGGCTGTCCCTTGTGAATTTAAGAAGTGCAGGTGCTGTCCCTTGTGAATGAAAGAAGTGCAGGTGCTGTCCGTTGTGAATGAAAGAAGTGCAGGCGCTGTCCCCTGTGAATGAAAGAAGTGCAGGTGCTGTCCCTTGTGAATGAAAGAAGTGCAGGGGCTGCCCCTTGTGAATGAAAGAAGTGCAGGTGCTGTCCCTTGTGAATGAAAAAAGTGCAGGTGCTGTCCCCTGTGAATAAAAGAAGTGCAGGTGCTGTCCCTTGTGAATGAAAGAAGTGCAGGTGCTGTCCCCTGTGAATGAAAGAAGTGCAGGTGCTGTCCCTTGTGAATGAAAGAAGTGCAGGTGAGTTCCCATGTGAATGACAGAAGTTCAGGTGCTGTCCCTTGTGAATGAAAGAAGTGCAGGTGCTGTCCTTTGTGAATTAAAGCAGTGCAGGTGCTGTCCCTTGAGAATTAAAGAAGTGCAAGTCCTGTCCCTTGTGAATGAAAGAAGTGCAGGTGCTGTCCCTTGTGCATGAAAGAAGTGCAGGTGCTGTCCCCTGTGCTGTCCCTTGTGAATGAAAGAAGTGCAGGTGCTGTCCCTTGTGAATGAAAGAAGTGCAGGTGCTGTCCCCTGTGAATAAAAGAAGTGCAGGTGCTGTCCCCTGTGAATGAAATCATTGCAGGTGCAGTCTCTTAGAAATGAAAGAAGTGCAATTGCTGTCCCCTGTGAATGAAAGAAGTGCAGGTGCTGTCCGTTGTTAATGAAAGAAGTGCAGGTGTCTCTCCTGTGAAGCGGAGGTGATGTCCCTTGTGAATGAAAGAAGTGAAGGTGCTGTCCCTTGTGAATGTACGAAGTGCTGGTGTGTCCCTTGTGAATGAAAGAAGTGCAGATGCTGTCCCTTGTGAATTAAAGAAGTGCAGGTGCTTTCCCTTGTGAATGAAAGAAGTGCAGGTGCTGTCCCCTGTGAATGAAAGAAGTGAAGGTGCTGTCCCTTGTGAATAAAAGAAGTGCAGGTGCAGTCCCTTGTGAATGTACGAAGTGCTGGTGTGTCCCTTGTGAATGAAAGAAGTGCAGATGCTGTCCCTTGTGAATTAAAGAAGTGCAGGTGCTGTCCCTTGTGAATGAAAGAAGTGCAGGTGCTGTCCTCAGTGAATGAAAGAAGTGCAGGTGCTGTCCCTTGTGAATGAAAGAAGTGCAGGTGTTGTCCCCTGTGAATGAAAGCAGTGCAGGTGCTGTCCCTTGTGAATGAAAGAAGAGCAGGTGCTGTCCCTTGTGAATTAAAGAAGTGCTGGTGTGTCCCTTGTGAATGAAAGTAGTGCAGATGCTGTCCCTTGTGAATTAAAGAAGTGCAGGTGCTGTCCCTTGTGAATGAAAGAAGTTCAGATGCTGTCCCTTGTGAATGAAAGAAGTGCAGGTGCTGTCCTCTGTGAATGAAATAAGTGCAGGTGCTGTCCATTGTGAATTAAAGAAGTGCAGGTGCTGTCACTTGTTAATGAAAGAAGTGCAGGTGCTGTCCCTTGTGAATGAAAGAAGTGCAGGTGCTGTCTTCTGTGAATTAAAGAAGTGCAGGTGCTGTCACTTGTTAATGAAAGAAGTGCAGGTGCCGTCCCCTGTGAATGAAAGAAGTGCAGGTGCTGTCCCTTGAGAATGAAAGAAGTGCAGGTGCTGTCCCTTGTTAATTAAAGAAGTGCAGGTACTGTCCCTTGTGAATGAAAGAAGTGCAGGTGTTGTCCCTTGTGAATTAAAGCAGTGCAGGTGCTGTCCCTTGTGAATGAAAAAAGTGCAGGTGCTGTCCCCTGAGAATGAAAGAAGTGCAGGTGCTGTCCCCTGAGAATGAAAGAAGTGCCGGTGCTGTCCACTGAGAATGAAAGAATTGCAGGTGCTGTCCTCTGTGAATGAAAGCAGTGCAGGTGCTGTCCCTTGTTAATGAAAGAAGTGCAGGTACTGTCCCTTGTGAATGAAAGAAGTGCAGGTGCTGTCCCTTGTGAATGAAAGAAGTGCAGGTGCTGTCCTCTGTGAATGAAAGCAGTGCAGGTGTTGTCCCTTGTGAATTAAAGCAGTGCAGGTGCTGTCCCTTGTGAATGAAAGCAGTGCAGGTGCTGTCCCTTGTGAATGAAAGAAGTGCAGGTACTGTCCATTGTGAATTAAAGAAGTGCTGGTGTGTCCCTTGTGAATGAACGAAGTGCAGATGCTGTCCCTTGTGAATTAAGGAAGTACAGTTGTGTCCCTTGTGAATGAAAGAAGTGCAGATGCTGTCCCTTCTGAATGAAAGAAGAGCAGGTGCTGTCCTCTGTGAATGAAAGCAGTGCAGGAGCTGTCCCTTGTTAATGAAAGAAGTGCAGGTGCTGGACCCTGTGAATGAAAGAAGTGCAGGTGCTGTCCTCTGTGAATGAAAGCAGTGCAGGTGCTGTCCCTTGTGAATGAAAGAAGTGCAGGTGCGGTCCCCTGTGAATGAAAGAAGTGCAGGTGCTGTCCCTTGTGAATGAAAGAAGCGCAGGTGCTGTCCCTTGTGAATGAAAGAAGTGCAGGTGCTGTCCTCTGTGAATGAAAGCAGTGCAGGTGTTGTCCCTTGTGAATTAAAGCAGTGCAGGTGTTGCCCCTTGTGAATGAAAGCAGTGCAGGTACTGTCCATTGTGAATTAAAGAAGTGCTGGCGTGTCCCTTGTGAATGAAAGAAGTGCTGGTGCTGTCCCCTGTGAATGATATAAGTGCTGTCCCTTGTGAATGAAATAAGTGCAGGTGCTGTCCCTTGTGAATGAAAGAAGTGCAGGTGTGTCCCTTGTGAACGAAAGAAGTGCCAGTGCTGTCCCCTGTGAATGAAAGAAGTGCAGGTGCTGTCCCCTGTGAATGAAAGAAGTGCATGTGCTGTCACTTGTGAATGAAAGAAGTGCCGGTACTGTCCCCTGAGAATGAAAGAAGTGCAGGTGCTGTCCCCTGAGAATGAAAGAAGTGCCGGTGCTGTCCTCTGTGAATGAAAGCAGTACAGGTGCTGTCCCTTGTTAATGAAAGAAGTGCAGGTACTGTCCCTTGTTAATGAAAGAAGTGCAGGTGCTGGACCCTGTGAATGAAAGAAGTGCAGGTGCTGTCCCTTGTGAATGAAAGAAGTGCAGGTGCTGTCCCCAGTGAATGAAAGAAGTGCAGGTGCTGTCCCTTGTGAATGAAAGAAGTGCAGGTGCTGTCCCTTGTGAATGAAAGAAGTGCAGGTGCTGTCCCTTGTTAATGAAAGAAGTGCAGGTGCTGTCCTCTGTGAATGAAAGCAGTGCAGGTGCTGTCCCTTGTGAATGAAAGAAGTGCAGGTGCTGTCCTCTGTGAATGAAAGCAGTGCAGGTGTTGTCCCTTGTGAATTAAAGCAGTGCAGGTGCTGTCCCTTGTGAATGAAAGCAGTGCAGGTGCTGTCCCTTGTGAATGAAAGAAGTGCAGGTACTGTCCATTGTGAATTAAAGAAGTGCTGGTGTGTCCCTTGTGAATGAAAGAAGTGCAGATGCTGTCCCTTGTGAATTAAGGAAGTACAGTTGAGTCCCTTGTGAATGAAAGAAGTGCAGATGCTGTCCCTTCTGAATGAAAGAAGTGCAGGTGCTGTCCCTTGTGTATGAAAGAAGTGCAGGTGCTGTCCCTTGTGAATTAAAGAAGTGCAGATGCTGTCCCTTCTGAATGAAAGAAGTGCAGGTGCTGTCCCTTGTGTATGAAAGAAGTGCAGGTGCTGTCCCTTGTGAATTAAAGAAGTGCTGGTGTGTCCCTTGTGAAAGAAATAAGTGCAGATGCTGTCCCTTGTGAATTGAAGAAGTGCAGGTGCTGTCCCTTGTGAATGAAAGAAGTGCAGATGCTGTCCCTTGTGAATGAAAGAAGTGCAGTTGCTGTCCCTTGTGAAAGAAAGAAGTGCAGGTGCTGTCCCTTGTGAATGAAAGAAGTGCAGGTGTTGTCCCTTGTGAATGAAAGAAGTGCAGCTGCTGTCCCCTGTGAATGATATTGATATAAGTGCTGTCCCTTGTGAATGAAAGAATTGCAGGTGCTGTCCCTTGTGAATGAAAGAAGTGCAGTTGCTGTCCTCTGTGAAGGAAAGCAGTGCATGTGCTGTCCCTTGTGAATGAAAGAAGTGCAGGTGCTGTCCCTTGTGAATTAAAGAAGTGCAGGTGCTGTCCCTTGTGAATTAAAGAAGTGCAGGTGCTGTCCCTTGTTAATGAAAGAAGTGCAGGTGCTGTCCTCTGTGAATGAAATAAGTGCAGGTGCTGTCCTCTGTGAATTAAAGAAGTGCAGGTGCTGTCCCCTGTGAATGAAAGAAGTGCAGGTGCTGTCCTCTGTGAATGAAAGCAGTGCAGGTGCTGTCCCTTGTGAATTAAAGAAGTGCAGGTGCTGTCCTCTGTGAATGAAAGCAGTGCAGTTGCTGTTCCTTGTGAATTAAAGAAGTGCCCGGGTCTGTCTCTTGTGAATGAAAGAAGTGCAGGTGCTTTCCCTTGTGAATGTAAGAATTCAGGTGTGTCCCTTGTGAATGAAAGAAGTGCACGTGATGTCCCCTGTGAATGAATGATGTGCAGGTGCTGTCCCCTGTGAATTAAAGAAGTGCAGGTGCTGTCCCTTGTAAATAAAAGAAGTGCAGATGCTGTCCCTTGTAAATAAAAGAAGTGCAGATGCTGTCCCCTGTGAATTAAAGAAGTGCAGGTGCTGTCCCTTGTAAATAAAAGAAGTGCAGATGCTGTCCCTTGTGTAAGATAGAAGTGCAGGTGCCGTCCCCTTTGAATGAAAGAGGTGCAGGTGCTGTCCCTTGTGAATTTAAGAAGTGCAGGTGCTGTCCCTTGTGAATGAAAGAAGTGCAGGTGCTGTCCCCTGAGAATGAAAGAAGTGCTGGTGCTGTCCCCTGAGAATGAAAGAAGTGCAGGTGCTGTCCCCTGAGAATGAAAGAAGTGCAGGTGCTGTCCTCTGTGAATGAAAGCAGTGCAGGTGCTGTCCCTTGTTAATGAAAGAAGTGCAGGTACTGTCCCTTGTTAATGAAAGAAGTGCAGGTGCTGGACCCTGTGAATGAACGAAGTGCAGGTGCTGTCCTCTGTGAATGAAAGCAGTGCAGGTGCTGTCCCTTGTGAATGAAAGAAGTGCAGGTGCTGTCCTCTGTGAATGAAAGCAGTGCAGGTGTTGTCCCTTGTGAATTAAAGCAGTGCAGGTGCTGTCCCTTGTGAATGAAAGCAGTGCAGGTGCTGTCCCTTGTGAATGAAAGAAGTGCAGGTACTGTCCGTTGTGAATTAAAGAAGTGCTGGTGTGTCCCTTGTGAATGAAAGAAGTGCAGATGCTGTCCCTTGTGAATTAAGGAAGTACAGTTGTGTCCCTTGTGAATGAAAGAAGTGCAGATGTTGTCCCTTCTGAATGAAAGAAGTGCAGGTGCTGTCCCTTGTGAATGAAAGAAGTGCAGGTGCTGTCCCTTGTGAATTAAAGAAGTGCTGGTGTGTCCCTTGTGAAAGAAATAAGTGCAGATGCTGTCCCTTGTGAATTGAAGAAGTGCAGGTGCTGTCCCTTGTGAATGAAAGAAGTGCAGATGCTGTCCCTTGTGAATGAAAGAAGTGCAGGTGCTGTCCCTTGTGAAAGAAAGAAGTGCAGGTGCTGTCCCTTGTGAATGAAAGAAGTGCAGGTGTTGTCCCTTGTGAATGAAAGAAGTGCAGCTGCTGTCCCCTGTGAATGATATAAGTGTTGTCCCCTGTGAATGAAAGAGGTGCAGGTGCTGTCCCCTGTGAATGATACAAGTGCTGTCCCTTGTGAATGAAAGAATTGCAGGCGCTGTCCCTTGTGAATGAAAGACGTGCAGTTGCTGTCCTCTGTGAAGGAAAGCAGTGCAGGTGCTGTCCCTTGTGAATGTAAGCAGTGCAGATGCTGTCCCCTGTGAATGAAAGTAGTGCAGGTGCTGTCCGTTGTTAATGAAAGAAGTGCAGGTGCTGTCTGTCGTTAAAGAAAGAAGTGCAGGTGTCTCTCCTGTGAATGAAAGAAGCGGAGGTGATGTCCCTTGTGAATGTACGAAGTGCTGGTGTGTCCCTTGTGAATGTGCACAGAGACTATTGCAAAGCAGTGAACAGACTATTGCAATGCACAGACTATTGCAAAGCAATGCACAAAGGCTATTACAAAGCAATGCACAGACTATTGCAAAGCAACGCACAAAGGCTATTGCAAAGCAATGCACAGACTATTGCAAAGCAACGCGAAGACTATTGCAAAGCAATGCACACAGACTATTGCAAAGCAATGCACAGACTATTGCAAAGCAATGCACAGACTATTGCAAAGCACTGCACAGAGACTATTGCAAAGCAATGCACAGACTATTGCAAAGCAATGCACAGACTATTGCAAAGCAATGCACAGAGACTATTGCAAAGCAATGCACAGACTATTGCAAAGCAATGCACAGATTGTGCAAAGCAATGCAGAGAGACTATTGCAAAGCAATGCACAGACTATTGCAAAGAAATGCACAGACTATTGCAAAGCAATGCACAGAGACTATTGCAAAGCAATGCACAGACTATTGCAAAGCAATGCATAGATTGTGCAAAGCAATGCAGAGAGACTATTGCAAAGCAATGCACAGACTATTGCAAAGCAATGCACAATGGACAGACTATTGCAAAGTAATGCACAGACTATTGCAAAGTAATGCACAGACTATTGCAAAGCAATGCACATATACTATTGCAAAGCAATGCACAGACTATTGCAAAGCAATGCACAGTCTTTTGCAAAGCAATGCACAGAGACTATTGCAAAGCAATGCACAGAGACTATTGCGAAGCAATGCACAGAGACTATTGCAAAGCAATGCACAGAGACTATTGCAAAGCAATGTACAGACTATTGCATAGCAATGCACAGACTATTGCAAAGCAATGCACAGAGACTATTGCAAAGCAATGCACTGACTATTGCAAAGCAATGCGCAATGCACAGACTATTGCAAAGCAATGCACAGATTATTGCAAAGCAATGCACAGACTATTGCAAAGCAATGCACAGTGACTATTGCGAAGCAATGCACAGAGACTATTGCAAAGCAATGCACAGAGACTATTGCAAAGCAATGCACAGACTATTGCAATGCACAGACTATTGCAAAACAATGCACAAAGACTATTGCAAATCAATGCACAGACTATTGCAAAGCAATGTGAAGACTATTGCAAAGCAATGCACAGAGACTATTGCAAAGCAATGCACAGAGACTTGCAAAGCAATGAACAGACTATTGCAAAGCAATACACAGAGACTATTGCAAAGCAATGCACGGACTATTGCAAAGAAATGCACAGACTATTGCAAAGCAATGCATAGACTATTGCAAAGCAATACACAGAGACTATTGCAAAGCAATGCACAGACTATTGCAAAGCAATGCACAGACTATTGCAAAGCAATGCACAAAGACTATTGAAAACCAATGTACAGACTATTGCAAAGCAACGCGAAGACTATTGCAAAGCAATGCAGAGACTATTGCAAAGCAATGCACAGACTATTGCAAAGCAATGCACAGAGACTATTGCAAAGCAATGCACAGACTATTGCATAGCAATGCACAGAGACGTTTGCAAAGCAATGCACAGATTATTGCAAAGCAATGCACAGACTATTGTAAAGCAATGCACAGAGACTATTGCAAAGCAATGCACAGACTATTGCAATGCAATTCACAAAGACTATTGCAAAGCAATGCACAGACTATTGCAAAGCAATGCACTGACTATTGCAGAGCAATGCAGAGAGACTATTGCAAAGCAATGCACAGAGACTATTGCAAAGCAATGCACAGAGACTATTGCAAAGCAATGCACAGACTATTATTGCAAAGCAATGCACAGATTATTGCAAAGCAATGCACAGACTATTGCAAAGAAATGCACAAACTTTTGCAAAGCAATGCATAGACTATTGCAAAGCAATACACAGAGACTATTGCAAAGCAATGCAGAGAGACTATTGCAAAGAAATGCACAGACGATTGCAAAGCAATGCACAGACTATTGCAAAGCAATACACAGTCTATTGCAAAGCAATGCACAGACTATTGCAATGCAATGCACAAAGACTATTGCAAAGCAATGCACAGACTATTGCAAAGCAATGCACAAAGACTATTGAAAACCAATGTACAGACTATTGCAAAGCAACGCGAAGACTATTGCAAAGCAATGCACAGAGACTATTGCAAAGCAATGCACGGACTATTGCAAAGAAATGCACAAACTATTGCAAAGCAATGCATAGACTATTGCAAAGCAATGCACAGACTATTGCAATGCAATGCACACAGACTATTGCAAAGCAATGCACAGACTATTGCAAATCAATGCACAAAGACTATTGAAAACCAATGTACAGACTATTGCAAAGCAACGCGAAGACTATTGCAAAGCAATGCACAGAGACTATTGCAAAGCAATGCACAGACTATTGCAAAGCAATGCACAGAGACTATTGCAAAGCAATGCACAGACTATTGCATAGCAATGCACAGAGACTTTTGCAAAGCAATGCACAGATTATTGCAAAGCAATGCACAGACTATTGCAAAGCATTGCACAGAGACTATTGCAAAGCAATGCACAGACTATTGCAATGCAATCCACAAAGACTATTGCAAAGCAATGCAAAGACTATTGCAAAGCAATGCACAGACTATTACAGAGCAATGCAAAGAGATTATTGCTAAGCAATGCACAGAGACTATTGCAAAGCAATGCACAGAGACTATTGCAAAGCAATGCACGGACTATTGCAAAGCAAGGCACAGAGACTATTGCAAAGCAATGCACAGATTATTGCAAAGCAATGCACAGACTATTGCAAAGCAATGCACAGAGACTATTGCAAAGCAGTGCACAGACTATTGCAATGCACAGACTATTGCAAAGCAATGCACGAAGGCTATTACAGAGCAATGCACAGACTATTGCAAAGCAATGCACAAAGGCTATTGCAAAGCAATGCACAGACTATTGCAAAGCAACGCGAAGACTATTGCAAAGCAATGCACACAGACTATTGCAAAGCAATGCACAGACTATTGCAAAGCAATGCACAGAGACTATTGCAAAGCAATGCACAGACTATTGCAAAGCAATGCACAGAGACTATTGCACAGCAATGCACAGACTATTGCAAAGCAATGCACAGATTGTGCAAAGCAATGCAGAGAGACTATTGCAAAGCAATGCACAGACTATTGCAAAGAAATGCACAGACTATTGCAAAGCAATGCACAGAGACTATTGCAAAGCAATGCACAGACTATTGAAAAGCAATGCATAGATTGTGCAAAGCAATGCAGAGAGACTATTGCAAAGCAATGCACAGACTATTGCAAAGCAATGCACAATGGACAGACTATTGCAAAGTAATGCACAGACTATTGCAAAGTAATGCACAGACTATTGCAAAGCAATGCACATATACTATTGCAAAGCAATGCACAGAATATTGCAAAGCAATGCACAGAGTCTATTGCAAAGCAATGCACAGAGACTATTGCAAAGCAATGCACAGAGACTATTGCGAAGCAATGCACAGAGACTATTGCAAAGCAATGCACAGAGACTATTGCAAAGCAATGTACAGACTACTGCAAACCAATGCACAGACTATTGCAAAGCAATGCACAGAGACTATTCCAAAGCAATGCACAGACTATTGCAAAGCAATGTACAGACTATTGCATAGCAATGCACAGACTATTGCAAAGCAATGCACAGAGACTATTGCAAAGCAATGCACTGACTATTGCAAAGCAATGCACAATGCACAGACTATTGCAAAGCAATGCACAGATTATTGCAAAGCGATGCACAGACTTTTGCAAAGCAATACACAGAGACTATTGCAAAGCAATGCACAGAGACTATTGCAAAGCAATGCACAGACTATTGCAAAGCAATGCACAATGCACAGACTATTGCAAATCAATGCAGACTATTGCAAAGCAATGCACAGAGACTATTGCAAAGCAATGCACAGAGACTATAGCAAAGCAATGCACAGACTATTGCAAAGCAATGCACAGACTACTGCAAAGCAATGCACAGAGACTATTGCAAAGCAATGCACAGACTATTGCAATGCAATTCACAAAGACTATTGCAAAGCAATGCACAGACTATTGCAAAGCAATGCACAGACTATTGCAGAGCAATGCAGAGAGACTATTACAAAGCAATGCACAGAGACTATTGCAAAGCAATGCACAGAGACTATTGCAAAGCAATGCACAGACTATTGCAATGCAATTCACAAAGACTATTGCAAAGCAATGCACAGACTATTGCAAAGCAATGCACTGACTATTGCAGAGCAATGCAGAGAGACTATTGCAAAGCAATGCACAGAGACTATTGCAAAGCAATGCACAGAGACTATTGCAAAGCAATGCACAGACTATTATTGCAAAGCAATGCACAGATTATTGCAAAGCAATGCACAGACTATTGCAAAGAAATGCACAAACTATTGCAAAGCAATGCATAGACTATTGCAAAGCAATACACAGAGACTATTGCAAAGCAATGCAGAGAGACTATTGCAAATAAATGCACAGACGATTGCAAAGCAATGCACAGACTATTGCAAAGCAATACACAGTCTATTGCAAAGCAATGCACAGACTATTGCAATGCAATGCACAAAGACTATTGCAAAGCAATGCACAGACTATTGCAAAGCAATGCACAGACTATTGCAAAGCAATGCACAAAGACTATTGAAAACCAATGTACAGACTATTGCAAAGCAACGCGAAGACTATTGCAAAGCAATGCACAGAGACTATTGCAAAGCAATGCACGGACTATTGCAAAGAAATGCACAAACTATTGCAAAGCAATGCATAGACTATTGCAAAGCAATGCACAGACTATTGCAATGCAATGCACAAAGACTATTGCAAAGCAATGCACAGACTATTGCAAAGCAATGCACAAAGACTATTGAAAACCAATGTACAGACTATTGCAAAGCAACGCGAAGACTATTGCAAAGCAATGCACAGAGACTATTGCAAAGCAATGCACAGACTATTGCAAAGCAATGCACAGAGACTATTGCAAAGCAATGCACAGACTATTGCATAGCAATGCACAGAGACTTTTGCAAAGCAATGCACGGACTATTGCAAAGAAATGCACAAACTATTGCAAAGCAATGCATAGACTATTGCAAAGCAATGCACAGACTATTGCAATGCAATGCACAAAGACTATTGCAAAGCAATGCACAGACTATTGCAAAGCAATGCACAAAGACTATTGAAAACCAATGTACAGACTATTGCAAAGCAACGCGAAGACTATTGCAAAGCAATGCACAGAGACTATTGCAAAGCAATGCACAGACTATTGCAAAGCAATGCACAGAGACTATTGCAAAGCAATGCACAGACTATTGCATAGCAATGCACAGAGACTTTTGCAAAGCAATGCACAGATTATTGCAAAGCAATGCACAGACTATTGCAAAGCATTGCACAGAGACTATTGCAAAGCAATGCACAGACTATTGTAATGCAATCCACAAAGACTATTGCAAAGCAATGCAAAGACTATTGCAAAGCAATGCACAGACTATTACAGAGCAATGCAAAGAGATTATTGCTAAGCAATGCACAGAGACTATTGCAAAGCAATGCACAGAGACTATTGCAAAGCAATGCACGGACTATTGCAAAGCAAGGCACAGAGACTATTGCAAAGCAATGCACAGATTATTGCAAAGCAATGCACAGACTATTGCAAAGCAATGCACAGAGACTATTGCAAAGCAGTGCACAGACTATTGCAATGCACAGACTATTGCAAAGCAATGCACGAAGGCTATTACAAAGCAATGCACAGACTATTGCAAAGCAATGCACAAAGGCTATTGCAAAGCAATGCACAGACTATTGCAAAGCAACGCGAAGACTATTGCAAAGCAATGCACACAGACTATTGCAAAGCAATGCACAGACTATTGCAAAGCAATGCACAGAGACTATTGCAAAGCAATGCACAGACTATTGCAAAGCAATGCACAGAGACTATTGCACAGCAATGCACAGACTATTGCAAAGCAATGCACAGATTGTGCAAAGCAATGCAGAGAGACTATTGCAAAGCAATGCACAGACTATTGCAAAGAAATGCACAGACTATTGCAAAGCAATGCACAGAGACTATTGCAAAGCAATGCACAGACTATTGAAAAGCAATGCATAGATTGTGCAAAGCAATGCAGAGAGACTATTGCAAAGCAATGCACAGACTATTGCAAAGCAATGCACAATGGACAGACTATTGCAAAGTAATGCACAGACTATTGCAAAGTAATGCACAGACTATTGCAAAGCAATGCACATATACTATTGCAAAGCAATGCAAAGAATATTGCAAAGCAATGCACAGAGTCTATTGCAAAGCAATGCACAGAGACTATTGCAAAGCAATGCACAGAGACTATTGCGAAGCAATGCACAGAGACTATTGCAAAGCAATGCACAGAGACTATTGCAAAGCAATGTACAGACTACTGCAAACCAATGCACAGACTATTGCAAAGCAATGCACAGAGACTATTCCAAAGCAATGCACAGACTATTGCAAAGCAATGTACAGACTATTGCATAGCAATGCACAGACTATTGCAAAGCAATGCACAGAGACTATTGCAAAGCAATGCACTGACTATTGCAAAGCAATGCACAATGCACAGACCATTGCAAAGCAATGCACAGATTATTGCAAAGCGATGCACAGACTTTTGCAAAGCAATACACAGAGACTATTGCAAAGCAATGCACAGAGACTATTGCAAAGCAATGCACAGACTATTGCAAAGCAATGCACAGACTATTGCAAATCAATGCAGACTATTGCAAAGCAATGCACAGAGACTATTGCAAAGCAATGCACAGAGACTATAGCAAAGCAATGCACAGACTATTGCAAAGCAATGCACAGACTACTGCAAAGCAATGCACAGAGACTATTGCAAAGCAATGCACAGACTATTGCAATGCAATTCACAAAGACTATTGCAAAGCAATGCACAGACTATTGCAAAGCAATGCACAGACTATTGCAGAGCAATGCAGAGAGACTATTACAAAGCAATGCACAGAGACTATTGCAAAGCAATGCACAGAGACTATTGCAAAGCAATGCACAGACTATTGCAAAGCAATGCACTGAGACTATTGCAAAGCAATGCACAGACTATTGCAAAACAATATGAAGACTATTGCAAAGCAATGCACAGAGACTATTGCAAAGCAATGCACAGAGACTTGCAAAGCAATGCACAGACTAGTGCAAAGCAATACACAGAGACTATTGCAAAGCAATACACAGAGACTATTGCAAAGCAATGCACAGATACTATTGCAAAGCAATGCACAGACTATTGCAAAGCAATACACAGACTATTGTTGCAAAGCAATGCACAAAGACTATTGAAAACCAATGTACAGACTATTGCAAAGCAACGCGAAGACTATTGCAAAGCAATGCACAGACTATTGCAAAGCAATGCACAGAGACTATTGCAAAGCAATGCACAGACTATTGCAATGCAATTCACAAAGACTATTGCAAAGCAATGCACAGACTATTGCAAAGCAATGCACAGACTATTGCAGAGCAATGCACAGGGACTGTTGCAAAGCAATGCACAGAGACTATTGCAAAGCAACGCACAGACTATTGCAAAGCAATGCACAGAGACTATTGCAAAGCAATGCACAGAATTTTGCAAAGCAATGCACAGACTATTGCAAAGCAATGCACAGTGACTATTGCAAAGCAATGCACAGACTATTGCAATGCACAGACTATTGCAAAGCAATGCACAAAGACTATTGCAAATCAATGCACAGACTATTGCAAAGCAATGTGAAGACTATTGCAAAGCAATGCACAGAGACTATTGCAAAGCAATGCACAGAGACTTGCAAAGCAATGCACAGACTATTGCAAAGCAATACACAGAGACTATTGCAAAGCAATGCACGGACTATTGCAACTAAATGCACAGACTATTGCAAAGCAATGCATAGACTATTGCAAAGCAATACACAGAGACTATTGCAAAGCAATGCACAGAGACTATTGCAAAGCAGTGAACAGACTATTGCAATGCACAGACTATTGCAAAGCAATGCACAAAGGCTATTACAAAGCAATGCACAGACTATTGCAAAGCAACGCACAAAGGCTATTGCAAAGCAATGCACAGACTATTGCAAAGCAACGCGAAGACTATTGCAAAGCAATGCACACAGACTATTGCAAAGCAATGCACAGACTATTGCAAAGCAATGCACAGAGACTATTGCAAAGCAATGCACAGACTATTGCAAAGCAATGCACAGAGACTATTGCAAAGCAATGCACAGACTATTGCAAAGCAATGCACAGATTGTGCAAAGCAATGCAGAGAGACTATTGCAAAGCAATGCACAGACTATTGCAAAGAAATGCACAGACTATTGCAAAGCAATGCACAGAGACTATTGCAAAGCAATGCACAGACTATTGCAAAGCAATGCATAGATTGTGCAAAGCAATGCAGAGAGACTATTGCAAAGCAATGCACAGACTATTGCAAAGCAATGCACAATGGACAGACTATTGCAAAGTAATGCACAGACTATTGCAAAGTAATGCACAGACTATTGCAAAGCAATGCACATATACTATTGCAATGCAATGCACAGACTATTGCAAAGCAATGCACAGAGTCTATTGCAAAGCAATGCACAGAGACTATTGCAAAGCAATGCACAGAGACTATTGCGAAGCAATGCACAGAGACTATTGCAAAGCAATGCACAGAGACTATTGCAAAGCAATGTACAGACTATTGCATAGCAATGCACAGACTATTGCAAAGCAATGCACAGAGACTATTGCAAAGCAATGCACTGACTATTGCAAAGCAATGCGCAATGCACAGACTATTGCAAAGCAATGCACAGATTATTGCAAAGCAATGCACAGACTATTGCAAAGCAATGCACAGTGACTATTGCAAAGCAATGCACAGACTATTGCAATGCACAGACTATTGCAGAGCAATGAACAAAGACTATTGCAAATCAATGCACAGACTATTGCAAAGCAATGTGAAGACTATTGCAAAGCAATGCACAGAGACTATTGCAAAGCAATGCACAGAGACTTGCAAAGCAATGAACAGACTATTGCAAAGCAATACACAGAGACTATTGCAAAGCAATGCACGGACTATTGCAAAGAAATGCACAGACTATTGCAAAGCAATGCATAGACTATTGCAAAGCAATACACAGAGACTATTGCAAAGCAATGCACAGACTATTGCAAAGCAATGCACAGACTATTGCAAAGCAATGCACAAAGACTATTGAAAACCAATGTACAGACTATTGTAAAGCAATGCACAGAGACTATTGCAAAGCAATGCACAGACTATTGCAAAGCAATACACAGAGACTATTGCAAAGCAATACACAGAGACTATTGCAAAGCAATGCACAGATACTATTGCAAAGCAATGCACAGACTATTGCAAAGCAATACACAGACTATTGTTGCAAAGCAATGCACAAAGACTATTGAAAACCAATGTACAGACTATTGCAAAGCAACGCGAAGACTATTGCAAAGCAATGCACAGACTATTGCAAAGCAATGCACAGAGACTATTGCAAAGCAATGCACAGACTATTGCAATGCAATTCACAAAGACTATTGCAAAGCAATGCACAGACTATTGCAAAGCAATGCACAGACTATTGCAAAGCAATGCACAGGGACTATTGCAAAGCAATGCACAGAGACTATTGCAAAGCAATGCACAGACTATTGCAAAGCAATGCACAGAGACTATTGCAAAGCAATGCACAGAATTTTGCAAAGCAATGCACAGACTATTGCAAAGCAATGCACAGTGACTATTGCAAAGCAATGCACAGACGATTGCAATGCACAGACTATTGCAAAGCAATGCACAAAGACTATTGCAAATCAATGCACAGACTATTGCAAAGCAATGTGAAGACTATTGCAAAGCAATGCACAGAGACTATTGCAAAGCAATGCACAGAGACTTGCAAAGCAATGCACAGACTATTGCAAAGCAATACACAGAGACTATTGCAAAGCAATGCACGGACTATTGCAACTAAATGCACAGACTATTGCAAAGCAATGCATAGACTATTGCAAAGCAATACACAGAGACTATTGCAAAGCAATGCACAGAGACTATTGCAAAGCAGTGAACAGACTATTGCAATGCACAGACTATTGCAAAGCAATGCACAAAGGCTATTACAAAGCAATGCACAGACTATTGCAAAGCAACGCACAAAGGCTATTGCAAAGCAATGCACAGACTATTGCAAAGCAACGCGAAGACTATTGCAAAGCAATGCACAGAGACTATTGCAAAGCAATGCACAGACTATTGCAAAGCAATGCACAGATTGTGCAAAGCAATGCAGAGAGACTATTGCAAAGCAATGCACAGACTATTGCAAAGAAATGCACAGACTATTGCAAAGCAATGCACAGAGACTATTGCAAAGCAATGCACAGACTATTGCAAAGCAATGCATAGATTGTGCAAAGCAATGCAGAGAGACTATTGCAAAGCAACGCACAGACTATTGCAAAGCAATGCACAATGGACAGACTATTGCAAAGTAATGCACAGACTATTGCAAAGTAATGCACAGACTATTGCAAAGCAATGCACATATACTATTGCAAAGCAATGCACAGACTATTGCAAAGCAATGCACAGAGTCTATTGCAAAGCAATGCACAGAGACTATTGCAAAGCAATGCACAGAGACTATTGCGAAGCAATGCACAGAGACTATTGCAAAGCAATGCACAGAGACTATTGCAAAGCAATGTACAGACTATTGCATAGCAATGCACAGACTATTGCAAAGCAATGTGAAGACTATTGCAAAGCAATGCACAGAGACTATTGCAAAGCAATGCACAGAGACTTGCAAAGCAATGAACAGACTATTGCAAAGCAATACACAGAGACTATTGCAAAGCAATGCACGGACTATTGCAAAGAAATGCACAGACTATTGCAAAGCAATGCATAGACTATTGCAAAGCAATACACAGAGACTATTGCAAAGCAATGCACAGACTATTGCAAAGCAATGCACAGACTATTGCAAAGCAATGCACAAAGACTATTGAAAACCAATGTACAGACTATTGTAAAGCAATGCACAGAGACTATTGCAAAGCAATGCACAGACTATTGCAAAGCAATACACAGAGACTATTGCAAAGCAATACACAGAGACTATTGCAAAGCAATGCACAGATACTATTGCAAAGCAATGCACAGACTATTGCAAAGCAATACACAGACTATTGTTGCAAAGCAATGCACAAAGACTATTGAAAACCAATGTACAGACTATTGCAAAGCAACGCGAAGACTATTGCAAAGCAATGCACAGACTATTGCAAAGCAATGCACAGAGACTATTGCAAAGCAATGCACAGACTATTGCAATGCAATTCACAAAGACTATTGCAAAGCAATGCACAGACTATTGCAAAGCAATGCACAGACTATTGCAAAGCAATGCACAGGGACTATTGCAAAGCAATGCACAGAGACTATTGCAAAGCAATGCACAGACTATTGCAAAGCAATGCACAGAGACTATTGCAAAGCAATGCACAGAATTTTGCAAAGCAATGCACAGACTATTGCAAAGCAATGCACAGTGACTATTGCAAAGCAATGCACAGACGATTGCAATGCACAGACTATTGCAAAGCAATGCACAAAGACTATTGCAAATCAATGCACAGACTATTGCAAAGCAATGTGAAGACTATTGCAAAGCAATGCACAGAGACTATTGCAAAGCAATGCACAGAGACTTGCAAAGCAATGCACAGACTATTGCAAAGCAATACACAGAGACTATTGCAAAGCAATGCACGGACTATTGCAACTAAATGCACAGACTATTGCAAAGCAATGCATAGACTATTGCAAAGCAATACACAGAGACTATTGCAAAGCAATGCACAGAGACTATTGCAAAGCAGTGAACAGACTATTGCAATGCACAGACTATTGCAAAGCAATGCACAAAGGCTATTACAAAGCAATGCACAGACTATTGCAAAGCAACGCACAAAGGCTATTGCAAAGCAATGCACAGACTATTGCAAAGCAACGCGAAGACTATTGCAAAGCAATGCACAGAGACTATTGCAAAGCAATGCACAGACTATTGCAAAGCAATGCACAGATTGTGCAAAGCAATGCAGAGAGACTATTGCAAAGCAATGCACAGACTATTGCAAAGAAATGCACAGACTATTGCAAAGCAATGCACAGAGACTATTGCAAAGCAATGCACAGACTATTGCAAAGCAATGCATAGATTGTGCAAAGCAATGCAGAGAGACTATTGCAAAGCAACGCACAGACTATTGCAAAGCAATGCACAATGGACAGACTATTGCAAAGTAATGCACAGACTATTGCAAAGTAATGCACAGACTATTGCAAAGCAATGCACATATACTATTGCAAAGCAATGCACAGACTATTGCAAAGCAATGCACAGAGTCTATTGCAAAGCAATGCACAGAGACTATTGCAAAGCAATGCACAGAGACTATTGCGAAGCAATGCACAGAGACTATTGCAAAGCAATGCACAGAGACTATTGCAAAGCAATGTACAGACTATTGCATAGCAATGCACAGACTATTGCAAAGCAATGCACAGAGACTATTGCAAAGCAATGCACTGACTATTGCAAAGCAATGCGCAATGCACAGACTATTGCAAAGCAATGCACAGATTATTGCAAAGCAATGCACAGACTATTGCAAAGCAATGCACAGTGACTATTGCAAAGCAATGCACAGACTATTGCAATGCACAGACTATTGCAGAGCAATGAACAAAGACTATTGCAAATCAATGCACAGACTATTGCAAAGCAATGTGAAGACTATTGCAAAGCAATGCACAGAGACTATTGCAAAGCAATGCACAGAGACTTGCAAAGCAATGAACAGACTATTGCAAAGCAATACACAGAGACTATTGCAAAGCAATGCACGGACTATTGCAAAGAAATGCACAGACTATTGCAAAGCAATGCATAGACTATTGCAAAGCAATACACAGAGACTATTGCAAAGCAATGCACAGACTATTGCAAAGCAATGCACAGACTATTGCAAAGCAATGCACAAAGACTATTGAAAACCAATGTACAGACTATTGCAAAGCAACGCGAAGACTATTGCAAAGCAATGCAGAGACTATTGCAAAGCAATGCACAGACTATTGCAAAGCAATGCACAGAGACTATTGCAAAGCAATGCACAGACTATTGCATAGCAATGCACAGAGACGTTTGCAAAGCAATGCACAGATTATTGCAAAGCAATGCACAGACTATTGTAAAGCAATGCACAGAGACCATTGCAAAGCAATGCACAGACTATTGCAATGCAATTCACAAAGACTATTGCAAAGCAATGCACAGACTATTGCAAAGCAATGCACAGACTATTGCAGAGCAATGCAGAGAGACTATTGCAAAGCAATGCACAGAGACTATTGCAAAGCAATGCACAGAGACTATTGCAAAGCAATGCACAGACTATTATTGCAAAGCAATGCACAGATTAGTGCAAAGCAATGCACAGACTATTGCAAAGAAATGCACAAACTATTGCAAAGCAATGCATAGACTATTGCAAAGCAATACACAGAGACTATTGCAAAGCAATGCAGAGAGACTATTGCAAAGAAATGCACAGACGATTGCAAAGCAATGCACAGACTATTGCAAAGCAATGCACAAAGACTATTGAAAACCAATGTACAGACTATTGCAAAGCAACGCGAAGACTATTGCAAAGCAATGCACAGAGACTATTGCAAAGCAATGCACGGACTATTGCAAAGAAATGCACAAACTATTGCAAAGCAATGCATAGACTATTGCAAAGCAATGCACAGACTATTGCAATGCAATGCACAAAGACTATTGCAAAGCAATGCACAGACTATTGCAAAGCAATGCACAAAGACTATTGAAAACCAATGTACAGACTATTGCAAAGCAACGCGAAGACTATTGCAAAGCAATGCACAGAGACTATTGCAAAGCAATGCACAGACTATTGCAAAGCAATGCACAGAGACTATTGCAAAGCAATGCACAGACTATTGCATAGCAATGCACAGAGACTTTTGCAAAGCAATGCACGGACTATTGCAAAGAAATGCACAAACTATTGCAAAGCAATGCATAGACTATTGCAAAGCAATGCACAGACTATTGCAATGCAATGCACAAAGACTATTGCAAAGCAATGCACAGACTATTGCAAAGCAATGCACAAAGACTATTGAAAACCAATGTACAGACTATTGCAAAGCAACGCGAAGACTATTGCAAAGCAATGCACAGAGACTATTGCAAAGCAATGCACAGACTATTGCAAAGCAATGCACAGAGACTATTGCAAAGCAATGCACAGACTATTGCATAGCAATGCACAGAGACTTTTGCAAAGCAATGCACAGATTATTGCAAAGCAATGCACAGACTATTGCAAAGCATTGCACAGAGACTATTGCAAAGCAATGCACAGACTATTGCAATGCAATCCACAAAGACTATTGCAAAGCAATGCAAAGACTATTGCAAAGCAATGCACAGACTATTACAGAGCAATGCAAAGAGATTATTGCTAAGCAATGCACAGAGACTATTGCAAAGCAATGCACAGAGACTATTGCAAAGCAATGCACGGACTATTGCAAAGCAAGGCACAGAGACTATTGCAAAGCAATGCACAGATTATTGCAAAGCAATGCACAGACTATTGCAAAGCAATGCACAGAGACTATTGCAAAGCAGTGCACAGACTATTGCAATGCACAGACTATTGCAAAGCAATGCACGAAGGCTATTACAAAGCAATTCACAGACTATTGCAAAGCAATGCACAAAGGCTATTGCAAAGCAATGCACAGACTATTGCAAAGCAACGCGAAGACTATTGCAAAGCAATGCACACAGACTATTGCAAAGCAATGCACAGACTATTGCAAAGCAATGCACAGAGACTATTGCAAAGCAATGCACAGACTATTGCAAAGCAATGCACAGAGACTATTGCACAGCAATGCACAGACTATTGCAAAGCAATGCACAGATTGTGCAAAGCAATGCAGAGAGACTATTGCAAAGCAATGCACAGACTATTGCAAAGAAATGCACAGACTATTGCAAAGCAATGCACAGAGACTATTGCAAAGCAATGCACAGACTATTGAAAAGCAATGCATAGATTGTGCAAAGCAATGCAGAGAGACTATTGCAAAGCAATGCACAGACTATTGCAAAGCAATGCACAATGGACAGACTATTGCAAAGTAATGCACAGACTATTGCAAAGTAATGCACAGACTATTGCAAAGCAATGCACATATACTATTGCAAAGCAATGCACAGAATATTGCAAAGCAATGCACAGTGTCTATTGCAAAGCAATGCACAGAGACTATTGCAAAGCAATGCACAGAGACTATTGCGAAGCAATGCACAGAGACTATTGCAAAGCAATGCACAGAGACTATTGCAAAGCAATGTACAGACTACTGCAAACCAATGCACAGACTATTGCAAAGCAATGCACAGAGACTATTCCAAAGCAATGCACAGACTATTGCAAAGCAATGTACAGACTATTGCATAGCAATGCACAGACTATTGCAAAGCAATGCACAGAGACTATTGCAAAGCAATGCACTGACTATTGCAAAGCAATGCACAATGCACAGACTATTGCAAAGCAATGCACAGATTATTGCAAAGCGATGCACAGACTTTTGCAAAGCAATACACAGAGACTATTGCAAAGCAATGCACAGAGACTATTGCAAAGCAATGCACAGACTATTGCAAAGCAATGCACAATGCACAGACTATTGCAAATCAATGCAGACTATTGCAAAGCAATGCACAGAGACTATTGCAAAGCAATGCACAGAGACTATAGCAAAGCAATGCACAGACTATTGCAAAGCAATGCACAGACTACTGCAAAGCAATGCACAGAGACTATTG
The DNA here is from genome assembly GCF_964261635.1 of Lissotriton helveticus. Lineage (NCBI taxonomy): Eukaryota > Metazoa > Chordata > Amphibia > Caudata > Salamandridae > Lissotriton > Lissotriton helveticus. Next base: position 39,342 of record NW_027611685.1, on the reverse strand, counting down.
CAAAGCAATGCACAGACTATTGCAATGCAATTCACAAAGACTATTGCAAAGCAATGCACAGACTATTGCAAAGCAATGCACAGACTATTGCAGAGCAATGCAGAGAGACTATTACAAAGCAATGCACAGAGACTATTGCAAAGCAATGCACAGAGACTATTGCAAAGCAATGCACAGACTATTGCAAAGCAATGCACTGAGACTATTGCAAAGCAATGCACAGACTATTGCAAAACAATATGAAGACTATTGCAAAGCAATGCACAGAGACTATTGCAAAGCAATGCACAGAGACTTGCAAAGCAATGCACAGACTATTGCAAAGCAATACACAGAGACTATTGCAAAGCAATACACAGAGACTATTGCAAAGCAATGCACAGATACTATTGCAAAGCAATGCACAGACTATTGCAAAGCAATACACAGACTATTGTTGCAAAGCAATGCACAAAGACTATTGAAAACCAATGTACAGACTATTGCAAAGCAACGCGAAGACTATTGCAAAGCAATGCACAGACTATTGCAAAGCAATGCACAGAGACTATTGCAAAGCAATGCACAGACTATTGCAATGCAATTCACAAAGACTATTGCAAAGCAATGCACAGACTATTGCAAAGCAATGCACAGACTATTGCAGAGCAATGCACAGGGACTGTTGCAAAGCAATGCACAGAGACTATTGCAAAGCAACGCACAGACTATTGCAAAGCAATGCACAGAGACTATTGCAAAGCAATGCACAGAATTTTGCAAAGCAATGCACAGACTATTGCAAAGCAATGCACAGTGACTATTGCAAAGCAATGCACAGACTATTGCAATGCACAGACTATTGCAAAGCAATGCACAAAGACTATTGCAAATCAATGCACAGACTATTGCAAAGCAATGTGAAGACTATTGCAAAGCAATGCACAGAGACTATTGCAAAGCAATGCACAGAGACTTGCAAAGCAATGCACAGACTATTGCAAAGCAATACACAGAGACTATTGCAAAGCAATGCACGGACTATTGCAACTAAATGCACAGACTATTGCAAAGCAATGCATAGACTATTGCAAAGCAATACACAGAGACTATTGCAAAGCAATGCACAGAGACTATTGCAAAGCAGTGAACAGACTATTGCAATGCACAGACTATTGCAAAGCAATGCACAAAGGCTATTACAAAGCAATGCACAGACTATTGCAAAGCAACGCACAAAGGCTATTGCAAAGCAATGCACAGACTATTGCAAAGCAAGGCGAAGACTATTGCAAAGCAATGCACACAGACTATTGCAAAGCAATGCACAGACTATTGCAAAGCAATGCACAGAGACTATTGCAAAGCAATGCACAGACTATTGCAAAGCAATGCACAGAGACTATTGCAAAGCAATGCACAGACTATTGCAAAGCAATGCACAGATTGTGCAAAGCAATGCAGAGAGACTATTGCAAAGCAATGCACAGACTATTGCAAAGAAATGCACAGACTATTGCAAAGCAATGCACAGAGACTATTGCAAAGCAATGCACAGACTATTGCAAAGCAATGCATAGATTGTGCAAAGCAATGCAGAGAGACTATTGCAAAGCAATGCACAGACTATTGCAAAGCAATGCACAATGGACAGACTATTGCAAAGTAATGCACAGACTATTGCAAAGTAATGCACAGACTATTGCAAAGCAATGCACATATACTATTGCAAAGCAATGCACAGACTATTGCAAAGCAATGCACAGAGTCTATTGCAAAGCAATGCACAGAGACTATTGCAAAGCAATGCACAGAGACTATTGCGAAGCAATGCACAGAGACTATTGCAAAGCAATGCACAGAGACTATTGCAAAGCAATGTACAGACTATTGCATAGCAATGCACAGACTATTGCAAAGCAATGCACAGAGACTATTGCAAAGCAATGCACTGACTATTGCAAAGCAATTCGCAATGCACAGACTATTGCAAAGCAATGCACAGATTATTGCAAAGCAATGCACAGACTATTGCAATGCAATGCACAGTGACTATTGCAAAGCAATGCACAGACTATTGCAATGCACAGACTATTGCAGAGCAATGAACAAAGACTATTGCAAATCAATGCACAGACTATTGCAAAGCAATGTGAAGACTATTGCAAAGCAATGCACAGAGACTATTGCAAAGCAATGCACAGAGACTTGCAAAGCAATGAACAGACTATTGCAAAGCAATACACAGAGACTATTGCAAAGCAATGCACGGACTATTGCAAAGAAATGCACAGACTATTGCAAAGCAATGCATAGACTATTGCAAAGCAATACACAGAGACTATTGCAAAGCAATGCACAGACTATTGCAAAGCAATGCACAGACTATTGCAAAGCAATGCACAAAGACTATTGAAAACCAATGTACAGACTATTGCAAAGCAATGCACAGAGACTATTGCAAAGCAATGCACAGAGACTTGCAAAGCAATGCACAGACTATTGCAAAGCAATACACAGAGACTATTGCAAAGCAATACACAGAGACTATTGCAAAGCAATGCACAGATACTATTGCAAAGCAATGCACAGACTATTGCAAAGCAATACACAGACTATTGTTGCAAAGCAATGCACAAAGACTATTGAAAACCAATGTACAGACTATTGCAAAGCAACGCGAAGACTATTGCAAAGCAATGCACAGACTATTGCAAAGCAATGCACAGAGACTATTGCAAAGCAATGCACAGACTATTGCAATGCAATTCACAAAGACTATTGCAAAGCAATGCACAGACTATTGCAAAGCAATGCACAGACTATTGCAAAGCAATGCACAGGGACTATTGCAAAGCAATGCACAGAGACTATTGCAAAGCAATGCACAGACTATTGCAAAGCAATGCACAGAGACTATTGCAAAGCAATGCACAGAATTTTGCAAAGCAATGCACAGACTATTGCAAAGCAATGCACAGTGACTATTGCAAAGCAATGCACAGACGATTGCAATGCACAGACTATTGCAAAGCAATGCACAAAGACTATTGCAAATCAATGCACAGACTATTGCAAAGCAATGTGAAGACTATTGCAAAGCAATGCACAGAGACTATTGCAAAGCAATGCACAGAGACTTGCAAAGCAATGCACAGACTATTGCAAAGCAATACACAGAGACTATTGCAAAGCAATGCACGGACTATTGCAACTAAATGCACAGACTATTGCAAAGCAATGCATAGACTATTGCAAAGCAATACACAGAGACTATTGCAAAGCAATGCACAGAGACTATTGCAAAGCAGTGAACAGACTATTGCAATGCACAGACTATTGCAAAGCAATGCACAAAGGCTATTACAAAGCAATGCACAGACTATTGCAAAGCAACGCACAAAGGCTATTGCAAAGCAATGCACAGACTATTGCAAAGCAACGCGAAGACTATTGCAAAGCAATGCACAGAGACTATTGCAAAGCAATGCACAGACTATTGCAAAGCAATGCACAGATTGTGCAAAGCAATGCAGAGAGACTATTGCAAAGCAATGCACAGACTATTGCAAAGAAATGCACAGACTATTGCAAAGCAATGCACAGAGACTATTGCAAAGCAATGCACAGACTATTGCAAAGCAATGCATAGATTGTGCAAAGCAATGCAGAGAGACTATTGCAAAGCAACGCACAGACTATTGCAAAGCAATGCACAATGGACAGACTATTGCAAAGTAATGCACAGACTATTGCAAAGTAATGCACAGACTATTGCAAAGCAATGCACATATACTATTGCAAAGCAATGCACAGACTATTGCAAAGCAATGCACAGAGTCTATTGCAAAGCAATGCACAGAGACTATTGCAAAGCAATGCACAGAGACTATTGCGAAGCAATGCACAGAGACTATTGCAAAGCAATGCACAGAGACTATTGCAAAGCAATGTACAGACTATTGCATAGCAATGCACAGACTATTGCAAAGCAATGCACAGAGACTATTGCAAAGCAATGCACTGACTATTGCAAAGCAATGCGCAATGCACAGACTATTGCAAAGCAATGCACAGATTATTGCAAAGCAATGCACAGACTATTGCAAAGCAATGCACAGTGCCTATTGCAAAGCAATGCACAGACTATTGCAATGCACAGACTATTGCAGAGCAATGAACAAAGACTATTGCAAATCAATGCACAGACTATTGCAAAGCAATGTGAAGACTATTGCAAAGCAATGCACAGAGACTATTGCAAAGCAATGCACAGAGACTTGCAAAGCAATGAACAGACTATTGCAAAGCAATACACAGAGACTATTGCAAAGCAATGCACGGACTATTGCAAAGAAATGCACAGACTATTGCAAAGCAATGCATAGACTATTGCAAAGCAATACACAGAGACTATTGCAAAGCAATGCACAGACTATTGCAAAGCAATGCACAGACTATTGCAAAGCAATGCACAAAGACTATTGAAAACCAATGTACAGACTATTGCAAAGCAACGCGAAGACTATTGCAAAGCAATGCAGAGACTATTGCAAAGCAATGCACAGACTATTGCAAAGCAATGCACAGAGACTATTGCAAAGCAATGCACAGACTATTGCATAGCAATGCACAGAGACGTTTGCAAAGCAATGCACAGATTATTGCAAAGCAATGCACAGACTATTGTAAAGCAATGCACAGAGACCATTGCAAAGCAATGCACAGACTATTGCAATGCAATTCACAAAGACTATTGCAAAGCAATGCACAGACTATTGCAAAGCAATGCACAGACTATTGCAGAGCAATGCAGAGAGACTATTGCAAAGCAATGCACAGAGACTATTGCAAAGCAATGCACAGAGACTATTGCAAAGCAATGCACAGACTATTATTGCAAAGCAATGCACAGATTAGTGCAAAGCAATGCACAGACTATTGCAAAGAAATGCACAAACTATTGCAAAGCAATGCATAGACTATTGCAAAGCAATACACAGAGACTATTGCAAAGCAATGCAGAGAGACTATTGCAAAGAAATGCACAGACGATTGCAAAGCAATGCACAGACTATTGCAAAGCAATACACAGTCTATTGCAAAGCAATGCACAGACTATTGCAATGCAATGCACAAAGACTATTGCAAAGCAATGCACAGACTATTGCAAAGCAATGCACAGACTATTGCAAAGCAATGCACAAAGACTATTGAAAACCAATGTACAGACTATTGCAAAGCAACGCGAAGACTATTGCAAAGCAATGCACAGAGACTATTGCAAAGCAATGCACAGACTATTGCAAAGCAATGCACAGAGACTATTGCAAAGCAATGCACAGACTATTGCATAGCAATGCACAGAGACTTTTGCAAAGCAATGCACAGATTATTGCAAAGCAATGCACAGACTATTGCAAAGCATTGCACAGAGACTATTGCAAAGCAATGCACAGACTATTGCAATGCAATCCACAAAGACTATTGCAAAGCAATGCAAAGACTATTGCAAAGCAATGCACAGACTATTGCAGAGCAATGCAAAGAGATTATTGCAAAGCAATGCACAGAGACTATTGCAAAGCAATGCACAGAGACTATTGCAAAGCAATGCACGGACTATTGCAAAGCAATGCACAGAGACTATTGCAAAGCAATGCACTGATTATTGCAAAGCAATGCACAGACTATTGCAAAGCAATGCACAGAGACTATTGCAAAGCAGTGCACAGACTATTGCAATGCACAGACTATTGCAAAGCAATGCACGAAGGCTATTACAAAGCAATGCACAGACTATTGCAAAGCAATGCACAAAGGCTATTGCAAAGCAATGCACAGACTATTGCAAAGCAACGCGAAGACTATTGCAAAGCAATGCACACAGACTATTGCAAAGCAATGCACAGACTATTGCAAAGCAATGCACAGAGACTATTGCAAAGCAATGCACAGACTATTGCAAAGCAATGCACAGAGACTATTGCACAGCAATGCACAGACTATTGCAAAGCAATGCACAGATTGTGCAAAGCAATGCAGAGAGACTATTGCAAAGCAATGCACAGACTATTGCAAAGAAATGCACAGACTATTGCAAAGCAATGCACAGAGACTATTGCAAAGCAATGCACAGACTATTGAAAAGCAATGCATAGATTGTGCAAAGCAATGCAGAGAGACTATTGCAAAGCAATGCACAGACTATTGCAAAGCAATGCACAATGGACAGACTATTGCAAAGTAATGCACAGACTATTGCAAAGTAATGCACAGACTATTGCAAAGCAATGCACATATACTATTGCAAAGCAATGCACAGACTATTGCAAAGCAATGCACAGAGTCTATTGCAAAGCAATGCACAGAGACTATTGCAAAGCAATGCACAGAGACTATTGCGAAGCAATGCACAGAGACTATTGCAAAGCAATGCACAGAGACTATTGCAAAGCAATGTACAGACTACTGCAAACCAATGCACAGACTATTGCAAAGCAGTGCACAAAGACTATTCCAAAGCAATGCACAGACTATTGCAAAGCAATGTACAGACTATTGCATAGCAATGCACAGACTATTGCAAAGCAATGCACAGAGACTATTGCAAAGCAATGCACTGACTATTGCAAAGCAATGTGAAGACTATTGCAATGCAATGCACAAAGACTATTGCAAAGCAATGCACAGACTATTGCAAAGCAATGCACAGACTATTGCAAAGCAATGCACAAAGACTATTGAAAACCAATGTACAGACTATTGCAAAGCAACGCGAAGACTATTGCAAAGCAATGCACAGAGACTATTGCAAAGCAATGCACAGACTATTGCAAAGCAATGCACAGAGACTATTGCAAAGCAATGCACAGACTATTGCATAGCAATGCACAGAGACTTTTGCAAAGCAATGCACAGATTATTGCAAAGCAATGCACAGACTATTGCAAAGCATTGCACAGAGACTATTGCAAAGCAATGCACAGACTATTGCAATGCAATCCACAAAGACTATTGCAAAGCAATGCAAAGACTATTGCAAAGCAATGCACAGACTATTGCAGAGCAATGCAAAGAGATTATTGCAAAGCAATGCACAGAGACTATTGCAAAGCAATGCACAGAGACTATTGCAAAGCAATGCACGGACTATTGCAAAGCAATGCACAGAGACTATTGCAAAGCAATGCACTGATTATTGCAAAGCAATGCACAGACTATTGCAAAGCAATGCACAGAGACTATTGCAAAGCAGTGCACAGACTATTGCAATGCACAGACTATTGCAAAGCAATGCACGAAGGCTATTACAAAGCAATGCACAGACTATTGCAAAGCAATGCACAAAGGCTATTGCAAAGCAATGCACAGACTATTGCAAAGCAACGCGAAGACTATTGCAAAGCAATGCACACAGACTATTGCAAAGCAATGCACAGACTATTGCAAAGCAATGCACAGAGACTATTGCAAAGCAATGCACAGACTATTGCAAAGCAATGCACAGAGACTATTGCACAGCAATGCACAGACTATTGCAAAGCAATGCACAGATTGTGCAAAGCAATGCAGAGAGACTATTGCAAAGCAATGCACAGACTATTGCAAAGAAATGCACAGACTATTGCAAAGCAATGCACAGAGACTATTGCAAAGCAATGCACAGACTATTGAAAAGCAATGCATAGATTGTGCAAAGCAATGCAGAGAGACTATTGCAAAGCAATGCACAGACTATTGCAAAGCAATGCACAATGGACAGACTATTGCAAAGTAATGCACAGACTATTGCAAAGTAATGCACAGACTATTGCAAAGCAATGCACATATACTATTGCAAAGCAATGCACAGACTATTGCAAAGCAATGCACAGAGTCTATTGCAAAGCAATGCACAGAGACTATTGCAAAGCAATGCACAGAGACTATTGCGAAGCAATGCACAGAGACTATTGCAAAGCAATGCACAGAGACTATTGCAAAGCAATGTACAGACTACTGCAAACCAATGCACAGACTATTGCAAAGCAGTGCACAAAGACTATTCCAAAGCAATGCACAGACTATTGCAAAGCAATGTACAGACTATTGCATAGCAATGCACAGACTATTGCAAAGCAATGCACAGAGACTATTGCAAAGCAATGCACTGACTATTGCAAAGCAATGTGAAGACTATTGCAAAGCAATGCACAGAGACTATTGCAAAGCAATGCACAGACTATTGCAAAGCAATGCATAGACTATTGCAAAGCAATACACAGAGACTATTGCAAAGCAATGCACGGACTATTGCAAAGAAATGCACAAACTATTGCAAAGCAATGCATAGACTATTGCAAAGCAATACACAGAGACTATTGCAAAGCAATGTACAGAGACTATTGCAAAGAAATGCACAGACTATTGAAAATCAATGCACAGACTATTGCAAAGCAATACACAGACTATTGCAAAGCAATGCACAAACTATTGCAATGCAATGCACAAAGACTATTGCAAAGCAATGCACAGACTATTGCAAAGCAATGCACAGACTATTGCAAAGCAATGCACAAAGACTATTGAAAACCAATGTACAGACTATTGCGAAGCAACGCGAAGACTATTGCAAAGCAATGCACAGAGACTATTGCAAAGCAATGCACAGACTATTGCAAAGCAATGCACAGAGACTATTGCAAAGCAATGCACAGACTATTGCATAGCAATGCACAGAGACTTGCAAAGCAATGCACAGATTATTGCAAAGTAATGCACAGACTATTGCAAAGCAATGCACAGAGACTATTGCAAAGCAATGCACAGACTATTGCAATGCAATTCACAAAGACTATTGCAAAGCAATGCAAAGACTATTGCCAAGCAATGCACAGACTATTGCAGAGCAATGCAAAGAGATTATTGCAAAGCAATGCACAGAGACTATTGCAAAGCAATGCACAGAGACTATTGCAAAGCAATGCACAAACTATTGTAAAGCAATGCATAGAGACTATTGCAAAGCAATGCACAGATTATTGCAAAGCAATGCACAGACTATTGCAAAGCAATGCACAGAGACTATTGCAAAGCAGTGCACAGACTATTGCAATGCACAGACTATTGCAAAGCAATGCACAAAGGCTATTGCAAAGCAATGCACAGAGACTATTGCAAAGCAATGCACAGACTATTGCAAAGCAATGCACAAAGACTATTGAAAACCAATGTACAGACTATTGCAAAGCAACGCGAATACTATTGCAAAGCAATGCAGAGACCATTGCAAAGCAATGCACAGACTATTGCAAAGCAATGCACAGAGACTATTGCAAAGCAATGCACAGACTATTGCATAGCAATGCACAGAGATGTTTGCAAAGCAATGCACAGATTATTGCAAAGCAATGCACAGACTATTGCAAAGCAATGCACAGCGACTATTGCAAAGCAATGCACAGACTATTGCAATGCAATTCACAAAGACTATTGCAAAGCAATGCACAGACTATTGCAATGCAATTCACAAAGACTATTGCAAAGCAATGCACAGACTATTGCAAAGCAATGCACAGACTATTGCAGAGCAATGCAGGGAGACTATTGCAAAGCAATGCACAGAGACTATTGCAAAGCAATGCACAGACTATTATTGCAAAGCAATGCACAGATTATTGCAAAGCAATGCACAGACTATTGCAAAGAAATGCACAAACTATTGCAAAGCAATGCATAGACTATTGCAAAGCAATGCATAGACTATTGCAAAGCAATACACAGAGACTATTGCAAAGCAATGCACAGAGACTATTGCAAAGAAATGCACAGACTATTGCAAAGCAATGCACAGACTATTGCAAAGCAATACACAGTCTATTGCAAAGCAATGCACAGACTATTGCAATGCAATGCACAAAGACTATTGCAAAGCAATGCACAGACTATTGCAAAGCAATGCACAGACTATTGCAAAGCAATGCACAAAGACCATTGAAAACCAATGTACAGACTATTGCAAAGCAACGCGAAGACTCTTGCAAAGCAATGCACAGAGACTATTGCAAAGCAATGCACGGACTATTGCAAAGAAATGCACAAACTATTGCAAAGCAATGCATAGACTATTGCAAAGCAATGCACAGACTATTGCAATGCAATGCACAAAGACTATTGCAAAGCAATGCACAGACTATTGCAAAGCAATGCACAGACTATTGCAAAGCAATGCACATAGACTATTGAAAACCAATGTACAGACTATTGCAAAGCAACGCGAAGACTATTGCAAAGCAATGCACAGAGACTATTGCAAAGCAATGCACAGACTATTGCAAAGCAATGCACAGAGACTATTGCAAAGCAATGCACAGACTATTGCATAGCAATGCACAGAGACTTTTGCAAAGCAATGCACAGATTATTGCAAAGCAATGCACAGACTATTGCAAAGCATTGCACAGAGACTATTGCAAAGCAATGCACAGACTATTGCAATGCAATCCACAAAGACTATTGCAAAGCAATGCAAAGACTATTGCAAAGCAATGCACAGACTATTGCAGAGCAATGCAAAGAGATTGTTGCAAAGCAATGCACAGAGACTATTGCAAAGCAATGCACAGAGACTATTGCAAAGCAATCCACAGAGACTATTGCAAAGCAATGCACAGAGACTATTGCAAAGCAATGTAAAGACTACTGCAAAGCAATGCAAAGACTATTGCAAAGCAATAAACAGAGACTATTGCAAAGCAATGCACAGACTATTGCAAAGAAATGCACAAACTATTGCAAAGCAATGCATAGACTATTGCAAAGCAATGCACAGACTATTGCAATGCAATGCACAAAGACTATTGCAAAGCAATGCACAGACTATTGCAAAGCAATGCACAGACTATTGCAAAGCAATGCACATAGACTATTGAAAACCAATGTACAGACTATTGCAAAGCAACGCGAAGACTATTGCAAAGCAATGCACAGAGACTATTGCAAAGCAATGCACAGACTATTGCAAAGCAATGCACAGAGACTATTGCAAAGCAATGCACAGACTATTGCATAGCAATGCACAGAGACTTTTGCAAAGCAATGCACAGATTATTGCAAAGCAATGCACAGACTATTGCAAAGCATTGCACAGAGACTATTGCAAAGCAATGCACAGACTATTGCAATGCAATCCACAAAGACTATTGCAAAGCAATGCAAAGACTATTGCAAAGCAATGCACAGACTATTGCAGAGCAATGCAAAGAGATTGTTGCAAAGCAATGCACAGAGACTATTGCAAAGCAATGCACAGAGACTATTGCAAAGCAATCCACAGAGACTATTGCAAAGCAATGCACAGAGACTATTGCAAAGCAATGTACAGACTACTGCAAAGCAATGCAAAGACTATTGCAAAGCAATAAACAGAGACTATTGCAAAGCAATGCACAGACTATTGCAAAGCAATGCACAAAGACTATTGAAAACCAATGTACAGACTATTGCAAAGCAACGCGAAGACTATTGCAAAGCAATGCAGAGACCATTGCAAAGCAATGCACAGACTATTGCAAAGCAATGCACAGAGACTATTGCAAAGCAATGCACAGACTATTGCATAGCAATGCACAGAGACGTTTGCAAAGCAATGCACAGATTATTGCAAAGCAATGCACAGACTATTGCAAAGCAATGCACAGCGACTATTGCAAAGCAATGCACAGACTATTGCAATGCAATTCACAAAGGCTATTGCAAAGCAATGCACAGACTACTGCAAAGCAATGCACAGACTATTGCAGAGCAATGCAGGGAGACTATTGCAAAGCAATGCACAGAGACTATTGCAAAGCAATGCACAGAGACTATTGCAAAGCAATGCACAGACTATTATTGCAAAGCAATGCACAGATTATTGCAAAGCAATGCACAGACTATTGCAAAGAAATGCACAAACTATTGCAAAGCAATGCATAGACTATTGCAAAGCAATGCATAGACTATTGCAAAGCAATACACAGAGACTATTGCAAAGCAATGCACAGAGACTATTGCAATGCAATGCACAAAGACTATTGCAAAGCAATGCACAGACTATTGCAAAGCAATGCACAGACTATTGCAAAGCAATGCACAAAGACTATTGAAAACCAATGTACAGACTATTGCAAAGCAACGCGAAGACTCTTGCAAAGCAATGCACAGAGACTATTGCAAAGCAATGCACGGACTATTGCAAAGAAATGCACAAACTATTGCAAAGCAATGCATAGACTATTGCAAAGCAATGCACAGACTATTGCAATGCAATGCACAAAGACTATTGCAAAGCAATGCACAGACTATTGCAAAGCAATGCACAGACTATTGCAAAGCAATGCACATAGACTATTGAAAACCAATATACAGACTATTGCAAAGCAACGCGAAGACTATTGCAAAGCAATGCACAGAGACTATTGCAAAGCAATGCACAGACTATTGCAAAGCAATGCACAGAGACTATTGCAAAGCAATGCACAGACTATTGCATAGCAATGCACAGAGACTTTTGCAAAGCAATGCACAGACTATTGCAAAGCAATGCACATATACTATTGCAAAGCAATGCACAGAGACTTGCAAAGCAATGCACAGACTATTGCAAAGCAATACACAGAGACTATTGCAAAGCAATACACAGAGACTATTGCAAAGCAATGCACAGATACTATTGCAAAGCAATGCACAGACTATTGCAAAGCAATACACAGACTATTGTTGCAAAGCAATGCACAAAGACTATTGAAAACCAATGTACAGACTATTGCAAAGCAACGCGAAGACTATTGCAAAGCAATGCACAGACTATTGCAAAGCAATGCACAGAGACTATTGCAAAGCAATGCACAGACTATTGCAATGCAATTCACAAAGACTATTGCAAAGCAATGCACAGACTATTGCAAAGCAATGCACAGACTATTGCAGAGCAATGCACAGGGACTGTTGCAAAGCAATGCACAGAGACTATTGCAAAGCAACGCACAGACTATTGCAAAGCAATGCACAGAGACTATTGCAAAGCAATGCACAGAATTTTGCAAAGCAATGCACAGACTATTGCAAAGCAATGCACAGTGACTATTGCAAAGCAATGCACAGACTATTGCAATGCACAGACTATTGCAAAGCAATGCACAAAGACTATTGCAAATCAATGCACAGACTATTGCAAAGCAATGTGAAGACTATTGCAAAGCAATGCACAGAGACTATTGCAAAGCAATGCACAGAGACTTGCAAAGCAATGCACAGACTATTGCAAAGCAATACACAGAGACTATTGCAAAGCAATGCACGGACTATTGCAACTAAATGCACAGACTATTGCAAAGCAATGCATAGACTATTGCAAAGCAATACACAGAGACTATTGCAAAGCAATGCACAGAGACTATTGCAAAGCAGTGAACAGACTATTGCAATGCACAGACTATTGCAAAGCAATGCACAAAGGCTATTACAAAGCAATGCACAGACTATTGCAAAGCAACGCACAAAGGCTATTGCAAAGCAATGCACAGACTATTGCAAAGCAAGGCGAAGACTATTGCAAAGCAATGCACACAGACTATTGCAAAGCAATGCACAGACTATTGCAAAGCAATGCACAGAGACTATTGCAAAGCAATGCACAGACTATTGCAAAGCAATGCACAGAGACTATTGCAAAGCAATGCACAGACTATTGCAAAGCAATGCACAGATTGTGCAAAGCAATGCAGAGAGACTATTGCAAAGCAATGCACAGACTATTGCAAAGAAATGCACAGACTATTGCAAAGCAATGCACAGAGACTATTGCAAAGCAATGCACAGACTATTGCAAAGCAATGCATAGATTGTGCAAAGCAATGCAGAGAGACTATTGCAAAGCAATGCACAGACTATTGCAAAGCAATGCACAATGGACAGACTATTGCAAAGTAATGCACAGACTATTGCAAAGTAATGCACAGACTATTGCAAAGCAATGCACATATACTATTGCAAAGCAATGCACAGACTATTGCAAAGCAATGCACAGAGTCTATTGCAAAGCAATGCACAGAGACTATTGCAAAGCAATGCACAGAGACTATTGCGAAGCAATGCACAGAGACTATTGCAAAGCAATGCACAGAGACTATTGCAAAGCAATGTACAGACTATTGCATAGCAATGCACAGACTATTGCAAAGCAATGCACAGAGACTATTGCAAAGCAATGCACTGACTATTGCAAAGCAATTCGCAATGCACAGACTATTGCAAAGCAATGCACAGATTATTGCAAAGCAATGCACAGACTATTGCAATGCAATGCACAGTGACTATTGCAAAGCAATGCACAGACTATTGCAATGCACAGACTATTGCAGAGCAATGAACAAAGACTATTGCAAATCAATGCACAGACTATTGCAAAGCAATGTGAAGACTATTGCAAAGCAATGCACAGAGACTATTGCAAAGCAATGCACAGAGACTTGCAAAGCAATGAACAGACTATTGCAAAGCAATACACAGAGACTATTGCAAAGCAATGCACGGACTATTGCAAAGAAATGCACAGACTATTGCAAAGCAATGCATAGACTATTGCAAAGCAATACACAGAGACTATTGCAAAGCAATGCACAGACTATTGCAAAGCAATGCACAGACTATTGCAAAGCAATGCACAAAGACTATTGAAAACCAATGTACAGACTATTGCAAAGCAATGCACAGAGACTATTGCAAAGCAATGCACAGAGACTTGCAAAGCAATGCACAGACTATTGCAAAGCAATACACAGAGACTATTGCAAAGCAATACACAGAGACTATTGCAAAGCAATGCACAGATACTATTGCAAAGCAATGCACAGACTATTGCAAAGCAATACACAGACTATTGTTGCAAAGCAATGCACAAAGACTATTGAAAACCAATGTACAGACTATTGCAAAGCAACGCGAAGACTATTGCAAAGCAATGCACAGACTATTGCAAAGCAATGCACAGAGACTATTGCAAAGCAATGCACAGACTATTGCAATGCAATTCACAAAGACTATTGCAAAGCAATGCACAGACTATTGCAAAGCAATGCACAGACTATTGCAAAGCAATGCACAGGGACTATTGCAAAGCAATGCACAGAGACTATTGCAAAGCAATGCACAGACTATTGCAAAGCAATGCACAGAGACTATTGCAAAGCAATGCACAGAATTTTGCAAAGCAATGCACAGACTATTGCAAAGCAATGCACAGTGACTATTGCAAAGCAATGCACAGACGATTGCAATGCACAGACTATTGCAAAGCAATGCACAAAGACTATTGCAAATCAATGCACAGACTATTGCAAAGCAATGTGAAGACTATTGCAAAGCAATGCACAGAGACTATTGCAAAGCAATGCACAGAGACTTGCTAAGCAATGCACAGACTATTGCAAAGCAATACACAGAGACTATTGCAAAGCAATGCACGGACTATTGCAACTAAATGCACAGACTATTGCAAAGCAATGCATAGACTATTGCAAAGCAATACACAGAGACTATTGCAAAGCAATGCACAGAGACTATTGCAAAGCAGTGAACAGACTATTGCAATGCACAGACTATTGCAAAGCAATGCACAAAGGCTATTACAAAGCAATGCACAGACTATTGCAAAGCAACGCACAAAGGCTATTGCAAAGCAATGCACAGACTATTGCAAAGCAACGCGAAGACTATTGCAAAGCAATGCACAGAGACTATTGCAAAGCAATGCACAGACTATTGCAAAGCAATGCACAGATTGTGCAAAGCAATGCAGAGAGACTATTGCAAAGCAATGCACAGACTATTGCAAAGAAATGCACAGACTATTGCAAAGCAATGCACAGAGACTATTGCAAAGCAATGCACAGACTATTGCAAAGCAATGCATAGATTGTGCAAAGCAATGCAGAGAGACTATTGCAAAGCAACGCACAGACTATTGCAAAGCAATGCACAATGGACAGACTATTGCAAAGTAATGCACAGACTATTGCAAAGTAATGCACAGACTATTGCAAAGCAATGCACATATACTATTGCAAAGCAATGCACAGACTATTGCAAAGCAATGCACAGAGTCTATTGCAAAGCAATGCACAGAGACTATTGCAAAGCAATGCACAGAGACTATTGCGAAGCAATGCACAGAGACTATTGCAAAGCAATGCACAGAGACTATTGCAAAGCAATGTACAGACTATTGCATAGCAATGCATAGACTATTGCAAAGCAATGCACAGAGACTATTGCAAAGCAATGCACTGACTATTGCAAAGCAATGCGCAATGCACAGACTATTGCAAAGCAATGCACAGATTATTGCAAAGCAATGCACAGACTATTGCAAAGCAATGCACAGTGACTATTGCAAAGCAATGCACAGACTATTGCAATGCACAGACTATTGCAGAGCAATGAACAAAGACTATTGCAAATCAATGCACAGACTATTGCAAAGCAATGTGAAGACTATTGCAAAGCAATGCACAGAGACTATTGCAAAGCAATGCACAGAGACTTGCAAAGCAATGAACAGACTATTGCAAAGCAATACACAGAGACTATTGCAAAGCAATGCACGGACTATTGCAAAGAAATGCACAGACTATTGCAAAGCAATGCATAGACTATTGCAAAGCAATACACAGAGACTATTGCAAAGCAATGCACAGACTATTGCAAAGCAATGCACAGACTATTGCAAAGCAATGCACAAAGACTATTGAAAACCAATGTACAGACTATTGCAAAGCAACGCGAAGACTATTGCAAAGCAATGCAGAGACTATTGCAAAGCAATGCACAGACTATTGCAAAGCAATGCACAGAGACTATTGCAAAGCAATGCACAGACTATTGCATAGCAATGCACAGAGACGTTTGCAAAGCAATGCACAGATTATTGCAAAGCAATGCACAGACTATTGTAAAGCAATGCACAGAGACCATTGCAAAGCAATGCACAGACTATTGCAATGCAATTCACAAAGACTATTGCAAAGCAATGCACAGACTATTGCAAAGCAATGCACAGACTATTGCAGAGCAATGCAGAGAGACTATTGCAAAGCAATGCACAGAGACTATTGCAAAGCAATGCACAGAGACTATTGCAAAGCAATGCACAGACTATTATTGCAAAGCAATGCACAGATTAGTGCAAAGCAATGCACAGACTATTGCAAAGAAATGCACAAACTATTGCAAAGCAATGCATAGACTATTGCAAAGCAATACACAGAGACTATTGCAAAGCAATGCAGAGAGACTATTGCAAAGAAATGCACAGACGATTGCAAAGCAATGCACAGACTATTGCAAAGCAATACACAGTCTATTGCAAAGCAATGCACAGACTATTGCAATGCAATGCACAAAGACTATTGCAAAGCAATGCACAGACTATTGCAAAGCAATGCACAGACTATTGCAAAGCAATGCACAAAGACTATTGAAAACCAATGTACAGACTATTGCAAAGCAACGCGAAGACTATTGCAAAGCAATGCACAGAGACTATTGCAAAGCAATGCACAGACTATTGCAAAGCAATGCACAGAGACTATTGCAAAGCAATGCACAGACTATTGCATAGCAATGCACAGAGACTTTTGCAAAGCAATGCACAGATTATTGCAAAGCAATGCACAGACTATTGCAAAGCATTGCACAGAGACTATTGCAAAGCAATGCACAGACTATTGCAATGCAATCCACAAAGACTATTGCAAAGCAATGCAAAGACTATTGCAAAGCAATGCACAGACTATTGCAGAGCAATGCAAAGAGATTATTGCAAAGCAATGCACAGAGACTATTGCAAAGCAATGCACAGAGACTATTGCAAAGCAATGCACGGACTATTGCAAAGCAATGCACAGAGACTATTGCAAAGCAATGCACTGATTATTGCAAAGCAATGCACAGACTATTGCAAAGCAATGCACAGAGACTATTGCAAAGCAGTGCACAGACTATTGCAATGCACAGACTATTGCAAAGCAATGCACGAAGGCTATTACAAAGCAATGCACAGACTATTGCAAAGCAATGCACAAAGGCTATTGCAAAGCAATGCACAGACTATTGCAAAGCAACGCGAAGACTATTGCAAAGCAATGCACACAGACTATTGCAAAGCAATGCACAGACTATTGCAAAGCAATGCACAGAGACTATTGCAAAGCAATGCACAGACTATTGCAAAGCAATGCACAGAGACTATTGCACAGCAATGCACAGACTATTGCAAAGCAATGCACAGATTGTGCAAAGCAATGCAGAGAGACTATTGCAAAGCAATGCACAGACTATTGCAAAGAAATGCACAGACTATTGCAAAGCAATGCACAGAGACTATTGCAAAGCAATGCACAGACTATTGAAAAGCAATGCATAGATTGTGCAAAGCAATGCAGAGAGACTATTGCAAAGCAATGCACAGACTATTGCAAAGCAATGCACAATGGACAGACTATTGCAAAGTAATGCACAGACTATTGCAAAGTAATGCACAGACTATTGCAAAGCAATGCACATATACTATTGCAAAGCAATGCACAGACTATTGCAAAGCAATGCACAGAGTCTATTGCAAAGCAATGCACAGAGACTATTGCAAAGCAATGCACAGAGACTATTGCGAAGCAATGCACAGAGACTATTGCAAAGCAATGCACAGAGACTATTGCAAAGCAATGTACAGACTACTGCAAACCAATGCACAGACTATTGCAAAGCAGTGCACAAAGACTATTCCAAAGCAATGCACAGACTATTGCAAAGCAATGTACAGACTATTGCATAGCAATGCACAGACTATTGCAAAGCAATGCACAGAGACTATTGCAAAGCAATGCACTGACTATTGCAAAGCAATGTGAAGACTATTGCAAAGCAATGCACAGAGACTATTGCAAAGCAATGCACAGACTATTGCAAAGCAATGCATAGACTATTGCAAAGCAATACACAGAGACTATTGCAAAGCAATGCACGGACTATTGCAAAGAAATGCACAAACTATTGCAAAGCAATGCATAGACTATTGCAAAGCAATACACAGAGACTATTGCAAAGCAATGTACAGAGACTATTGCAAAGAAATGCACAGACTATTGAAAATCAATGCACAGACTATTGCAAAGCAATACACAGACTATTGCAAAGCAATGCACAAACTATTGCAATGCAATGCACAAAGACTATTGCAAAGCAATGCACAGACTATTGCAAAGCAATGCACAGACTATTGCAAAGCAATGCACAAAGACTATTGAAAACCAATGTACAGACTATTGCGAAGCAACGCGAAGACTATTGCAAAGCAATGCACAGAGACTATTGCAAAGCAATGCACAGACTATTGCAAAGCAATGCACAGAGACTATTGCAAAGCAATGCACAGACTATTGCATAGCAATGCACAGAGACTTGCAAAGCAATGCACAGATTATTGCAAAGTAATGCACAGACTATTGCAAAGCAATGCACAGAGACTATTGCAAAGCAATGCACAGACTATTGCAATGCAATTCACAAAGACTATTGCAAAGCAATGCAAAGACTATTGCAAAGCAATGCACAGACTATTGCAGAGCAATGCAAAGAGATTATTGCAAAGCAATGCACAGAGACTATTGCAAAGCAATGCACAGAGACTATTGCAAAGCAATGCACAAACTATTGTAAAGCAATGCATAGAGACTATTGCAAAGCAATGCACAGATTATTGCAAAGCAATGCACAGACTATTGCAAAGCAATGCACAGAGACTATTGCAAAGCAGTGCACAGACTATTGCAATGCACAGACTATTGCAAAGCAATGCACAAAGGCTATTGCAAAGCAATGCACAGAGACTATTGCAAAGCAATGCACAGACTATTGCAAAGCAATGCACAAAGACTATTGAAAACCAATGTACAGACTATTGCAAAGCAACGCGAATACTATTGCAAAGCAATGCAGAGACCATTGCAAAGCAATGCACAGACTATTGCAAAGCAATGCACAGAGACTATTGCAAAGCAATGCACAGACTATTGCATAGCAATGCACAGAGATGTTTGCAAAGCAATGCACAGATTATTGCAAAGCAATGCACAGACTATTGCAAAGCAATGCACAGCGACTATTGCAAAGCAATGCACAGACTATTGCAATGCAATTCACAAAGACTATTGCAAAGCAATGCACAGACTATTGCAAAGCAATGCACAGACTATTGCAGAGCAATGCAGGGAGACTATTGCAAAGCAATGCACAGAGACTATTGCAAAGCAATGCACAGAGACTATTGCAAAGCAATGCACAGACTATTATTGCAAAGCAATGCACAGATTATTGCAAAGCAATGCACAGACTATTGCAAAGAAATGCACAAACTATTGCAAAGCAATGCATAGACTATTGCAAAGCAATGCATAGACTATTGCAAAGCAATACACAGAGACTATTGCAAAGCAATGCACAGAGACTATTGCAAAGAAATGCACAGACTATTGCAAAGCAATGCACAGACTATTGCAAAGCAATACACAGTCTATTGCAAAGCAATGCACAGACTATTGCAATGCAATGCACAAACACTATTGCAAAGCAATGCACAGACTATTGCAAAGCAATGCACAGACTATTGCAAAGCAATGCACAAAGACCATTGAAAACCAATGTACAGACTATTGCAAAGCAACGCGAAGACTCTTGCAAAGCAATGCACAGAGACTATTGCAAAGCAATGCACGGACTATTGCAAAGAAATGCACAAACTATTGCAAAGCAATGCATAGACTATTGCAAAGCAATGCACAGACTATTGCAATGCAATGCACAAAGACTATTGCAAAGCAATGCACAGACTATTGCAAAGCAATGCACAGACTATTGCAAAGCAATGCACATAGACTATTGAAAACCAATGTACAGACTATTGCAAAGCAACGCGAAGACTATTGCAAAGCAATGCACAGAGACTATTGCAAAGCAATGCACAGACTATTGCAAAGCAATGCACAGAGACTATTGCAAAGCAATGCACAGACTATTGCATAGCAATGCACAGAGACTTTTGCAAAGCAATGCACAGATTATTGCAAAGCAATGCACAGACTATTGCAAAGCATTGCACAGAGACTATTGCAAAGCAATGCACAGACTATTGCAATGCAATCCACAAAGACTATTGCAAAGCAATGCAAAGACTATTGCAAAGCAATGCACAGACTATTGCAGAGCAATGCAAAGAGATTGTTGCAAAGCAATGCACAGAGACTATTGCAAAGCAATGCACAGAGACTATTGCAAAGCAATCCACAGAGACTATTGCAAAGCAATGCACAGAGACTATTGCAAAGTAATGTAAAGACTACTGCAAAGCAATGCAAAGACTATTGCAAAGCAATAAACAGAGACTATTGCAAAGCAATGCACAGACTATTGCAAAGAAATGCACAAACTATTGCAAAGCAATGCATAGACTATTGCAAAGCAATGCACAGACTATTGCAATGCAATGCACAAAGACTATTGCAAAGCAATGCACAGACTATTGCAAAGCAATGCACAGACTATTGCAAAGCAATGCACATAGACTATTGAAAACCAATGTACAGACTATTGCAAAGCAACGCGAAGACTATTGCAAAGCAATGCACAGAGACTATTGCAAAGCAATGCACAGACTATTGCAAAGCAATGCACAGAGACTATTGGGAAGCAATGCACAGACTATTGCATAGCAATGCACAGAGACTTTTGCAAAGCAATGCACAGATTATTGCAAAGCAATGCACAGACTATTGCAAAGCATTGCACAGAGACTATTACAAAGCAATGCACAGACTATTGCAATGCAATCCACAAAGACTATTGCAAAGCAATGCAAAGACTATTGCAAAGCAATGCACAGACTATTGCAGAGCAATGCAAAGAGATTGTTGCAAAGCAATGCACAGAGACTATTGCAAAGCAATGCACAGAGACTATTGCAAAGCAATCCACAGAGACTATTGCAAAGCAATGCACAGAGACTATTGCAAAGCAATGTACAGACTACTGCAAAGCAATGCAAAGACTATTGCAAAGCAATAAACAGAGACTATTGCAAAGCAATGCACAGACTATTGCAAAGCAATGCACAAAGACTATTGAAAACCAATGTACAGACTATTGCAAAGCAACGCGAAGACTATTGCAAAGCAATGCAGAGACCATTGCAAAGCAATGCACAGACTATTGCAAAGCAATGCACAGAGACTATTGCAAAGCAATGCACAGACTATTGCATAGCAATGCACAGAGACGTTTGCAAAGCAATGCACAGATTATTGCAAAGCAATGCACAGACTATTGCAAAGCAATGCACAGCGACTATTGCAAAGCAATGCACAGACTATTGCAATGCAATTCACAAAGGCTATTGCAAAGCAATGCACAGACTACTGCAAAGCAATGCACAGACTATTGCAGAGCAATGCAGGGAGACTATTGCAAAGCAATGCACAGAGACTATTGCAAAGCAATGCACAGAGACTATTGCAAAGCAATGCACAGACTATTGCAAAGCAATGCACAGAGACTATTGCAAAGCAATGCACAAAGACTATTGCAAAGCAATGCACAGAGAATATTGCAAAGCAATGCACAGACTATTGCAAAGCAATGCACAGAGACTATTGCAAAGCAATGCACAGACTATTGCAATGCAATTCACAAAGACTATTGCAAAGCAATGCACAGACTATTGCAAAGCAATGCACAGACTATTGCAGAGCAATGCAGAGAGACTATTACAAAGCAATGCACAGAGACTATTGCAAAGCAATGCACAGACTATTGCAAAGCAATGCACAGAGACTATTGCAAAGCAATGCACAGATTATTGCAAAGCAATGCACAGACTATTGCAAAGCAATGCACAGAGACTATTGCAAATCAATGCACAGACTATTGCAAAGCAATGTGAAGACTATTGCAAAGCAATGCACAGAGACTATTGCAAAGCAATGCACAGACTATTGCAAAGCAATGCACAGACTATTGCAAAGCAATGCACATAGACTATTGAAAACCAATATACAGACTATTGCAAAGCAACGCGAAGACTATTGCAAAGCAATGCACAGAGACTATTGCAAAGCAATGCACAGACTATTGCAAAGCAATGCACAGAGACTATTGCAAAGCAATGCACAGACTATTGCATAGCAATGCACAGAGACTTTTGCAAAGCAATGCACAGATTATTGCAAAGCAATGCACAGAGACTATTGCAAAGCAATCCACAGAGACTATTGCAAAGCAATGCACAGAGACTATTGCAAAGCAATGTACAGACTACTGCAAAGCAATGCAAAGACTATTGCAAAGCAATAAACAGAGACTATTGCAAAGCAATGCACAGACTATTGCAAATCAATGTACAGACTATTGCATAGCAATGCACTGACTATTGCAAAGCAATGCACAATGCACAGACTATTGCAAAGCAATGCACATACTATTGCAAAGCGATGCACAGACTTTTGTAAAGCAATACACAGAGACTATTGCAAAGCAATGCACAGAGACTATTGCAAAGCAATGCACAGACTATTGCAAAGCAATGCACAATGCACAGACTATTGCAAAGCAATGCACAGACTATTGCAAAGCAATTCACAGAGACTATTGCAAAGCAATGCACAGAGACTATAGCAAAGCAATGCACAGACTGTTGCAAAGCAATGCACAGAGACTATTGCAAAGCAATGCACAGACGATTGCAAAGCAATGCACAGAGACTATTGCAAAGCAATGCACAAAGACTATTGCAAAGCAATGCACAGAGTTTATTGCAAAGCAATGCACAGACTATTGCAAAGCAATGCACAGAGACTATTGCAAAGCAATGCACTGACTATTGCAAAGCAATGCACAATGCACAGACTATTGCAAAGCAATGCACAGATTATTGCAAAGCGATGCACAGACTTTTGCAAAGCAATACACAGAGACTATTGCAAAGCAATGCACAGAGACTATTGCAAAGCAATGCACAGACTATTGCAAAGCAATGCACAATGCACAGACTATTGCAAATCAATGCAGACTATTGCAAAGCAATGCACAGAGACTATTGCAAAGCAATGCACAGAGACTATAGCAAAGCAATGCACAGACTATTGCAAAGCAATGCACAGAGACTATTGCAAAGCAATGCACAGAGACTATTGCAAAGCAATGCACAGACTATTGCAAAGCAATGCACAGAGACTATTGCAAAGCAATGCACAAAGACTATTGCAAAGCAATGCACAGAGATTATTGCAAAGCAATGCACAGACTATTGCAAAGCAATGCACAGAGACTATTGCAAAGCAATGCACAGACTATTGCAATGCAATTCACAAAGACTATTGCAAAGCAATGCACAGACTATTGCAAAGCAATGCACAGACTATTGCAGAGCAATGCAGAGACACTATTACAAAGCAATGCACAGAGACTATTGCAAAGCAATGCACAGACTATTGCAAAGCAATGCACAGATTATTGCAAAGCAATGCACAGACTATTGCAAAGCAATGCACAGAGACTATTGCAAATCAATGCACAGACTATTGCAAAGCAATGTGAAGACTATTGCAAAGCAATGCACAAAGACTTGCAAAGCAATGCACAGACTATTGCAAAGAAATGCACAAACTATTGCAAAGCAATGCATAGACTATTGCAAAGCAATACACAGAGACTATTGCAAAGCAATGCACGGACTATTGCAAAGAAATGCACAAACTATTGCAAAGCAATGCATAGACTATTGCAAAGCAATACACAGAGACTATTGCAAAGCAATGTACAGAGACTATTGCAAAGAAATGCACAGACTATTGAAAATCAATGCACAGACTATTGCAAAGCAATACACCGACTATTGCAAAGCAATGCACAAACTATTGCAATGCAATGCACAAAGACTATTGCAAAGCAATGCACAGACTATTGCAAAGCAATGCACAGACTATTGCAAAGCAATGCACAAAGACTATTGAAAACCAATGTACAGACTATTGCAAAGCAACGCGAAGACTATTGCAAAGCAATGCACAGAGACTATTGCAAAGCAATGCACAGACTATTGCAAAGCAATGCACAGAGACTATTGCAAAGTAATGCACAGACTATTGCAAAGCAATGCACAGAGACTATTGCAAAGCAATGCACAGACTATTGCAATGCAATTCACAAAGACTATTGCAAAGCAATGCAAAGACTATTGCAAAGCAATGCACAGACTATTGCAGAGCAATGCAAAGAGATTATTGCAAAGCAATGCACAGAGACTATTGCAAAGCAATGCACATAGACTATTGCAAAGCAATGCACAAACTATTGTAAAGCAATGCATAGAGACTATTGCAAAGCAATGCACAGATTATTGCAAAGCAATGCACAGACTATTGCAAAGCAATGCACAGAGACTATTGCAAAGCAGTGCACAGACTATTGCAATGCACAGACTATTGCAAAGCAATGCACAAAGGCTATTGCAAATCAATGCACAGACTATTGCAAAGCAATGCACAAAGGCTATTGCAAAGCAATGCACAGAGACTATTGCAAAGCAATGCACAGACTATTGCAAAGCAATGCACAAAGACTATTGAAAACCAATGTACAGACTATTGCAAAGCAACGCGAAGACTATTGCAAAGCAATGCAGAGACCATTGCAAAGCAATGCACAGACTATTGCAAAGCAATGCACAGAGACTATTGCAAAGCAATGCACAGACTATTGCATAGCAATGCACAGACACGTTTGCAAAGCAATGCACAGATTATTGCAAAGCAATGCACAGACTATTGCAAAGCAATGCACAGCGACTATTGCAAAGCAATGCACAGACTATTGCAATGCAATTCACAAAGACTATTGCAAAGCAATGCACAGACTATTGCAAAGCAATGCACAGACTATTGCAGAGCAATGCAGGGAGACTATTGCAAAGCAATGCACAGAGACTATTGCAAAGCAATGCACAGAGACTATTGCAAAGCAATGCACAGACTATTATTGCAAAGCAATGCACAGATTATTGCAAAGCAATGCACAGACTATTGCAAAGAAATACACAAACTATTGCAAAGCAATGCATAGACTATTGCAAAGCAATGCATAGACTATTGCAAAGCAATACACAGAGACTATTGCAAAGCAATGCACAGAGACTATTGCAAAGAAATGCACAGACTATTGCAAAGCAATGCACAGACTATTGCAAAGCAATACACAGTCTATTGCAAAGCAATGCACAGACTATTGCAATGCAATGCACAAAGACTATTGCAAAGCAATGCACAGACTATTGCAAAGCAATGCACAGACTATTGCAAAGCAATGCACAAAGACCATTGAAAACCAATGTACAGACTATTGCAAAGCAACGCGAAGACTCTTGCAAAGCAATGCACAGAGACTATTGCAAAGCAATGCACGGACTATTGCAAAGAAATGCACAAACTATTGCAAAGCAATGCATAGACTATTGCAAAGCAATGCACAGACTATTGCAATGCAATGCACAAAGACTATTGCAAAGCAATGCACAGACTATTGCAAAGCAATGCACAGACTATTGCAAAGCAATGCACATAGACTATTGAAAACCAATGTACAGACTATTGCAAAGCAACGCGAAGACTATTGCAAAGCAATGCACAGAGACTATTGCAAAGCAATGCACAGACTATTGCAAAGCAATGCACAGAGACTATTGCAAAGCAATGCACAGACTATTGCATAGCAATGCACAGAGACTTTTGCAAAGCAATGCATAGACTATTGCAAAGCAATGCACAGAGTCTATTGCAAAGCAATGCACAGAGACTATTGCAAAGCAATGCACAGAGACTATTGTGAAGCAATGCACAGAGACTATTGCAAAGCAATGCACAGAGACTATTGCAAAGCAATGTACAGACTATTGCATAGCAATGCACAGACTATTGCAAAGCAATGCACAGAGACTATTGCAAAGCAATGCACTGACTATTGCAAAGCAATGCGCAATGCACAGACTATTGCAAAGCAATGCACAGATTATTGCAAAGCAATGCACAGACTATTGCAAAGCAATGCACAGTGACTATTGCAAAGCAATGCACAGACTATTGCAATGCACAGACTATTGCAAAGCAATGCACAAAGACTATTGCAAATCAATGCACAGACTATTGCAAAGCAATGTGAAGACTATTGCAAAGCAATGCACAGAGACTATTGCAAAGCAATGCACAGAGACTTGCAAAGCAATGAACAGACTATTGCAAAGCAATACACAGAGACTATTGCAAAGCAATGCACGGACTATTGCAAAGAAATGCACAGACTATTGCAAAGCAATGCATAGACTATTGCAAAGCAATACACAGAGACTATTGCAAAGCAATGCACAGACTATTGCAAAGCAATGCACAGACTATTGCAAAGCAATGCACAAAGACTATTGAAAACCAATGTACAGACTATTGCAAAGCAACGCGAAGACTATTGCAAAGCAATGCAGAGATTATTGCAAAGCAATACACAGACTATTGCAAAGCAATGCACAGAGACTATTGCAAAGCAATGCACAGACTATTGCATAGCAATGCACAGAGACGTTTGCAAAGCAATGCACAGATTATTGCAAAGCAATGCACAGACTATTGTAAAGCAATGCACAGAGACTATTGCAAAGCAATGCACAGACTATTGCAATGCAATTCACAAAGACTATTGCAAAGCAATGCACAGACTATTGCAAAGCAATGCACAGACTATTGCAGAGCAATGCAGAGAGACTATTGCAAAGCAATGCACAGAGACTATTGCAAAGCAATGCACAGAGACTATTGCAAAGCAATGCACAGACTATTATTGCAAAGCAATGCACAGATTATTGCAAAGCAATGCACAGACTATTGCAAAGAAATGCACAAACTATTGCAAAGCAATGCATAGACTATTGCAAAGCAATACACAGAGACTATTGCAAAGCAATGCACAGAGACTATTGCAAAGAAATGCACAGACAATTGCAAAGCAATGCACAGACTATTGCAAAGCAATACACAGTCTAATGCAAAGCAATGCACAGACTATTGCAATGCAATGCACAAAGACTATTGCAAAGCAATGCACAGACTATTGCAAAGCAATGCACAGACTATTGCAATGCAATGCACAAAGACTATTGCAAAGCAATGCACAGACTATTGCAAAGCAATGCACAAAGACTATTGAAAACCAATGTACAGACTATTGCAAAGCAACGCGAAGACTATTGCAAAGCAATGCACAGAGACTATTGCAAAGCAATGCACAGACTATTGCAAAGCAATGCACAGAGACTATTGCAAAGCAATGCACAGACTATTGCATAGCAATGCACAGAGACTTTTGCAAAGCAATGCACAGATTATTGCAAAGCAATGCACAGACTATTGCAAAGCATTGCACAGAGACTATTGCAAAGCAATGCACAGACTATTGCAATGCAATCCACAAAGACTATTGCAAAGCAATGCAAAGACTATTGCAAAGCAATGCACAGACTATTGCAGAGCAATGCAAAGAGATTATTGCAAAGCAATGCACAGAGACTATTGCAAAGCAATGCACAGAGACTATTGCAAAGCAATGCACGGACTATTGCAAAGCAATGCACAGAGACTATTGCAAAGCAATGCACAGATTATTGCAAAGCAATGCACAGACTATTGCAAAGCAATGCACAGAGACTATTGCAAATCAGTGCACAGACTATTGCAATGCACAGACTATTGCAAAGCAATGCACGAAGGCTATTACAAAGCAATGCACAGACTATTGCAAAGCAATGCACAAAGGCTATTGCAAAGCAATGCACAGACTATTGCAAAGCAACGCGAAGACTATTGCAAAGCAATGCACACAGACTATTGCAAAGCAATGCACAGACTATTGCAAAGCAATGCACAGAGACTATTGCAAAGCAACGCGAAGACTATTGCAAAGCAATGCACAGAGACTATTGCACAGCAGTGCACAGACTATTGCAAAGCAATGCACAGATTGTGCAAAGCAATGCAGAGAGACTATTGCAAAGCAATGCACAGACTATTGCAAAGAAATGCACAGACTATTGCAAAGCAATGCACAGAGACTATTGCAAAGCAATGCACAGACTATTGAAAAGCAATGCATAGATTGTGCAAAGCAATGCAGAGAGACTATTGAAAAGCAATGCACAGACTATTGCAAAGCAATGCACAATGGACAGACTATTGCAAAGTAATGCACAGACTATTGCAAAGTAATGCACAGACTATTGCAAAGCAATGCACATATACTATTGCAAAGCAATGCACAGACTATTGCAAAGCAATGCACAGAGTCTATTGCAAAGCAATGCACAGAGACTATTGCAAAGCAATGCACAGAGACTATTGCGAAGCAATGCACAGAGACTATTGCAAAGCAATGCACAGATACTATTGCAAAGCAATGTACAGACTACTGCAAACCAATGCACAGACTATTGCAAAGCAATGCACAGAGACTATTCCAAAGCAATGCACAGACTATTGCAAAGCAATGTACAGACTATTGCATAGCAATGCACAGACTATTGCAAAGCAATGCACAGAGACTATTGCAAAGCAATGCACTGACTATTGCAAAGCAATGCACAATGCACAGACTATTGCAAAGCAATGCACAGATTATTGCAAAGCGATGCACAGACTTTTGCAAAGCAATACACAGAGACTATTGCAAAGCAATGCACAGAGACTATTGCAAAGCAATGCACAGACTATTGCAAAGCAATGCACAATGCACAGACTATTGCAAATCAATGCAGACTATTGCAAAGCAATGCACAGAGACTATTGCAAAGCAATGCACAGACTATTGCAAAGCAATGCACAGAGACTATTGCAAAGCAATGCACAGAGACTATTGCAAAGCAATGCACAGACTATTGCAAAGCAATGCACAGAGACTATTGCAAAGCAATGCACAAAGACTATTGCAAAGCAATGCACAGAGATTATTGCAAAGCAATGCACAGACTATTGCAAAGCAATGCACAGAGACTATTGCAAAGCAATGCACAGACTATTGCAATGCAATTCACAAAGACTATTGCAAAGCAATGCACAGACTATTGCAAAGCAATGCACAGACTATTGCAGAGCAATGCAGAGAGACTATTACAAAGCAATGCACAGAGACTATTGCAAAGCAATGCACAGACTATTGCAAAGCAATGCACAGAGACTATTGCAAAGCAATGCACAGATTATTGCAAAGCAATGCACAGACTATTGCAAAGCAATGCACAGAGACTATTGCAAATCAATGCACAGACTATTGCAAAGCAATGTGAAGACTATTGCAAAGCAATGCACAGAGACTATTGCAAAGCAATGCACAAAGACTTGCAAAGCAATGCACAGACTATTGCAAAGAAATGCACAAACTATTGCAAAGCAATGCATAGACTATTGCAAAGCAATACACAGAGACTATTGCAAAGCAATGCACGGACTATTGCAAAGAAATGCACAAACTATTGCAAAGCAATGCATAGACTATTGCAAAGCAATACACAGAGACTATTGCAAAGCAATGTACAGAGACTATTGCAAAGAAATGCACAGACTATTGAAAATCAATGCACAGACTATTGCAAAGCAATACACAGACTATTGCAAAGCAATGCACAAACTATTGCAATGCAATGCACAAAGACTATTGAAAACCAATGTACAGACTATTGCAAAGCAACGCGAAGACTATTGCAAAGCAATGCACAGAGACTATTGCAAAACAATGCACAGACTATTGCAAAGCAATGCACAGAGACTATTGCAAAGTAATGCACAGACTATTGCAAAGCAATGCACAGAGACTATTGCAAAGCAATGCACAGACTATTGCAATGCAATTCACAAAGACTATTGCAAAGCAATGCAAAGACTATTGCAAAGCAATGCACAGACTATTGCAGAGCAATGCAAAGAGATTATTGCAAAGCAATGCACAGACTATTGCATAGCAATGCACAGAGACTTTTGCAAAGCAATGCATAGACTATTGCAAAGCAATGCACAGAGTCTATTGCAAAGCAATGCACAGAGACTATTGCAAAGCAATGCACAGAGACTATTGCGTAGCAATGCACAGAGACTATTGCAAAGCAATGCACAGAGACTATTGCAAAGCAATGTACAGACTATTGCATAGCAATGTTAGGGGTGCTACCGGTCGTCTTGTTTAAATTCAGGCTGTAGGCAGATTTTGTTTACTTTTAGAGAATCTGAGAAGACAATTTTGGTTAGTAGGTACATTTTAGAAATATGTTTGAAGTGTTAAATATTAGTTAAATCTATTTAGTTATACTTAATAGTAAAATTGCTTTTGACAATGCTTGTTATTTTTAGTCTTTCTGTGATGCTAGGGTTAACTGCTTAGATTGTGCGCTCTAAAGAGACAGGCTCGCGCCAGCCCTCGTGTCCATAGTAATCCTCTGAAAGGGGGCTCGCGCAGACCTTCATAACAGAAGCTATAAATAGAAGCTTCTGTCAACGGCTCAACGCTTCGTCTCTCGTTGAGCCTGACGAGAGCTTCTGACCCAGCGCTGGAGATTTCTTTGTTTATTTGAATATTCCGCTTTCCTGCTTTCAGAATATCCCCTTTCAAGTTAAATTATTTCCTAACCTTAGCCGAGCCCCCAGCCCTCTGTTGACAGCTTCTGAATTAACGACCTTCTCCGAAGACGGAAGCGAGCCTCCCTCTCGCTCTTCGTGACAGCCAGATGGTTGCTTGATAAAACCCCTCACAGCCGGCAGTTCGAGTCTCCTGATCAGCGCTGCGCGACTTTCAAGGACAGTAAGATTTAATTTATTTCTGTGCTGATTGAACTTCAAGTTGCGCTACAAGGAGAAAAGAATAACTTTCAAAATCGTAAGAGCTTTTCTAGTAGAGAGATTAGCGCTAAAACAAACGGAGTGTAATTAAACAAGCCTTGGAAGAGGCAAATGTCTTCAGACTGAATAAACTCTCGCAAAGGATATTCTAGCCCTACGAACTTTAAGGCTTTGGAACTCATTGACTTGACAGTTCAGATTAAACAAGCCTTGGTAAAAGCAAAAGGCTTTTGGGCTGAAATCCTTCTTTAAGTATATTTCTTCTGTGTTCAAAAGAAGACTCAATAGAGTAATGTTTAGGAAGTTGGTTCTTCAAGGAAGTCAGTTTGGAATGCATACCAACTAGTAGCTATGTATTTAGATGTAGGCTGCTATTTCTGCTATTTCTTGTCTTTTCAACTGCAGAACTTCCAGTACTGAAGAATCATTAGAAGACTCAGGTATGCTTGCATGAAGTATACTAGTTTGGTTCTTATTAACCCAAATTAACCTAATTAACCAGTTGATTCAGTTTAAGGTCTAGCATAATCTGACATGTGATATTTATTTAAAAGGTGTCAAAAGGCTGAGTTCAGTGCATAAGCTTCAGAAAAAGTGTGAGCAAGGGCCAACCAAACTAATGGTCAGTAAGTGCTAATGTTTGACTATAATCTGAGATTAAGGTGTTTACAGCTGGGTAATAAGCTTTAAATACTGTACTACAGAGTTACGTGAAACCAACGTGGCGCATCAAATAAGAGAAGGCCGGCCTGGAACACTTTCTTGAGAGAGCAAACAACTGAAGATCTTGTCTTGTTTATCTGTTGTGTGTCTCTCGGTCCACTTCCCCTTTCCCTTGGAGAGAAGCCGTTCCAGTCAGTGTTGAATTCCTGATTGGGTTGGTTGATCCTTGAGGGAGTTGGGAGTTTGCAGCTTGAGAGGAAACGTCAGAAGAGTCTCACAGGACTTCTCAACAGTAGACGAAGCCATTAATTAAATCGTTTCCTCTTGAGTTGTCAAACTCACCCTCATGGATGTTTCTCAGTTGACTCAGTTGGTTCAGAAAATGAATGTGGAGATGGAGAATTTGCGATTGGAGAATCAATCCCTTCGCCAGGAGTTAGACGAAACTAGAGCAGGGTTTTCAGTTTGGAGGGATCCCACTAAAGAAAGAAAACCTGTTTTAGCTCCAACTAGATTTGGTACTGATGCACATTTACCGCATGTTTCTGGAGATCAGTCGGTAGCTCAACCAGTTCAAGTCACGGTTGTTACTCCAGCTCCTGTCCCCTTGGCAAATCCAGAAAGATTCACGGGGGAAAGTAGTAGATACGCCACTTTTCTCAGCCAATGTCAGTTGCATTTTCTGTGTAAACCTCAAATTTTTTCTTCTGACACTGCTAAAGTAGCTTTTATAATTTCTTACCTTGGAGGGGTGGCTGCAAACTGGGCAATGCCTTTAGTTGATAATAATGATCCTTTACTTCATAATCTGCAAAATTTTAAATTGGCCATGTCTAAACTATTTGCGAAGCATACTTTAGTTCAGGCTTCGGATAATGAATTATTAAATCTTCGTCAGGGATCTAAAGATCTTATTTCATACATGACAACCTTCAACAGACTTTTGGCTGAGACTCATTGGCCTGAAGAGAAAAGAATTTCTTTGTTTTATAGAGGTCTAAAAGATGACTTAAAAGATTCTCTTGCACACATTGTAAATTTGCCTGAAGATTTTAAGGAATTCCAGGATTTAGTGGTTAAACTTGATCATAGGTTAGGTGAACGTAGAAATGAGAAAAATAGGAGTGATTTTAGAAGTTCGCAATTTAAGGTGGAGAAAAAGGAATCTGATGTTAAGAATTCTATGATTGAGCCAATTCAATTGGGAGGGTTTAAGGGACCTTTGACTCCAGAAGAAAAGGAACGAAGACGTAAGGGTAACTTGTGTTTATATTGTGGCAAGCCAGGGCACTTTGCTAAGGATTGTACGGTTAAGCCTACTAAAAAGAAAGTCTTAGTGGTTGAGAACTCTTCTTCAACTCAGTCGGAAAACTAGGAAGCTCGAAGAAAGTTGAGATCATTTCTTCGAGTAAATCTTCTTTTTCTAAGATCTCTCAGTTTGTCACTAACGTAACAACACATATTCCCAAACATTTCACAATTCGAATGGTTTTTATTTTAACCACATTACAAAGACATAGTATTCCTGTTCTCTTGGACTCTGGGGCCACGGGGAATTTTTTCGATATTGAGTTTGCTCATAAATTAAATTTGAAGTTTGTGGCCAAGAAGGAACCTGAGCCTGTGAGAGCGGTGGATGGTTCGGTATTGTCTTCTGGTATGATTCGTTTTAACACGGAACCCTTGACTTTAGTGGCCGATAATGGGCATACTGAAAGGGTGATTTTTGATCTGATTGATGCTCCAACTTTTGGAGTAATCTTGGGTATTCCTTGGTTGGAATTACATAATCCTAGAATAGATTGGATTAAGAGAACGGTTACTTTAGAATCCTCTTTTTGTAAACTGCATTGCTATCAAGAGACTAAAGATCCAGTAATGCCTCTTTTTTGCGCTACCTTGAATTCAGAGGAAAATAGACTTCCTGTAGAGTATCAGAATTTTTCGAAAGTGTTTGATCCGGTTGAAGCAACTAAACTACCACCTCATAGAGTCTATGATTGTAGAATTGATTTGGTTCCTGGAGCTGTTCTACCTTGTAGTAGAATATATGCCTTAACGGAACCTGAAAATGATTATTTGAGAAAATATTTGGATGAACTTTTGGAACTTGGTTTCATCCGTCATTCCACTTCTCCAGTTTCGTCTCCACTTTTCTTTGTTGCGAAGAAGTCTGGGGATTTGAGGGCTTGTATAGATTATAGAGCGGTTAACAAAGCAACAATTAAGAACAGATATCCGCTACCTTTGATTCCTGTACTTCTTAATCAAATTAAAGGGTCCAGTATTTATACCAAGTTGGATCTTAGAGGAGCGTATCATTTAATTCGAGTTAAAGAAGGTGATGAGTGGAAGACCGCTTTTCGTACAAAATTTGGTCTTTTTGAATATACTGTTATGCCATTTGGTCTTTGTAATGCTCCAGCAGCTTTTCAATACTTTATCAATGAAGTTTTACATGATTTGTTAGATGTCTGTTGTATAGTTTATATAGATGACATCTTGATTTATTCAAAAAATTCTGAGGAGCATATACAGCATGTGCAAGCGGTTTTACAGAGATTAAGGGACCATTCATTATTTGCAAAATTGGAAAAATGTGTTTTTAATGCCACTAAGGTAGAATTCCTTGGTTATTGCTTATCACCTGAGGGAATTCACATGGATCCTAAAAAGGTAGAAGCAATTCTAACTTGGCCAATTCCTGTTTCTATTAAGGACACTCAGAGAATTTTAGGATTTGCCAATTTTTATAGACGTTTCATTTCAAAATTTTCTGAAATTGTTTCTCCTATTACTCAGTTGCTGAAAAAGGGGAAAGTTTTTTCTTGGACTCAAGAAGCGGATCAAGCTTTTTCTTTATTAAAGAAAGCTTTTACTTCCGCTCCAATTTTAGTTCACCCAGATCCTGATAGGCCATTTTTTGTTGAGGCAGATGCTTCTCAGACTGCTATTGGTGGTGTGTTGCTTCAAAAGGATTCAAATACTGGTCATTTACATCCAGTTGCTTTTTTTTCAAGGAAGCTTTTGTTGGCAGAGCAGAATTACACTATTGCTGAACGGGAACTTTTAGCTATTAAGGATGTTTTTCAGGAATGGCGACATCATCTCTTGGGGGCTAAACATACTATCACAGTATTTTCTGATCATAAAAATTTACAATTTTATTCCACAGTGAAGGCTTTTACTCCCAGACAGATGAGATGGTTGCAATTTTTTAGTGAATTTGATTTCTTAATTACGTATCGGCCTGGAAATAAGCAATTATTATCCGATACACTTTCACGTTTAGTTTGTGAAAAAGATTTAACTTTGGTTAAAGAGCCACCTAGTATTTTGCCTAAGGAGAAAATAGCTGCAGAGATCCATTCTGAAATCTTCTTGGATTCAATTAAGAACAAATTAAAAAGATTTAGTATTCATGAGTGGTTGTCCAAGGAAGGGAATTCTATCAGTGAGGGTCTATTTTATCACTATGATAAGTTGTTTATTCCTACAAAGGATTTACAAGATAAGGTAATGCAGTGGAATCATGATTTGGCTATTGCTGCTCATCCTGGCATTAATAAAACCTTGGATTTATGTCAACGACATTTTTGGTGGGAAAAAATGATTTCTGCTATTCAGCAATTTGTAAAGGCTTGTCCAGTTTGTTCTCGACAAAAGTCTTTACATGCAGTTCCAATGGGTTTACTTCATCCAATGTCTATTCCCCCTCAACCTTGGCACACAATTAGTCTAGATTTTATTACAGATCTTCCTAATTCTAATGGTTACACTACGGTTCTTGTGGTAGTGGATTTACTTTCTAAGATGGGACATTTTATTCCGTTACACAAAATTCCAACTGCAACTGAATTTAGTACTGTGTTTTTATCAAATATTGTCAAACTTCATGGTCTTCCCTCTAAGATTATTTCGGACAGAGGTCCTCAGTTTATTTCTAAATTCTGGTCACAGCTTAGTAAACAACTAGGAATTGAGTTGGCATTGTCTTCTTCTTTTCATCCACAAACAGATGGGCAGACTGAAAGGGTTAATCAACATGTAGAACAGGGTTTACGATGTTTGTTAACTACTTCTTTGGGTCATTGGGATGAAGTTTTACCCTGGGCGGAGTTTTCTTACAATAACACCACGCATTCTGCCTTAGGTTGTTCTCCTTTCTACTTCCTCACTGGTCAACATCCTAGGTCACTTCCCGTTCTTTTACCTGAGAAACAGCAATCTATGCCTGCAGTCTCGGATAGATTGTCTTCTTTGATGGATATTCAGGAGCGGGCTAGAAAGCAGTGGATTAAAAGTAAGATAACTATGAAACGTACTGCCGATTCTCATCGTAAACCTTCTCCTCTGTATAAGGAAGGTCAGTTTGTCTGGTTGTCTACCAGAAACATTCAATTAGAGGGTCCAAGAAAGTTGAAACCAAGATATTTGGGGCCTTTTCAGATTGAGAAAATTTTGAATCCTGTTTCTGTAAAATTAGTCTTGCCTGATGAGTATAACATTCATCCTGTTTTTCATGTATCCCTTTTGAAACCTTTTGAACCTACCACTCGACCTGATAATCCTCCACCACCTGTGGTTATTGGGGATCATATTGAATATGAAGTCAAATCTATTTTAGATTCGAAAAGAGTTAGGGGTGCTTTGTTTTATTTGGTTGATTGGAAGGGTTATGATCCTTCTGAGCGATCTTGGGAACCTGAAAGAAATATTCATGCACCTAGACTTGTTAGGTCCTTTCATGCTTTGCATCCTGACAAACCTCGACCTGTAAGACGACCTTTGGGGGGAGGAACTGTTAGGGGTGCTACCGGTCGTCTTGTTTAAATTCAGGCTGTAGGCAGATTTTGTTTACTTTTAGAGAATCTGAGAAGACAATTTTGGTTAGTAGGTACATTTTAGAAATATGTTTGAAGTGTTAAATATTAGTTAAATCTATTTAGTTATACTTAATAGTAAAATTGCTTTTGACAATGCTTGTTATTTTTAGTCTTTCTGTGATGCTAGGGTTAACTGCTTAGATTGTGCGCTCTAAAGAGACAGGCTCGCGCCAGCCCTCGTGTCCATAGTAATCCTCTGAAAGGGGGCTCGCGCAGACCTTCATAACAGAAGCTATAAATAGAAGCTTCTGTCAACGGCTCAACGCTTCGTCTCTCGTTGAGCCTGACGAGAGCTTCTGACCCAGCGCTGGAGATTTCTTTGTTTATTTGAATATTCCGCTTTCCTGCTTTCAGAATATCCCCTTTCAAGTTAAATTATTTCCTAACCTTAGCCGAGCCCCCAGCCCTCTGTTGACAGCTTCTGAATTAACGACCTTCTCCGAAGACGGAAGCGAGCCTCCCTCTCGCTCTTCGTGACAGCCAGATGGTTGCTTGATAAAACCCCTCACAGCCGGCAGTTCGAGTCTCCTGATCAGCGCTGCGCGACTTTCAAGGACAGTAAGATTTAATTTATTTCTGTGCTGATTGAACTTCAAGTATTTGCGCTACAAGGAGAAAAGAATAACTTTCAAAATCGTAAGAGCTTTTCTAGTAGAGAGATTAGCGCTAAAACAAACGGAGTGTAATTAAACAAGCCTTGGAAGAGGTAAATGTCTTCAGACTGAATAAACTCTCGCAAAGGATATTCTAGCCCTACGAACTTTAAGGCTTTGGAACTCATTGACTTGACAGTTCAGATTAAACAAGCCTTGGTAAAAGCAAAAGGCTTTTGGGCTGAAATCCTTCTTTAAGTATATTTCTTCTGTGTTCAAAAGAAGACTCAATAGAGTAATGTTTAGGAAGTTGGTTCTTCAAGGAAGTCAGTTTGGAATGCATACCAACTAGTAGCTATGTATTTAGATGTAGGCTGCTATTTCTGCTATTTCTTGTCTTTTCAACTGCAGAACTTCCAGTACTGAAGAATCATTAGAAGACTCAGGTATGCTTGCATGAAGTATACTAGTTTGGTTCTTATTAACCCAAATTAACCTAATTAACCAGTTGATTCAGTTTAAGGTCTAGCATAATCTGACATGTGATATTTATTTAAAAGGTGTCAAAAGGCTGAGTTCAGTGCATAAGCTTCAGAAAAAGTGTGAGCAAGGGCCAACCAAACTAATGGTCAGTAAGTGCTAATGTTTGACTATAATCTGAGATTAAGGTGTTTACAGCTGGGTAATAAGCTTTAAATACTGTACTACAGAGTTACGTGAAACCAACGTGGCGCATCAAATAAGAGAAGGCCGGCCTGGAACACTTTCTTGAGAGAGCAAACAACTGAAGATCTTGTCTTGTTTATCTGTTGTGTGTCTCTCGGTCCACTTCCCCTTTCCCTTGGAGAGAAGCCGTTCCAGTCAGTGTTGAATTCCTGATTGGGTTGGTTGATCCTTGAGGGAGTTGGGAGTTTGCAGCTTGAGAGGAAACGTCAGAAGAGTCTCACAGGACTTCTCAACAAGCAATGCACAGACTATTGCAAAGCAATGCACAGAGACTATTGCAAAGCAATGCACTGACTATTGCAAAGCAATGCGCAATGCACAGACTATTGCAAAGCAATGCACAGATTATTGCAAAGCAATGCACAGACTATTGCAAAGCAATGCACAGTGACTATTGCAAAGCAATGCACAGACTATTGCAATGCACAGACTATTGCAAAGCAATGCACAAAGACTATTGCAAATCAATGCACAGACTATTGCAAAGCAATGTGAAGACTATTGCAAAGA